>NC_073626.1:65810981-66435981 GCF_029407905.1 Bubalus kerabau
TTAAGAATCATCGCCCTTGGTTTTTACTGGGCTTGGTCACATAAGTGGCATGTGTCTGAATCAATAATTCCAAATCCTGAGAAGTCTCAAGAGCAGATGTTCAGTATAAACCATATTTCTTTCACAAACACTTTTGACACAGTGAATAACTCTTATCAGTAAGAGATGTAGGAACACTCTGAAGTCCGAGTTCATAGATGCCACCAAAGAGCTAACTTTGAAAGTAGGACTTTTCAAAGACAGCAGTTTAGGTCAACTATGTAACTATTTTCTGCACAGTAAGGTTATACATATTGTAGATTTAAGCAAATAAGTAAATTTATTTTGACATTATGAGAAACTAATGTTCATATTAAAAGATAATGCAAATAGGAATGGGTTGGGTAAGATGGTGATAAATTTTGTGGTGTTGGTTTGTTGTTAAAGATATCAGTATAAACTTCTGATATATAAAAAAAATATTCTTATCTATCCACTCATCTATCCATCCACCTACCTTCCTACCAATTTATAAACCTATAATTTCTCCATGTTAAGAGAATTTAAGTGCAAACCCAATCAATAGGAGTGAAAACAGCTAACAATCATATTTTGCTTTTCAAAATACATTCTCCAATTAAAGGAACAAGGAATTTGGGAGAAATTCCTAATTTCAAGGCTGAGGCAGAGAGCATATAAAACAAGCCTGGGACTTTTTTTTTTCTTTTTATGAAAAGTAAGAAAATAAGCCTGGAAAGAAAGAAAATGCTGAAAAAATAAAATGGGAAAGGTCAGTTTGAAATTGACCTCACTGGCCATTTTTGAGTTAACTTTAGGATGAAACTGTATAGTAAACGTAATGGAATACAGTGGATTATACTAATAGTGATTATTGCTAAATTAATAAAAATAAAAGCAAGTATGAGAATAATTTTTAAAATTTCCATGCAACCATTTTGCATTCCTGATTCAGTCAAGAATTATCTATGCTAAAACCATCAGTTAAAATTCTATGGGGAACAGGAGGCTTAAACAGTCTCAAATTATCTCCAACATGTCATTTATTAATATACTGATTTGAGAGATGCCACCTTAACTGAATATCTCAATGGTCCCCCAAAATGTTGTAGGGACACAATGTATTTCTTAGAATTCTTGCCAAAAATGTATATCTAATTATGAGGAAACAATAAGACCAATTCATATACTCTTATCAACATGTCAAGAATCATGTGATATGAAGAAAAGATAAGAAATTGTTCATGGGGAAATATGGCTAAAGACACATGTGAATAAATAAGATACACACTGAGGAAACCAGAAGGGAAAGAGACACGTGTACCCCAATGTTCATCGCAGCACTGTTTATAATAGCCAGGACATGGAAGCAACCTAGATGTCCATCAGCAGATGAATGGATAAGAAAGCTGTGGTACATATACACAATGGAGTATTACTCAGCCATTGAAAAGAACACATTTGAATCAGTTCTAATGAGGTGGATGAAACTGGAGCCTATTATACAGAGTGAAGTAAGCCAGAAAGAAAAACACCAATACAGTATACTAACGCATATATATGGAATTTAGAAAGATGGCAACAATAACCCTGTGTACGAGACAGCAAAAGAGACACTGATGTATAGAACAGTCTTATGGACTCTGTTGGAGAGGGAGAGGGTGGGAAGATTTGGGAGAATGGCATTGAAACATGTAAAATATCATGTATGAAACGAGTTGCCAGTCCAGGTTCGATGCACGATACTGGATGCTTGGGGCTGGTGCACTGGGACGACCCAGAGGGATGGTGTGGGGAGGGAGGAGGGAGGAGGGTTCAGGATGGGGAACACATGTATGCCTGTGGTGGATTCATTTTGATATTTGGCAAAACTAATACAATTATGTAAAGTTTAAAAATAAAATAAAATTAAAAAAATAATAAAATGAAACAGAAAAAAAAATAAGATGCATTATCTTAGATTGATTCCTTGATTGAAAAAATTATTCAAAGGAAATTATTCAGATAATTGGCAAAACTGGAGTATGGATATGCTTATATCAATGTTAAATTCCCTGAATATGTCAATTATACTATAAGCATGTGATAGAATGTCCTTGTTTTTAGGAGTTATATGGAGGGAATGATGCTGAAGCTGAAACTCCAGTACTTTGGCCACCTCATGCGAAGAGTTGACTCATTGGAAAAGACTCTGATGATGGGAGGGATTGTGGGAAGGAGAAAAAGGGGATGACAGAGGATGAGATGGCTGGATGGCATCACTGACTCGATGGGCATGAGTCTGAGTGAACTCCGGGAGTTGGTGATGGACAGGGAGGCCTGGCATGCTGCAATTCATGGGATCGCAAAGAGTCGGACACGACTGAGTGACTGAACTGAACTGAACTGATGCTGAATTATTAAGGAATAATGTGTCACGATGTCTGTATCTTACTCTCAAATAGTTCAGGCAAAAGTGAAAAATATCATAGAGATAAAGGGAGGGTGGAAAGGATATAGAATACAACAAAATGATTAAAATTGTTGAATACATAGAAACACACATATAGACGTTCACAAAACTATCCTTGCAAACTTTACATAAGTTTGATTATGAGTTCTTTTAAGCAAGCTTTAAGTAAAAGAAATTAAGAAATATTTCCTATAAGCATAAGAAATTAATTAATCAAAATAAATCTACACACTTTTGAAATGATACTAAACAATGAATATATATTATGACTGAGACCAACTCACAGGAATGAAAAGAAAGATATATGACATTGTCATATTATTTTAAAATTATATAAAATTGAACTAGCAGTGAAAATGTTAAGCTACTGCTTTTTACCTGAAAAGAATGTTATCAACTTCTTGAGCTTTGTAGTTCTCTCAAAGTGTTATGTTTTTATGAGTATCTTTTGTTTTTATGATATTTAAAGAAGACTCTGATTATAAATAAATTCTTACTAACTGGGGCATAAGATATATGTCACAAGAAGTCTTTAAGAAGACATCCTGAGAAGCTAAGCCCATAGTATCTTAACATTGGATCAAGGCTAGGTGTCTAGGAATCTACAGATAGATCTAAGACCAAATGATAAATTTACTGGTAAATTTAAATCTCTTCCCATTTAACTGGTAATTGGAGTCTATCACACATTAAAGGGGCTTCTTAGGTAAGCACAGAGATTGTCAGAGGTCAGCTTTACCACTTTTCATAAATCTTGATAGAAATGTGAAGACAAGTATCTCAAAATACTCAAATTTATTACACTGTCACATTCTCCAAGATTTCTTGCCCAAATAAAAGTATTTCCAATGGGAAAGAATTAATTCTACAGAAAGAAAAATGTAAAAATTCACCTGTCAGAGTTGGAAAGGGGGAGTGGGCAGTGGGAAGGGCATCTGTAAGAGTGGTCTTTCTTTGCATCTTCTGGTCCTTGTGCACCAAGAACTGTTGGTTCTCTAATCTGCTGTGCCAGCCTGAGCTCTGGTCTTTGGTATTAGAAAATACAGAGTGCTTAGACCATCGTATTACTTCATGTCTGAGAGTTCAGTAGCAATTCTCCTGCTCAGATGTTTGTTATAAACAGTTAGCAATGTTCATACACTATGCTTTAATAATACATGTAGATTGAATGTTTGTGTCCCTTTCAAATTCATATGTGGAAATCCTACCTCAGTGTGATAACATTAGAAGGTGGTGTTTGAGAAAGGATTCGGTCACTGGAGGAACCCTTATGATTGAGATTATTGCCTTCATAAGAGAGACCCCAGAGACCTAGTTCTTCCCTTCTGCAGTGTGAGTTTATGGTGAAAATATATCTGTCTGGAAGGCAGGTTCTCACCGACACCAAATCTACTGTAGCCCTGATCTTGAACTTCCCAGTCTCCCCAGTATGAGAAATAACTTTTTGTCATTTATAAGCTACTCAGTTTGTAATATACCTGAATGGGCTAAGACAGTACATTGAGGTCTCTTCCCACTACCCTGGAATATTGGAATTGGTTGTGAGAGTATGTCAGAGTGTCTTGTGTAGGCAAATGAATATGTCAGAAGAATGTCAGCACTCAGCTTATCCACAGTTTACATACAGCTCAGACAGCAATACAACAAATGCCACAAGAATTACAAGATAAAGCAAAGCATAGCATTCTATTAATCGTTTAATGCCAAAAGTCAGTATTCTTTAAGGTTTAAGTTCCAATCTATTTCTCCATATATAATAGAGTGAAGAATAAGCGGAGGGGACAGGTGCACGAGACCAGACATAAAGATTATAACACTATTTTGACAAAGCACTTCCACGTTTATCATAAAATGAGTTTATTTACCTTACACCTAAAGTAACAAGGGAAAGAAGAACAAACAAAACCCAGTTAGTAAAAAGAAAGAAATCATAAAGATCGGAGAAGACATAAATGAAATAGAGATGATGAAAACAGTAGAAAAGTTCAATAAAACTAAAAGCTGGTCTCTAAAGAGACAAACAAAATAGGTAAAATTTAGCCAGGCTCATCAAGAAGAAAAAAGGGAAGGCACAAATTTAAAAAATCAGAAATGAAAAAGTTATAACTGACAGCACAAAAAGACAAAGTATTATAAGACTTCTGTGAGCAATTATATACCAGTAAAATGGACAACCTAGAAGAAATGGACAACTTCTTAGAAAGGTACAACCCCGAAGACTGAATCAGGAAGGAATAGAAAACATGAACAGTCCAATTACCAATACCGAATTTGAATCAATCATTTAAAAACTCCCAACAAACAAAAGTCTAGGACAAGGTGGCTTCACAGGTGAATTTTACCAAACATTTAGAGAAGAGTTAACACCTATCCTTCTGAAAATATTCTAAAAAATTGCAGAGGGGGACACACTTATGAACTCATTCTATTAGGCTACCATCACCCTGATACCAAAAAAAGAAAATTATAGGCTATTATCACTGAAGAACAAAGATGCAAAACCCTCAACAAAATACTAGCAAACCAAATCCAACAACACGTTAAAAAGAGAGATGGTACGGGGACGGAAGTGGGAGGGGGGTTCAGAATGGGGAACATGGGTATATCCGTGGCGGATTCATGTTGATGTATGGCAAAACCAATACAATATTGTAAAGTAATTAGCCTCCAATTAAAATAAATAAATTTAAATTAAAAAAAAGGATTGCATACCATAATCAAATGGGATTTAACCCAGGGATATGACTTTTCAATATTCACAAATGAATCAATGTGATACATCACATCAACAAATTAAGGAATAAAAACCATATGATATCTCAATAGATGGAGAAAAAGTTTTTGATAAAATTCAACATTTATTGATGATAAAAAAATTTCTCCAGAAAGGGGCATAGAGGGAAGCTGTATGTGTTGTATGTTAGTCTCAGTCATGGATAACTCTTTGTGACCCCACAGACTGTAGTCCCATGGATTATATGGACTTCCCTTGTGGCTCAGTTGTTAAAGAATCTGCCTGCAATGCAGGAGACCTGGGTTCGATCCCTGGTTGGGAAGATGCCCTGGAGAAGGGAAAGGCTACCCACTCCAGTATTCTGGTCTGGAGAATTCCATGGACTGTATAGTCCATAGGGTTGCAAACAGATGGACACTGACTGACTTTTACTTTGACTTTGAACTTTCCTGTAGCTCAAATGGTAAAGAATCTCTCTGTGATGCCAGAGTCAAGGGTTCGATCCCTGGGTGGGGAAGTTCCTCTGGAGAAGGGAATGGCAATCCGTTCCAGTATTATTGCCTGGAGAATTCCATGGACAGAGAAGCCTGGAGGGCTACAGTCCATGGGGTATCAAAGAGGGAACCTATCTCAACATAATAAAGGCCATATATGATAAACCCACAGCAAAAATACTCAGTCAATGTATAATCCACAACATATATGGTCACTTCAAGTAAATGTTCAAAGAGGTATACATGGCTAATATGAGATAATTATATTGCTAAGAATGGGAATTGTTCTTGGTAATTTATTATCAAAATACATACTCTTCTATTTTTGGCTTAAAAGTCACTAATATTCAATTTTAAAAGACAATGTCAATTGATCAGAAGAAAAAAAGTTATAATTTTATCATGAAATAATTCATTTAAAAATGTCAAGAGAAGGGGGGCATATGTATACCTGTTGCTGATTCAAGTTGATATATGGCAAAAACTAACACAATATTGTAAAGCAATATCCAATTAAAAATATAATAAAAAGTCAATGACAAAAACTGGTCAAAAGTTATAAAACAAAGTAAAACAATTTTATTATTTTCCTAGAGAATTTTATCTTCCTTACTTCAAAGAAAATCTTTTTAAAGAATAACATAATGGTAAGTTTATAGCTACAATAAAAATCATTTTAAATGATAGCACAAATGAATATTAAGATAAAATTCTAATTAGTAACACAAAATGATGGTTAGTATTACAGCCTGACTTGAAATACAAGTAAAGTTATTTTATTTTTTAAAAATAATTTAAACTAATTGAGTTCTTCCAAGGAAAACATGACTGAGGATCAAGGCATGCAGTTAATGCTCATTTAGTTTTAATTACTTATTCATGCTAAAAATTAGAAAATCATGTGAATAAAAAGTAATTTCTTCCACAATTTACTGCCAATTTTGAACCTCTAGTTTTTTATTATGGCATTTCCTTTAAATTGATTTTTCTTCCAATATGAGATAAGGGTCAGAAGAATCTTAATATAAACCTAGACAGATTTCCACAGATACATTTGAGAATTTGTAAATATTTTTCTTCTAAAAAAAATAGTGTGATCACTTTATGACTATTGGTATGTGGTTTTCCTAAAAAGGAGTTGGACATTGTTAGCTGACGCATAACAGAAATAAACCTATGTTAATAATTTTCAAATGAATTCCTTTACATCAGAATAGTAATACAGCATCTATAAGAAACAGGGAATAATTCATGGCTATCACCTTAAGCACCAATTCAGTCTTTGGATGTGAGAGAATTTAAGTAAGCACAAAGATGTACAGTTTACGTCAAGCTGAGGGAAACTTTAAAGGCTTCTTGGTCTCAGTTATTTGACTACTGATTGTTTTGTTGAGTAAAAAACACAACTGAAATATATATATATATATATATATATGTACATATAATATACAAACATAATTAAAATAGAAAAAAATGAATAAGTAATTATTTAACAAGAGGATAGTTACCCACAGCTAGGTGCCCTAAATTCTAGAGCTTATTTTATTTACTTTTATTGGAATATAATTGCTTTACAATGTTGTGTTGTTTCTACTGTAACAACGAAGTAATCAGCTATACATATACATATATCCATTCCCTCCTACACACCCCCATCCCACCAATCTAGGTCATCACAGAGCATATTGCACTAGGAAAGAGTTGATAATTATCTGATTTACACATGGTAGTGTGTATGTGTGTGTGTGCTTAGTCACTCAGTTGTGTCTGACTCTTGTGACCCCACGGACTGTAGCCTACCAGTCTCCTCTGTCCATGGGATTCTCCAAGCACGAATACTGAAGTGGGTTGCCATTTCCTTCTCCAGGGGATCTTTCCAATCCAGGAATTGAATCCAGGTCTCTTGCACTTCAGGCAGACGCTTTACTGACTGAGCTATGAGTGGTAGTGTATATATGTTAATCATAATCTCCAAATTCACCCTACCTACTCCTTTCGCCTGTGACCATAAATTCATTGTCTACATCTGCATCTCTATTCTTGCCCTGCAAATATGTTCATCTGTACCATTTTTCTATATTGCACATATGTGAGGCTAGAGTTAAAACAAGCTTGATTGCTTTTCTGTAGAAACAACTTGACTGTATCTTTTTTTTTTTTTAATTGAGATAAAATTGACATATAACACTATATAAGTTTAGGGTTGAGGGCAGGAGGAGAGGGGGATGACAGAAGGTGAGCTGGTTGGATGGCCTCATGACTCACTGGACATGAGTTTGAGCAAACTCTGGGAGATAGAGAAGGAGAGGGAAGCCTGGCATGCTGCAATCCATGGGGTCACAGAGTCAGGCACGACTTAGTGACTGAATGACAACAACCAAGTTCAAGGTATACAAAGTGTTGATTTGATACACATATGTTGCAATATGATTACTAGCATAACATTAGCTAATCCCTTCATCACAATCAGTTCAGTTCAGTCGCTCAGTCGTGTCCGACTCTTCATGACCCCATGAATTGCAGCATGCCAGGCCTCCCTGTCCATCACCAACTCTCGGAGTTCACCCAAACCCATATCCATCGAGTCGGTGATGCCATCCAGCCATCTCATCCTCTGTCGTCCCCTTCTCCTCCTGCCCCCAATCCCTCCCACCATCAGAGTCTTTTCCAATGAGTCAACTCTTCACATGAGGTGGCCAAAGTACTGGAAGTTCAGCTTTAGCATCATTCCTTCCAAAGAACACCCAGGGCTGATCTCCTTTAGAATGGACTGGTTGGATCGCTTTGCAGTCCAAGGGACTCTCAAGAGTCTTCTCCAACACCACACTTCAAAAGCATCATTTCTTCAGCGCTCATCTTTCTTCACAGTCCAACTCTCACATCTATACATGACCACTGGGAAAACTATAGCCTTGACTAGACATTACATAATTATTATTCCTATTTTTTTTTTTGGTGGAAATAATATCTCATCTCCAAGCAACTTTCAATTTTATAGTATATTACTGTTGTCTATAATTACTACACTGTGCATTAAATCTCAAAGACATTTTTTTTTTACTTGTTGCAAGTTTGTAACCTTAAACATTTCCCTTATTCCCCCAGCACCCAGTCCCTTGGAGTTACCTTTTTACTTTCTGTTTTTATGAGTGTGGCTTTCTTTATAGTCTACATATAAGTGATGTCATACAACATTTCTCTTTGTCTGACTCATTTCACTTTGCATAATGCCATCCAGGTCTATTCCTGTTTTCACAAATGACAGGGTTTCCTTCTTTCTCATGGTTGAATAATATTATATTGTGTATCTATACACCACATCTTTTTTATCCGTTCATTTGTTGGTTGGTACTTATGTTCTTTCCATATCTTTGCTGTTTTGACCAATGTTGTGATAAAATGGATGTGATATATCTCTCTGATGTCCTGTTTTTTGGTTCCTGTGAGTATATACCCAGAGGTAGAATGGCTGGATCATATGGTAGTTCTGTTTTTGATTTTTGAGGAATCTCCATACTGTTTTCCACAGTGAATGAAACAATTTGCATTCTTAACAGTATACAAGAGTGCCCTCTTTTCCACATCAGCTGCTGCTAAGTCACTTCAGTCGTGTCCAACTCTGTGTGACCCCATGGATGGCAGCCCACCAGGCTCCCCCGTCCCTGGGATTCTCCAGGCAAGAACACTGGAGTGGGTTGCCATTTCCTTATCCAATGCATTAAAGTGAAAAGTGAAAGTGAAGTCGCTCAGTCATGTCTGACTCTTAGCGACCCCATGGACTGCAGCCTACCAGGCTTCTCCATCCATGGAATTTTCCAAGCAAGAGTACTGGAGTGGAGTGCCATTGCCTCCACATCAGCAACTCTACTTATTTCTTGATTCCTCAGAGATAACCAGTCTAACACGTATGAGGTGATAGCTCACTATAGTTTTTATTACATGTCCTTGATGATTGGTTATGGTGAGTAATTTCTCAAGTACCTATTGACCAGCTGGATGTCTTCTCTAGAAAAATATCTACTAGTGAACACTAGTTCATGTACGGGAAGGATTAATATTGTTAAAGTCCACACTACCCAAGTCATCCATAAATTTAACACAATCCCTATCAATATTCCAAAGGTATTTTTCATAGAAACAGGAAAACAATGCTAAAATTTGTATGGAACCATGAGACCTTGAATAGTCAAGCTAATCTTGAGAAAGAAGAACAAAGCTGGAAGCATCTTGATTTCAAATTATATTACAAAGCTAAAGTAACAAAAAGTGTTATACTGGGATAAAAATAGATACATAGACCAATAGAACATAATAGAGATTTCAGAACTAATGTCTGACAAGGAAATTAACACCCAATGGAGAAAGAAAAGTTATAGTTTCTTCAACAAATGGTGAAAGGGGGAAAAAATGGGAAAACTGGATAACCAGATGCAGAAAAATAAAAATAGACTCCAATCTTACATCACTTAAAAATTATTCAAGACAGACTAAAGGATTAAATGTAAGACCTGATACCATAAAAGACTCCTAGAAAAAAAACTTAGGGAAGAAGCTCCTTGAGATTGATCTTGGCAATTATTTTTTTATATGTGAAAACAAAAACACAAGCAACAAAAGCAAAAATCAAGTAGAACTATATCAAACTAAAAAGCTTTCTCACCTCAAATGAAACATCACAAATAACTAGCTAAATGACAGTTTATGAGGCAAAATATTTGCAAACCACATATCAGACAAGGAGTTAATATTCTAAGTATAAAAAGAACTCATATAACTCAATAACAATAATAAAACAACCCAATTATGAAATGGACCAAGTTTGTGTTCTTCGTGATGATCTTTTTCCATGAGACAACCCTTTCTTATTCCCTTTTCAACCTATTCACCACACTGTCAACTCTCCCTCTGGAAACAATATTTGCTATAATAATTCATTTGAAATATTCTATTTCTTGATTAATCAATAGACTTGCATATCACTAAATTGACTAGACTATCATTAACTAAATGTTATTTTAGGCATCTCTGATATTTTCAGTTAAGTCCAGGAATGACAATCACAATTTTTATAAGCATTTATTTAGATACACAAAACTTATTTCAAACTTGAAAAAGTCTTTTGAGAATCTATAGTTTTAAGTTAAACAATAAAACCTAAGCATTTCCATTGGTTTCTGACAGCTTCTCATATGAATAGACAACACGTTGTTTTCTTTTTTCTTGCTTTAAAAATTTTAGTTGACTCATACCTTGTTCCTTTTCCTAACATTTAAGCTTTCATTCCTAGCAAAAGCAAAGAATAATGGAAATAGCTGTGAAATTAACGGTTTGTATTCATATTCAAATAACAATTCAATACAAAGAGCTCTGAAAGATGCAGCTGCTTTGAGAGATAAGGAATTAAATGATACCTTATGCTATCTATTAAAACTAGGAACAAAATTCATAAGTCCAATCCTGTAGCATCAAAAACTGTCTATCATCCAAAAATTTAAAGTAGTGAATGCAATGGTTTTAAAAACTCATAGATCAGTATGACTATATATTTGATATTTTCTGTGATGCATTTCAGTCTACAAATCTCAGTTTGTTTCTAGTTGCATTTATGATATATTTCAACAGTTTTTCAAAAATTTGATTAGCTTAAAACAGAGGATAAAAATCACATGATAAGCTCAGATGCTGAAGTTACTTAACAGAATATCTGTACATAATAAAAACTCTTGGAGGGCGGTCCTAATATGACAGAGGAATAGGACGGGGAGACCACTTTTTCCCCAACAAATTCATCCAAATAACATTTAAACGCTGAGTAAAATCCATAAAACAACTTCTGAATGCCGGCAGAGGACATCAGGCACCCAGAAAAGCACCCCATTGTCTTCGAAAGGAGGTAGGAAAAATATAAAAAAACAAAAAAAGAGACAAAAGAGTTAGGGACGGAGCTCCATCACAGCAAGGGAGTCTTAAAAAGAGAGAAGTTTCCAAACATCAAGAAACGCTCTCACTGCCGAGTCTGTGGTGAGCCTGGGAAGCACAGAGGGCAAAATAATAGGGAGGAAAAATAAATAAATAATTAAAACCCACAGATTACGAGCCCAAGGGTAACTCCCCCAGCGGAGAAGCAGCGCAGACGCTTGCACCTACAACTAGCAAGCGGGGGCTGGGCAGGGAGGCGCGGGCTGCATTGCTTAGAGTAAGGATGGGGCCTGAATGCCCCTGAGGGTAATCAGAGTGAACTAATTTGGGCTAGCAAACCAGACTGTAGGATAGCTACCACACGAAAAGCCCTAAGACACCGCCAGGCCCGCACACAGAACAAAGGGCTGAACAGAACCAGCCTGCTGCAGACCATCCCCCTCCAGTAACAGGTAGCCAGAGCCGGAAGAGGGCAATTGCAGCCCTAGAGAGACATTATCTACCTAACTGCAAGCAGGCTCTTTGCTAACTAAGACTTCTTGGGGTTCTGGACAGTCATCCGCCTGAGAAGCTGCACCTGTTGTACACCCAGAAAACTGAGTGGCAGGGACGGGAGAGGCGATAAGTCTCAGTGACCGCGTTCACCAAACACCTGATCACCGGAGCTGCTAGAAGCTGGGAAGGGCACAAAACGCAGGCCCAAAGGAGTCTGCGCTTCTGAGGACTACCTGAGTGCCTGAACCTGAGTGGCTTAGATCTGGGAGGTGCATGCAGCCCAGGGCCAGCCTCAGATAGTTCCCTGCAGAGCAACCTAGAGCCTGAGCTGTGTGGGCAGGAAGGGTGCACGCACCATGAGCAGGGGCAGGCCCAGTGCGGCTGAGACACTGCGAGCACATGCCAGTGTTATTTGTCTGCAGCATCCCTCCCTCCCCACAGCGCACTGAACAAGTGAGCCTAAAAAAGTGTCCACCACCGCCCCCTTGTGTCAGGGCGGAAATCAGACATTGAAGAGACCAGCAAACAGAAGCTAAACAGAGGGAACTGCCTTGGAAGAGACAGGTGCAATAGATTAAAACCCTGTAGTTAGTACTGACCACATAGGAAGGGGCCTATAGAGCTTGAGAAATATAAGCCAGACCAAGGAAATATCCAAAAATGAACTGACCCCACACTGCCCACAACACCAGAGAAAGACATAGACATATTTTTACTATTTATGATCATTCTTTTCTTTTTTAACTTTTTAAAATAAGTCCTCTGTTACTCCTTTAATTTTCATTTTTATAGCCTACTATTACTTTTCAAAAAAAAAACCTATGTTTTAAAGCAAACTTCATATATATATATATATATAATAACTTTGTGACTTTGTTTTTTCTTCTTCTTCTTTTCTTTAATATTGTATTTTTGAAAATCCAACCTCTACTCTAGAATTTTAATCTTTGCTTTTTGGTATTTGCTATCAATTTTGTACCTTTAAGAACCCAGTCTTCAGTACCCATTTTGACTTTGGAGCGAGATTACTGGCTTGACTGCTCTCTCCCCCTTTAGGCTCTCCTTTTTCTCCACTAGGTTGCCTCTGTCTCCTCCCTCCCCCTTCTCTTCTCCACCCAACTCTCTGAATCTCTGTGTGTTCCAGACAGTGGACAACACTTAGGGAACTGATTACTGGCTGGATCTGTCTCTCTCCTTTTCATTCCCCCCTTTTATCCTCCTGGCCACCTCTTCCTCTTTTCTGTATAACTCCATGAACATCTCTAAGCGGCCCAGACTGTGGAGCACACATAAGGATGTAATCACTGGCTAGCTTGCTCTCTCCTCTTTTGATTCCACCTCATCTCATTCGGGTCACCTCTAACTCCCTCCTCCCTTTTCTCTTCTCCATGTAACTCTGTGAACCTCTCTAGGTGTCCCTCACTGTGGAGAAACTTTTCATTTTTAACCTAGATGTTTTATCAATGGTGCTGTATAGAAGGAGAAGTCTTGAGACTACTGTAAAAATAAGACTGAAAACCAGAAGCAGGAGGCTTAAGTCCAAATCCTGAGAACATAGAACACCTGACTCCAGGAAACATTAATCGATAGGAACTCATCAAACGCCTCCATACCTACACTGAAAGCAAGTACGACCCAATGGCCAACAAGTTCCAGAGAAAGACATACCACACAAATTCTCCAGCAACACAGGAACACAGCACTGAGCTACAATATACAGGCTGTCCAAAGTTACTCCAAACCCATTGATATCTCATAACTCATTACTGGACACTTCATTGCACTTCAGAGAGAAGAAATCCAGCTCCACCCACCAGAACACAGACACAAGCTTCCCTAACCAAGAAACCTTGACAAGCCACCAATACAACCCCACCCACAGCAAGGAAACTCCATAATAAAGAGAACTCCACAAACTGCCAGAATACAGAAAGGCCACCCCAAACTCAGGAATATAAACAAGATGAAGAGACAGAGGAATACCCAGCAGGTAAAGGAACAGATTAATGCCCACCAAACGAAACAAAAGAGGAAGAGATAGGGAATCTACCTGAAAAAGAATTCAGAATAATGATAGTGAAAATGATCCAAAATCTTGAAATCAAAATGGAATCACAGATAAATAGCCTGGAGACAAGGATTGAGAAAATGCAAGAAAGGTTTAACAAGGACATAGAAGAAATAAAAAAGAGTCAATATATAATGAATAATGCAATAAATGAGATCAAAAACACTCTGGAGGCAACAAATAGTAGAATAATGGAGGCAGAAGATAGGATTAGTGAAATAGAAGACAGAATGGCAGAAATAAATGAATCAGAGAGGAAAAAAGAAAAATGAATGAAAAGAAATGAGGACAATCTCAGAGACCTCCAGGACAATATTAAATGCCACAACATTCGAATCATAGGAGTCCCAGAAGAAGAAGACAGAAAGAAAGACCATGAGAAAATACTTGAGAAGATAATAGTTGAAAACTTCCCTAAAATGGGGAAAGAAATAATCACCAAAGTCTAAGAAACCCAGAGAGTCCCAAACAGGATAAACCCAAGGTGAAACACCCCAAGACACATATTCATCAAATTAACAAAGAACAAATATTAAAAGCACCTAGGGAAAAACAACAAATAACACACAAGGGGATTCCCATAAGGATAACAGCTGATCTTTCAATAGAAACTCTTCAGGCCAGGAAGGAATGGCAAGACACACTAAAAGTGATGAAAGAAAGTAACCTACAGCCCAGATTACTGTACCCAACAATGATCTCATTCAAATATGAAGTAGAAATCAAAAGCTTTACAGACAAGCAAAAGCTGAGAGAATTCAGCACCACCAACCACCTCTCCAACAAATGCTAAAGGATATTCTCTAGACAGGAGACACAAAAACAGTGTATAAACTCAAACCCAAAACAATAAAGTAAATGGCAATGGGATCATACTTACCGATAATTACCTTAAACACAAATGGGTTTAATGCCCAACCAAAATACAAAGACTGGCTGAATGGATACAAAAACAAGACTCCTATATATGTTGTCTACAAGAGGCCCACCTCAAAACAGGGGACACATACAGACTGAAAGTGAAGGGCTGGAAAAAGATATTCCATGCAAATAGAGATCAAAGGAAAGCAGGAGTAGCAATACTCATATCAGATAAAATAGACTTTAAAACAAAGGCTGTAAAAAGAGACAAAGAAGGACACTACATAATGATCAAAGGATCAATCCAAGAAGAAGATATAACAATTATAAATATATATGCACCCAACATAGGAGCACCACAATATGTAAGACAAATACCAACAAGTATGAAAGGGGAATAACACAATAACAGTGGGGGAGACTTTAATACCCCACTCACACCTATGGATAGATCAACTAAACAGAAAATTAACAAGTAAATACAAACTTTAAATGGTACAATAGACCAGTTAGACCTAATTGATATCTCTAGGATATTTCACCCAAAAACAATGAATTTCACCTTTTTTTCAAGCGCGCATGGAACCTTCTCCAGGATAGATCACATCCTGGGCCATAAAGCTAGCCTTTGTAAATTAAAAAAAAAAAAAAAATGAAGCCATTTCAGGCATCTTTTCTGACCACAAGGCAGTAAGATTAGATCTCAATTACAGGACAAAAACTATTAAAAATTCCAACATATGGAGGCTGAACAACACGCTGCTGAATAACCAACAAATCACAGAAGAAATAAAAAAAGAAATCAAAATATGCATAGAAATGAATGAAAATGAAAATACAACATCCCAAAACCTATGGGACACTGTAAAAGCAGTGCTAAGGGGAAAGTTCATAGCAATATAGGCATATCTCAAGAAACAAGAAAAAAGTCAAATAAATAACCTAACTCTACACCTAAAGCAACTAGAAAAGGAAGAAATGAAGAACCCTAGGGTTAGTAGAAATCTTAAAAAAATTAGGGCAGAAATAAATGCAAAAGAAACAAAAGAGACCATAGCAAAAATCAACAAGGCCAAAAGCTGATTCTTTGAAAGGATAAATAAAACTGACAAACCATTAGCCAGACTCATCAAGAAACAAAGGGAGAAAAATCAAATCAATAAAATTAGAAATGAAACTGGAGACATCACAAAAGACAACACAGAAATACAAAGGATCATAAGAGACTACTATCAGCAATTATATGCCAATAAAATGGACAATGTGGAAGAAATGGACAAATTCTTAGAAAACTACAACTTTCCAAAACTGAACCAGGAAGAAATAGAAAATCTTAACAGACCCATCAAAAGCACAGAAATTGAAACTGTAACCAGAAATCTTCCAGCAAACAACAGCCCAGGTCCAGACTGCTTCACAGCTGAAATCTACCAAACATTTAGAGAAGAGCTGACACCTATCCTGCTCAAACTCTTCCAGAAAATTGCAGAGGAAGGTAAACTTCCAAACTCATTCTATGAGACCACCATCACCCTAATACAAAAACCTGACAAAGATCCCACAAAAAAAGAAAACTACAGGCCAATATCACTGATGAACATAGATGCAAAAATCCTTAACAAAATTCTAGCAATCAGAATCCAACAACACATTAAAAAGATCATACACCATGGGATAAAGTGGGCTTTATCCCAGGGATGCAAGGATTCTTCAATATCTGCAACTCAAAAAATGTAATACACCACATTAACAAATTGAAAAATAAAAACCATATGATTATCTCAATAGATGCAGAGAAAGCCTTTGATAAAATTCAACATCCATTTATGATAAAAACTCTCCAGAAAGCAGAAATAGAAGGAACATACCTCAACATAATAAAAGCTATATATGACAAACCCACAACAAACATTATCCTCAATGGGGAAAAATTGAAAGCATTGCCCCTAAAGTCAGGAACAAGACAAGGGTGCCCACCCTCACCACTACTATTCAACATAGTTTTGGAAGTTTTGGCCATAGCAATCAGAGCACAAAAAGAAATAAAAGGAATCCAAATTGGAAAAGAAGAAGTAAACTCTCACTGTTTGCAGATGACATGATCCTCTACATAGAAAACCCTAAAGATTCCATCAGAAAATTACTAGAGCTAATCAATGAATAGAGTAAAGTTGCAAGATATAAAATCAATACACATAAATCCCTTGCATTCCTATACACTAATAATGAGAAAATAGAAAGAGAAATTAAGGAAACAATTCCATTCACCATTGCAATGAAAAGAATAAGATACTCAGGAATATATCTACCTAAAGAAACTAAAGACCTATATATAGAAAACTATAAAACACTGGTGAAAGAAATCAAAGAGGACACTAAAAGATGGAGAAATATACCATGTTCATGGATTGGAAGAATCAATACAGTGAAAATGAGTATACTACCCAAAGCAATCTATAGATTCAATGCAAACCCTATCAAGCTACCAACGGCATTTTTCACAGAGCTAGAACAAATAATTTCACAATTTGTATGGAAATACAAAAAACCTCGAATAGACAAAGCAATCTTGAGAAAGAAGAATGGAACTGGAGGAATCAACCTGCCTGACTTCAGGCTCTACTACAAAGCCACAGTCATCAAGACAGTATGGTACTGGCACAAATTCAGAAATATAGATCAATGGAACAAAATAGAAAGCCAAGAGATAAATCCACACACCTATGGACACCTTGTCTTTGACAAAGAAGGCAAGAATATACAATGGAGAAAAGACAATCTCTTTAACAAGTGGTGCTGGGAAAACTGGTCAACCATGTAAAAGAATGAAACTAGAACACTTTCTAACACCATACACAAAAATAAACTCAAAATGGATTAAAGATCTAAACATAAGACCAGAAACTATAAAACTCTTAGAGGAGAACATAGGCAAAACCCTCTCCGACATAAATCACAGCAGGATCCTCTATGACCCACCTCCCAGAATATTGGAAATAAAAGCAAAAATAAACAAATGGGATCCAATTAAAATTAAAAGCTTCTGCACAACAAAAGAAACTATAAGCAAGGTGAAAAGACAGCCTTCAGAATGGGAGAACATAATAGCAAATGAAGCAACTGACAAACAACTAATCTCAAAAATACACAAGCAAACCCTGCAGCTCAATTCCAAAAAAATAAAGGGCCCAATCAAAAAAATGGGCCAAAGAACTAAATAGACATTTCTCCAAAGAAAACATACGGATGATTAACAAACACATGAAAAGATGCTCAACATCACTCATTATCAGAGAAATGCAAATCAAAACCACTATGAGGTACCATTACAGGCCAGTCAGAATGGCTGCGATCCAAAAGTCTACAAGCTATAAATGCTGGAGAGGATGTGGAGAAAAGAGAACCCTCTTACACTGTTGGTGGGAATGCAAACAGTACAGCCACTATGGAGAACAGTGTGGAGATTCCTTAAAAAACTGGAAATAGAACTGCCATACGACCCAGCTATCCCACTGCTGGGCATACACACCGAGGAAACCAGAATTGAAAGAGACACATGTACCCTAATGTTCATCACAGCACTGTTTATAATAGCCAGGACATGGAAGCAACCTAGATGTCCATCAGCAGATGAATGGATAAGAAAGCAGTGGTACATATACAGAATGGAGTATTACTCAGCCATTAGAAATAATACATTTGAATCAGTTCTAATGAGGTGGATGAAACTGGAGCCGATTATACAGAGTGAAGTAAGCAAGAAAGAAAAACACCAATACAGTATACTAATGCATATATATGGAATTTAGAAAGATGGTAACGATAAGCCTGTATGCAAGACAGCAAAAGAGACACAGATGTATACAACAGTCTTTTGGACTCTGTGGGAGAGGGAAGGAGTGGGGGGGTGATTTGGGAGAATGGCATTGAAACATGTATAATATCATATAAGAAAGGAATCGCAAGTCCAGGCTCAATGCAGGATACAGGAAGCTTGGGGCTGGTGCACTGGGATGACCCAGAGTGATGGTATGGGGAGGGAGGTGGGAGGGGGGTTCAGGATTAGGAACACGTGTTCACCCGTGGCAGATTCATGTTGATGTACAGCAAAACCAATACAATATTGTAAAGTAAAAAATAAAATAAAACACCTGTTCAAATAGAAAAAAAAAATAAATAGCTCAACAATATTAAAAAAGAAAAAAACACTGAGCACAATATCCCTCTCAGAAAAATGTCTAGTCAGATAAAGCCAGAGCTGTGCTAATAATTGGGAGTGTATTGTTAACATCCCAATTTGTTCTCTTTCCCTCTGTGATAGTCTTAACCAAGGAAGTCTTCAGAACATACAGCTGGTAAATCTGTGATTCATGTCACATTCACACTTAATGGCCTCTTAATATAATAATAATCCTAATGTAATAATAACTAACAGTACTTAATGGAACTCTACCATAGTTCTAGACACAAAAGACCCCTACCTTGGCATCCTTTGTTGTTGTTCAGTCGCTAAGTCATGTTGGACTCTTTGTGACCCCATGGATTGTAGCATGCCAGGCTTCCTTGTCCCTCCCTCTCTCCCAAAGTTTGCTCAAGTTCATATCCATTGAGTCAGTGACGCTTTCCAACGATCTCATCCTCTGCCACTCTCTTCTCCTTTTGCCTTCAATCTTTCCTAGCTCTAAAGTCTTGTCCAGTGAGGTGACTGTTCACATTAGGTGGCCAAAGTACTGGAGTTTCAGCTTCAGCATCAGTCCTGCCAACAAATATTCAGGGTTGACTAACTTTGGGATTGACTGGTTTGATCTCCTTGCAGTCCAAGGGACTGTTGCGAGTCTTCCCCAGCCAGTTTGAAAACTTCAATTCTTCAGCACTCAACCTTCTTTATGGTCCAACTCTCACATCTGCACATAACATGAATCCTGGAAAAACCATAGCTTTTACTATATGGGCATTTTTCATCAATGTGATGTCTTTGCTTCTTAATATGCTGTCTAGTTTGTCATAGGTTTCCTTCCAAGAAGCAAGCATCTTCTAATGTCATGGCTACAGTCACCATCCACAGTAATTTTGGAGCTCAATAAGAGAAAATCTGCCACTGCTTCCACTTTTTCCCTTTCTATTAGCCATAGTGTGATGGAACCAGATGCCATGATCTTAGTTATTTGAATGTTTAGTTTTAATCCAGATTTTTCACTCTCCGATTTTACCTTCATCAAGTGGCTCTTTACTTCCTCTTTGCTTTCTGCCATTAAAGTGGAATCATCTGCATATCTGAGGTTGTTGATATATCTCCTGGCAAACTTGATTCCAGCTTGTAACTCATCTAGCCAGGCATTTCACATAATGTATTCTGTGTACATAAGTTAAATAAACAGGGTGACAATATACAGTCTGGTTGTAACCCTTCCCCAATTTTGAACCAGTCAGTTGTTCATGTAAGTTTCTAACCATTGGTTCTTGACCCGCATTCAGGTTTCTCAAGAGACGGGTAAGATGGTCCAGTATTCACATCACTCTAAGCATTTTCCCGTTTGCTGTGATCCACACAGTCAAAGGCTTTTGCATAGTAATGAAGCAGAAATAGATATTTTTCTGGAATTCCCTTACTTTCTCTATGATCTAACAAATGTTGGCAATTTGATCTCTGGTTCCTCTGGCTTTTTACAAACCAGCTTATATGTTTGGAAGTTCTCAATTCAAGTATTGTTGAAGCCTGGCTTGAAGGATTTTTGAGCATAACCTTACTAGCACAGTGAGCACAATTGTCTAGTAGTTTGAACATTTTTTATCACCGTCTTTCTTTGGAATTGGGATGGAAACTGACCTTTTCCAGTCCTGTGACTACTGCTGTGTTTTCCAAATTGACCACAAAATGATCTGGTCACTCACCTAGAGCCAGACATCCAGGAGTGTGAAGTCAGAAGGGTCTTAGGAAGCACTGATAACCATTAAAGGTTTTATATATTGCAAACATGCAAAAAAATATTTTTTTAAATAACATACAAAAATATTTGCTGCTTCCAAGCTGGTACTCAGAACTGGCATACTGCCTGAAATAAAAAATATTCTTTATGTAACTAATACCCTTCAGTCTCTCTAGTACTGCTTTCCATATCTCTTGTCCTATATCCTTGGAAACCACAGTAACTTGGCTCAGTTGCTGGGTTTGTTTATGGATGGTGTTTTTGCTTATGTTAAAACAGACAATACTTAGGAGTGTATGCAGAGATACTTTAAGCAGCAAAATTGAGTAAATAAGACAAATTCATTAACTCATCCAATCCTTCACAGCAAGAATGCTATAGCTTCTTGCACAGCAGAATGTTATTTCTCAATGGTAGACAAACTTTTTGTTTCTTTCTATTCAGAATTCAATTTGTAATGCTAGAAACAGTCATAAATTAGCATGGAAAATGGTGACTGAGGAAGATTTTGTAATACAAGCAAAATTATTTACTCATATTTGTATAAATGGAGGTGTAGACATAACAAGATGGCAAGAGTAAACATCAGCATTTTAGGAGTCAGTGAACTAAAATGGACTGGAATGGGCGAATTTAATTCAGATGAACATTATATCTACTACTATGGGCAAGAATCCCTTAGAAGAAATAGAGTAGCCCCCATAGTCAACAAAAGAGTCTGAAATGCATTACTTGGATGCAGTCTCAAAAATAACAGAAAGATCTCTGTTCATTTCCAAGGCAAAACATTCAATATCACAGTAATTCCACCCTATGCCCCAACCAGTAGTGCTGAAGTAGCTGAAGTTGAACGGTTCTATGAAGACATACAAGACCTTCTAGAACTAACACACAAAAAAGATGTCCTTTCCATCACCAGTTCAGTTCAATCACTCAGTCATCTCCAACTCTTTGCGACCCCATGAATCGCAGCACACCAGGCCTCCCTGTCCATTACCAACTCCAGGAGTTTATTCAAACTCATGTCCATCAAGTTGGTGATGCCATCCAGCCATCTCACCCTCTGTCATCCCCTTCTCATCCTGTCCCCAATCCCTCCCAGCATCAGGGTCTTTTCCAATGAGTCAACTCTTTGCATGAGGTGGCCAAAGTATTGGAGTTTCAGCTTCAGCATCAGTCCTTCTAATGAACACCCAGGACTGATCTCCTTTAGGATGGACTGGTTGGATCTCCTTGCAGTCCAAAGGATTCTCAAGAGTCTTCTCCAACACCACAGTTCAAAAACATCAATTCTTTGGTGCTCAGATTTCTTCACAGTCCAACTCTCACATCCATACATGACCACTGGAAAAACCATAGCCTTGACTAGACGGACCTTTGTTGGCAAAGTAATGTCTCTGCTTTTGAATATGCTATCTAGGTTGGCCATAACTTTCCTTCCAAGGAGTAAGTGTATTTTAATTTCATGGCTGCAATAAACATCTGCAGTGATTTTGGAGCCCCAGAAAAATAAAATCTGACACTGTTTCCCCATTTATTTCCCATGAAGTGACGGAAGTGATGGGACCAGATGCCATGATCTTCGTTTTCTGACTGTTGAGCTTTAAGCCAACTTTTTCATTCTCCTCTTTCACTTTCATCAAGAGGCTTTTTAGTTCCTCTTCACTTTATGCCATAAGGGTGGTGTCATATGCATAGCTGAGGTTATTTATATTTCTCCCAGCAATCTTGATTCCAGCTTGTGCTTCTTGCAGCCCAGCGTTTCTCATGATGTACTCTGCATAGAAGTTAAATAAGCAGGGTGACAATATACAGCCTTGACATACTCCTTTTCCTATTCGGAACCAGTCTGTTGTTCCATGTCCAGTTCTAACTGTTGCTTCCTGACCTGCATATAGGTTTCTCAAGAGGCAGGACAGGTGGTCTGAGATTCCCATCTCTTTAAATCATAGGGGAATGGAATGCAAAAGTAGGAAGTCAGGAAATACCCGGAGTCACAGGCAAATTTGGCATTGGAGTACAGAATGAAGCAGGGCAAAGGCTAACAGAGTTTTGCCAAGAGAACGCACTAGTCATAGAAAATACCCTTTTCCAACAAGACAAAAGAAGACTCTACACATGGACATCACCACGTGGTCAATACTGAAATCAGATTGATTATATTCTTTGCAGCCAAAGATGGAGAAGCTCTATACAGTCAGCAAAAACAAGACTGGGAGCTGACTATGGCTCAGATCATGAACTCCTTATTGCCAAATTCAGACTCAAATTGAAGAAAGTAGAGAAAACCACTATACCATTAAGGTATGGCCTAAATCAAATCCCTTATGATTATACTGTGGAAGTTAGAAATAGATTCAAGGGATTAGATCTGATAGGCAGAGTGCCTGAAGAACTATGGACAGAGTTTCATGGCATTGTAGAGGAGGCAGGGATCAAGACCATCCCCAAGAAAATGAAATGCAGAAAGGCAAAATGGTTGTCTGTCATGGCCTTATAAATAGCTTAGAAAAGAAGAGAAGTGAAGGACAAAGGAGAAAAGGAAAGATATACCCATTTGGATGCAGAGTTCAAAGAATAACAAGGAGAGATAAGAAAGTCTGCCTCAGTGATCAGTGCAAAGCAAAAGAGGAAAACAATAGAATGGGAAAGACTAAAGATCTCTTCAAGAAAATTAGAGATACCAAGGGACTATTTCATGCAAAGATGGGGACAATAAAGGACAGAAATGGTATGGACAGAAGCAGAAGATATTAAGAAGAGGTGAGAAGAATACACAGAAGAACTGTACAAAAAAAAGATCTTCATGATTCAGATAACCAGGATGGTGTGTGATCACTCATCTAGAGCCAGACATCCTGGAATGAGAAGTAAAGTGGGCTTTAGGAACATCATTACAAACAAAGCTAGCGGAGGTGACGCAATTTATGTTGAGCTATTTCAAATCCTAAAATATGATGCTGTGAAAGTGCTGCACTCAATATGCCAGCAAGTTTGCAAAATTCAGCATTGGCCACAGAACTGGAAAAGGTGTTTTCATTCCAATCCCAAAGAAGGGCCATGCCAAAGAATGTTCAAACTACTGCACAATTGCACTCATCTCACACGCTAGCAAAGTAATGCTCAAAATTCTCCAAGCCAGGCTTCAGCAATATGTGAACCGTGAACTTCCAGACGTTCACGTTGGAATTAGAAAAGGCATAAGAAACCGATCAATTTGACAACATCATTGGAAATAGAAAACGCAAGAGAATTCCAGAAAGACATCTATTTCTGCTTTACAGATTATGCAAAAGCCTTTGACTTTGTAGATCACAATAAACTGTGGAAAATTTTCTAGAGATATGAATACCAGACCACCTTACCTGCTTCCTGAGAAATCTGTATGCAGGTCAAGAAGCAACAGTTACATTCGGACATAGAACAACAGACTGGTTCCAAATTGGGAAAGAAGTATATCAAGGCTGTTTTTGTTACCCTGCGAATTTAACTTATATGCAGAGTACATCACGAAAAATGCCAGACTGGATGAAGAACAAGCTGGAATCAATATTACCAGGAGAAATACCAATAACCTCAGATAAACAGATGACACCACCCTTATGGAAGAAAGTGAAGAGGAACTGAAGAGCCTCTTGATGAAAGTGAAAGAGGAGAGTGAAAAAGTTGGCTTAAAACTCAACATTCAAAAAAGGAAGATCATGGTATCTGGTCCCATCACTTCATGGCAAATAGATGGGGAAACAATGGAAATAGTGACAGACCATTTTTGTGGGCTCCAAAATCACTGCAAATATTACTGCAGCCATGAAATTGAAAGATTCTTACTCCTTGCAAGAAAAATTCTTTGGCCATCTGATGAGAAGAACTTACTCATTGGAAAAGACCCTGATGCTTAGAAAGATTGAAGGCAGCAAGAAGAGTAGGGTGCCAGAGGATAAGATGGTTGGATGGCATCACTGACTCTATGGACATGAGTCTGAGTAAGCTCCTGGAGTTGGTGATGGACAGGGAAGCCTGGTGTGCTGCAGTTCATGGGGTCACAAAGAGTCAGACACGACTGAGCAACTGAACTGAGACATAAGATGTAAGAAAAGTATTATTAGCTTACTATGTTCATCAGTCAACGGACAATATTTGATGCTAGAAAGTATTTTACACATTTACTAACATTTATTTAATTTTCCCTCAAATTAAAATTCCAGCTTTATTGAAATGCTTCATTTAAATGAAACTTTTTTACTTAAAATTTTTGTTTTGCTTTTTTAAATTATGTTATAAGTAATGGCTATTTTAGAACACAATAATATAGGTTTTGAAAGATACATAATTTTTATTTTTTTCAGTGCTTTCCATTGTCTTCAACTTTCCTTTTGATAAAAATACTCTTATCATGCACATTTTAAATAGAATTAAATTTTCTTTTGATACAAATCTTTCAATAATGGAGCATGAGTGAGAATGAGTAAAAGTCAAGAACATAATGAAACAGAAAGCAGAAAAGCAGACTGTTTAGGGAGGAACAATAAAACAATAAACATAGAACAGTACGTGGCAGATTGTCCTCACCTAACATACAGTAACTACTGTCATAGACATTAACTCCCTCTTGTAATCATGTCTGTTGTTAATGTCACTGAACTCTTTTAAGTGAATCCAATTTTCCAAATTATTCTTCATGAAAATTATATTTTAAAAAGTTAAAAAATGAGATGCATCATATATGAGATTGCTGCTCTACTGTGAACAATAATTTTTAACTTTTTTTATATATCTCCTTCTACTCCTCCAACTTATTTCCATTCTTGCTATTTGGTTTACTTTCCAGACTTCTTTTACCTCATTTTCCTGTACCCAGTTCCCTTCTTCTCATTACAGTTTTGACTTTTCCTAAAAATAGATCCAGTATACAGCCTAAATATAAAGTATGTATACTGTGCAAGTTTAAAATACCTAACAGAGTCATTTTATAAACAGAACCTACATATTCCAGGGTTCCAGCATACAGTTGGTTTCTTGGACTATTTAAGGCTAATAGAAACATGAAATAATCTTGATGCCTTCCCTTTGCTTTTACATATTTGTCACACTGTCAGTCAGTCATTTCAGTTACTCAGTAGTCTCTGACTCTTTGCGACCCCGTGAATCGCATCACGCCAGGCCTCCCTGTCCATCACCAACTCCCGGAGTTCACTCAAACTCACATCCATCGAGTTGGTGATGCCATCCAGCCATCTCATCCTCTGTCATCCCCTTCTCCTCTTGCCCCCAATCCCTCCCAGTATCAGGATCTTTAAAATGAGTCAACTCTTCGCATGAGGTGGCCAAAATATTGGCGTTTCAGCCTCAGCATCACTCCTTCCAATAAACCCCCAGAACTGATCTCCTTTAGCATAGACTGGTTGGATCTTCCTGCAGTCCAAGGGACTCTCAAGAGTCTTCTCCAACACCACAGTTCAACAACATCAATTCTTTGGCGCTCAGATTTCTTCACAGTCCAACTCTCACATCCATACATGACCACTGGAAAAACCATAGCCTTGACTAGATAGACCTTTGTTGGCAAAGTAATATCTCCGCTTTTTAATATGCTGTCTAGGTTGGTCATAACTTTCCTTCCAAGGAGTAAGCATCTTTTAATTTTATGGCTGCAATCACCATCTGCAGTGATTCTGGAGCCCCAAAATATAGTCTGACACTGTTTCCACTGTTACCTCATCTATTTCCCATGAAGTGATGGGACCAGATGCCATGATCACACTGTAGAGAACTTTATTCATCTAAATTTTGTTGCCATTAATAAAGATGGAAATCATGCCCACTTAATCAAAGAAAACTTTATATACAGGATCTTCCTGGTGTTGGGGACAAAGTAACTAATGTTACCAACATTAGCTGTTCTACTTTTCTCTTCATAGGAGGTAATGATTACGGTGGCCATGATTGTGAAGCATTCTAGCAGGACCCCATAGGTTGAATAGAAAGCCCTTGCAGGTGTGTAATCAGCATTTTACTTCCATGCTTCACTATCTCAGTGGGAAGACTATCAAGTGAGTGACTCTGTCATTAATCATGACTGGTGCAGAGGTGCTGACTCTGAGTTTAATACACACTTTTTTTTTTTCAATTTGACACTGAATTTTAAATAAGAAATTAAGAGTCTTCAAGAATATTTCATATTCCATTATTTTACATATGATTTCAGTATCTTCTTTTATGAGACTGATGTTTCATAACAAAAACTGATGTTTTAATAATTATCCTTGAACTCTCATCTACAAATGAATTTATTTGACAGGATAGAAAATAGAGATGTTTTCTCTCACATGATTTAAAGTATTTAGAATAACTTTACATAATAGCATGAATAAATTTATTGTGTTTTACTTCTGGCAATTAATAAACATATACCTTCTACTTTCTGGATGATTATAGCTATCCTGGGTTTAGATTTCTTTCATATGCTCAAAATTTGATAATGTTAAAATTCCTCTAAGAGTTTACTTATCTATCTAAGCCACTTGCAATTTAAAGTCTGCTCACTCAAGCTTCTCCTGACACTTGAGACTATTTAAAAATCCACCTCTTTCCTGAACCAGTAGCTTCATTGGAGTCAAGAGGCATCTAGGGTAAGTGAGAGTCTGAACATTTTACCGGCTACTGGCCTAAATCACTCTAATGTTTCTACTTAGGTCATCATTACCTAAGGACAGAGAAGCTGAAACAGCAAATTCTTTCAGATTTTTACTCCCTGAAGGTTTTTGTTACACAAAATGAAAATCTTAAGAAAAGGAGGCAGAGATACTGCTGATAAGGTTCCCACAAGATCTTGCTCTGCAACCAGAGATAAATGATATGTCTTTAGTGTTTATGCCTTTTGCAAATTCATATCCCTAATTATTTTGCTCTATGTGGAGTCAACAATATTGATTCTTGCTTCTTTGTCTCCATTTAGTGTGCTGCATATGCTTTTTAACTTACAGTCAATAATTATATTACTCTTGTACTAACTTGAAACCATATTGCTCCAAAGGAAATTTCCACTAAGCCAGTTTGTAATTTTATAATCATCTAATGAATAGTTTAGATGCAATTAAAAGATTCTAATTGTCTAGGAAAAAAAACAAAATAATTATAATATAAAATGTAATGACAGTTAGAAATATAAAAAAACTCACATCTAAAATGAAATTCCATATATGTCTAATAATGACATTTTTAGTATGAAGAATAGATAGTCCATAGTATTTTAAAAATATCTTTTTCTTTTACTGATTGTATGAAATTTCTTATAATTTAATCTCTATCTTTAGGTATCTCAGATTTAGGGCATCCTCAACAGAGGAATACTTTTACAAGTAGAGACATCTTATTAGTTAGTGCACTAGGACTGCCATGACAAAATATGAAAAACTAGTTTGCTTAAACAACAGAAATTTATGTTTCCATCTCTTTGGAAGTTAGAAGTCCAAAGTGCCAGAAAATTTAGTTTTTTCTAAACCTTGTCTTCTTGGCTTGTAGATGGCCTTTTCCTATGCAAAGAAACTATTGGTGTCTCTTCCTCTTCTTTCTGATGTGCTAAGTCACTTCACTCATGTCCAACTCTTTGTGAACCTATGGACTGTAGCCCACCAGGCTCTTCTCTCTGTGGAATTCTCTGCAAGAATATTGGAGTGGGTTGCCTTGCCCTCCTTCAGGTGATCTTTCCAACTGAAGGATTGAACCCACGTCTCTTATGTCTCCTGCATTGGCAGGCAGGTTCTTTAACACTTATGCCACCTGGGAAGACTTTCCTCTTCTTATAAGGACACTAATCTATTAGATTGGAACCTCACTCTTGTGTCATCTTTAACCTTAATAAACACTCTAAAGGCCCTATCTCCAAATATAGTCACAGTGAGGGTTAGGATCATCTAGACTGAGACATTATGCAGACAATATCACTGAAACTCAAATGGGGTGTGTGAATTATTTAATGCCACACTCTGAGCAGTTAGTGACATACTGGGTATAACAGTAACAAGTATGCTAAAGCAATCAAATGGTAGGTACTTGAAGAAGGCACTAAGGGGCTTCCCTGGTGGCTCAGTGGTTAGAAATCCATCTGCAACGCAGGAGACACAGGAGATGTGAGTTCTTTCCCTGGTCAGGAAGATCCCTGGAGGAGGGCATGGTAACCCACTCAAGTATTCTTGCCTGGAGAATCTCATGGACAGAGGAGCCTAGTGGGCTACAGTCCATGGGGTCCCAAAGAGTCAGACACAACTGAAGTGATTTAGCATGATGCGGGTCAAGAAGCGACAGTTGGAAATGGACATGAAAAAACAGACTGGTTCCAAATAGGAAAAGGAGTATGTCAAGGCTGTATATTGCCACCCATCTTATTTAACTTATATGCAGAGTACATCATGAGAAACGCTGGGCTGGATGAAGCACAAGCTGGAATCAAGATTTCTGGGAGAAATATCAATAACCTCAGATATGCAGATGACACCACCCTTATGGCAGAAAGTGAAGAAGAACTAAAGATCCTCTTGATGAAAGTGAAAGAGGAGAATGAAAAAGTTGGCTTAAAGCTCAACATTCAGAAAACTAAGATCATGGCATTTGGCCCCATCACTCCGTGGCAAATAGATGTGGAAACAATGAAAACAGTGACAGGTTTTATTTTGGGGGGCTCCAAAATCACTGCAAATGGTGACTGAAGCCATGAAATTAAAAGATGCTTACTCCTTGGAAGGAAAGTTATGACTAACCTAGACAGCATATTAAAAAACAGAGATATTACTTTGCCAACAAAGGTCCATCTAGTCAAAGCTATGGTTTTTCCAGTAGTCATGTATGGATGTGAGAATTGGACTATAAAGAAAGCTGAGCACCAAAGAATTGATGCTTTTGAACTGTGGTGTTGGAGAAGACTCTTAGGAGTCCCTTGGACTGCAAGGAGATCCAACCAGTTAATCCTAAGGGAAATCAGTCCTGAATATTCATTCGTTGGAAGGACTGATGCTGAAGCTGAAACTCCAATAATTTGGCCACCTGATTCAAAGACCTGAGTCATTTGAAAAGACCCTGATGCTGGAAATGATTGAAGGCAGGAGAAGAAGGGGACGACAGGGGATGCGATGGTTGGATAGCAGCACTGACTCAATGGACATAAGATTGAGTAAGCTCTGGGAGGGTGATGAACAGGGAAGCCTGGTGTACTGAAGTTCATGTGGTCTGAACTGAACTGAGGCACTTAAGTTATAAAAAGCATGGTAATGAATAATTATAGATGTTAATCTGTGATGAAAAGTCAAGTTCTTGTTTCTGGATTTAGAGCAGTCTTACATCAGCAAACTCTTCCAGAAGTTTAGCTGGCCACTGAGAGAACATACAAGAGAACAAGCGAATGCATTATCACATTTTAACCAAAACACACTCATTTTCTGTAAATGGTGATGAGTCACATTTTCATTATTGATCTTTTGTTCAGATGGTATGCTTAAATAAGCCTCTGATGACAAAGAATAGCTTTGTCTGTCCACAAAAAATAAATCTTTGAAATCAAGATAATGAGTCAATTATTTGATCAGATTAAGGAACTGTATAAACCACCAAACTTCTAGAGACAGGCTAACGATTTTATTTCAGTGAGCCTTAATACTTTCCATATATGTTACTCATTGTAAAAATGAATGACATATCTTGGAAACTAGGACTGTGTTTTATTATTAGTCAGTTTACTTAATGATGAAACAGTTATCTTCAGATATAGTAGAATGCATTTAATGCAAGGTTAGTTTGGTGAAATCCAATTGTAAAGCAAGCATTTTATATATTCAAAATTAATATCATAATTCTGTTGAATGTGGAGTTCTATGTTATAATCTTCAATATAGAGCCTTATAAAGTAATTCTGGTGCACATTAAGATTTGAAGGCTAATGTGCAAAGTTAAGAAATAGCAAAAGAAAAATCAATATGCAAGTGTATTAGTTTGCTAGGGCTGCTAGAACAAAATACCAAAGTTTGGATTGCTTAAGCAACAGAATTCTGTATTTTCCAGTTCTGGAGACTAGAAGTTCAAGATCAAGGTACTAGCAGGGTTGATTTCCTTGGCCTTTTTCCATGGCTTGCAGATAATTTGCTTCTTCCTGGTCTCTATGTGCTCTCTCCTCTATGCTTGTGCAGCTCCAATGTCTCTGTGTCCAGATTTGTTCTTATAAGGGCACTAGTCAGATTGGATTAGGGCCCACCCTAACTGCCTTAGTTTTTACCTTTTTAAAGGTCCTAACTCTAAATATATTCACATTTTGAAGTACTGGGTTTAGGACTTCGATATATGTGTATTGAGCAGACATAATTCAGCACAATAACAGCAAACATTCAAAATATTTTACCTTTAAGATAGTTGTCAAAATCTGAGTGGCAACGTGTGTGTGTGTGTGTGTGCATGTCTTGAGGGAAAGGATATGAAGTGGTTGAGAAGTAGAGAATTCTAAAATCTTCCTGCCTGCCTGCAGGATTTAATCATTCTCTTTTAATGGTAAGTATCTTTAGCTTCCATCCATGTATACTGATATGCTTGTTGTAGAAATTAAGAGCAGTAATATATGTGAAATACATTGCAGAGTCTGGCAGACAAGTGCCAAATAAGTGTTTATTGAATTTACATTAATCTAAGCCTTGCTTCATGAGACTCACATACACTGTCTCTTGATAACATTAAAGAAATGTGCTACCTTCTTCTTTTGATGGTTAAACACATTTTTATTTTGAAAGGACTAGAGATTCACACAAAGTTGCAAACTAGTAGAGAAGCCCCATAAATCTGTTACCCAGTTTCCATCATTTATAATATCTTATATAACTTTACTACATTATCAAAGCCAGGAAGTTAAAATTAGTATCTTTTTCAGCTTTATGCATGCACTCACTTGTATATGTCTGTGGGTTTATATAAGAGCATTCCACATAACTTATCACATACATATATTTATGTAACCACCATCATAATCAAGACACAGAACTATTACATCACCAGAAATATCCCTCTTGGTACTCTTCTCCCAATTCTTTGCCCAGTTGCTCTCTATACAGTTTTTAAGATACAATTTAAAAGATGCTGGCTCCTTGGAAGAAAAGCTATGATCAACCTAGACACCATATTAAAAAGCAAAGACATTACTTTGCCAACAAAGGTCCATCTAGTCACAGCTATGGTTTTTCCAGTAGTCATGTATGGATGTGAGAGTTGGACTATAAAGAAAGCTGAGAACCGAAGAATTGATGCTTTTGAACTGTGGTGTTGGAGAAGACTCTTGAGAGTCCCTTGGACTACAAGGAGATCCAACCAGTCCATCCTAAAGGAAATCAGTCCTGAATAATCATTAGAATGACTGATGTTGAAGCTGAAACTCCAATACTTTGGCCACCTGATGTGAAGAACTAGCTCATTGGAAAAGACCCTGATTCTGGGAAAGATTGAAGGCAGGAAGAGAGGGCAATAACATAGGATGAGATGGTTGGATGCCATCACTGACTTGATGGACACAAGTTTGAGCAAGCTCTGGGAGTTGGTGATGGACCAGGAAGTCTGACATGTTGCAGTCCATGGGGTCACAAAGAGTTGGACATGACTGAGCAACTGAATTGAACTATGGTTTATTTTGGAAACTAGAGCCCCCTCCAAGTGTTACTTTTGCTTGTGTTCTCAGAATAAAGAAAGTTTTACTATCTTGAATTCTTGTTACTGTTAAAACATGTATCCTACCTATTACACTGACTGCAAACTCTTTGAAGCCAGAAGAGTATCTTTTTATTAACATATATTGAATGGATGGATGCCTACTGGGATAATACAATTTTCCACAAGACACCTACGATAATCATATTGGCTCAAATATTCTTAATAATTTACCCTGGTGGCTCAAATGATAATGAATCTGCCTGCAGTGCAGGAGACCTGGCTCATTTCCTGGGTCCAGAAGATCTGTTCAATAAGTAAATGGCAACCCACTCCAGTAGCCTTGCCTGGAGAAGTCCATGAACAGGGGAGTCTGGCAGGCTACAGTTCATGGGGTTGCAAAGAGTTGGACATGACTGAGTGACTAACGCATACACACACACACACACACACACTAAATCTACAATTTAAAAATAATATTTCTTCATCCCAATAGATGCAGAAAAGCTCTTGATAAAATTCAGTACCTATTGATGACAAAAACTCTCCAGAAAGTGGGCACAGAGGGAACTTAGCTCAACATAATTAAGGGCACATATAACAAACCCACAACTAACATCATTCTCAATGGTGAAAAAATGAAAGCATTGGCCATGGATCAGAAACAAGACAAGGATATCTGCTGTTAGCACTTTTATTGATCATAATTTTGAAAGTCCTGGTCACAGCAGTCAGAGAAGAAAAAGATATAAAAAGAATCCAAATTGGAAAAAAATTTATCATTGCAGACAGCATGATACTACATAAAGAAATGCTAAAGATGCCACCAGAAAACTACTAGAGCTCATCAACGAACTCAGTCAAGTTGCAGAATGCAAAATTAATACACAGTAATCTGTTGCATTACTACATGCTAACAATGAAAGATCAGAGGATAAATTAAGGAAGTAATCTCATTTACCATTGCATCAAAAAAGAATAAAATATCTAGAAATAAACCAAAAAAGGAGCCAAAGATGAAGAAGCTCTATACAGTCAGTAAAATCAGGACCGAAAGCTGACTGTGGCTCAGATCATGAACTTCTTATTGGCAAATTCAGACTTAAATTGAAGAAAGTAGGGAAAACCACCAGATCATTCAGGTATGACCTAAATAACAGGGATTAAGACCATCCCCATGGAAAAGAAATGCAAAAAAGCAAAATAGCTCTCTGGGGAAGCCTTACAAATAGCTGTGAAAAGAAGAGAAGTGAAAGCAAAGAAGAAAAGGAAAGATATAAACATCTGAATGCAGAGTTCCAAAGAATAACACAGAGAGATAAGAAAGCCCTCCTCAGCGATCAATGCAAAGAAATAGAGGAAAACAACAGAATGCGAAGGACTAGAGATCTCTTCAGGAAAATTAAAGATACCAAGGGAACATTTCATGCTAAGATGGGCTCAATAAAGGACAGAAATTGTATGGACCTAAGAGAAGCAGAAGATATTAAGAAGAGGTGGCAAGAATACACAAAAGAACTGTACAAAAAAAAATCTTTATGACCCACATAATCACGATGGTGTGATCACTCACCTAGAGCCAGACATCCTGGAATGTGAAGTCAAGTGGGCCTTAGGAAGCATCACTACGAACAAAGCTGGAGGACGTGATGGAATTCCAGCTGAGCTATTTCAAATCCTGAAAGATGATGCTGTGAAAGTGCTGCACTCAATATGCCAGTAAATCTGGAAAACTCAGCAGTGGCCACAGGACTGGAAAAGGTCAGTTTTCATTCCAATCCCAAAGAAAGGCAATGCCAAAGAATGCTCAAACTACCACACAATTGCACTCATCTCACACACTAGTAAAGTAATGCTCAAAATTCTCCAAGCCAGGCTTCAGCAATACGTGAACTGTGAACTTCCAGATATTCAAGTTGGTTTTAGAAAAGGCATAGGAACAAGATATCAAATTGCCAACATCTGCTGGATCATGGAAAAAGCAAGAGAGTTCCAGAAAAACATCTATTTCTGCTTTATTGACTATGCCAAAGCCTTTGACTATGTGGATCACAATAAACTGTGGAAAATTCTGAAAGATATGCGCATACCAGACCACCTGACCTGCCTCTTGATAAATCTGTATGCAGTTCAGGAAGCAACAGTTAGAACTGGACATGGAACAGCAGAATGTTTCCAAATAGGAAAAGGAATACATCAAGGCTGTATATTGTCACCCTGTGTATTTAACTTATATGCAGAGTACATCATGAGAAATGCTGGCTGGAAGAAGCAAAAGCTGGAATCAAGATTGCTGGGAGAAATATCAATAACCTCAGATATACAGATGACACCACCGTTATGACAGAAAGTGAAGAGGAACTAAAAAGCCTCTTGGTGACAGTGAAAGAGGAGAGTGAAAATGTTGGCTTAAAGCTCAACATTCAGAAAACTAAGATCATGGTATCTGGTCCCATCACTTCATGGGAAATAGATGGGGAAACAGTGGAAAACAGTGTCAGACTTTATTTTTCTGGGCTCCAAGAATCACTGCAGATGGTGGTATTAGCCATGAAATTAAAAGATGTTTATTCCTTGGAAGAAAAGTTATGACCAATCTAGATAGCATATTCAAAAGCAGAGACATTGCTTTGCCAACAAAAGTCCGTCTAGTCAAGTCAGGCTATGCTTTTTCCAGTGGTCATGTATGGATGTGAGAGTTGGACTGTGAAGAAAGCTGAGCACTGAGGAATTGATGCTTTTGAACTGTGGTTTAGCAAAAGACTCTTGAGAGTCCCTTCGACTGCAAGGAGATCCAACCAATCCATTCTAAAGGAGATCAGTCCTGGGTGTTCTTCAGAAGGTCTGATGGTAAAGCTGAAACTCCAATACTTTGGCCACCTCATGCGAAGAGTTGACTCATTGGAAAAGACCCTGATGCTGGGAGGGATTGGGGGCAGGAGGAGAAGGGGACGACAGAGGATGAGATGGCTGGATGTCATCACCGACTCGATGGACAAGAGTTTGAGTGAACTCCATGAGTTGGTGATGGACAGGGAAGCCTGGTGTGCTGTGATTCATGGGGTCACAAAGAACGACTGAACTCAACTGAACTGAAGGAGAAAAAAGAACCATACTCTTAAAACTGTAAGATGTTGATGAAAGAATTTGAAGATGACACAAACAAATAGAGAGATAAGTTATGTTCTTTAATTGAAAGATTCAATATAGCCTATATGACGATACTACTTAAGGCAATCTACAGAGTCAATGAAATCTCTATCAAGTTGTCAATGGCCCTTTACACAGAACTAGAACAAATTTTTGGTACAAATTGTATGTTAACAGAAAAGCAGAATAGTGGATGCAATCCTAAGAAAGGAAAATGTAGCTGGAGGAGTCATAGTCCCTGACTTCAGACTATATCAGAAAGTACAGTAATCAAAACGGTATAATACTGGCACAAAAACAGACACATGGCTCAGTGGAATAGGATATAAAGTCCAGAAATAAATCTATGCACCTATAGTCAATTAATCTATGACAAAGGAGGCAAGAATATATAGTAGAGAAAAGACAGTCTCTTCAATAAATGGTGTTGGGAAAGCTGAACAACTTCATGTAAAAGAATGCAATTAGAGCATACTCTAACACCATACCCAAAATATGCTCAAAATGAATTAAAGACCTAAATGTTAGGCTGGACATCACAAAAATCCTGGAGGAAAACAGAGGTAGAACACTCTTTGGCATAAATTGCAGCGATGTCTCCTTTTATCCACTTCCTACAGTAATGAAAATAAAAGCAAAAATAAACAAATGTGACCTAATTAAATTTAAAAGTCTCTGCACAACAAATGAAGCCATAAACAAAATTAAAAGACAACCCACAAAATGGGAGAAAATATTTGCAAGTAGCACTGTTAAGGGATTAATGTCCAAAACAAACACCTCTATATAAAATAAAACAAAACCAACGAACAATAACCCAATAATAAATGGGCAGAAGATCTAAATAGAAATTTCTCCAAAGAAGACATACAAATGTCCCAAAAATAAATGAACACATACTCAATGTCACTAATTATCAGAGAAACACAAATCAAAACTACGATGAGTTATCACCTCATATCGATTATAATGAAAATCATCAAAAAATCCACAAACAATATGCTGGAAAGGGTTTGGAGTAAAGGGAACTCTCCCCCTACACTGTTGGTGGGAATGTAAATTGGTGAAAACATGATGAAGAACAGTATGGAGGTTCCTTAAAAATCTAAAAATAAAACTACCATATGATCTAACAATCCCACTCCTGCATATATATACAGAGAAAATCATAATTCAAAAATATTTTCACACTAATGTTCATGCAGAACTATTTATAGTAGCCAAGACATGGAAGCAACCTAATTTTCTGTTGGCAGAGGGATAGATAAAGATGATGTGTTACATTAATATATGCATACAATGGAATAATGTTGTTTAGTCATCCAGTCATGTCCAACTCTTTGCAACCCCATAGACTGCAGCATGCCAGGGCTCCCTACCCCTCACCAGCTCCTGGAGTTTGCCCAAGTTCCTGTTCATTGCATCAGTGATACTTTCCAGCCATCTCATCTTCTGATGCCCTCTTTTCTTCTGCCCTCAAACTTTCCCAGCATCAAGGACCTTTCCAATGAGATGCCTGTGTGTATCAGGTGACCAAAGTGTTGGAACTTCAGCAAAAGCCCTTCCAGTGAATATTCAGGGTTGATCACCCTTAAAATTGGTTGGTTTGATCTCCTTGCTGTCCAAGGGACTTTCTGTAGTCTTCTCTAGCACTACAGTTTGAAAGCATCAATAATTTGGCATTCTGCCTTCTTTATGTGCAGCTTTTACAACTCTACGTGACCACTGGGAAAACCATAGCCTTGACTATATGGATCTTTGTCAAAAGAGTAATGTCTGCTTTTCAACACACTGTCCAGGTTTTTCACGGCTTTCCTGACAAGAATCAATCATCTTCACCATCCACAGTGATTTTGGTGCTCAAGAAGAGGAAATCTGTCACTGCGTCCACATTTTCCCCTTCTATTTGCCATGAAATAACAGGGCCAGATGCCATAAACATAGTTATTATTTTTTTTTTTTAATATTTAGTCTTAAGCTGGCTCTTTCACTCTCTTCCTTCACCCTCATCAAGAAGCTATTCAGCTTCTCTTCACTTTCTGCCATTAGAGTGGTATCATATAGTTATTTTGTTCTTTTTATAGCTGAGTATCATATAATGGAATAATATTCAATCACAAAAAGAACAAAATAATCCCATTTCATTTAACATGGATTGACCTAAAACAATTATCCTAAGTGAAGTCAGACAGAGAAGGACAAGTATTATATGATGTCAGTCATATAAGGAATCTAATTTTTAAAAATGATATGAATGAACTTATTTACAAAACAGAAACAGACTTATCAGATCAGATCAGTTGCTCAGTCATGTCCAACTGTTTGCGACCCCATGAATCGCAGCATGCCAGGCCTCCCTATCCGTCACCAATTCCCGGAGTTCACCCAGACTCATGTCCATCGAGTCAATGATGCCATCCAGCCATCTCATCCTCTGTCGTCCCCTTCTCCTCCTGCCCCCAATCTCACCCAGCATCAGAGTCTTTTCCAATGAGTCAACTCTTTGCATGAGGTGGCCAAAGTACTGGAGTTTCAGCTTTAGCATCACTCCTTCCAAAGAAATCCCAGGGCTGATCTCCTTCAGAATGGACTGATTGGATCTCCTTGCAGTCCAAGGGACTCTCAAGAGTCTTCTCCAACACCACAGTTCAAAAGCATCAATTCTTCAGCACTCAGCCTTCTTCACAGTCCAACTCTCACATCCATACATGACCACAGGAAAAACCATAGCCCTGACTAGACGAACCATTGTTGGCAAAGTAATGTCTCTGCTTTTGAATATGCTATCTAGGTTGATCATAACTTTCCTTCCAAGGAGTAAGCGTCTTTTAATTTCATGGCTGCAGTCACCATCTGCAGTGATTTTTGGAGCCCAGAAAAATAAAGTCTGATACTGTTTTCCATTGTTTCCCCATCTATTTCCCATGAAGTGATGGGACCGGATGCCATGATCTTAATTTTCTGAATGTTGAGCTTTAAGTCAACTTTTTCACTCTCCATTTTCACTTTCATCCAGAGGCTTTTTAGTTCCTCTTCACTTTCTGCCATAGGGTGGTGTCATCTGCATATCTGAGGTTATTGATATTTCTCCCGGCAATCTTGATTCCAGCTTGTGTTTCTTCTAGTCCAGTGCTTCTCATGATGTACTCTGCATATAAGTTAAATAAACAGGGTGACAATATACAGCCTTGATGTACTCCTTTTCCTATGTGGAACCAGTCTGTTGTTCCATGTCCAGTTCTAACTGTTGCTTCCTGACCTGCACACAAATTTCTCAAGAGGCAGATCAGGTGGTCTGCTATTCCCATCTCTTTCAGAATTTTCCACAGTTTATTGTGATCCACACAGTCAAAGGCTTTGGCATAGTCAATAAAGCAGAAATAGATATTTTTCTGGAACTCTCTTGCTTTTTCTATGATCCAGCGGATATTGGCAATTTGATATCTGGTTCCTCTGCCTTTTCTAAAACCAGCTTGAACATCAGGAAGTTCACCGTTCACATAATGCTGAAGCCTGGCTTGGAGAATTTTGAGCATTAATTTACTAGTGTGTGAGATGAGTGCAATTGTGCGATAGTTTGAGCATTCTTTGGCATTGCCTTTCTTTAGGATTGGAATGAAAACTGACCTTTTCCACTCTTGTGGCCACTGCTGAGTTTTCCAAATTTGCTGGCATATTGAGTGCAGCACTTTCACAGCATCATCTTTCAGGATTTGAAATAGCTCAGCTGGAATTCCATCACCTCCACTAGCTTTGTTCATAGTGATGCTTCCTAAGGCCCACTTGACTTCACATTCCAGGATGTCTGGCTCTAGGTCAGTGATCACACCATTGTGATTATGTGGGCCATGAAGATCTTTTTTGTACAGTTCTTCTGTGTATTCTTGCCATCTCTTCTTAATATCTTCTGCTTCTGTTATGTCCATACATTTTCGGTCCTTTATCGAGCCCATCTTTGCATGAAATATTCCTTTGGTATTTCTGATTTTCTTGAAGAGATCTCTAGTCTTTCCCATTCTGTTGTTTTCCTCTATTTCTTTGCATTGATCGCTGAAGAAGGCTTTCTTATCTCTTCTTGCTATTCTTTGAAACTCTGCATTTAGATGTTTATATCTTTCCTTTTCTCCTTTGCTTTTCACTTCTCTTCTTTTCACAGCTATTTGTAAGGCCTCCCCAGACAGCCATTTTGCTTTTTTGCATTTCTTTTCCATGGGGATGGTCTTGATCCCTGTCTCCTGTACAATGTCACGAACCTCCATCCATAGTTCATCAAGCACTCTATCTATCAGATCTAGGCCCTTAAATCTATTTCTCACTTCCACTGTATAATCATAAGGGATTTGATTTAGGTCATACCTGAATGATCTTGTGGTTTTCCCTACTTTCTTCAATTTAAGTCTGACTTACAGATATCAAAAATAAACTTATAGTTAATAAAGGGGAAACATAGCAAGGATGGATAAATCAGGAGTTTAGGATTAACATTCACACACTATTATATATAAGATAGATAACCAAGAAGGATCTACTGTATAGCACAGGGAACTCTACTCAATGTTCTGTGATAAACTATATGGAAATGAATCTAGAAAGGAATGAATATACATATGTATAACTGAATCACTGCTATACACTTGAAACTGACACACATGTAAATCACCTCTACTCCAATAAAATTAAAGTAAAAATACTATTTCTGTGCTGTTGATACAAGTAAATTGACTAATGTATACAAGCTTTGGACCCAATTTTCACACACATTTATTATATGAGCTAGTACAAGTAGGATCAAAAAAGCGGTTAAAAATGTAATCAATAATAGCATGGTTTTGTATTGCTGCTTAATATGCCATAATCATCTAAATTACTATCAGAGAGCCATTTTTCAATAAAGAGAGCTACAATTTGCTTAGGATGTTATGGTGTTCATCAGATGCTAAACCTGGCAGGTGGGTAACTATTTCAAGATTCCTAGCAGTAAGTTCCGGAGAAGGCAATGGCAACCCACTCCAGTACTCTTGCCTGGAAAATCCCATGGATGGAGGAGCCTGGTAGGCTGCAGTCCATGGGGTCACTCAGAGTCAGACACGACTGAGCGACTTCACTTTCACTTTTCACTTTCATGCATTGGAGGAGGAAATGGCAACCCACTCCAGTGTTCTTGCCTGGAGAATCCCAGGGACAGCAGGGCTTGGTGGGCTGCCGTCTATGGGGTCGCACAGAGTCGGACACGAGTGAAGCAACTTAGCAGCAGCAGCAGCAGCAGTAAGTTCAATTCAGTTTGGTTCAGTCACTCAGTCATGTCCAACTCTTTGCGACCCCACTGACTGCAGCATGCAAGGCTTCCCTGTCCATCACCAACTCCTAGAGCTTTGTCAAACTCATGTCCATAGAGTCAGTGATGCCATCTAACCATTTTAACCTCTGATGTCCCCTTCTCTTCCTGCCTTCAATATTTCCCAGCATCACGGTCTTTTCCAAGGAGTCAGTTCTTCGCATCAGGTATTGCATTTTCAGCTTGAGCATCAATCCTTTCAATGAATATTCAGGACTGATTTCCTTTAAGATTGACTGGTTGGATCTCCTTGCAGTCCAAGGGACTCTCAAGAGTCTTCTCCAATGCCACAGTTCAAAAGCATCATTTCTTCAGTACTCAAATTTCTTTATAGTCCAACTCTCACATCCATACATGACTATTGGAAAATCCATAGCTTTGACTAGACATACCTTTCTCAGGAAAGTAATGTCTCTGCTTTTTAATATACTGTCTAGGTTAATCATAGCTTTTCTTCCAAGAAACAAGTGTCTTTTAATTTCGTGGCTGCAGTCACCATCTGCAGTGATTTTGGAGCCCCCCAAAATACAGTCTGTCACTACTTACATTGCTTCCCCATCTATTTGCCATGAAGTGATGGAACCGGATGCCATGATCTTTCGTTTTGAATGTTGAGTTTTAAGCCAGCTTTTTCACTCTCCTCTTTCACTTTCATCAGGAGGCTCTTTAGTTCTTCGCTTTCTGGTGGGGTATTCTGTGTATCTGAGATTATTGATATTTCTCTGGTAATTTTGATTCTAGCTTGTGCTCTGTCCAGCCCAGCATTTAGAATGATGTACTCTGTATATAGGTTCAATCAGTAGGGGACAAAAAAGAGCCTTGACGTACTCCTTTCCCAATTTGGAACCAGTCTGTTGTTCCATGTCTGTTTCTAACTGTTGCTTCTTGACCTGCATACAGATTTCTCAGGAGGCAGGTAAGGTGGTCTGGTATTCGCATCTCTTGAAGAATTTTCCACAATTTGTTGTCATCCACACAGTCAAAGACTTTGATGTAATCAATAAAGCAGAAGTAAATGCTTTTCTGTAACTCTCTTGCTTTTTCTATGATCCAACGGATGTTGGCAATTTGATCTCTGGTTCTTCTGCCTTCTCTAAAACCAGTTTGAACATCAGGAAGTTCATGGTTCACATATTGCTGAAGCCTGGCTTGGAGAATTTTTTTTTTTTTTTTTGATTTAGTACTGAAGGTGTTTTTATTAACATGGAAAGATATACACAGTATATTTTTCTGTAAATTTTTAAATTTATATTCTCAATATAAAATACTTTCAAACAATGCCTTCCCTTTTATATCAGTCTTCTTTCATTTAGTATGGTATTTTATTTTATTTTATTTTTATAGTTTCTATTAATATTGATTTTTTTAAATTTTATTTTATTTTTAAACCTGAAACACTGTATTAGTTTTGCCAAACATCAAAACGAATCCACCACAGGTATACATATGCTCCCCATTCTAAACCCTCCTCCCTCCTCCCTCCCCACACCATCCCTCTGGGTCGTCCCAGTGCACCAGTCCCAAGCATCCAGCATCGTGCATCGAACCTGGACTGGCAACTCATTTCATACATGATATTACACATGTTTCAATGCCATTCTCCCAAATCTTCCCACCCTCTCCCTCTCCAACAGAGTCCATAAGACTGTTCTATACATCAGTGTCTCTTTTGCTGTCTCGTACACAGGGTTATTGTTGCCATCTTTCTGAATTCCATATATATGCGTTAGTATACTGTATTGGTGTTTTTCTTTCTGGCTTACTTCACTCTGTATAATAGGCTCCAGTTTCATCCACCTCATTAGAAATGATTCAAATGTGTTCTTTTTAATGGCTGAGTAATACTCCATTGTGTATATGTACCACTACTTTCTTATCCATTCATCTGTTGATGGACATCTAGGTTGCTTCCATGTCTTCGCTATTATAAACAGTGCTGCGATGAACATTGGGGTACACGTGTCTCTTTCCCTTCTGGTTTCCTCAGTGTGTATGCCCAGCAGTGGGATTGCTGGATCATAAGGCAGTCCTCTTTTCAGTTTTTTAAGGAATCTCCATGCTGTTCTCCATAGTGGCTGTACTAGTTTGCATTCCCACCAACAGTGTAAGAGGGTTCCTTTTTCTCCACACCCTCTCCAGCATTTATTGCTTGTAGACTTTTGGATCGCAGCCATTCTGACTGGTGTGAAATGGTACCTCATAGTGGTTTTGATTTGCATTTCTCTGATAATGAGTGATGTTGAGCATCTTTTCATGTGTTTGTTAGTCATCTGTATGTCTTCTTTGGAGAAATGTCTATTTAGTTCTTTGGCCTATTTTTTGATTGGGTCATTTATTTTTCTGGAGTTGAGCTGTAGGAGTTGCTTGTATATTCTCAAGATTAGTTGTTTGTCAGTTGCTTCATTTGCTATTATTTTCTCCCATTCTGAAGGCTGCCTTTTCACCTTGCTAATAGTTTCCTTTGATGTGCAGAAGCTTTTAAGGTTAATTAGGTCCCATTTGTTTATTTTTGCTTTTATTTCCAATATACTGGGAGGTGGGTCATAGAGGATCCTGCTGAGATGTATGTCGGAGAGTGTTTTGCCTATGTTCTCCTCTAGGAGTTTTATAGTTTCTGGTCTTACGTTTAGATCTTTAATCCATTTTGAGTTTATTTTTGTGTATGGTGTTAGAAAGTGTTCTAGTTTCATTCTTTTACAAGTGGTTGACCAGATTTCCCAGCACCACTTGTTAAAGAGATTGTCTTTAATCCATTGTATATTCTTGCCTCCTTTGTCAAAGATAAGGTGTCCATATGTGCGTGGATTTATCTCTGGGCTTTCTATTTTGTTCCATTGATCTATATTTCTGTCTTTGTGCCAGTACCATACTGTCTTGATAACTGTGGCTTTGTAGTAGAGCCTGAAGTCAGGCAGGTTGATTCCTCCAGTTCCATTCTTCTTTCTCAAGATCGCTTTGGCTATTCGAGGTTTTTTGTATTTCCATACAAATTGTGAAATTATTTGTTCTAGCTCTGTGAAGAATACCGTTGGTAGCTTGATAGGGATTGCATTGAATCTATAAATTGCTTTGGGTAGTATACTCATTTTCACTGTATTGATTCTTCCAATCCATGAACATGGTATATTTCTCCATCTATTAGTGTCCTCTTTGATTTCTTTCACCAGTGTTTTATAGTTTTCTACATATAGGTCTTTAGTTTCTTTAGGTAGATATATTCCTAAGTATTTTATTCTTTCCATTGCAATGGTGAATGGAATTGTTTCCTTAATTTCTCTTTCTATTTTCTCATTATTAGTGTATAGGAATGCAAGGGATTTCTGTGTGTTGATTTTATATTCTGCAACTTTACTATAGTCATTGATTAGTTCTAGTAATTTTCTGGTGGAGTCTTTAGGGTTTTCTATGTAGAGGATCATGTCATCTGCAAATAGTGAGAGTTTTACTTCTTCTTTTCCAAATTGGATTCCTTTTATTTCTTTTTGTGCTCTGATTGCTGTGGCCAAAACTTCCAAAACAATGTTGAATAGTAATGGTGAAAGTGGGCACCCTTGTCTTGTTCCTGACTTTAGAGGAAATGCTTTCAATTTTTCACCATTGAGGATAATGTTTGCTGTGGGTTTGTCATATATAGCTTTTATTATGTTGAGGTATGTCCCTTCTATTTCTGCTTTCTGGAGAGTTTTTATCATAAACGGATGTTGAATTTTGTCAAAGGCTTTCTCTGCATCTATTGAGATAATCATATGGTTTTTATTTTTCAATTTGTTGATGTGGTGTATTACATTGATTGATTTGTGGATATTGAAGAATCCTTGCATCCCTGGGATAAAGCCCACTTTATCCCATGGTGTATGATCTTTTTAATGTGTTGTTGGATTCTGATTGCTAGAATTTTGTTAAGGATTTTTGCATCTATGTTCATCAGTGATATTGGCCTGTAGTTTTCTTTTTTTGTGGGATCTTTGTCAGGTTTTGGTATTAGGGTGATGGTGGTCTCATAGAATGAGTTTGGAAGTTTACCTTCCTCTGCAATTTTCTGGAAGAGTTTGAGCAGGATAGGTATTAGCTCTTCTCTAAATTTTTAGTAGAATTCAGCTGTGAAGCTGTCTGGACCTGGGCTTTTGTTTGCTGAAAGATTTTTGATTACAGTTTCAATTTCCGTGCTTGTGATGGGTCTGTTAAGGTTTTCTATTTCTTCCTGGTCCAGTTTTGGAAAGTTGTACTTTTCTAAGAATTTGTCCATTTCTTCCACATTGTCCATCTTGTTGTCATATAATTGTTGATAGTAGTCTCTTATGATCCTTTGTATTTGTGTGTTGTCTGTTGTGATCTCTCCATTTTCATTTCTAATTTTGTTGATTTGATTTTTCTCCCTTTGTTTCTTGATGAGTCTGGCTAATGGTTTGTCAGTTTTATTTATCCTTTCAAAGAACCAGCTTTTGGCTTTGTTGATTTTTGCTATGGTCTCTTTTGTTTCTTTTGCATTTATTTCTGCCCTAATTTTTAAGATTTCTTTCCTTCTACTAACCCTGGGGTTCTTCATTTCTTCCTTTTCTAGTTGCTTTAGGTGTAAAGTCAGGTTATTTATTTGACTTTTTTCTTGTTTCTTGAAGTATGACTGTATTGCTATGAACTTTGCCCTTAGGACTGCTTTTGCAGTGTCCCACAGGTTTTGGGTTGTTGTGTTTTCATTTTCATTCGTTTCTATGCAAATTTTTATTTCTTTTTTGATATCTTCTGTGATTTGTTGGTTATTCAGCAGCGTGTTGTTCAGCCTCCATATGTTGGAATTTTTAATAGTTTTTCTCTTGTAATTGAGATCTAATCTTACTGCATTGTGGTCAGAAAAGATGCTTGGAATGATTTCTATTTTTTTGAATTTACCAAGGCTAGCTTTATGGCCCAGGATGTGATCTATCCTGGAGAAGGTTCCATGTGCGCTTGAGAAAAAGGTGAAATTCATTGTTTTGGGATGAAATGTCCTATAGATATCAATTAGGTCTAACTGGTCTATTGTATCATTTAAAGTTTGTGTTTCCTTGTTAATTTTCTGTTTAGTTGACCTATCCATAGGTGTGAGTGGGGTATTAAAGTCTCCCACTATTATTGTGTTATTGTTAATTTCTCCTTTTATAGTTGTTAGCATTTGTCTTACATATTGTGGTGCTCCCATGTTAGGTGCATATATATTTATAATTGCTATATCTTCTTCTTTGATTGATCCTTTGATCATTATGTAGTGACCATCTTTGTCTCTTTTCACAGCCTTCGTTTTAAAGTCTATTTTATCTGATATGAGTATTGCTACTCCTGCTTTCTTTTGGTCCCTATTTGCATGGAAAATCTTTTTCCAGCCCTTCACTTTCCATCTGTATGTGTCCCCTGTTTTGAGGTGGGTCTCTTGTAGACAACATATGTAGGGGTCTTGTTTTTGTATCCATTCAGCTAGTCTTTGTCTTTTGTTTGGGGCATTCAACCCATTTACATTTAAGGTAATTACTGATAGGTATGATCCCATTGCCATTTACTTTATTGTTTTGGGTTTGAATTTATACACCGTTTTTGTGTTTCCTGTCTAGAGAATATCCTTTAGTATTTGTTGGAGAGCTGGTTTGGTGGTGCAGAATTCTCTCAGCTTTTGCTTGTCTGAAAAGCTTTTGAGCATTACTTTACTAGCGTGTGAGATGAGTGCAATGGTGCAGTAGTTTGAGCATTCTTGGCATTGCCTTTCTTTGGGATTGGAATGAAAACTGACCTTTTCCAGTCCTGTGGCCACTGCTGAGTTTTCCAAATTTGCTGGCATATTGAGTGCAGCACTTTCACAGCATCATCTTTCAGGATTTGAAACAGCTCAACTGGAATTTGAGGTTTCTTAATTGTAAAAAAAAATAAATAAATAAACTATCATGAGGTCTACCCTTAAAATTTTAAGCTTATATTCTGTTATTTAAGCATAATGATGTACAGCAAATTTCTAGAAGTTTTTCATCTTTCATGTCTGAAACTATACTCTCTGAATATCAGCTTCAAATATTCTCTTCCCCACAGCAACCACCATTCTACTCTATTTTTAGGACTGAATTTAGACACATCTTATAAGTGGAATCATTCAGTAATTATCCTTCTGTGACTGGTTTATTTCACTCAACATAAAGTCTTGAAAGTTCATCCATGTTGTAGGATATGACAGCTTCTCCTTCTGATTTATGGCTGAATAATACTCCATTGTGTGTATGTGTGTGTGTGTGCGTGTGTGACATTTTCTTTATCCATTCATCTCCTGAGGAATATTAAACATTTGCCACCTCGTGGCTATTGTGAATAGCAATGAACATGGAAGTGAGGATATTGTTTTGATACCCTGATTTCAATTATTTTGGATAAATACACATGAGTGTAGTTTCTGGATCACATGGTAATTCTATTTTTAATTTTTGGGGGAAACTTCATACTGTTTTCCATAAAGACTTTACTATTTTGTATTCCCATGAGTAGTAAACATTGCTCCAGTTTTTCCACATCCTGTATGATAATTATAATTTTCTGTTTTGTTTAACGACCATCCTAACAAGTGTGAGGTGACACCTCATCGTGGTTTTGATACACATTTCCATGATGATTAGTGCTGTTGTATATCTTATCCTATACCTACTGGCCATTTGTATATCTTCTTTGGAGAATGTCTAAGTCATTTGACCATTTTTTAATTTGTTTATTTGGGGTTTTTTGCTATTGAGTTCTAGGAGTTCCTTATATATTTTAGATACTTATACTTTACAGACATGTGGTTTGCGAATCATAGATTTTTAAAGCATGGTTAAAAAATAATAAAAAACTTGGATTTTCCCTTTCAGATAATCAATTTAAATGTTCTGGGTCAGGAGCCATTCTACCATCTTAAGCTCCATTATCAATGTCATATGACCACATGAAAAAACTTCAACTATGAGATTTTCTTCTGTACTCTGTATTGATAGTATTTCACCATAAAAGAAATAGAAAAATAATACTTTAACTTTGTATTCATCCTAGGACAATGAAAAGTTCTATATAAAACACTGAGGATCATTAGATAACAGTTTATAATGTAGAGTTTATTCAATAGAATGGTTTCTTAGCTGATAATTCAGTTCAGTTGCTCAGTCATGTCCGACTCTTTGCAACTCCATGAGCTGCAGCATGCCAGGCCTCCCTGTCCATCACCAACTCTTGGAGCCCACCATCAACCATCTCATTCTCTGTCATCCCCTTCTCCTCCTGCCCTCAATCTTTCTCAGCATCAGGGTCTTTTCAAATGAGTCAGTTCTTCGCATCAGGTGGCCAAAGTACTGGAGTTTCAGCTTCAACATCATACCTTCCAATGAACACCCAAGACTGACCTCCTTTAGGATGGACTGGTTGGATCTCCTTGCAGTTGAAGGGACTCTCAATAGTCTTCTCCAACACCACAGTTCAAAAGCATCAATTCTTCAGTGCTCAGCTTTCTTTATAGTCCAACTCTCACATTCATACATGACCACTGGAAAAACCATAGCCTTGACTAGACGGACCTTTGTTGGCAAAGTAATGTCTCTGCTTTTTAATATGCTGTCTAGGTTGGTCATAACCTTCCTTCCAAGGAGTAAGTGTCTTTGATTTCATGGCTGCAGTCAACATCTGCAGTGATCTTGGAGCTCCCCAAAATAAAGTCAGCCACTGTTTCCACTGTTTCCCCATCTATTTCTCATGAAGTGTTGGGACCAGATGCCATGATCTTAGTTTTCTGAATGTTGAGCTTTAAGTCAACTTTTTCACTCTCCTCTCTCAGCTGATAGTTCAAAATAAGTAAAAGATCTTCCTTTCAAGGTAATATGTTGTGGTCATCTTGAAACACAAATGAATAAAGGAATGAACCAGTTGTAGCTAATCCCATTCTTGTCCCAACATGCAAATTGCTAAGGAGACAGTCTGATTATTTTAGTTTGTTTCACATCAAATTCTTCACTGACTGCTCAGGAAAGTTGTATACAAAGAAAGAGATAATTCCCCAGAGGAAACATTTGACCCTTAGAAAATTAGTAGATATTTCTAGTAGGGGAAAAATGATTCAATGTCAAGCATTTTAAGACATAGTGGTTTACACAAACATTCCTTTAATAGTACCTCAGGGCATTGATGCATATTTATTCATGTGTTCACATAATTGCTTGCTCTAAAGGAGCACATTTTGAGAAATACTCCATTAGGGAAAAAAAGGAAAATAAGAGGAAAGAAAAGAGTCTATTTCATAGAGATCTTCTACTTTTACTATTTGAAATGATTTTAACCAAAACCTGGATAAGAAGATAAGTCACAATCATTTATGGAATATTTAGTATGCATTAGAATTACCTAAATAGCTTATAAAGACACACATCTCTGGACCTCATTCACAGAGTTTCTAATTCAGTAAAACTGGTAAGGTGGCACAAGAATTTACATCTTTAAGAGAAATAAACCAGACAGAGAAAGATGAAAACTGCATGGTATCACTTACCGTGTAGAAGATTAAATAAAAAGGATAGTGAACCTCAAAGCAACAAAGAGTTAAAAAGTGGTTGCCTGGAGCTAAAAGGGAGGGGGAAGCAAGGAAAAACTGATAAAAAGATACAGTCTTTAAGCTATAAGAGGTATTTTTAAAATTTGCTTCTCTAAAGAGTTCCCAGGCTATTCTGAAAATGCTGGTCCTGGAATCACTTTAGAAAAACCACTGCTCTAATTATTTCAGGAATCAGAAAGTGAATGCAATTGTTTGTATCTTTCAATCTGTTGTGTCACACAAATTAGCCTATTGGTGATTAGGGTATAATGGAGAATTTATTGTGTAAGTCCTTTACATTCAGTTTCTAGAAAACTGAATTGACCTGGCAATGCAAAACTGTCTGAAGGCAGGGTGGACTCATGGACTCTCAGTTTGCTATGTTTGCTTTAGGTTTAAATTTAACCTAGTTTAGGGATATCTTATAGAATTTTTCATAAGGGTGCAAGCCATCCTATAACTCAAACTACCTCCCTGGTTAATTGGGAAAACTATTGCATGCTTCAGTAATCACTAAAGTCCTGGAAGGATTGAAAGAAGAGAAAAAATACACTTAAAAATAAGTTAATACTCTTAAACAAAATGTCACATTACTCCATGAAATGAAGAAAAGTTTTAAAAAATCCATTCTCCATAAATACAGGAAATGATAAATAAGCACTAGAAAAAGTGATACATTTCAGAAACTTCCCACTTTGATACCTTATATATTGAGCCCTTAAAAGATCACACTATGATATATAAGCAAGCATTTAATTTCCTTGAGACATATTGTACTTATTGACAATTAAACAGGCATTTCATATTTTTCAAGGATTGTCACAGTGTTACACCATGTCAATTTATTTATGTGAAAAAAGAAAAAAAAAAGATGTATGTGTATGCACTCAGTAATATCTGACTCTTTGTGACCCCATGGACTATAGCCCATCAGGCTTCTCTGTCCATGGAATTTTCCAGGCAAGAATACTAGAGTGGGTGGCCATTTCCCCTTTCAGGGGATCTTCTTGGCCCAGTAATTGAACCCGTGTCTCCTGCGTCTCCTGAAATGGCAGCTGGATTGTTACCATTGAGCCACCTGGGAAGCCCAGAAACCTTAGTTTAAGTCAGCTCTCTTTACTGCAAGATTTCCTATACCTACAGTGGTCTAATAGGCTTCCCAGGTGGCTCAGTGGGTAAAAAAATCCACCTGCAAAGCAGGAGATGAGGGTTAGATCCCCTGGTTGGGAAGATCCCCTGGAGGGGGGCATTGCAACCCACTGCAGGATTCTTGCCTGGAAAATCCCATGGACATAGAAGCCTGGCAGGCTACAGTCCATGGTGTCACAAAGAGTCATTGTGACTGAAGCAATGAGTACAGCACATAGTAATCTAATATGTAAAAAGAATCTGTACTGAGGGCAATCAGTGCTGTATTTTCCAATTTACTAGACCCTGAAACTATGTTTTTCTTTTTGCATTTTTATTGTCTTTAGTTTATTCACTTGAATGTATCATGGGAATACTATTGACAAATATTACCACATATAATTAAAGTACGTGAAGACATTTCACTAATTCAGTAGTGTTTAATCTCTTCATTTTTGTGTTAGAATTTCATGTCACTATTTGAGTTATTGTTCTGGGTCCTTGTATTAGGGTTCTCCAGAGAAATAGAATAGGATGTGTGTACACAAATATACATACACAGAGGTATGACAGAGGAAAGACAGAGATTTATTTTAAGGAATTGATTCACAAGACTCTGGGAGCTGACAAGTTCAAAGTATGCAGGATGGGGCCCTAGGCTAGAGACTCAGGAAAAGGTTAATGTTGCATTCTGTATTTTGAAGGCTATCTGGAAGTTAAGGCTCTCAACTGATTGGATACAGCTCACCCACATTAAAAAGGTAATCTTCTATATTTCAAGTCAATTGATTAAAATGTTAATTACATCTTAAAAAATTCTATAGGAACTTCCCTGGTGATCTTGTGGTTAAGACCATTTCCACTGCAGACCCCTGTTTGGGGAACTACATGCCATGTGGCCAAAAAGATATATAGATATTTAGATATATATAACATATAATATATATGTGATAAATATAGATAAAAAATATGCATAGTAACACTTAGACTGATGTGTACCAGGAGACTGGGTGGCATGGCCCAGCCAAGGTAATGCATTACATTTAACATCATCTTCCCCCAAACATCCAGCCCTGGTTAGCTTTTACCACATTTTATCCCTTTTAAAATTACAGTTATCAAGCTTATTTTTCCTGATACTTGAGTGGCAGAAATCACAAATATCTTGGCAGAGCTTGTTAAGCTCTGTGTCAAAAAGCTGTGCACAGCTGATATGGGTTTCCTTATTATGTTACTATCAGGAAGTGACACTGGGAGAGAGAGAGACTGATCCTGTTTTCCTGGTTTATAGTCATCTTCAGTTATAGACTCTGAGATATCTGTAGGGTCACTTGAGTAATTTTGTGTTCCACTAACATTTTAGGAATCTCTTTATCTCTCACTTTTCTGTAACTATTGTTCTTTACTTTCTTTTTGTTTCTCACAAAGTATGAAAATGTATGTATCATGAACTTTTTAAATCTACATCTTTTTATAAGTCTCTTCTAAGCAAAGCCCTTGATGGTCTTACCTGATGGCTCAACTGATAAAGAATTGCCTGCAGTGTGGGAGACCTGGGTTCGATCCCTGGGTTGGGAAGATCCCCTGGAGAAGCAAAGGCAACCCTCTCCAGTTTTCTGGCCTGGAGAATTCCATGGACTGTATAGTCCATGGGGTTGCAAAGAGTCAGACATGACTGAGTGACTTTCACTTCACTTCAAGCAAAGCCCTAGAGTCTCTCCTTTTAAATGTGCTTTTCCTCCCCAAAGAGATATAATACAATTTGCTTACTGATAACCTTAACTTTCTGGTTTACTCCTCTATTTCATTTATAAAATGTATTATCACTTACTGTAGTAAGTGGAGGCCTTCCCAGGTGGCTCAAGCAATAAAGAACTCACCTGTCAATCCAAGAAATGTGGTTCTGATCCCTGGGTCAGGGAGATCTCCTGGAGGAAGGCATGGCAACCCACTCTGGTATTCATGCCTGGAGAATCCCATGGACAGAAGAGACTGACAGGCTACAGTCCATAGGGTCCATAGGGTTGCACAGAGTCAGACATGACAGAAGCGACAGCATATTAAGTGGTCACATTTAATCTATAAGCTTTTCTATACTTAAATTCATTTTTCATGGTTGTATATAATTATTAACAATTTGAAACCTACTTCTTTCCTGTTCTAAGTGAAAGAATAATTTCACCTTGTACTTCAAAGACACCAGGCTTTTCACAGGAGGTACCATTTATATCTCCCTCTCATTATCTTTGTATCTGTCTTCCCAGTTTTATGTATAGTCTTAAGGAAAAATGCACTTCTGTCCTGTGAAACTAAACTATTTGGTATTCAATAAATATTTGTTGGTTGGATAAAGGGATTTTGCTGATTTTTTATAGCATACTGTCTCATACCATATATTTCTATTCCATTCTATTCTACCACATATCTTGTTTAATAAAACATTTTTGCTTTGGCAAAATATACATAGCATTATTTTGCACCATTTTTAAATGTACACTTCATTGATATTAAATGCACTTAATATTGTTATTGCAACCATCACCCTATTCCATTTCTAGAAATCTTTTTAGATTATAAAACTGAAACTCTATACTTTTAAAAACCCATCTCCCATTTTTCCCTCTCCTTCACCCCTGACCACTCTCATTCTACTTTCTGTGTCAATGAATTGGACATTACCTTTTAAGGAAGGTAATATATATATGGAATCAGTATTTGTCTTTTCATGACTGAATTGTCTCACTTAGCATTATGTCCTCAGGATTCAATCTATTCATTTTTTTGGCAAAGTTCTTTCTCTTCTATTGCCTACATATTTCTCAAACTATTTTTTCTCTTCTTTATGCCTTAACTTGTGCTTTGTTAAATTCTCTGCATCTTTTTTCCTGACACAATGAAATAGCCTCCGGGTAATCTTCCTGTAATATCCTGGCCATGACTAATTCATCATCCACCACTGTCATATTAGGTTATTATTATTACAATTATTACTATTATAATTGTTCTTATATTTCAGATTACACATTAACCAAATTACTCCTTGTTTAAAATATTATATGGTATTTCAATTGTCTAAAATTATCTTAAAGTTTAGGTATATGGGATTCAAATTTTGATACATTTTAAATATAAAAAATTGTGTCCTCCTGAGTATAATTGCTAGATATACATACATAATTTTTGATAACAAGGAACATGGACTTCATGCTTTATTACATTCTTGATAAAACTCAATATTCCAAAATTTGCATCTTATTAAAAAAGAGTAATTCAAACCTCATCATTTTCATAAAAAGATTATGGATTTATGAATTTAAAGCAAAACATAGACTAACAAATATGTGATTTTTGTTGACCATTTGCAAGGCAGCATGGTGATTTCAGAATATGCCATCTGATGCATAGGAAAGTACCATTTATATCTATTGTGGAACCCAAGAATGAACTACTAAATGCTGCACATCAAGTATGGTCCTGGCCACATGTTATACTTTATAACCATTATTTTAAATGCAATCTTCATTATTTTACCCAAGAAGCAGAACAGAAAATTGTTAACAATCTGTGCTGTTTTCAGTGAATTACTACTAAAGAATATTGTCTGAGTGTTATAAATAAAAATTGACAGTTTGTTGTTAAATTAGGAATGTAATTTCAGCTATTAATATATAATAAAGACACTATGAGGATATTTACATATTCTTATCATTGCCAAAAGAGAAAATGAAGAATGTCTTAGTAGCTGGAAGCTGAGAACTGGGTTATGAAGTTCTCAAATACAAATAACTTCTGCAGAATGATAGGGTATTGCTATATGTGTGTTCAGTCGCTTGGTCACGTCCGACTCTTTACAGACCCTATGAACTGTAACCTGCCAGGCCCCTCTGTTCATGGGAGTTTCCCAACAAGAGTACAAGAGGGAGTTGCCATTTCCCTCTCAGTATTGCTATGGCTCAAACGGATAAAATCAAAACACGTGGTAACCACGAAATTAAACTCAACAGATGATAAATGTGAATGAACACATCTAATAACATCAACCTGAAACTTTTTCCAAACTTCTAGATAAAATATATCCCAAGATACCAAAACACTGAATTATTCTCTCAAGTAGGAGTAAAAGAGCATAGTTCCCTCCCCCTTCCTTTTTTTTTTTTTTTTTTTAACTATTTTCTGTTCAGTTCTATTTTAGGTGAAAATAAGTCAGTCTTTCACTATATAAATATAATTTAACTATAGGGTCTTGCAAGTGCCTTTTATCAGATCAATGAATTTCTCTACCACTATTCAAATGCTGTTTTTACTATAAATGGCTGTTGAATTGTGGAAAATATTTTATCTGCATCTATTGAGATAAGTGTTACTCTTTCAAAATAGAAATATGATGCTTTAAAGTGATTCAGTTCAGTTCAGTTCAGTTCAGTAGCTTAGTCTTGTCCAACTCTTTGTGACCCCATGAACTGCAGCACGCCAGGCCTCCCTGTTCATCACCAACTCCTGGAGTTCACACAAACTCATGTCCATCGAGTCGGTGATGCCATCCAGCCATCTCATCCTCTGTCATTCCCTTCTCCTCCTGCCCCCAATCCCTCCCAGGATCACAGTCTTTTCCAATGAGTCAACTCTTTGCATGAAGTGGCCAAAGTATTGGAGTTTCAGCTTCAGCATCAGTCCTTCCACAGAACACCCAGGACTGATCTCCTTCAGAATGAACTGGTTGGATTTCCTTTCAGTCCAAGGACTCTCAAGAGTCTTCTCCAACACCACAGTTCAAAAGCATCAATTCTCTGGCACTCAGCTTTCTTCACAGGCCAACTCTCACATCCATACATGACCACAGGAAAAACCATAGCCTTGACTAGACGGACCTTTGTTGGCAAAGTAATGTCTCTGCTTTTGAATATGCTATCTAGGTTGGTCATAACTTTCCTTCCAAGGAGTAAGCGTCAGTTAATTTCATGGTTGCAATCACCATCTCCAGTGATTTTGGAGCCCAAAAAACAAAGTCTGACACTGTTTCCACTGTTTCCCCATCTATTTCCTATGAAGTGATGGGACCAGATGCCATGATCTTCGTTTTCTGAATGTTGAGCTTTAAGTACAGTGATTAATCTGCTAATATTTACCAACCTTACCTCCATTGACTAAAATCACTTGGTCATTATGTATTTCTACTGTATATCTACTACAGGATTATCTTTTTCTGACATTGTGTTAAGAAATTTTAAGTTTATGTCATGACTGCATTATTCTCCACTTTTATATTTTTATTATGTCTTTGGTTTTCGTAACATTGGTCTCATTTTCTGTCTGTGAGCTCCTCTCCTGTCCTCATTTTCTTTATGGAAGAATATTATATAATTCCTATTATTCGCTCCTAAAGTTTTTGATAGAATTCGTTAGGAAAAACATTTTTGCCTGAGGTAATTTTAATGGGAAAAACTGTAACACAAATTAATTTTCTTTAATAAGTTTCGGGCTATTTAGGTGACATATTTCCTTTTCAGACAACTTCGGTAGTTTGTGTCCCATAAAAATATGTCCATTTCAACAAAAAATTACAATTTTTAAATCTCTTTATTGGTATCCCTATGTGTTCAACACGGTTCTCCTGATTGTCTTTAGTTCTTTGTCCTTCAGTGATTTGAGCATACTTAAGGCAGGTAATTGAAACTCTTTTTCTAGGAAGTCCAATTTCTGGGGTTCTTCAGAGATGTTATTATTTTTCTTTTCATGAATGGGCCACACTTTTCTGTTTTTCTGACTGCTTTATAATTTTTTACAAAAACTATTTCTGATATTGTAATATGGTAACACTTGAAATAACATTTTCACTTCTTCCTAGAGAATATTATTATTGCTTATTGAGGGCTGTAGTCATTCACTTGTTTAGTGATTTTTTGAATTATTTAGCAAGAACTGTGTGCTCAGTCACTCAGTTGTGGCTGAGTCTTTGCCACCTCAAAGACTGTAGCCCTCTAGGCTCCTCTGTCCATGGAATTTTCCAGGCAAGAATACTGCAGTGGGTAGTCTTTTGTTATTCCAGGGTCTCTTCTTGACCCAGGAATGGAACCCACATCTTTTGTGTCTCCTGCACTGACAGCCAGATTCTTTACCACTGTGCCACCTGGGAAGCCCATAGCAAGGACTTTATCCCTTGACATATGCATCATTGTGTCTGCATTCAGTTAGTGAGTGACCTGGCAAATATTTCTTTAAATGCCTGGATCCAATAAGAGAAGAAAAACATTCTGTTGCTTTAAATTCTTTCAACAGGATCTTCACAGGAAGCTATTTCAACCTCATCAGGTTGAAATAGCTAGCCTTTTTGCTGATCTCTCAGCAAACTGTCAGATCAAAACACACAACTCAGGTTTTGAAAGACTGGGTTCTTATTGCTCATCCTGGCATCAGCAAGCTGTATTAGGAACGTGGACCACATTTTCTATATCTACCTAGCATAGAGCCAGGAGCAGGGAATTGTAGATGTTATGTTAAATGTCAAAATTCAGTGAAATTTACCTGGTTTTTTGTTTGTTTGTTTGTTTTTAAATCAAGCCTATACTGGACACTGCAAGTGCTAAACTAGACTTTAGACTTCTAAAATAACTAAAGCTAGGAGTTCTTGCCAGTTCAGTGGAGTAATTGATCCATGGAACTTTCTTACTATACCATCTTCCATGGTATCACTTGGTGAGTTTTTAAAAGTACAAATTACTTTAGGAAATATTCACTATGCTGTTGAGGAAATTCTAAAGAATTGTGCATTTATTTATATTTTCTAATCAAACTAATTCCTTCTCTCACCCGTCCAGCTTTCTGAAACTTTTACATATTCCACAGCTTTCTTATTTTCGTCTCTGATTTTCATCATAAAAAACTAATTTGAAATTAGAAATGTCATTTTATCACCTTTTTTCCACTCTTGTTATGTTTGGTATATTCTTAGATTTCTTTTTTATCTATTAGTTTCTATTACCAATGAATGACACAAGAAGTAAATTGATAAAATAATAAAAATTAAAAAAAAAACTACTGAATAAATGAATGAAAAAGTAAATAAGAAGAGTCATTTGAGGACCTAAGGATATATAGAAGAAACAATTGTCAATTCCTGATGCAAAACAACAGTAATTAAACCAATTAAATGAACCACCTTAAAAATGCTTTATAAAAGAGTAATAAAAATAAGCATGTATTGAACATCTTCACATAAAAGTATTTAGAACTGTGATTCTTCTTACAAAGTAATGAAGAGGAGCTCAGTAGTGAAATGTTGCCAAGTGAGTTTCTTAAAAGTTTTATAAAGAAATCAGAAGCTATCCTACTGAAACAAAACAAAACAAACAATAATAAAAATGGAGTGTTCGCAAATAGAGCAATGATGCCTTTGTTCATAACATTGATATATACTAAAAAACAGCAGACAAAGAGTTCTGTAAGGTTTACAAAAGGATACTGAGGAAACAACCAGCGGTGCAGGTATAGAACTGAGAGGTAATGATGTCTTCCAAGATAATGAGGGCAATTTAAGTGAGTGTGTTTCGGGAGCTCTCCCACTAGTGGTGCTGATCTGCAGCTGAATGAACAAATAGTTTAGCATAGAATGAATGAAGGTTATCACACTGTTCTTCCTTTTACATGAGAAGCAACATATCTCCTACCTACTACTAAGCATTTTATAACTCAAGTGTGAAAAAGCAATCAGAACCGGAAGCAGTATCAATTCTTATAGTACATGAAACAAAAAGATCTATACAAAATGCATACTGTGCTATGTAAAACAAAATAAAACAAGAAGTATCCCTCTGACTCAAACTTGGTAATACAATTAGGGATCTCATATTGGAACAAAAGTTGTATTGTCTGTTTTCAGCTTCCTGATAAGTTATAAATTTATCTCCTGGGTTACTAGAATTGCAAGAAAATGAACTTTTGTTATATTTTCATTTGTCTATGCTACCAGTCTAAAAGAACATTTCTTCTTGAAGTAAATGATTACATGAATTTCATGATTAGTTTATTTATCAGAAAATATGTTAAGCTCAAAAGCAGCAATTACAGAGAGAATATTTTACAGAAATTAGAAGTTTTGCTAATGAAGAGAAACACAGGAACTGTAATAAAGAAATGTGGGAGGGCATATGGAAATTATATTAATTCTATCTTATTTGGATAATTATTCTGATATTATATTTTAAATCCACAAAGTGTAGTCTGTAAGTTAAAGCCAAATATAAGAGAAAGAGTATGAAAATGGCCACTTTACAATTTTTACCATCTGAAAATGCATTAATATTAGCATATTGAATTGAGCTATGACCAAGAAAGAAAATGATAATTTTATATAACATAATTTAGAATTAATCATTTGACAAAAGTTTTGAAGCATTCAAAACTGTTAGTGTTGGACTAGACTCTTGAGTTACTGTGTGAGTCATTCATAACTTACAACATAAAAAGTTCTTTTGAGAAATCTTCATATCAAAGACCAATTTTCAACAATCTACTTCTTTTCCCACCCAGCACATTTAGCATAATGATATTTAGCCATCTTATTGTACATCTGAGTCTTTCAACTGTTTTCAGACTATCAGAAGAAAGAATTGAATGAAAAGGACACTACCAACATGATATATTTATCATTAGCAAAACTATGTATTAGGTTTATTGGATTATTAAAGGATTATACAAAATTCCATAAAACAGCATGGGCCTTATATTTTTCCATCTAATAACTATTTCTGTTAGAGAGGAAGGATGAAATGGCATGATCTAGTATGGTGTATGCTTGAATACTCTGATTTCAGATCATGTGGTGAGAAGCGGAAGTTGGTTTCTTTGCTCCTCCATACTTTTCCTGGTCAAATAATGTATGTTTATGAAAGATTGTTATTTTAAAGGAATACAGAGAGAATTAATCCTAAAACTGACTTTTATTTTTATTTCCTAAGACAGTATTGGCTAACAGATAATTTTAAAAAGGAACTAGAGTATTTTTAATATATCATATATTTTAAAACATACTGAATAAAACCAGCAGATAAATATAGTTAATCCAATTATATTATAAAAAGTTATTCCTAAATAGCCAATTATAAGTTCATTTTTTAAAATGTTTAATCAGATATTAATTCCAGATCAATTAATTTGTATTATTATATAGCATTTTCATTAAATTAATAAGAATTTACTTTACTTACTTTAGCTTTCCAAAGCCTGAAAGTGAAAGTGTTAGTTGCTCAGTCCTGTCTGACTCTTCATGACCCCATGTACTATAGCCCACCAGGCTCCTCTGTACCTGGAATTCTCCAAGCAAGGATACTGGAGTGGGTAGCTATTGCCTTCTCCAGGAGATCTTCCTGAATTCAGAGATCAAACCCAGGTCTCTTGGTTTGCAGGCAGATTCTTTCTTGTCTGACCATCAAGGAAGCCCAGAATATATTTAGTCATGATGTCAAATAAGAAATTAATTTCCAATGATTTTTATATTTCTAATTAGTCAATTATCAATAAAAATCAAATAGCAGACCCAGGTACATATACACAACTTTATCAAAAAGTACTCTGCCCTCTATCATACACCTAATTTTGAAAATAACAGATCTATCTACTTGTTGTATTTATTATAAATGGTAAGTAGCATTATTTTGTTTCCATAACCTCTAAAATGAATAAATGAATTACATCATGCATATTTCTAAACTTGACATGTTATTAATATACCTTACAAAGTATACTGAATATTTTTTCTGTTTTTTACAGTATTTCATAAAACATATAAGACGCTTATATGAACTGAAAATGAAGTTATACTTACAATGGGTGAAAAAACCTGACTGATCTTTTCTTAGTCCATTGGACTGAAGAAGATTGAAAACAGTTGTAATGGACGATAGCTTCACTTTCACTTCATGTTGGTTTTCTGAAATGACACCTACTACTATCTCCTTCTGAAAGAGATGGGCATACCAGACCATCTGACCTGCCTCTTGAGAAACTTGTATACAGGTCAGGAAGCAACAGTTAAAACTGGACATGGAACAACATACTGGTTCCAAATAGGAAAAGGAGTACGTCAAGGCTGTATATTGTCACCATGCTTATTGAACTTCTATGCAGAGTACATCATGAGAAACGCTGGGCTGTAGGAAGCACAAGCTGGAATCAAGATTGCTGGGAAAAATATCAATAACCTCAGATATGCAGATGACACCACCCTTATGGCAGAAAGTGAAGAAGAACTAAAGAACCTCGATGAGAGTGAAAAAGTTGGCTTAAAGCTCAACATTCAGAAACTAAGATCATGGCATCCGGTCCCATCACTTCATGACAAATAGAAGGGGAAAGAGTGAGAGACTTTATTTTTTGGGGCTCCAAAATCACTGCAGATGGTTATTGCAGTCATGAAATTAAAAGATGTTTACTCCTTGGAAGGAAAGTTATGACCAACCTAGATAGCATATTAAAAAGCAGAGACATTATTTTCCCAACAAAGTCCATCTAGTCAAGGCTATGGTTTTTCCAGTTGTCATGCATGGATGAGAGAGTTAGACTATAAAGAAAGCTGAGTGCAGAAGAATTGATGCTTTTGAACTGTGTTGTTTGAGAAGACTCTTGAGAGTCCCTTGGACTGCAAGGAGATCCAACCAGTCCATCCTAAAGGAAATCAGTCCTGTTCATTGGTAGGACTGCTGCTAAAGCTGAAACTCCAATACTTTGGCCACCTGATGCAAAGAGCTGACTTATTTGAAAAGACCCTGATGCTGGGAAAGATTGATGGCAGGAGGAGAAAGGGACGACAGAGGATGAGATGGTTGAATGGATCACCAACTCAATGGACATGGGTTTGGGTGGACTCCAGGAGTTGGTGCTAGACAGGGAGGCCTGGCATGCTGTGGTTCATGGGGTCACAAAGAGTCGGACATGACTGAGCGACTGAACTGAACTGAACTATCTCCTTCAACTTATTCACAGTTGATTGAGTCTAGGACTCTGGGGTATGCTAAGGTCAATGCTGCCTCAGGATGCTGCTTATAATTCATTGATGTTGTCTACAATGAAATATTTTATGAGGTAAAGTAAAAAGCAAGAGTAAACTTTTGCCAGCAGTATTAATCAGAATGGTCAACAAAGTTACATACCCATCTGAAAATTTGAGTTTGTCCAAAAGCATATCAGGCTGATTGATGGGTTATTAGACCAGGAGCAAGCTTTCTTCCACTTGCTATACAAGTGAAATTCCTCAAGCTCAGTGTTCCTTTCTTGCAATGCAATTTACTGAATGGGCAAGCTTTCTTTTTAGCCGATCAGTGTCAGTCTGATCACTATTAGCTGTCTATAGGCTTTGGAAAGGTTCCCTGGTCAGACGGTGAAGAATCCATCTGCAATGCAGGAGACGCAGGGTTCAGTCCCTGGGTCAGGAAGATCCCCTGGAGAAGGGAATGGCCACTTCAGTATTCTTGCCTGGAGAATTCCTTGGACTGGCTCCAGTCCATGGTTTCACAAAGAGTCAGAAAAGACTGAGTGACTATTTTCACTTTCAAGCTTTGGAAAGCACAGGAAACCACTCTAGTTACTGCTTTTTTCCCACGAATAATAAAGTCCTTCACCTCTAATCCAGAACCTTGTGTCTTCTAACACCAAGTTTGTAATGGGCTAACTTGTTAGACTGACATGTGGTAAAATCACAGATCTTTCATGGTTCTTGACAGTTTCCTGATATAATGGTGTAATTTCCAGTTCAGCCTGAATAATGGCTACAAAGGGTGAATGTGAAATAAAATTTCCCAAATTAAAAATACATTAAACTTTCAGTTTAACAATCAGGACTAAAAATCAAAGCCACATACATCAACATGACAACTGTTTGCTCCAGAATTTTTTTTTCCTCAGATACCTATGTAATCCAGTGAATAATTTCATTATATGTGTCAATAATTTCCCCAAATTGATTTTTTCAAAATAGACTGCTCATATTAGCCTATTTCTCAGGGCACTATTTCCTTCAAATGAACAAAGCATTTTCTCATTAAACAACTCTTTATTTAACTAAATTTGCTTCAAGATCTTCCAGTCCAAAATTTATACAATTTGCCCAATTGAGTTCAGATTTCCAACAGTGAAAGACTCACTGTAAGCCACTGAAATCCAGATCCCAAGGCTCCATAAAATTCTCAGCCTTCTTTTATTGAGACATTAGTAAGACTTTATTAAGTTAGTCCTCTTCCTTCGTACGGGAGGTAATAAACTTACCTGTGCGCATGCATGAAGGAGAGAGAGAGAGAGAGAGAAGGAGAAAGAGAGAGAGAGTTCTGGAAGTAACAATCATATTTTTAATGGCTTTCAATAGTGCCAAAAACAATGAATTTCTCTGAATAATCTTCAGTGTGTTACATGAAAATGCACATTAACCACAAACTAAAAAACATGAAAAAGAGGATGGATTGCTAAAACAATGTCAAGAAGCAATTGCAGCATCATATAAAATAAATATACAAATGAATTACTTGAAAGATTTTTTCCCATTAAACTAATATTAAACAATTACAGAACTTTAAAAATCATTGAATAAACTACTAAGGAAAAATTATTTGTCCATGGAGAGCTTGCTTTGTTTCATTTGTATAAAATAATTATCTACAGAATTTAAGGAGAATGTATCTGCAGGATTCTGGCTTTCCTTTACTTCATATCTGGCAATAAGAAAAAGCTATAAAAGCCAGCAGTGAAGAACTACATGATTCAATATTATATACTTTGAATTAGCAAGTCTTAATTTGTTTTTAGTTGTCATATTATATAGAATTTCAGTTCAGGTCAGGCCAGTCACTCAGTCATGTTCAACTCCTTGCTATCCTATGTACTGAAGCACACCAGGCCTACCTGTCCATCACCAACTCCCAGAGTTTACTCAAATTCATGTCCATTGAGTCGGTGATGCCATCCAACCATCTCATTCTCTGTTGTCCCTTTCTCCTCCCAACTTCAATCTTTCCCAGTGTCAGAGTTTTTTCAAATGAGTCAGTACTTTGAATCAGGTAGCCAAAATACTGGAGTTTCAGCTTCAGCATCAGTCCTTCCAAAGAATATTCAGGACTGATTTCCTTTATGATGGACTGGTTTGATCACCTTGCTATCCAAGAGACTCTCAAGAGTCTTCTCCAACACCACAGTTCAAAAGCATCAATTCTTTGATACTCAGCTTTCTTCATAGTCCAACTCTCACATCCGTACATGACTACTGGAAAAACCATAGCCTTGACTAGATGGACCTTTGTTGGGAAAGTAATGTCTCTGCTTTTTAATATGTTGTCTAGGTTGGTCATAACTTTTCTTCCAAGGAGCAAGCGTCTTTTAATTTCATGGCTGCAGTCACCATCTGCAGTGATTTTGGAGCCCCCAAAAATAAAGTCTCTCACTGTTTCCCCATCTATTTCCCATGAAGTGATGGGACCAGATGCCATGATCTTAGTTTCTGAATGTTGAGCTTTAAGCCAACTTTTTCACTCTCCTCTTTCACTTTCATCAAGAATCTCTTTAGTTCTTCTTTACTTTCTGTCATAAGGGTGGTGTCATCTGCATATCTGAGGTTATTGATTATTCTCCTGGTAATCTTGATTCCAGCTTGATTCTTGTGCTTCATCCAGCCCGGCATTTCTCATGATGTACTCTGCATATAAGTTAAATAAGCAGAATGTCAATATACAGCCTTGACGTACTCCTTTCCTGATTTGGAACCAGTCTGTTGTTCCATCTCCAGTTCTAACTTCTGCTTCTTGACCTGCATACAGTTTTTTCGGAGGCTGGTCAGGTGGTCTGGTATTCCCAACTCTTTCAGAATTTTCCACAGTTTATCATGATCCATACAGTCAAAGGCTTTGGTGTATAGAATTTACCAGGCATTTTATCTTTTTTTTTCTTTCTTTCTTGAAGTTAGTGGTATTAGGAGGATGATTTCATTATTTTTACCAATGTGCAATCAAATGCAAACTCTCTCCATTTAAATTCTCTAGACCAGATTTTTCTTTACAATAGTCAAGCCTGCTTTAACAGAAATAATGTGGTTATAGCTCTTTCTCTAAGTATGCTAAGCTTTGATTATAGGCTGCAGCAGAAAATGCCTTTGACTACTACAGAAAAATGTGTAAATACAATTTGAAAGTTTAGCAAGTTGCAATAGGAAAATATCTGCTACCTTTCAACTAAAAAGTCAAAAAAACATTCAAATAAGATAGATTAACACATATATATGGAATTTAGAAAGATGGTAACAATAACCCTGTGTACGAGACAGCAAAAGAGACACTGATGTATAGAACAGTCTTATGGACTCTGTGGGAGAGGGAGAGGGTGGGAAGATTTGGGAGAATGGCATTGAAACATGTGTAATATCATGTATGAAACGAGTTGCCAGTCCAGGTTCGATGCACGATACTGGATGCTTGGGGCTGGTGCCCTGGGATAACCCAGAGGGATGGTATGGGGAGGGAGGAGGGAGGAGGGTGCAGGATGGGGAACACATGTATACCTGTGGCGGATTCATTTTGATATTTGGCAAAACTAATACAATTATGTAAAGTTTAAAAAATAACATAAAATTAAAAAAATAAAATTTATTGATTCTCAATTTTAATGTATACTTAATAATGAATAAAGATGACATTTTTTTCTGTTGATGGGTAGGTGAGGAAGACAGTAAAAAGTCCTTCAGTAATTTTCACACTTTGTAAAACAATACCAATTCTATCATCCCGTGCCTAAGCTTATTTAATATTAATAATAATTATGTAGCAAAAAGCAAAATTCTGCTTAGCTTCAGTGCCAAAGAAGTGATACTAAATTGATCATAAACTATAAAATGATCTATCAACATCACTAATTTAATAGATTTTGAAATAGAATTTTTCTTAATATCTATAATTGTATATATATAGAACTGTACTCTTTTTAATTAAGAGGGAAAATGCTAGTGGTAAATATTTCAACCCAGTTTTATGTATTACAAATTACTATTTAAAATTATAAATCATTTATAGGTAATAAATGTAGACAGAGTCAGGTGCTATGGAAAGAATCAAGCCGGATAATCTGATGAAACAAGCAAGCCTATAGATTATTGATGATACAGATAATGTTTGATATCTTATCAGATAAATGTGCTGGAATGACACAAATCCAAATCAAAAGATTGTTCAAAATCAAGGATTAGTAGAGTTGGATAAAGTCACACAAGCAGACCATTCTAAGTACTCAGATCAAATAAGCATCTAGGAAAGCAGGATAAGCTTGAAAGGTCAGGCAACCATGAAAGCATACTAGGTGGAAGTGCAAAGTCAGGATTGAAAAGATTACATGAAAATATAGTTTTAAGCTTATATTTAGCAACAGAAAGAAGCAAGTATCTAAGAACAGAGGGCTTTGATTATGAGGTTTGATAATTCAATATTCTTCCTTTTACTCTAAGATTCTATAGAAATGCATTAAATGTTCATGAAGTACAGTTTTTATGTAATTACAGCATGTTCCTCTTAAAAAATCTACATACAGAGAATGAACAATATGAATTAAGAAACCAAAAAAAGGAGGGAACGAGTAATGAGAAATTCACGCCACCGATCCAGATATCTAGCATAGGGAGCAGTAGCAAGAACTATTTTCGAAAATGGGTCAGTGTTTCTTGAAGCAAGAGAGCATTATAATCTCTTCAAGGATTCCAGAATTGTGGTTAGAGTATGAGTAAAAATGATTATGGACAAATGGGCAAGCTTTCCAGGAAGAGTAGTATAGAATGAAAGTTGGGTTTGCTAGTACATTATTTGCTAGGCTCCCCGGTGGCTCAGATGGTAAAGAATCTTCCTAGAATGCAGAAGACCTGGGTTTGATCCATGGGTCAGGAAGATCCTCTGGAGAAGGAAACAGCAACCCACTCCAGTATTCTTGCCTGGACAATTCCATGGACAGGATCCTGACGAGCTATAGTCCATGAGGTTGCAAAGAGTTGAACACAACTGAGTGACTAACATTTTCACTTCATTTCACAAACTTGTTTACTGAATTCCACTTAGAAGCCAAACTAATTTTTAGATTTGCAAATGCCATTTTTGTAAAATATAAGTAAGTGGAATATATCTAAATTCTGCTCATAATTCTGAGGGAAAATCAGTGGAAGTATCACCTGTAATGGGGTAAAATACAATTTATCAACCCATGGACTAGAGAAATATCTCCAGGGTGGTAGAAATACAGGGAACTGGAAGAAAATTCTAAATTGCAAATCATTAGGAAAGTAAGTCATGTGTGGTAAAATAAACTTAAAAGTCAAGACTGTGAGCTTGGCAAAACTGACATTAAACAATAAATCAAGAAGACAGAAGCTCAGAATGTGAGGAACAAATCAGGATTAACAGTCTAAAAGAGGTTCAGGCAAGTCATTTCATGAGTAAGCGCAAGAAAAATGTTAGAGGTCCATTTTTAGATATATCAGCAACATGGTGTAGGAGTATGCTGGATAGCTCAAAGGAATCATGTGCAACTGGTCAGAATGTATGGCAATATGTCAAACTTAATTCACAAAAAATGTAACAAGTTGGAGCCTCACTTTTACACTTCCTCCCTGGAGGTCAGGGTATAACACATCTTAGATTTGACATTTCTAAGTAGTTATAGTACTACAAAATTGAACTCCAGGTTTTGAGTTCCAAAAAGGAAAAGCATTTGATAAAATTCAATATCCATTTATGAAAAAAATGTCAACAAAGTGGGTATAGAGGGATGTACGTCAACATAATAAAAGCCATATTTAACAAACCCACAGATAGCATACTTAACAATGAAAAACTAGAAGCTTTTCCTCTAAGATCGAGAATAAGACAAGGATGCTCAATCTAATAACTTTTGTTCAACCTAGTTTTGGAAATCCTAACCACAGCAATTAGGCAAGAAAAATAAATTAATAAAAATATACAAAGGATGGAAAAAAGAAGGAAAATTGTCACTATCTGCAGAAGACCTGATACTGTATATAGAAAATCCTAAAGACTCCACCAAAAAACTGTTAGAACTAATAAGACAAATTCAGTAAAATCTCAGGATTCAAAATTAATACATGGATGTCAGTGGTGTTTGTAAATACTAATAATGAACTATCACAGAGAGAAATGAAGAAAGCAATCCCATTTATAATTGTATCAAAAAGAATAAAATACTTAAGAATAAATTTAAACAAGGAGATGAAAGATCTCTGCCCTGATAACGAAGAAACTGAAGACACCACCAGTAAATGGAAAGATATCCAGTGTTCATGGATTTGAAGAATGAATATTTTAAACTCATTACTACCAAAGCAATCTACAAATTTAATACAATGCCTACCAAAACTCCAATGGCATATTTCATAGAATTAGAACAAATCACTCTAAATTCTGTATTCCAGCTGCAAGAGATCCCAAATAGCCAAAACATCTTGAGAAAGAAGAATAAAGCCGGAGATATCATGCCCTGATTTCAAACTATACTATAATGATATAGTAAACTACTGGCACAAAGACAGATCAGTGAAACAGAATTGAGAACCTAGAAATAAACCTATACATATAAGGACAATTAATGTATGATAAATGTATATGATGAAGAAAGGGTTGTCTCTCTCTTTGAGGAAGAGTATTGGAAAAATTGGACAGCCACATGCAAAGAAAAAAAAGAGACCCTGTCTTATACTATACAGTAAAATTAACTAAAAACTGCTTAAGCCTTGAATGTAAGACCTGAAACTATACAATTGCTAGAAAAAAAAATAGCCCATAACCTCATTGACAGCAGTCTTAGCAATGTTTTTGTGGATCTGACTCCAAAGCAATGAAAACAAAAACAAAAGTAAACAAACGGGACTACAACAAACTAAAAAGCTTCTGCACAGAACAGGAAACCATCATCAAAGATAAAAGGAAACCTTCTGGATTGAAGAAAATATGTGTCCAAAATATATGAACAACTTGTACAACCCAGTGACAAAAACAACACAGTTGAAAAATTGAAAAAAATAGGCAGAGGATCTGAATAAACATTTTTCCAAAGAAGACAATGACATGGCCAACAAATACATAAAAAGATGTTCAACATCACTAACTATCTCAGACATGCAAATCAAAGCCACAATGAGATATCACACCTGTTAGAAGGGCTAGCATCAATAAGATAAGAAATAGCAAATGTTAGAGACAGTGGGAAAAAGGAACCCTTGCACACTGTTGGTGAGAATGTAAATTGGTGTAGCCACTATGGAAAAGAGTATGAAGATTTCCTAAAAACTTAATAAAAAAAAAAAGCTAAATGATTCAGCTCTTCTACTTTGGATATTTATCCAAAGACTATAAAAACACTAATTTTTAAAGATACATGCACCCCTATGCTCACTGAAGCATTATTTACAATACCTGAGATTTGGAAGCAACCTAAATGCCCATCAGTGGGTGAATAGATAAAGAAGATGTGGCATAAATACAGAATGGAATATTAGTCATAAAAAAGAATGAAATTCTACCATTTGTAATAACAAGGGTGACCCTGAAGATATTATTATACACTAAGGGAAATAAGTCAGATGGAGAAAGACAAGTACCATATGATTTCACTTATATGCAGAATATAATAAAATAAAACAGAGAAACAAACAAAACAAATAAAAACAAATGCATAGATATACAGATCAGATTAGTGGTTACCAGAGGAAAAGGAGTTGTTGAGTATGCAAAATAGATGAGGAGGTCAACTGCATGGTGATGGATGGTAACAAGATTTGGTGGTGATCACTTGTAGTGTACACAGATGTTGAATTATAATGTTATATACCTGAAAGATAATTTTAAGTCCTTATATATTATATATGCATGAAATTAATGTGTTCTTATTTTAAGTGAATAATTCTGTACAGATATGTGCATTTTTTCTTATAATACAAATTTCAATATGAATATAATTTTCATTTTAAAGATGAGGAAATTTGTTATTAGAAAAATGTTAAACACATGGCAATTTCAAAGAGCTAATGAGTAATATATATAGTATTTTATTCTAGGACTATTAGACTGAGTGCCTAACTTCTATTTAGTATTATAATTTTACATTAAAATGTATTATATTTTTATCTATAATTCTTTGAGAGAAAGAGAAATCAAAGAAAATAATAAGCATAGTAAGAAGTAGACTTTTGTTTCAGCCAATGAAATATTAGTTCTCATTAAAAAAGTGACAAAGTTGATGTCACATTAAATTATCTGTATACTGGAAATAGCATAAAAATCATCATTTAAACTTACATCATGTATTATTTTTAGTTTTTTTCAAAAAGATTGGCTGAGCCAAGTTTCTATTACTGCTATAAAAAGGAAGTAAAAAATGTATTCAGTAAATATGAAATCATACCAAGAAAACCACAAACATACATTTTGGGGTTCAGAGAGATACAATATAAATATTAAATGCATTTTGAATAAGTAAAATGAAAGAAGATGCTTGTATATTCAAAATGTTATTATCTCTCCTGAAATATACAAAAACTTGAAAATGAGGAATTAGACAAGTAAATAAAACCTGAATCTATTGTTAGATTCTTGTTTTAAGAAGATATACAGAAAGAACTTTAGAATAAACTTATGTATCTCAAAGGATTACAAAGAGCAAATTTATGCACAAGAAGGAATCAGATTGATCTAGCCTGTGTTAAAGATTACTTTTTGTGTTATGATGAATAAACTATTTGGGTAATTAAGGTTGAAGGATGTGCAAATTAGATTTTCACCATTTTTTTTACAATGTAATAGCAATGTAATGGGGAAGAAGTATACACATAAAAACAATAAATGTATTACACACACGGATCTCACAATATCTTAGAACTTTTTTCCCTCCAGTTCTAAGATCTCTGGTAGTTTAAATTACTTCAGCATTATTTTAACTATTATTTGTTGGTTCAGTTCAGTTCAGTTCAATTGCTCAGTCGTGTCTGACTCTTTGCAGCCCAATAAACCACAGGACACCAGGCCTCCCTGTCCATCACCAACTCCTGGAATCCACCCAAACTCATATCCATCCAGTCGGTGATGCCATCCAACCATCTCATCCTCTGTCGGCCCCTTCTCCTCCTGGCCCCAATCCCTCCCAGCATCAGGGTCTTTTCAAATGAGTCAGCTCTTCGCATGAGGTGGCCAAAGTCCTGGAGTTTCAGCTTCAGCATCAGTCCTTTAAAGTGATTCCATTGGCTGGGAAAATAGATGGTTTCCACATATTTGTATAATAGTGTCTCATCCTGAAAAACAACATGACTAGTTATACTCACAACAGTGAGGTAAACATTCCAGAATTATCTTTAAATGGACAGGACTGATTTCCCAGGACTGATTTCCTTTAGGATGGACTGGTTGGATCTCCTTGCAGTCCAAGGGACTCTCAAGAGTCTTCTCCAACACCACAGTTCAAAAGCATCAGCTCTTCAGTGCTCAGCTTTCTTTATAGTCCAACTCTCACATCCATACATGACCACAGGAAAAACCATAGCCTTGACTAGACGGACCTTTGTTGGCAAACTAATGTCTCTGCTTTTTAATATGCTATCTAGGTTGGTCATAGCTTTCTTTCCAACGAGTAAGCATCTTTTAATTTCATGGCTGCAGTCACCATCTGCAGTGATTTTGCAGCCCAGAAAAATAAAGTCAGCCACTGTTTCCACTGTTTCCCCACCTATTTGCCATGAAGTGATGGGACCAGATGCCATGATCTTAGTTTTCTGAATGTTGAGCTTTAAGCCAACTGTTTAACTCTCCTCTTTCACCTTCATCAAGAGGCTCTTTAGTTCTTCTTCATTTTCTGCCATAAGGGTGGTGTCATCTGCATATCTGAGATATCTGCATATTTGTTGACTACTTACTACTATATACTTTTCATATCTATCTTATTTAAAGTAGCCAAAATCCTATGAGGTCCTACTATTACTTTTTTGTTTTATACCACTCTTTATTTTTAATTTTGGAAAGCATTTTATATTTTTAGAAAGAATGTCTTAACATTTCTAAAGAAACTAATTCTAGTTTAAAAAATCAAAAATTATAGTAGATACAGGAATGGAAAGTAATTCTCAACAGCTCTTAGAAAAGAAACCAGTAGGGAAGTGATTCCATTGGCTTGGAAAATAGATGGTTTCCACATATTTGTATAATAATGTCTCATCCTGAAAAACACCATGACTAGTTATACTCACAACAGTGAAGTAAACATTCCAGAATTATCTTTAAACCACTTAAACATCTGCTAACAGAATTCTAGTAGTTTACATTGTACAGCTTTTCCAGTAAATGAATGGATGTCTTTATTCATTGTTTGCTAAAATCACATTGGACCCTTTCCTTTGAAAAATATTTATTCATAAATTAGGCTTTTTTTGGTACTATCTTATAGGGATTTCTGTCCATATAATTCTGAAATAACTAATGTATTTGCATCTACCGTATAGAATTTTTTTTTTCTAACTTTCAAGTAAGGTGTAAATGAACATACTCTGTGAGTCAATATACCATGTAAATCCATCTATTAGGTTAAAAAAGCAGTGTTAATTCTTTAATTGAAAGCCTGTCTCTCATTTCCATCTCATTAAGCTAATTTACATTCTGCTTTTCCTTCAATAATGATAATTATCTAAATCTTTGATTTTGAAACTAAATGCAGGGTGTCAGATTTAGAAAAACAAAACAGCGGTTTTGGTAGTTCTGGGTTTGATGGTGAGCCATGATCATAATTTCCAATACTTGCCCCCAAATCTAAGCATTGCTGCTGCTGCTAAGCTGCTTCAGTCGTGTCCGACTCTGTGCGACCCCATAGACAGCAGCCCACCAGGCTCCGCCATCCCTGGGATTCTCAAGGCAAGAACACTGGAGTGGGTTGCCATTTCCTTCTCCAATGCATGAAAGTGAAAAGTGAAAGCGAAGTCACTCAGTCGTGTCCGACCCTCAGTGACCCCATGGACTGCAGCCTTCCAGGCTCCCCCATCCATGGGATTTTCCAGGCAAGAGTACTGCATGTAAAGGTGGTACCTTTATTCAGTACCAATATCTCAGACATGTTAAATCTCACTAACATAGTCAGAGAAAATGTTAGCCCCAAATCTACCACTGAAGGTGATACGAGCACTGCCCCACCTGAAGTTACTTCAGGAAACATCCAAGTACAAGATGCCAAATCTTCATTCCAGCCCATCTGAAAATGATGCTAAAATTACATTATGAATTCTGTCATAATTTTGCTGAAGAACTGAACTTGGCATGTCTGTCATGTATCAATATAAATGAATTGGTCAAAAAAGTCAGTTAGCCTAATGTGAAATCACCCTAAGTCTACCCAGCAGCCCTCTAACTTCTGCCTTCATTCATTCACTCCTCTGTGTCAGACACCGTTCCAGGCACTTGGAATTTTTTACGAATGAAACAGAAAAATCACTCCATATTTGTAAAGCATTTGGGAGATATCCATGCTTGCCTCTTCCACTATTTTCTAGTTTATTCTGCCTACTCTAAGCCTCAGAGCATGGTATTATCTAGCTTTCCTAAATGTAAAAAAATAAATATTATTTCTCCACTCTGTGTATATGTGTATATTTCATAGAGAAGAAAATATTATACAAATTCCATTGAATATATTATCATTTATATGTTTATCTTTTTCTTTAATTGGTTATTATTCCTGTTCTCTAAATCTAATATTGTGTTTTAAGTAACTGTAACTCCAGTACTCTTGCCTGGAAAATCCCATGGACGGAGGAGCCTGATAGACTGCAGTTCATGGGGTCATGAAGAGTCGGACACGACTGAGTGACTTCACTTTCATTTTTCACTTTTATGCATTGGAGAAGGAAATGGCACCCCACTCCAGTACTCTGGCCTGGAAAATCCCATGGATGGAGGAGCCTGATAGGCTGCAGTTCATGGGGTCACGAAGAGTCAGACACGACTGAGTGACTTCACTTTGACTTTTCACTTTTATGCATTGGAGGAGGAAATGGCAACCCACTCCAGTGTTCTTGCCTGGAGAATCCCAGGGATGGGGGAGCCTGGTGGGCTGCCGTCTATGGGGTCGCACAGAGTCAGACACACTGAAGCGACTTAGCAGCAGCAGCAGCAGCAGCAGCAACCACCTTATAAATTATGTTTCTGTCAAGAAAATATAATAACTGATTCCAAATGTGAGTACTATTACAAATAATTACAGATATACAAGGTATGTTTTTATTTAAATGGCCCTTTGTTTGCCAAACAGGCCTATTATACATCTTAAAGGACACATTTATCACACTTGGTGCTTCCATGGTGGCTCAGTTAGTAAAGAATCTGAAATGCAGGAGACCCAGCTTCGATCCCTGGATGTGGAAGGTCCCCTGGAGAAAGGAATAGCTACCCACTCCAGAATTCTTGCCTGGAGAATTCCATGGCCAGAGGAGCCTGGTAGGCTACTGTCTATGAGGTCACAAAGAGTTGGACATGGCTGAGTGACTAACACTTTCACTTTCACTTTCTTTATCAAACTTGTCCATGTAGTATGAATTCAAATTATGGCTAAAACTGTCAGATTTCTTTACTATTTAAGAGGATATGATATCATATAGTATTTAGTATGTGAAAAATGATACAAGTTTTTATTAATTTTGAAAGGTCATTAAAATTCTCATTATAAAGTTAATTCTTATTTTATCTTATTTGTGACATATAACAAAAGAAAAGAAGAATAATGCTAGCTAATATTCTGGACAAAAGTGAACAGAAATTAAATATAACCACTTTCTTGCTCTTTTTATTCTCACTTCAAGGATGTTAGCTCATTCTATTAAGCAAAATTATTTAAACATTTCAGTTGAAAATAATATCATAGCTTATTTCTTACCAACATATTTTGTTTAGATATTTAGAGGCTCTGATACAAGAGGACAAAATGAAAATAAGACAAGTGGCAGAATCAGAAAGAATATTAAGGATGAAAATAGAAGCTATAATAAAGCTTGAATTAGAGTTCCAACTAAACCAATGAGTGTTTGAAATCTATTATATAATAGATAAAATATGTGTAACTCATAAGCTATTTTTGACAAAGATGAATGTTTACACGAAATCTAAAATTCTTTACATTTCTATCAACATTGTGACAGTATTGGCCAAAATTCTGCCTTCTAAGCTATGTCAAAATTCTCTATAACCACTGTGCTTTAATAAATTAATTTTTAAAAATTCTCTATACCCACTGTACCTTAATCCTGACAAACCCATTGACATCTTTTTTTTTTTTTTAAGTGAGAGGAAATTTATACCTAGACAGATTCTGACCTGAGTGTTAGTTACACTACTTTTCCTAAAATTGAGCTTCTTTGTACTATGCTTACATTTAGGGGTTTACAAAACCCAGTGTATTTACCATATGGAGCAAAAATATTAGATTCTACAAATAATATAATAATACTTCTGAAAATAGACATTAATGTAAAGAGCAGGGCAAACAAATTTAGTAAACTAATAATATATCTTGGTTTTGTTTTGTTATTTCATGTTTCATAGGATACATTCTAGGTCTATTCCAAAAAACAACAGTGAAATAAATTTCAATTAAATATAAACATTAATGAAGAAAATAGATAAGAATTATTTGTAAAATGTCACTCTCCTATTCTCCCACAGCTCACTTTATATAACTAATACAAGATTCATTATTTTTATTATAATTATGTTTACAGTATTCCTCTCTAGATTCCTTTCTAAGCCTCTAGAAGACAAGTACTATATTTTATTAAATTCTGTGTCACAGGTTTCTGGTACAGTGACATTATACAATTAGGCACTAAAAAACATTGTTGAATAAATGGAGGACATTACTTTAAAAAAAAAACAATAACCCTGTGTACGAGACAGCAAAAGAGACACTGATGTATAGAACAGTCTTATGGACTCTGAGAGAGAGGGAGAGGGTGGGAAGATTTGGGAGAATGGCATTGAAACATGTAAAATATCATGTATGAAACGAGTTGCCAGTCCAGGTTCGATGCACGATACTGGATGCTTGGGGCTGGTGCACTGGGACGACCCAGAGGGATGGTGTGGGGAGGGAGGAGGGAGGAGGGTTCAGGATGGGGAACACATGTATACCTGTGGCGGATTCATTTTGATATTTGGCAAAACTAATACAATTATGTAAAGTTTAAAAAATAAAATAAAACTAAAAAAAAATAAATAAATAAATTAAAAAAAAACAATATTGGGAAAGGAGTATGACAAGGCAAAAAATAAATAAATAAATAAAAATAAAAAGCAACTCAAAAAAAAAAAAAAAACATAGGGGTGAATTGCTTTCATAAGCATATGTGTGATCTGCAACATAAGTTCTTAAAATATGGCAAAAATAACTTTTCTAGATAAACTTATGCTGCTTAGAGTGAAATAGCACTCTTTTAGGGTTATTTTGCATTCTGGAAATAAGTTATTGTATTTGTACTAAATTTTAACTTTCATCTTTTAAAGTTGCTAGCTGAAAAGTCCAAATACCAGTCATATATTTAAAACAGATAAATGAATTCCTGGAGATCCACCAAGACCCTTGAGAATCCTTGTAAATGCACGGCAAACTTACTTCTAGGAGGAAAAAAAAAAGTTAGTTCTGGTGCTTTCCTTGTGAATACCCAAGAAACAGGCTCAACAGATGGATGATCAAAGGAGCTGGCCCTGCTGCTATTGTTATGGCTAACATAACTAGAATTGATTTATAATCTAAAGTTTATTTATAGTAACTGATTGATTCAACAAGTGTTTCCTACATGCTGTTTCCTGAGCTGGAGCCCAGGAGATCAAATTTAGTAACTTGCAGTTTATGTTCTAAATGAGCTGTCAATTTGGAACAAGAATGATAGCTCAGTCATTGTTTGTATCATGAAAACACATCATTACAGGAGGGTAAGAATGCCATTGGGGTTTTCATATTTCAAAATTGTCAACCTACTTTTGAAAATTAGTAATTTATTCTATACATTTATTTCTTCTCCAGTGATAGCTGCTTAGGGGATGATTTTTGATCATTTTTTAAAAAGTGTTTCCCATAATCCATCATACAAGGTAACACCCAGGAAGAGTCAGGGATTTTTCTTATTTCCCTAAAAGTAAATTTTAAATCCATTTGTAGTTTCTCAGTGGGGCCATTTTATTGGTAATGTGTGCCCTCATTTCCCTCTAAAAACTCAGCCTGAGGCAAGGGCCAGATTCAGCTATGCTATTTTGGGAGGTGATTTTGAGAAACAGTAGTGACTGAGTGGCAAGACTGAGACAGGAAAGAAGAAAAAGCCTACTCAAACATAAGTTTCAAATGACCACTATGTTAAGAGGACTAGCCTCATTCCCACTAGGGAAACTCTGAGGATCTTTATACAAATAATCTCAGAATACAGCTGGTTTTCTAGAGTAAGAAGTAAACTGTGAGGTTACTAGCTTTTCCTCATGGCTTGGAGAGCTCTGGTGAAGTTAACATATCTTCTGCGACTACCAGCAACTAGCCTGTGTAGCCGAACCACTAAAATCTAAGAAAAAAAAAAAGAAGATGAATCCAGAGGCTGATTTTGACAACTGTCTAGTTTCTAATTCTCCATAAAGATCTGACATTTGCATAATTTGATAGTTTGAATCAAATTTGATATGTTCCTGAGACTCTAGCTCTTTAGACTAAAATCAATGTGGTGATGGCAAATAGGCTAAATAAATAAGCAACAAGAACAGCCCTTTGTATGTACCTGTAATAAAACTTAGCTCTTGTCAAGATGTGATTATATTCATGATATTTTATGTAATAAAATATAAACTCTCTTTAAAAAGAAAAATAAACTGTGAGAACATGACTTAGGGCATAAGTGGCCATCAAATTTTTCACTTTATGTTCAAGAATACTTCCAAACATAGGTGGCTCTGCTTACATATGCTGCTGTACAAGCAGAATGTTGGCTTCTGGTGACAGATTCATTTCCATAAAATATAATATGGTTTTCTAAAAACAGAATGTCCAAATCCTGGGTTCATAAATATTGGATTTTATCATTTCTTCCAGCTGATGTATTCCTGTTCCCCAATGATTTGCAAATAAAAAGGCAGGAAAAGTATGTATATATTTTCATTATTCAATAGTTTTGTTCATACATACTCATGTGCCAAATGCACAGCCCTGAAGTAACGAAGGTAAGAGAAGCTATGCGGTTCTTGAGTACTTTTGTGGACTGTGCTAACCTTACACAGACAGAGCTACACCTCTTAAGCCCAACAGTGTTCAGGGCCTTGTGAGGGTCCTAGAGTGTGCAGGGAGGATTGCAGTGATGTTATGGAATCACTTACCTGAAAAGACCTTTGTCCCAGTTTTGCTTGAGCTGTTAGAATTTCAATTTCACCTTTATAATAATAAGTATTCTTTAGAATTTATATAAAAAAATCCTTATCTCCAGGATTGGAAGATGGAATAGACAACTATTTCCTTCTCAAAATATCTTCTTGGTAGTGTCTGTGAAATGATAGATTTACTACTAAGCACTTAGGGAGACTTAAGAAAAAACTTACCACAATGATCATCAATTCTAATGTTGTGACTGTATCAATTCTGGCAGGCACCAAATACTCAAACTGAGAATTTTACTCATATTCAGCTTTGTTCAATATGTCTCTTAGCCTGGAAATATCCACTTTAGTGACATAAGCCTTGCTAGTACTCAGGCACTAATGTATAGAAATTATCTGAGAAAAGAATGATATTGAGCATGAATATTTTTTAAGCCCCAAATAATGTTTGTTCCTGGAAGGTTAAGGTAGAAATCTCCCTTTTTATTTCCCATTATCTGGTTGCCTTCCACTTCAGTTAACTAAAAATTTGGGGAAAATTTACATTACATTTTTCACCTCTACAACAATAATAGACTATTCTTAATATTCTCTGACGGAGAAGGCAATGGCACCCCACTCCAATACTCTTGCCTGGAAAATCCCATGGACCGAGGAGCCTGGTGGGCTGCAGTCCATGGGGTCGGTAAGAGTTGGACACGACTGAGCGACTTCACTTTCACTTTTCCCTTTCATGCATTGGAGAAGGAAATGGCAACCCACTCCAGTGTTCTTGCCTGGAGAATCCCAGGGACGGGGGAGCCTGGTGGGCTGCCGTCTATGGGGTTGCACAGAGTTGGACACGACTGAAGCGACTTAGCAGCAGCAGTAGCAGTAACAATATCCTCTGAAAACTATCTTTTACCTTCTAGAATCCAATGGCCACTAGAGGGCTACTATTAGACATACTCAGTTGCTTGTTGAAGCCCTGACCTTACCAGAAATGCTACAATAACTTAAAGATGCATTATGTTGAAAGGAGATGAAGAGAAATGTGAACATTGATCTTCATTTTGATCTTTCACAGTCACCATAATTTTTCTTCTGACAGTGTATTATATAAACAAGAATGTCACTTGTAAACTATCAAAGATATATTTTCTGTTTGAGATAACCAGTGACTGTCCTCTAGATTCAAATTTCCAAGATGCCACTATAGGTTGTGAATAGCTGGTGTATATAAATGAGTTCTAAATAGATAGATTATTAATCTGCTAAAACATCAAGAGTCTCTCTATACAATTCATGATATATGCTATAGGGGAACCAAAATAAAAAAGTTATGTTACTCTATTTTGATATAGTCAACAATCTGATGAAATATTGTAAAACTAGGAACAACAAAGTAATACAATTTGGTACTGATTATAACGGCAATGAGGGTTACAAAAATGCAACAGAACAGTGACTGCAAGAGGTAGTACATAAGGGATTTAGATATTAATCTGAAACATAGAAAATATAGTAAGAAAATACTTAGTCTTAAATATGTAGATAATCTGTGAAAATGAAGAATGTATATCTAGAAACAGTGTTGTTTTGCCGAGTAATCTTTCCAATTAGGGCAGTTTTGGTACAATATAGAATAAAAGTGAATAAATACCAATAATAAATACCAAAAGTGAGTAAATACCAAATAATAAATTAATAATATTTTCAGACTCAGGCAAGAAAGCTCATACATCTTCATACAAAAAGTGATAGGTTAAATCTTGTTTAGAAAAAAAAAATATCTTACTAGTGGTTTCAGATAAATTGGTCTAAGAAAATTCTATCAGAGAGCTTGTAGAAAAACCACTGGATGTAGTTATAAAAATGAGAACTAAGATGGTAAAGAGAAAATAGGCAAATAAGGTACAATTCCAAGGATGCTCAAAGGGAAAACATTATTTCAATTTTCTCTAAGATTATTACCTGAAAATAATGAAAGGAAAGAAAGAAAATGATGCCAAGATATCTAATATTTAATAATCAAGAAGGAAGAAGTGTGCAAAATTAATTATGTAGGGATAACTAAAGAATAAAACAGTTGGGCAGGAAGTACATTAGTCTAATTTTGGAATATGATCATCTTGGGCTGAGAGCAAGACACATAATTAGAAATGTGCTCAAGCCTGTTGAAACAAACAGAATATAGTAAATACCACAGAAGAGCAAGGGTTGTAACTTCGCTGCTCATCAGCACTGTTGGGTGAGTAATTGTTTCCTAGTATTTAGTATAAAGCAATAATTTGCTAAGGATAAAATATTTCAAAACAGTCCCAGACAAATACAGAAGAATGGTAAGAAATAGGAAAAAGACAAGAATTTGTAAAAAAATAGAGGGAGATTTTAGAAAGGCAATCAGCCTTAATGCAACATATTGTACTTCCTTTGACATCTTGCTTGAAACAGTTTAAAAGTCACAGCTCTTTGCCACTTGAGCTTTTATCATGAGAGCATTTGAAAAAGGTGAAAGTGGACTTGCTATTGATTTTAAACAACTAGCAAACCCAAAATCAGAAGTTCCAGTCAGTTTTTAAACATCTGTACCCTTAGAAAATGAAACACAAACCAAGTTATGCCACTCTCCAGCTCCCACCTTAAATTAGATACCAGTTTATTGTATCAAGCAATGTATGAAAATGTGGTACTTGCTTGAAAGCTTTGTAGAATATATGGGGTAATTATTGACTTTAATTCTGAATCACATTGTATAGTGTATATTTTGTAAGCCCCACCTGCACCAATAATTAAACAAAGAATCAAAGAAAAAAAAACCAATATGGAATTGCTATGAGTAGGAGTATCTGGACTCTGGACTATGAGCAACTGAGAAAGTCTTAAATCCATGGCAAACAACCAGATAGAGTCTTAAAGACTAACAAGCGGGGCTGAGTTCTTTACATTCAGATTTCCTGGATTTGGCTCACCAGAGTTTTAATCTCAGGCAACCAGCTTGCTTCATCTTTGCTTAATACCTTCTGGGTGGAAACTAATTTTACTGTTGATTAGGTAGGAACATATTTGATCGTGGAGTACTATTTAAAGGGACAGAATCCAACTATTATTTTTTGTTCTTTACTGATCATTTAGTAGATATATAATTACATGTATATAGATATGTAATCATATATTTATAATTATATATTATACAAATATATGTATATGATACATATAATGGGCCTTTCAAAGAAAATCATGAATATCTATTTAATTTGATAAGGCTAAAAGAAATAAGATCCCTGAAATTTTATTTTTGGAATGACACAGCATTAAAGTTTAACACCCACCTCCCCAACACACACACATTTATGTTTCTGTATAGAGTCAAACCACATAACTTTTCTCAAGATTTGATGTTTTTTATTTCCTACACTTTACTTTCTTTTTCTCCTTCTAACCTAAATCGCTCTGACAAGTATGTTCCAGTTACGTGCCAAGTATTCACAATGTGCTAGGTATCTATACAATGTACCTTCTCAACATAAGTTGGCTTTGGTTTGTTTGTTGTTGTTCAGTTTGGCTTGTTTACTACTTACTAAAGGCAAAATTCTGAATGTTTATAAAAAAAACTGAAAAAGAAAGAAATGTCACACCACGTACAGTCACCAGATGAAAATGAAGTGATACCACTAAATTCATTTTTATATCATCACATTTCTATGATTGAAAGAAAAAAGAAAGCAATAAATAAAGGAAAGAAACTGCCAGCTGACAATGAAGCAAAAGTTTATATTTGTCTAATCCCTCTTATTATGATCTCCCTAATTTTGCCACTAACCTATAACCTTATATATATATATATATATATATATAACTTTTATATATATATATACACATATATATATGTATATATATATATATAACTTTTATATATATATATACACATATATATATGTATATATATACATATATATATATATATATAACTTTTATAATAAAAACTTGCTTTAAATGATTTTATAATTCAACATGCAAGTAAAACTTCTGGTAATACACAATATGCTAACCATATATTTTAAAATTTATTTTAACTTAAATTTTAAAATTTGTACTCTTCTTTAAAAGAGACAAAAAATGTGCCATTTGCAGAGATATGGATGGACCTAGGGACTGTTATGCAGAATGAAGTAAGTCAGAAGGAGAAAAATAAATATTTTATGATATTGCTTATATGTGGAATTTAGAAAAATAGAACCAATTAACTTATATACAAACCAGACATAGAGAAACAGATGTAGAGAACAAGCATATGCATACTAATTGAGGAAGAGAGGGTGGGATGAATGGGAAGATTGGGACTGACATATACACACTACTATGTAAAAATAGATAACCAATGAGAACCTGCTGTATTAGTACAGAGAACTCAACTCAGTGCTGTGTGGTGACCTAAATAGGAACAAAATCCAAAAAGAGGAGATAGATGTTTTCATATAGCTGATGCTCTTTGCTATACCATAGAAACTAACATAACATTTTAAAGCAACTATATGCCAATAAAATTAATAAGAGATAAAACCTAGTTCTTATAATCAAAGTTCAGTAAATGTAGGCTGAAAACTGAGTAAATAAAAGCTTTGGAAGTTTTATTTTGATAATTGCCTATATATTCTTTATTCACATTAAGCTTTTTCTAGAACTACATTGTAAATAGCTAAACTGAGATCATCAGTGCTGAAGCAGTGAGCCTTTGAAATTCTCCAGGCAAGAATACTGTAGTGGGTTGCCATTCCCTTCTCCAGGGGATCTTAACCCAGGGATGGAACCCATGTCTCTCACATTGCAGGCAGATTCCTTGCCATTTGAGCTACCCGGGAAGCCCTTACATTCTTAGGGAAACACTAAATTACTCAACTAATTTAAATTAACTTATTAAATAAAGCTCAACTATTTCTCTGTTCTATTTACTTTGATACTAATGTTTCAGAGGTTCTCTAAGGCAGAAACAATATAATGTCTCTCTAATCCAATCCTTACCAAATAGCAGGGGTGTGCTAGTGAAGATTATCATGACTAATATTTGTATACTATATTGTTTATTCCAAGATCCCTTTAAACTTGACAAAACTGCTACTAACATAATCATTGCTCCTTTTGTCTTCAAGCATAGAGGGTTTAATCAGCCTCTTCAGTTCATGTCCCATTATTATCATTCACAACATTGTCTTCTCTTGTTTGAATTACAGTTATCATATTTTCCCCTTTAACCCCATACCCAGCCTCGTTTCTCTTTACCCTTTCCATAGAAAGATATTCATATTCACAAATCCATTTTTCATGTGTTCTTACAAATTTGGGGATATGTTCTCATGCATATAATTTTAAAAGTACATTGTAGTACATACCTCCTTATGTTTCTTACTTTTATCCCTAATCATACTTTTAGTTTTATCCCAAGATTTTTATTATGGAAAAAATCCATAACTATTTTTAAGTATACAGATCTGTGGCATTAGGTACATTCACATTGTATAGCCATCACCAGTATCCATCTCCAAAACTTTTTCATCTTCCCACACTGAAATTCTGTTCCTGTTAAATACTATTTCCCCAACCCCACCACCCTCCAGGCCCTGACAACCACTGTTCCACTTTACATCTCTGTGAATTTGACTACTCTTAACTTTTCATAAGTAGAATCATACAATATTTGTCCTTTTATGATTGATATAGTTAATTTAATGTGCTCAATGTTAATCCACGTTATAGAATATGTCAGAACATTATTTTAAAGGCTGAATAATATTCCATTGTGTGTATATACCACATTTTGTTTATCCATTCATCTGTCCATGGGCACTTGAGTTGGTTACATCTTTTGCCTATTGTGAATAATGCTTCTGTGAACTTGAGTATAGAGATATCTGTTCAAGTTCCTATATCCACAGCCTTTTGGGTTTATAACCACAAGTAGAATTTCTGAATAATATGGTAATTCTTTGTGTACCTTTTTTAAGAACCAACTATACATTTTTTTCACAGAAGCTGCATCATTTTATATTTCCAAAAGGACTGCACAGGAGTTCTAATTTTCAAACCATTGCTTTTACATAAACTTTTTTTTTTTAATTTAAGTGCAGTATACCTTTATAACCAACCTAGACAGCATATTAAAAAGCTGTCAACAAAGTTCCATCTAGTCAAAGCTACAGTTTTTCCAGTATTCATGTAAGGATGTGAGAGCTGGATCATAAAGAAAGCCGAGAGCCAAAGAATTGAAACTTTTGAACGTGGTATTGGAGAAGACTCTTTAGAGTCCTTTGGACTGCAAGGAAATCAAACCAGTCAATCCTAAAGGAAATAAATCCTGAATATTCATTGGAAGGACTGATGCTGAAAATGAAACTCCACTACTTTTGCCACCTTATGTGAAGAACTGACTCACTGGAAAAGACCCTGATGCTGGGAAAGATTGAAGGCAGTAGGAGAAGGGGACGACAGAGGATGAGATGGTTGGATGGCATCACCAACTCGATGCATATGAGTTCGAGCAAGTTCTGGGTGTTGGTGATGGACAGGGAAGCCTGGCATGCAGCAGTCCATGGGGTCACAGAGTCTGACACAACTGAGCGACTGAACTGAACTTATACCTTTATAAAAGTACATACAACATAGATGGAACATAAGTGGAAAACTTGATGAAATTTGTCAAAATAAACTTACTGTATAACCAGCATGAGGATGAAGAAAGAGGGTATTGCAACTCTCCAGAAACCAACTTCAAATTTCCTAATTATGAGCCCTTCCCCAAATGTTAACATTTCTATAACAACTGCATGTATTCTTGTTTTGGGGATTTTTACAATAAATATTCATCTGTGTATAAACTTTCACTAAAAATTTTGTTTGTGGTATCTATTGGGTTGGGCAAAATGAGTAACATGAATAAAACTGGAAGAACTTTTCAGCCAACCTAATACTTATTTTGTGAGATATAGTAATCAGTTCAGTTCAGTCACTCAGTAATGTCCAACTCCTTGCAAACCCTATGAACTGCAGCATGCCAGGCTTCCCTGTCCATCATCAGCTCTCAGAGCTTGCTCAAACTCATGTCCATTGAGTAACAGGTATTCATTTTCATTGTAACATATATGCACATACATAATATTATATAAGATTATTCATTTATACCATAAATGTATATATGTATATTTACCAAAAAAATTGCACACATACAAAATTTTATGGCTATACTGAATACATTTGCCCAGTCTAACATTTATAGACATTGGGCTATTTTCACTTTGTTATGAACATTCTTTGGAATTCTTTCCTTCTTTAACATTAGCATTAATTAATATTTTTATTATTATTTTCAATCTTTGAATATGGTATATACCTATTTGTTTCAGTAATTTTTTTTATTTGGTTAATCTTTAGAGCTCTTTATATATTCTGTTAGATTTTCAGATTTTCATGGCTTTTAATACTATTATAAAACATCATCATACTCAAATATCCACCTATAAAACTATGTGTACCTCCATTCAATTACTTCCAAGTACATCAAAATATTTTATGTGCATATACATTACATTTTTTATATAAAAATCCTAATTATATTTTTCTTAATATCTCTATCATAAAAATCTTGGTAAGGAAGATTAGGCATATCAAGAAAAATGAGTTTTGTAAATTAAGCATTTTCAGGGAATTGATTTTTGGATACAAAGAAAACTGCAAAATGTAACAACTCTTATCTGAAAAGAATGGACATGCACACACACACATATACAGCTGATTCATTTTACTTTACACCTGAAAGTAACACAAACTTGTAAGTCTAATATACTCTAATAAAAATGTAAAAATAGAGATTTAAAAAATGTAACTTTCAGAATATGTTTGCAGTGAATAGAAATCATACTGTGCAAAATGCAGATAGGCATTATACTTCTTACTTCATTATTAAATTGTTCAAATGACATGATAGGACACTAGAAGTAGAATGTTTATATGTGAAATATGACAGTTTCAGTTTCCTTTATTTTTTCAGTACTTTTCCTAGATATTGATAATATACTACAACTTAGGCAAAATACTTCAGAAAAATGCATAAAGTAGGTCAAATTGCATTTTAAAATCTATTAAATTTCAAGTGTGTGTTCATTGGAAAAGATTAATAGTATATTTCATTATGTAAGTCTAAAGCTCACATATTGGTTTCTAACTGTTTTGCCTTAAAAAGAGTTAACAAGACACCATAGACAATGATTGATTTCATATTTAAGTCAACACAAATTCATATCTTTATTATGATAAAATAAAGACTACTGAAAAACTTTGAAGTGGTTTCGAATAGATCTAGTCTGGTATGAAAAAGAAAGAACTGAACTTGAATCTATAATTATTTTTTACATAATTTATAAATACCTAGCCCTATTAGGTAAGTTTTATTCAAATATATTATTTATATTATCACATTTAATTATTTATGCAAAATGAATAAATGCCTCTCCATACACAAAGATTAAAACAAAAATTTTTAATGAATGCTATTCTGAAGATTTGGAGAAGGAAATGGCAACCCATTCCAGTGTTCTTGCCTGGAGAATCTCAGGGATGGAGTGTGGTGGGCTATCGTCTCTGGGGTTGCACAGAGTCGGACACGACTGAAGCAACTTAGCATCATTCTGAAGTTTGAGACATTTGTATCCATCCAGAGTAAAAGGCATATTTATCAGCTTAATTGTACCCTGAATCTGGAAAGCATAACAGATTCAACATGGTACCTGCATCAGCAAGTAGTATAGGCTATCAAAATGGAATTAAAAATAAACTGTTTTTAAAAGGCAATTTTGTAGAATACACACTTTTAAGCAGTATTTCTGTTAATTCAGTTTCCTGACTCAATATAGTGAAAAATGAGTATACTACCCAAAGCAATCTGTAGATTCAATGCAATCCCTATCAAACTATCAATGGTATTTTTCACAGAACTAGAACAAATAATCCCACAATTTTTATGGAAATACAAAAGACCCCAAATAACCAAAGCAATCTTGAGAAAGAATGGAACTGGAGGAATCAAACTTCTTAACTTCAGCCTATACTACAGAGCGACAGTCATCAAGACAGTATGGTCCTGGCACAAAGACAGAACTATTTAGTGGAAAAAAATAGAAAGTTCAGAGATAAATCCACACACCTATGGACACCTTATCTCTGACAAAGGAGGCAAAAATATACATTGGAGAAAAGACAGTCTCTTTCAACAAGTAGTGCTGGGGAAACCAGTCAACTATGTATAAAAGAATGAAACTAGAACACTTTCTAACATCATACACAAAAATAAACTTGAAACAGCTTAAAGATCTAAATGTAAGACCAGAAACTATACAATTCTTAGAGTAAACCATAGGTAGAACACTCACTGACATAAATCACAGCAAAATCCTCTGTGACACACTTCCCACAGTGATGGAAATTAAAAAAAAAAAAATGAACAAATGGGATCTAATTAAACTTAAAAGCTTTTGTAAAACAAAGGAAACTATAAGCAAGGTGAAAAGACAGCCCTCAGAATTGGAGGAAATAATAGTAAATGAAACAACTGATGAAGAATTAATCTCCAAAACATACAAGCAGCTCATTCAACTCTATACCAGAAAAATGAACAACCCAATCAAAAAGTAGACAATAGACCTAAGCAGACATTTCTCTAAAAAAGACATACATATGACTAATAAACACATAAAAAGATGCTCAACATCATTATTAGAGAAATGCAAATCAAAACCACAATGAGGTATCATCTCATATCAGTTGGAATGGCCATCATCAAAAAGGCTACAAACAATAAATGCTGGAGATAGTGTGGAGAAAATAGAATGCTCATACTGTTGGTAGGAAGGTAAACTGGTACAGCAACTATGGAGAACAGGGTGGAGATTCCTTTAAAAACTAGGAATATACCTGCCATACTACCCAGTAATCCCACTGCTGGGCATATACCGTGAAGAAATCAGAACTGAAAGAGAGGCATGTACCCCAATGTTCATTGCAGCAGTATTTACAATAGCTAGGCTATTGAAGCAACCTAGATGTCCATTGGCAGGGGAATGGATAAGGAAATTATGGTACATATACACAATGGAATATTACTCAGGTATAAAAAGGAATGCATTTGACTCGGTTTTAATGAGGTGGATGAAACTAGAGCCTATTATACAGAGTGAAATAAGTCAGAAAGAGAAAGACAAATACTGTCTATTAATGCATACATATGGAATTTAAAATGGTGGTACTGATGATCCTACATGCAGGACAGCAAAGGAAAAACAGATGTAAAGAATAATCTTTTGGACTCAGTAGCACAAGGAGAGAGTGGGATGATTTGAGAGAATAGCATTGAAACATACACATTACCATATGTAAAACAGATGATCAGTGTGAGTTGGATGGCATGAAGCAGGGCACCCAAAGCCAGTACTCTGGGACAACATAGAGGGATAGGGTGGGGAGGGAGGTGGGAGGGGGGGTTCAAGATCGGGGGGACACATATATACCTATGGCTGGTTCCTGTTGATGTATGGCAAAACCATCACAATATTGTAAAGTAATTATCCTTAAATTAAAATAAACTAATTTTAAAAAAGAATTCAGTTTTGTTTCCCCAACATACTATTAATAATATTTAGAACACTTGAAATTTAAATAACACAACACTCAAAGAATAAAACCTGACCTTCAACAAAGATCAACATAATCTAGATGTTGGATTATCAGGTGGGAATAAATTATTGTCGTAATTATTTCTAAGGAAGTAAGGAAAGACATTATCAAAATGGGTAAAGATTATTTAAGGAATTTTAGCAGAGAAGTAGAAAATCAAAAATAAAATGTCTTCAATAAAATTATTGGATGTGTTAATAGCAGAATATAAATGACAGAGAAAAGAATCAGTCAACTAAAAGTAGATTTATACTAATTTGAAGATGAGTTAAGTAATATATATGGGCTTCCCTGGTACCTCAGACCTGCAATTGGGAGACCTGGGTTCAATCCCTGGGTTGGGAAGATCCTCTGGAGGAGGAAATGGCAACCTGTTCCAGGATTCTTTCCTGGAGAATCCCATGGACAGAGGAGCCTGGCATGCTACATTTCATGAAGTTGCAAAGGGTTGGACATGACTGGTTTGAAGAAGAGGTAAATAATATAAACATACAATATTAATTTATATAATCTGAAATAACAGATCCAAAATGATATTCAGAGAAATGAAGAACTTCAGAAATGATAAATACCTAGGTGAAGTTTAACAACTGTACTATTTTTCTTATGTATGCATGTGTGCTCCGTCACTCAGTCATGTCTGACTCTTTACAACCCCATGGACTGTAGCCCACCAGGCTCCTCTGTCCATGGACTTTTCCAAGCAAGAATACTGGTGTGGGTAGCCATTCCTACTTCAGGAGATCTTTCTTACCCAGAGGTCCAACACACATCTACCACTTTGGCAGGTGTATTCTTTACCACTGAGCTGCTGCTGCTAAGTCACTTCAGTCGTGTCCGACTCTGTGCGACCCCATAGATGGCAGCCCACCAGGCTCCCCCGTCCCTGGGATTCTCCAGGCAAGAACACTGGAGTGGGTTGCCATTTCCTTCTCCAATGCATGAAAGTGAAAAGTGAAAGTAAAGTCGCTCAGTCGTGTCGACTCTCAGCGACCCCATGGACTACAGCCTTCCAGGTTCCTCCATCCATGGGATTTTCCAGGCAAGAGTACTGGAGTGGGGTACCATTGCCTTCTCCGTACCACTGAGCAAATTTCTTTGAAATGTACATGACTATTAAGAGCGAAAATGGTGTATGATAACCATAATATAAAAGGGATCAGTTAACAATAAGATTCTATATTTTAAATGAAATGTGCATGCATGCTCAGTCACTTCAGTTGCATCCGACTCTGTGCAACCCTACAGACTGTAGCCCTCCAGGCTCCTCTGTCCCTGGGATTCTCCAAGGCAAGAATACTGGAGAGGTTGACATGTCCTCCTCCAAGTGATCTTCCCAATGCAGGGATTTAAGCCGTAGCATTTTCTGCATCTTCTGCATCGCAGGTGGATTCTTTACTAATGAGCAACCCAGGAAGCCCTTTTTATATGAAATAGTACAAAGTAATTCTGAGGATGTATATAGAAATTTTAAAGCAAGCATTTAAAGATAATGCACAGAGATATACCTAAAAGGCAAATAGATGAATTAAAACTGAATGCTACAGAATATTCAGATAATTGATACATGATAGGAAAGGGAACAGGGGATGGGAAATGAGAAAAAAATGGTGCATCTATGTAGATATAAAATTCCTGCCTTATGACCCAGCAATCCCACTACTGGGCATACACACCAAGGAAACCAGAATTGAAAGAGACACATGTACCCCAATGTTCATTGCAGCACTGTTTATAATGACCAAGACATGGAAGCAACCTAGATGTCCATCAGCAGATGAATGGATAAGAAACCTGTGGTGCATATACACAATGGAGTATTACTCAGCCATTAAAAAGAATACATTTGAATCAGTTCTAATGAGGTGGATGAAACTGGAGCCTATTATACAGAGTGAAGTAAGCCAGAAAGAAAAACACCAATACAGTATACTAACGCATATATATGGAATTTAGAAAGATGGTAACGATAACCCTGTATGCGAGACAGCAAAAGAGACACAGATGTATAGAACAGTCTTTTGGACTCTGCAGGAGAGAGAGAGGGTGGGATGATTTGGGAGAATGGCATTGAAACATGTATAATATCATATATGAAACGAATCGCCAGTCCAGGTTCAATGCATGATACAGGATGCTTAGGGCTGGTGCACTGGGATGACCCAGAGGGATGGTATGGGGAGGGAAGAGGGAGGGGGGTTCAGGATGGGGAGCATGTGTACACCCATGGTGGGTTCATGTTGATGTATGGCAAAACCAATACAATATTTTAAAGTAATTAGCCTCCAATTAAAATAAATAAATTTATATTAAAAAATAAAATAAAATCCCTCAATACATTTTTAATGCTTTTACATTAAACACCAGTAGTTTTAGGTTACTGGCATGCTGCGATTCATGGGGTCGCAAAGAGTCGGACACAACTAAGCGACTGAACTGAACTGAACTGAACTGACATACTACTCATTCCAGCGTTTCTATCTGGAATCATTCTCATTCAGGCTGAAAAAATCATATCTAGTATTCCTTGTGGTTCCTGTTTATTGGCAACTAATTCTCTGAGCTTCTGCATTTCTGAAATCTTTATTTCACCTTCATTGTTGAAGGTGATTTCTGAGTGGGGAATATTATGTTTAGTAGAGCTTCAAAATGATTTTCCCATAGTTTTAAAATGTCATGTAATTTGCATCTGTCTTCCATAGTCTATTGTAAATTCAGCCATCCATCTTATGTGTGTGCTTCTGAAGCTGCTGCTTTTTTCTTTGTGTTTGGATTTCAGTATTTTGACTATCATTGACTAGGTGTGGTTTTTATTTTATCTATCTTGCTTTGATTTTCACTGAGTATCTAAAATATTTTTTTAAATGGAGTGTTCTTCCTTTTTAGAATTTTCACTCATTTTATCATTTTGCTTATAAAGTTCTCCAAAAATTAAAATGTACTTTAGTAATTCATATATGTTTGCAACCATTATGGAAATAAGCAAACTTTAAACATACTGTCAATGCTATTTTGACTTAATATTGGCTAATTATTTGAAACAAGTTAGGAGTACATCTATATTACTCAAGCTAATTACAGTGCAAATGGTGACTTTAAAAACTTCTATGTAACAAAAACATGGCTATAAATCTTATTTTAGCCAGGAGTGAAGTATCTATGGCCAATGTTAGAATAATCTAAATGATTACAGATGAGATTTCTATTTATTGGAATTTTGGCCATTGAACACACATAACATGCCCAGCATTTCTTGTGGGCTTATGAAATTCTGAAGGGTTGAGTGAGCTTTACTACTTTTTTGTTTATAGGTTTTCTTAATAATTCCTACTTTATACTTCTCCACATGGCACTAACTCATTACATGACAATTAGTTTCAATAAATGTAATTACTTCACTCACTTCAATCCTATCTTGTTTTCTATTTTTCACTGTAGTGACAATGTTTAATTTGTCTATTGTGGGAGTAATAAACCTCACTAGTAAGGGCAGAAGCAGGGCACGAGTAAGTCAGAGACAAAATGACAAAGACATTAACACAAAAAGTAGCAATGTGGTTTTAGTGACTGCTAGCTCAGTTTCTAACAGAGGGGTTCTTGAGTGTTTCTTTCAAGCCCATGTATTTGAGGAAGAATTATGAAGACCAAGAGGACAGATTCTAACAGATCCTCAGAATTTTTTTCTTCAAGCCCCAGAGTGTGGAGGGGTAGACAGCATAGGAGTCTATCAGCCATCAGAATGAAAAATAATGGTCATTCAAAAACAGGAAATCTGCCAGCTGCTAAATTGCTAAAGCAAACAATTAGAGAGAAGATTAGATTGACTACAGTGTAAGAACCCTCAAAGATGAGATTGCTCATACAAAATTAAAGGAGCCCAAGTTCTTGGGGACACATTCAAAGTACACAAAATTAATGAACTGATAAAACTGAAGAGAGAAATTTGACCAAGTTGTGGCCTCTAGTAATTGCTTAAAGACATAATAAAAATGATGAAAAAGCTAATGACAAAACTGAGACTGGGCTTCAGAAAAAGATTGGCATCAGATAATGAAGGACAAGGCTTATCTAAGTCTTATTGTATTTTTATTGAATGCAACCATTGTGCCCACTCTCTGTGCTTTGGAGCAAGGTCAGCATAATGTATGATGTTTTATAAGCAACCTGTGCTGTGCTTAGTCGTGTCCAACTTTTTGCGTCCCCATGGACTCTAGCCCACCTGGCTCCTCTGTCTATGGGGATTCTCCAGACAAGAATACTGGAGTGGGTTGCCATGCCTTCATTCAGGGGATCTTTTCAACCCAGGGATTGAGCCCAGGTCTCCCGCACTTCCGGCGGATTCTTTACTATCAGAGCCACCAAAGCTTATTTCAATTGTGTAAATGACACAATTTTTCCACTAAGAAAATTAAAAAAGTATTACAGTTTCTCTCAGAAGAATTAGAACAAGTTTAACAGCCTGTTTGCCCAGCAAAATGTACTGCTACTTGGAAACATACAGTGGATGATAAAGGTTCAGGAAAAAGGTGATAACTGCCTTTTCTCTGAGTTCACAACTTTGTAACAATGAATAAAAGTGCTGTCAATAGTTGGATTTAGTTTACAAAGTTTTGTATTACTAACATTTTAGATTTTATATTAACTCTGAGAAGAAATATAAAATTGGTTTGCCTTCACCTAGCTACCCATATTATCAATATATTATCAATCAGCTGGACCAATATTATCACAGTGGCAGATAGATATACAGTGATGACTTTTTGATAATTGGTATTGCTGTATTGCATGCCACCAAGCATATCTGAGACTAGATTAGCCTTGAATGATAGAGAAACAAAAAAGACATATTCTGTGACATCCAAGTAATAATTTTATCACAAATTAACTATGTACCATTAGATTTCACAAATAAACAGCTGGTCCTATTTACTTGTGAGAAAATGACTCACAAAAAGAGTCACAACATTTTATTGGCCTTTTGGTTATTTTAGGGAGAATATCCAGTACTTGGGAATTCTGCAACAGCCACTATAATCAATGACTTTGGAGAGAGCCATCATTGACATGAGAGCAAGAAGAGTTAAGAGAAGTCCAAATACTACAGTACCTTCTCTCCTTCAAATCACAAGAAATTACAGATGTATATGGTAAAACCCACAGGTGATCAAGAATACGGGATAAAGACTTAACAGGATTCCATTTGTCTTTAGATGGGGACTTGAAGGCTTCTGCTGGAAGTTGATGCTAACTACTGCTAGATCCTAAAAAAGATTGTTTCACTAAAAAAGAATTTGTGACCTTCAACCTGACATCCTTATTCTAAAATGGAGCCTTTTTTTAACACAAAATCTTATGACATGGAGAGGATTCTGAGTAGACAGCAATATAGAAAGCATCAGAAAGCTGTCTTACCACCTAGACAACATTAGCATTGGCAAAATCTGACTGATTAACTCTAATGGAAACTCTGGAATCTATTGAAAGTTAACGTAAAAAACAAAATTCAAAAATAAAAAGAATTACCTGGCCATACCCACCTCTGCCTAGGTTGAGGTTCTAGATAACACTTACCTAAGGTCACAGAGTTGGAAAAATTTAAGAAACCTTTTCCTGCTCCCTTTTTTTGCAAAGAGTAACTGTATATTTGTCTACTGTATTTCTTGTCTGCCTAGGTATCATGAATGAACAGTTCATTTAATGCCTGCTTTGACTACAGTTGGCTCATGAACAGTTCATAGGACCTCAGCAGATGGATGAACATGTCATTCAGAAGAGGACACACTGAGAGAAGTGAAATTAGATACTGATGATCTACCCTTTCCTTCCAGAGATGTTAGTTTTAATTAGAAAATGGTGGTCCTAGGGTCCTTATGGGGGTTTCCCAGATACCTCGAATGACAAAGAATCTGCCTGCAATGCAGGAGACCTGAGTTCCATCTCTGGGTTAGGAAGGTTCCCTGGAGATTGGCATGGCAACCCACTCCAGTATTCTTGCCTGGAAAATCCCATTGACAGAGGAGCCTGGCAGGCTACAGTCCATGGGGTCACAAAGAGTCAGACACGACTGAGTAACTAACACTCTAGGGTCCTTGTGGAACTCATCACTCACCACTGTGTTATGGAGAGATCATGCAAGGGGACTCTTCAGCTGTCCTGGAAAGAGGCTCATAATGCAAATTCCTCACATTTGGACATGTGTCTTTCCAACTGACCCAGTAGAAAGAAATCTTAATGATGCTCCATTTCAAGATGTGTAATTAATCAGAGATGATGGAGACTCTTCTGTTTAGTGAAAGAGAAATGTGGCTGCCTCTAGAAGTTCATTCACTACCATCACCACTCCTTATTTCAGTAGCTAAACAAAAATAGAGCTCAGTAGGTCATAGTTAGTTCATCAGGACCAGCTGATAACAGCCATGAGACTCTGGAAACTTCTCCTTCTAATGAGGTCACCTTTCCAATCAAGGAACCTCTATAGCTGCATAGTCACAAAGATGTTTTCTACTCACCTCCTTCTGTGAAACATGTATAGAATACATAGGGTGAGGGTTCCTCTCTTTTGAAATATTGGCCATGTTGCATGTATTTATCCATATCCAGCATGAGCAGAGAGATAATTGAAGTTAAGAGGGTTATTTATTACATTAAATATCTCTAATTATATGTATTATATTAATTATTACATGATATAATCACTATTCTAGAGATTCTACTATCTAATTTATATGGTTTTCACCTAGTATACCCTATTTATATCTGTTTTGGATGTTTTTTGTGGCTTGGATGTGACTTCTTTGCACAAAAGAATCCTTATTGGTAAAAAATACTGCAGGTATACTCACAGTAATTTAAAACGTGGTCATGATTTGACTATTCATATTGGGAAAGAAATAAGATAGCATATAAGGTTAAAGATTGTAATTGGGGTGAATATCTTCCATTTGTTCTTTTATTTTATTTTAATTTTATTTTATTTTTAAACTTTACATAATTGTATTAGTTTTGCCAAACATCAAAATGAATCCGCCACAGGTATACATGTGTTCCCCATCCTGAACCCTCCTCCCACCTCCCTCCCCACACCATCCCTCTGGGTCGTCCCAGTGCACCAGCCCCAAGCATCCAGTATCGTGCATCGAACCTGGACTGGCAACTCGTTTCATACATGATATTTTACATGTTTCATTTGTTCTTTTAGATTTATGATCTCTCCTTCTCTACTTTATTCTCTGCCCCAAGGCCAACCTGTACGGATTATGTGAACAGGGCTCCAGTGTCCTCTGATTTCTAACCAGGTTCAGTTAAAAATTAGCCTCACACAAAGAAGAATGAAAGGTGTCCATGATATTTTTCAATTCCTCAATTAAAGTGAAAATCAATATGAATGTCTTACAGGAGGATGCAATATAGATTATATTTTCCAACAGACTGAAATAATTTATTCTATACCAGACAAAAAAAATCTTGAACCTAACTTTCAGGTTCACAGTATCAGCCTCAAATGTATGATAAAGAATTAAGCTCAAACACTGCTGTATGTTCTTAGAGAAATAAATAACTCTTTATAAGCTTTGTTAAATAATATCCCAATTTGATACTGAAAAGACCTGCATTCTTCCTCTTGCTTTATTTCTAAGTTTTGGGTTTTTTTCCCAAGAAGCTAAGAGAAAGATCAGGAAGATGATTGAAAGAATGAAGAAATACTAAAGAGACACTAAAGTCAGGGCATTTATCCTGTTCCTTTTCTGTGGTGTCACCATGAGCTGACTTTGTCCTCAACAGAATGACCTCTGAAAATGATCCTTTGTTATTAAAGAATCATCTAATAATTCTCATCTACTGATTCTTAGTGAACTGTTTTATTTTGGGACCTTGGCTGATACATGTATCAGTCTTCCTGGGAAGACTAGGAAAAATATTACATAATTATGTGGCAATAATAATGTGTTTAACAGTAGCAGAAATGTTGACAGAGTGTTATTTAATTTTGTACCACTAAGAAAGTGAAAATAAGCTAACAAAGTTAATTGAAATAAAATGGAAAAACAAGTTAAAATAAAAAAATCTTGTTTGAGATAAGATTGTGCTGACAAAGGATCTAAGAGTCTGCTGCTGCTAAGTCACTTCAGTTGTGTCCGACTCTGTGTGACCCCATAGACGGCAGCCCACCAGGCTCCCCCGTCCCTGGGATTCTCCAGGCAAAAACATTGGAGTGGGTTGCCATTTCCTTCTCCAATGCATGAAAGTGAAAAGTGAAAGGGAAGTTGCTCAGTCGTGTCCGACTCTTCACGACCCCACCGACTGCAGCCTACCAGGCTTCTCTGTCTATGGGATTTGTCAGGCAAGAGTGCTGGAGTGGGGTGCCATCGCTTTCTCTGGATCTAAGAGTATAAGGAAACAAAATCTGTATAAGAAGGAATGTGTGAATCAGAAACATGTGATCACCCTTTACAAAGGAAATCATCAGCTTCTCTCTTCAATAGATTGCCTTGCTTAATTGGTTTATTAGAATAAGATTTAATGTCCAATTTGTATCATATATGTGCCATATGCTGTCATTCCCTCACCTTCCAACCTTTCTTCCACAAGTTACTGACACCAAGCGATAAGAGATCTTAAATATGCTGTGTAGCTTATTTTTATCTATGCTTGAGTTCTTTTTAAGGCTGGTAAAACATTTTTTAGATAATTACATAAAATCATAAAAATGACTATACTGAAAATTAATGAATAAGTGATGGTTCATGCACTATAACTTGTCAAGTACTTAATTATGTTACAGTAAATGCACTCAGTGTTATTTTATTATTTCTCCTCCTCATCTCATGGCTTTTGCTTTCTAGCACCACAAAATAAATCACTGTAATTCCTAGCATTTGAATTTTATATATTTTAAATATATGAATAATGTTCCCAAGATTATCTTAACCTAAATACACCAATGATTTTTGTTGTTATTTTATGTTTTCAATTCTTCAAATATATTTGTACATATTTTAAAGAAAGCAATTATTTTATTATTTGGAAAAACCTCTGTAGACTCTAATTATAACTATAGACCATAGTTGAGAAAACATTGATCTGGTACAGTTTTACGAAATATTTTCTGTTCTCTTTCTGTGTACTCTGATGGAAGTAGTTACCTTGTTTTCGTTTCTTGAGCGACCCCTGAAAAATATGTAAGGGCTGCTTCTCTAAGAAATGCTTTGTTCTATCAATCGTTAAGCCATTTAATCCAATATGCCAGAGATCTGATTCATCAAGAATGCTCCCAACTTAAATATTCATTTGTCTTTATCTTTCCCTCCAGCCAGGGCCCTAGGATCAGGCCCCTACATATGTCTGTCAGACGAAACACACAGTCAACAGCAAGGGGGTATTGAGTGACATGCACTTGTTCCCTGAGAACCGGCAGATGATCTCATGTAGATGTGGTTTCGCTTGGATTTTACCTAAATCAGTGGTCAGTCATGCAGTCCAGTTTCAGCTGCACAATCCTTTATGGGATATAAATTCCCCATTAAATAATTTTCTCTGTGGCTTAAGAGCATCTGCAAGACACAGATAATTCTAAAAATACTTTGCATGTCTCTTGGTGAGTACAAAGCGCTCCGGTATCTTTGTATGGTAGGATTATTTGAACTTTGTCTGACTAGTAAGCACTTCTGAGATAAACTGTGGTACATGCACACTTAAAAATGCCCCACTCCATTGTAACTACCCATAAAGGCAAAATATTTATATCTATACAATATGTTAACTATTTGAAATGACTATTACTATTGATAAAACAGTAGCTCACAGCTTGAAGAATATTAAGTATTTTCTAAGTGAGTATTATAAGAAAAAATCCTTACTGAATATTTCATTTGTTTTTCACATTTGATATAACATGTCCCATCCCCAGTTAGAAATTGAGGAATCATTTGTATTAGTTTTCCCACCAAATTGCAATACTTTTACCTTCCAATCACACCCAACTTCTTCACCACCCCCTACCCCAGTCTTAAAACCTCTTAAATCATAAAAAAGTATTGCCTTTTCACCAATGCATTTAATACTCATGATAAAATCTTGTAAAATTTGCCAATTTCTATCATCTGAAAGTGATGTTACATTATCCCACTGCTTTTCTTTGGTAAGAAAAGAAAGTTGTATTTAGTCTCTAAAGAATTTTAAAAGAACAAAGATGAATATTCCATAGTAATACTCTTCTGCCTTTTCTGATTCTTTTTCAGGTCAGAACAATAATACAATTGATATAAACTCTGTTTATCTGTCTTTAGTGGTCTAAGAAAAGCAAAGTGTCATGTAACTGGTTTGTTCATGCTCTTTCTAGCACTTGAAAGGACCTAGGTGTTTGAAAATATAAAAAAAAAGTCTACTTGTCTCACATACCATCTAGGGTTGACAGGAGATTTGAAAGAAAAAAATGATTTAAGTGAACAGGAGACACATGAGAGGAGACAAGATTTCCAATAAGATACACAAATGACCACATGGCCCCCAAGAGAAACAATTTGAGTATTTTCTTTCTTACTATATACATCTTAGTTCCAGGTTTGAGACCCAGCTAGTCTTCATTTTCTATTCCATATTGCCATCATGTTTTCATTTTATTTTTTATGCATTTAATACAACCTAATTTTACCAAGCTAACATATGTGGGTAAACAGAGTCCTTCCACCTGAGGATTGAAGCTCTTTTTCAGTCAATTGGTTCCAATTTTGAGTAAATAATACCTTTTTTTTTTACAGACTTTTCATTGTTTGTATAGATCAAGGCTAAGAGAGAGAAAGCAATTCCCAAAAGCTTGCAACCCAGATCCCATGTCCTCTACCATCTTTGCACCAGAACCTCACTCTCATGGAGGTTCACAGCCATAGACACAGGTGGAAGAACACATATGACCAGATGAGAGATGGAAACTCTCAGCCTCATTCACAAAGAGGCTGACTCTGTTTGTGAATGCAAGCCCAAAATTGATAATAACAGCCCTATATCCCTACTCAGGCTGACTTTGAAAAAGAATAGTGAAGAAAACTTCTAATGAACAGAGCTTGAAACATTTAATGAGGTGATCTACCTTGAATGGAACGAGAAGTGGTTAGACCATATACACAATCGTGGACCAGAACTGTTGGTTTGGTCAGAAAGCTGGAAAAAAAGGTTGCAAGAATAGAAATAAGAAAATCTGAGGTAATTATATGTAAGTAGCCATGGGGAATTAGTACAGAGTATGAAAATCTTTGAGTCACATGTTAATACCAACCAGAGGGCATCCACCATAGAGTGTTTAACATAGAGATCCATATAACATTGAATAAGACATGAGACCTACTTTCAAATCACATATGACACCATAAGTGGCTTTATAAAGTTATGGATCAGACTGTTGAAGGGAAAACCATCCTCTAGGACACAGAAGTACACCTCTTAAAGAATTTTCTATATTTGTATGTCCCCAGTAGGTAGAAGGCAATGGCACCCCATTCCAGTACTCTTGCCTGGAAAATCCCATGGATGGAGGAGCCTGGAAGGCTGCAGTCCATGGGGTTGCTGAGGGTCGGACACAGCTGAGCGACTTCACTTTCACTTTTCACTTGCATGCATTGGAGAAGGACATGGCAACCCACTCCAGTGTTCTTGCCTGGAGAATCCCAGGGATGGGGGAGTCTGGTAGGCTGCCGTCTCTGGGGTCGCACAGAGTCGGACACGACTGAAGTGACTTAGCAGCAGCAGCAATAGGTAGAAAATAGGAATTTGATTCCCAATAGGAATCAAATAGTGAGAACAAGAGTGAGTCTGCTTACCAACACAACCAGTGACCTACTTGGAAAATTAGTGTTTCTGTTCTTGCAACTCTGGGCTCTGTGGTGAGAGAGACTGGCTCCTACAGCAGAAACACTTTTACTAGGAGAACTAACACAAGTACTATTAAACTGGAAGACACCTGAGTGCTTTAGAGATCTCATGCCAAAAGACCAGAAGGCAGGAAGAGAAGAACCATCCTGGTAGGAATAACTGCCCCTATCATTAGTAGGAGGTAAGATTGTTATTACAGATGAGGGTACGGAGGAATCTGTTTAGCACCCTGTTGATCTGTACAATACACCGGTTCTCCTTTTTCCAATTTTCACTGTATATGGACAATGGCAGCAGCCTAGACCTGATTAGAGCCTGGTGTGGTTCAGAAATTTGAGGAAAGAGGATATGGATTAGGGCCCTGGATGACACTAAGATGGGCAGAGTACTAGCTGAGGGTGAGGGAAGCTTAGAAAGGCTAGAAGGGGAGAGAGCTTTACTTGCATCCCTGAGACCAGCTTTAGTGGTAAGGGCTGTTGTTGAACCCACTAAGCTTATTCTTTAAAAAGTTTCACCCTGGAAATGACGCTCACCAGAAGCCTGAAGTTGCTGCCTGAATAACCTATGTAAGGCAGTGGTTCTGAACCACACAAAGCATGGACTGTGGTGATGTGTCAGTCAGATTCTCCTTCAGAAAGACATTGCCTCAGGTGTTGGAAGTTTTTCCAGAATATTGCTCTCAGCTGTCAGCCCTCTTCAGAAATTGCTGTAACTGGAGATGTCTGCCTAGCCTAATGTCACTTCTCTTTCCAGGAGCAGTCCATAGCTAATGAATAATCGACAAATGGGTGTGAAAGTCTGATTCCCACATGCCAGCTTAGCACAACACTACGGGGATATCCAAGCACCAGAGCCCATTGTGAGGCAGACCAGAACCTTTCTGTTTATGACTACATCACATCTCCTTCTGCATGACTCTGCTTAATGAACACCCTTCTTAATACTCCTTCACTTGGAGGAAGCATGGCCTTGAATGAGGAAATGCTTCAGGTGAGAAAGTACTTGTGAGGTACTTAGCTGAAAGACACTGACTGCCAACATCTCCAATATTTGGGGAAATGAGAGCTGCTATAACCAGAAAGGACATCAGGGTGAAACAGCATCCACTATACTACCTAGAGACCAAAAGAGTCAGGAGAGAAACACGTGACATAGGCAAAAAGTCAAAACTGCAGATGAACAGAAGCTTTGACAATGTATATAATGTATAGAGTGTATGCAGTGTGTAAATGTATAAGTAAATAAATTAGCTCAGGTGATCACCATATAGGCTTAAGTATTGTTATGTCATTATAATAAATTGTATGTTTAAAGCTGAGCTTCGCAGGTGGCACTAGTGGTAAAGAACCTGCCTGCCAATGAAGGAGACATAAGAGACACGGTTCCATCCCTAGGTTGGGAAGCTCCCCTGGAGGAGGGCATGGCAACCCACTCCAGTATTCTTGCCTGGAGAATCCCCATGGACAGAGAAGCCTGGTGGGCTACAGTCCACAGAGTTGCAAAGAGTGGGGTATGACTGAAGCAATTTAACACGCATGCATATATGCATGTTTAAAGCTATATGTTAATATTAGACATTAAAAGGAATTTGAAGCACAGTTGGTTACATGATTTATCAAATGTCATATATGTCATAACTTACCCAGCCAGGATTTTAACCCTATGCCAGCTTCCTTAATTATATGCCATGCCAGGAAAAAGTGTGTATGTTTGTGGTTGTACATGGTATTAGTTTGGGAATAGACAAGTAGATACATAGGTTAAAACAGAATCTAACAATATATCTTACTATTTATATAGATAGTTAATTTATGACAATAATGGTCATTTTTTGCTAAAATATTATAAAGTTGAACCTTAATTTATATACATTTAATAATCAAATAATAAAATAGTACCTTGTATTTTAGAAGAATGTATAACCAATATAATGTGGATACCTATAGCAATTTATAAACATGTATACAATAAAACATATACAGGAACATACTTTAGAAGAACAATAAATATATATTTTAGATGTCTGGAGAGTTTTAATGCAAATAAGGAAACCCAAAACTATAGGGGCAAAGATACATACTCTTAAATAATAGTGAAAAAATAAGCAAAGGCAAAAATAAATGACAGGTTAAGAAAAAATATTTTCAGCACAAAGAACAGATCAAAATAATATCTGTAATATTTAAAAATCTCCTTCAAAGATTAAAAGACAAAGAACTTATTAGCAAAAGTGAAAAATCCTATTAGTAGGCAATTTAAAGAAACAGTAACCCAACAGTTCAAAGCATAGTAAAAGATGCTTAATTTCACACAAGGTAAAGATGTGGTATCGTTTCTTACAAAAATAAATAAATAAATAAATAAAAGGATAACAGCCATTGTTAGATGATATTCAGGGAAAGTGATATTCTGATTACATTGCTTGGAAAAATAGCTTTTTGAAAATAATTTTTTGAAAGTTAATCTAGCAATACGTATTGAAATTAAATGGAAAATCTTCCTATTGGGTAAATACCTTACAGAAACATTCACATAAGAAAGGGAAGATTAAATAAAAATACTTTCCTATAAAGATCACTTGAAGTGATAAGTAATAAACTTAATAAATTATTGTGCAGCCACAAAATAAAAGAAATTTATGCCAGTTGAAAGGAGTGATTTCTATAATTAATTTTCAAGTCCTCCCCACCAAAAAAGCATGACAAAGCATGATAAAAGAGAACGATATATATGATACTGATCCTATGTTTATAAAACAAATAATTTTAAAAAATGTATAATTTATATATAATCACATTATTGTTGAAGACAAAGGAAAGAGATCCATAACAAATGTACAATATAGAATACCTGTTGGAGATCAAGGAGTGAGAGCAGAAAATGTGGGAGGATACGAAAGGATTGATAAAAAATGCCCACAGTAAGAAACAACATAGATTCTCTGTTCCATTTGCAGAGGGGTGTATGTAGTCATTTGTGTGTATGATAGTGTGTGTATGTTTATAAAATGTACACAAACATAGTGAGATATATGAAATAAGTAATATGTGGCTGATAATCATTAAGATGTGAAATTTTAAGTGATTTAATTTTTTTGCCACATTGTACAAATTTTTTAATATGCACTTATTTTGATATAAACAGTATATACATACATGATGCTAATTTCACAAAACAAGGCTTCTGAAAATTACTGCTACAATTGGCTTCATTTGTTTCTCCATGGTTCTCATATCTTAATTCTGATACTATCTTCCTCTTTAATATTCTACCAATTGCTAACAATTGTGTTGCATTACAGTTTGCTATATTTGGAGAGCATAATTTTCTGTATATATCCTACACTGATATTGTTTGTTTCCTTGCCTTTTCTACATTTTCTATTCTATATTCTCATCACCCTAATAGGTAAATTATTAAAACTCCAGTATCATGATACTGAATCAAATATAAGTATTTTATTCAAATTATATCTTTTCTAAAAAATATTATGACTAGATTGGGGATCTGGAATGGGGTGGGGTTATAGTTCAGCTTGAAGCATATGTTTTGCATTTTTAAAACCAAATTTTAGACTACAGTCTAGATTTGCATTAAGTCAACCTTGTTTGTAGACATGACTTCAAGAATAGGCTCATTTGGGGATAAATTAAACAAGAAAAACTCTCAGAAAAAAAAAATAGGTTTTTCTCCTCTAAAAATAAATTAAAATGCAAGATTCACTGAATTCTGAAATATATTCCTGTCTCAGAATAAATACTTTCTTAAATTATATGGAAGTTGGAGTTTTAAAATCTACATTTTTTGTAATTTTGCTTCCTTAGTAGATGCTTTACAGTCACCATTATTTTTCCAGAGTTTAATACATTGTCTGCATAGACCATTTTATATTCCAGTGAATGTTCTAGTCCATTCTGTATGCCAAAGCACTAATTTGGATGTAGCTTCTACCTCATTTTCACTTAAAATTATTGTTCTTTGATGCTTTGTATCTCTGGCCAACTTCTTAAGTATTTTTTAGAGTCCTTTTGTTTTTCTGGGTCCCAGTGTAGGACTTCCCTGGTGGCTCAGATGGTAAAGCGTCTACCTACAATGCTGGAGACTCGAGTTCGATCTCTTGGTCAGGAAGATCCCCTGGAGAAGGAAATAGCACCCCACTCCAGTACTCTTGCCTGGAAAATCCCATGGACGGAGGAGTGTAGTAGGCTACAGTCCATGGGGTCGCTAAGAGTCGGACACGACTGAGCGACTTCACTTTCTTTAGTGTAGAGACAAATTTTCTGATAGCTTCTAAATCACTTGTAAAGTAACCTCAAATTTGAAAACAACATTTACATTGTTATAGGCAATCCTTTTTTGGCATGACTGGGATCACCATAACCTCAGGCTAAGTTTAATAAATCAAATTAGTTGGATTCGCTGAAATTCCAAGATGACATATCCCAACAACGTTAATATGAGTAGTACTTCATTAAACTGAAACTAGAAAAAGTGACTTTCCTTGTAAACAGACATCATAATCCAGCAAAGGACATGAAAAGCTCAACAACTTGGCCAGTATCGTGTGTGAAGAATAACTAAAGCCATGGAAATTGCTTATGGAGACAGACAGGCAGAGAGAGGGAGTGTTTGTGTGTGTGCACACACACACATATGTACACTAGTAGGTATACTCATGCTTTCGTGGTCAATTGTTTTTGTAGTTGAAACATTATGGCAACAAATAGTGCCCCAGGCAATTCAAAATTATATCAATAAGTCATATGACCAAAGTTGTGTTTCTAACTAGATGGGCCTAGAGGGTAGACGCAGAGGCTGCCCATTGTCAGCTTTTATGGCATGTCTTTCATGCATTGGAGAAGGAAGTGGCAACCCACTCCAGTGATCTTGCCTGGAGAATCCCAGGGACGGGGGAGCCTGGTGGGCTGCCATCTATGGGGTCACAGAGTCGGACACGACTGAAGTGACTTAGCAGCAGCAGTAGCAGTCCATACAATGAATGACCTTCACTTTGCTGTGCTAACCTCCTACCGGTTTCACTAGTGTTAATTTTTGTTTGTGCTTTTCTCCCCAAATTTGTTTCTTTCCAACTCCTGATAAAGGATAAAAAAAAAAAAAGAGTGTGAGAGAGAGAAAGTGGGTAGCATGAAGCATTGATATTGACTTTCTAGTTGATTATGTGCTATTTTGTGATAGATACAACTGAAGTTAGTGTGTTTCAATATGTTTTATTTTCTAAATGATAAACTTTGAAAATCGTAAATGGTCATACTTATTAGCTTCTTGTGAACCGATATCAGATGCATTTTCTATAGCAAGATTAAAATAAAGCACATACATCAATTCATCTGGAGACTGAATCTAAACTTTTCTACACAGAATTACAGATGCAATCTGTAATGTTGTCTGGACTATTTGCTCAGTGAAACTCAAACACAAATTGAAACAAATTCAATTACCTATTAATGTTATAGAAAATTCTAAATTAAAACTATAACAAAAATACCAAATATAGCAAAACTGGAATGTTATGACTATTTCAACAATCAATGGCTAAAGGGAAGCTTTGGGAAACCATTATACTAAAATAAAATAGTTAGATAGATAGATAGGAATATCTTTCCTGGAATTCTACCAATTCTGAAGATTCATGAATTGGCTTTGGATTCAAAATGTGGAGAATGTACAAATAATGCCATAACCAACAAATCAGAGAATTTCTCTGGGGACATTCTGTTTTAAACATTCTGTGATTGAAATAATAATAGCTTGAAATAAAAATAGCTAACACTTAGGGCTTTCTTTTTGTCATATACTTCTCTAAGTTCTTTGTAAAATCACTGACTAAGGTCATGTAACTTGGAAGAAATAAAGTTGGAATTGGGAAGCAAACAGTCTAACACTAGCACTCACATACTTAACCACTTAGCACTTCCTTGAGCCAACGTAAAGTATTACCTAATTGCTGAATTTATATTCTGACTTGGATAGCATTATTTCTTTATCTGTAAAAAATAGAAACACAGTGTTTACCACCAAGCAAATTATGGAATGTGTGTTAGTTGTTTATTTTATATGAATGGACGTTTATATTTTATATGAATATTAACCATGCATCCCAAATTTGTCTCTCATTAAAAATAAATTTATCCTCAAGGTCCTTAGTGGTCTTTACAATGGTCCCACTCCCTCTTACACACTCAAGTACAATGAAGCAGAAAGTGATTATATCCAATTTAATTGTACTACTAGTGAGGCTTATAACTAAAAAGCAGGAATCTGTCTAAGGAAGAGAAGATAACATATTTAGGATATTATAATATTTTTAAAAGTTGATATTTTAGGCTAAGCAAAGAAAATATTAATATGTTAAACATATTTATTGTCTGACTCTTTGTGACCCCATGGACTGTAGCCCACCAGGCTTCTCTGTCCATGGGATTCTCCAGATAAGAATACTGGAGTGGGTTGCCATTTCCTTCTCCAGGGGATCTTCCCAACCCAGGGATCGAACCCAGGTCTCCTGCATTGCAGGCATACGCTTTATCCTCTGAGCCACCAGGGAAGCCCCTAAACATATTTATTGTAGCCCTCTATATTATATCTTAAGTGGCTCAGCTGGCAAAGGATCTGCCTACAATACAGAAGACCAGTTTTAATCCCTGGGTCAGGAAGATTCCCTGGAGAAGGGAATGCCTACCCACTCCAGTATTCTTGCCTGGAGAATCCCATGGACAGAGGAGCCTGGTAGGCTACAGTCCATGGGTCACAAAGAGTTGGACACAACTGAACAACTAACACTGATTATAATTTAAGGATAATCTTTGTCAATTATATAGATTTGAGACAGACCAGACTGACACAGATAAATATAGTTTTTCCAGTAGTCATGTACAGATGATGTGAGAGTTGGCCCATAACGAAGGCTGAATGCTGAAGAATTGATGCATTTGAACTTTGGTGCTGGTGAAGACTTTTGAGAGTCCCTTGGACAGCAAGGAGATCAAACCAGTCAATCCTAAAGGAAATCAACCTTGAATATTCATTGGAAGGACTGATGCTGAAGCTAAAGCTCCAATACTTTGGCCACTTGATATGAAAGCTGACTCATTGGAAAAGACCCTGATGGTAGGAAAGACTGAGGGTAAAAGGAGAAGGGGGTGAAAGAGGATAACGTAGTTGGATGGCATCACCAACTCAGTGGACCTGAACTTGGGCAAACTCTGGGAGATGGTGAGGGACAGGGAAGCCTGATGTGCTGCAGTCCATGGGGTCACAAAGAGTAGGACATGACTCAGCAACTGAACAACAAGAACAATAACATTATTGGTAGAACTGCAAATGGTTGCAGCTACTGTGAAAAGTTATATGAAGGTTAGACGCGAAATTAAAAGCAAACTACAGTATGGTTGAGCAATTTCACTTCTGAGTATTAGATCAAAGAAAACAAAAGCACTGATTTTAAAAGATATATGTAATCCAATGTTAGCATTGTTTACAATAGACAAGATATGGAAGTAAACTAAGTGCCACTGACAGATGAAGGGATAAAATGTGGGATATACATACAATGGGATGTCACTCAGCATTAAAAAAAATCATGTCATTTGAAAAACATGGGTGTTTCTTGAGGGTATTATTCTGAATGACATAACTCAGACAGAAATATAAATACCATTTGATGCCACTTAGATCATGGCATCTGGTCCCATCACTTCATGGGAAATAGATGGGGAAACAGTGGGAACAGTGTCGGACTTTATTTTTGGGGGCTCCAAAATCACTGCAGATGGTGATTGCAGCCATGAAATTAAAAGATGCTTACTCCTTGGAAGGAAAGTTATGACCAACCCAGATAGCATATTCAAAAGCAGAGACATTACTTTGCCAACAAAGGTTCATCTAGTCAAGGCTATGGTTTTTCCAGTGGTCATGTGGATGTGAGAGTTGGACTGTGAAGAAAGCTGAGCACTGGAGAATTGATGCTTTTGAACTGTTGTGTTGGAGAAGATTCTTGAGAGTCCCATGGACTGCAAGGAGATCCAACCAGACCATCCTAAAGGAGATCAGTCCTGGGTGTTCTTTGGAAGGAATGATGCTAAAGTTGAAACTCCAGTACTTTGGCCACCTCATGAGAAGAGTTGACTCATTGGAAAAGACTCTGATTCTGGGAAGGAGGAGAAGGGGACGACAGAGGATGAGATGGCTGGATGGCATCACCAACTCGATGGGCTTGAGTTTGAGTGAACTCCGGGAGATGGTGATGGACAGGGAGGCCTGGCATGCTGCAATTCATGGGGTCACAAAGAGTCAGACACAACTGAGCGACTGAATTGACTGACTAACTTACTGATATGTGGAACGTAGAAAACAAACTAACAAAAAGGAAAGTGAAAACTGATTCATAGATACAGAGAACAAATTAATATTTGGTGTACTGGTGTGTGGGGCAGAGAATAGGGGAAAGGGATTAAAAGGTACAAACCTCCAGTTATAAAAGAAGCCATGGGGATATGATATGCATTATAAAGAGTATGGTCAGTAATACAATAATAATTTTGTATGGGGACAGATAGTCACTGGACTTATCATGGTGATTATTTCATAATAAACAAAATGTCAAATCAAAAAAAGAAACAATAAAAATTTATAACTGAGTAGTCATAAGACAATGTAGGTTTAACAAAGCAGTAGTGGAACATTGTTGAAGGAGGAAAAATCTGAAATTTTCTCAGAAGTGGCAAGATTTAATCTGGACCATGAAGAATGGATAGGCGTTTGCTTAACTGAAAAGCAGAAAAAGAAAAATTCAGGGAAAGTTAACAGTATAAACCAAACACAGAAGTAAGAAAGTATGTGTCAGAGAATCCAGGAGAAAGAAGAGTATTCAAGAAAATCTCAGTATTAGTCAAAAAACAAAGCATTCATAAAAGAAAAGAGCAATAAGAAATTGACTTGCCAAATAACTTTTAAATGCATTAGTTGTTTAAAGGACAAAAAACCCACAATATCATAAATATTTCAGTCTATAGGTTGCCAGTTCATGTGTGAACACAAGAATTTTCTCCCATGATTATTATATTGACAAAGATCATTCTCTGTCTTAAATACTAATAACTGGAAAGTCAGGGATATATGTGTTTTGTTAGAAACCCACAGATGCCAAGGTGTCCCTTCTTTTGGAGTGAGAGTAACAGTGACTTTGAATTTTGTTATTTCAGGGAAAAAAGTGCATTATCTTCCTAACTGTAGGATATGATGTGTATGCTCAACCTTAATAGCAACAGGACAAGACATGAGTTTTGTTTCTGCAAGAGCAGAGGCTATTGCTGAATTAATTAAATAAATAACCAATGATTAGATTGGAGAGGTATGTTGATACCAGGCTGTGAAAAAAAAAATTAACTTAATATTCCCTTTCTCAGAGTGCCTTACAATTCTATTATTAGAATCAGAATCTGTAGACACTTTGGTTTTACAAAATTACTCTCAGGTTTCTGTACTTCTTGTAGGTGGCACTAGTGGAAAATAACCTTCCCGCTAAAGCAGGAGATGTAAGAGATGCTCGTTCGATCCCTGGGAGGGGAAGATCTCCTGGAGGTGGAAATGGCACTCCACTCCAGTATTCTTGTCTGGGAAATCCCATGGACAGAGAAACCTGGTGGGCTAGGTATATAGGGTTGCAAAGAGTTGGACATGACTGAAGCAATTCAGCATGCACATCCTTTAGTAGGACATCTTGGTGACTGAAGAGAACTGATAGAAACATTTACATAGCTCCAGTGAACCCTGACCTGAGTACCACAGGATGGTTTAGACTGAAAAGAGCTAACCAACAGGTAACTTGATGCTTCCAGGATCCACTAGCAGAAATAGCCTAAATGAAAAGAAGAGAGTCTTATTCATCTTACATTTCAATTCTTTTGGTTGAGAATATATTTCCTATAAAACAAATGCCTACATGTTGCCTTCTGAAATTATGCAGTCTTCTCACTGCCCCCTCACCCCCCACCAACACTCAGTCATATCTTTGGATAAAGTTTAAGAGCCTAATATATGAGAGAGAGGGCTTCTCAGGTGTCACAGTGGTAAAGAATCCACATGCCAATGCAGGAGGCACAAGAGATGTGGGTTCAACCCCTGGCTCAGGAAGATTCCCTGGAGGAGGAAATGGCAACCCACTGCAGTATTCTTTTTTTTTTTTTTTTTTAATTTTATTTTATTTTTAAACTTTACATAATTGTATTAGTTTTGCCAAATATCAAAATGAATCCACCACAGGTATCCATGTGTTCCCCATCCTGAACCCTCCTCCCTCCTCCCTCCCCACACCATCCCTCTGGGTCGTCCCAGTGCACCAGCCCTAAGCATCCAGTATCGTGCATCGAACCTGGACTGGCAACTGGTTTCATACATGATATTTTACATGTTTCAATGCCATTCTCCCAAATCTTCCCACCCTCTCCCTCTCCCACAGAGTCCATAAGACTGTTCTATACATCAGTGTCTCTTTTGCTGTCTCGTACACAGGGTTATTGTTGCCATCTTTCTAAATTCCACATATATGCATTAGTATACTGTATTGGTGTTTTTCTTTCTGGCTTACTTCACTCTGTATAATAGGCTCCAGTTTGGTACATAAACACAATGGAGTATTACTCAGCCATTAAAAAGAATACATTTAAATCAGTTCTAATGAGGTGGATGAAACTGGAGCCACTCCAGTATTCTTGCCTGGGAAATCCCATGGACAGAGTCCATGGGGTCCCAAAGAGTGGGGCACAAATGACCGCAATACATACATGAGAAAGAATGTGTTCTTTTTTTTTTTTTTTTTTTTTAAATTTTATTTTATTTTTAAACTTTACATAACTGTATTAGATTTGCCAAATATCAAAATGAATCCGCCACAGGTATACATGTGTTCCCCATCCTGAACCCTCCTCCCTCCTCCCTCCCCATTCCATCCCTCTGGGTCGTCCCAGTGCACCAGCCCCAAGCATCCAGTATCGTGCATCGAACCTGGACTGGCAACTCATTTCATACATATTTTACATGTTTCAATGCCATTCTCCCAAATCTTCCCACCTTCTCCCTCTCCCACCGAGTCCATAAGACTGTTCTATACATCAGTGTCTCTTTTGCTGTCTCGTACACAGGGTTATTGTTACCATCTTTCTAAATTCCATATATATGCGTTAGTATACTGTATTGGTGTTTTTCTTTCTGGCTTACTTCACTCTGTATAATAGGCTCCAGTTTCATCCACCTCATTAGAACTGATTCAAATGTATTCTTTTTAATGGCTGAATAATACTCCATTGTGTATATGTACCACAGCTTTCTTATCCATTCATCCTTTTTTTCTTTTTTAAGTTTGCAAACAGTTACTTTTTTTCAAGTGTTTTGCTAATGAAATGTTTTTAATTCTCTCCACCTACAAGCCTTATGCTAGCTATTCTTTAGATTAGCTCCTGATCCACAGAAACAAACCCAAGTATTGGGCTAGAGCAAGCCTTTGCCTCACTTAGCAAGGTTGTGCTTGCTAATGGTGAGTCCCTGTTTTCTACTGCTGGTTTCCTTGGTCCTTTATTACTGACAGATCTTCAGGTTTCTCTTTGCCTGAATATGTGACAAAGTCATTTGTTCTATTTGCAGGGTTTTCAAACACATAGTTTTAATGCATTTGATCTGTGACCTCCAGCCTAACCTGAACCTTTCTTTTTGTAGTTCATATCAACTTGTCTACCTAAGACTTAGCTGTCTTCCTCTTCTGATCCCCATACTTCATCCTTTTTTTTTTTTTTCCTTTTCCACACCGTGTTTCTGACCTTTCCTCATCAATGCTAGTGATTCCATGAACCTAGGTTCTAATACAAGCTCTCTGGCCTAAGTGAAAAACAGATGACCACCACCACCATGCCAGAATTAACAAAAATATGATGAATGTTGTTTAAGAGACAGAGAAAAGACTGTATCTCTTGGGACAAGATAAAGAAATATTACTCTATGGATTCACTTATTTTGCTACTTGTGCTATTTTGTTTTTCATATTTCTTACTAGGCCTGCTTAAAGAGCTGCGTGTTTTCCCTTCTTTGCAGTCCAGACTCCCAAAGGGCTCTAGTGTCACATTTGCCACCTCTGTGGAAAAGCACTAATTAGGTAATTCTCAGCTCCTTTTGTTAAAAACTCTTCTGTTATTCTGTCTTCAAATTCCCTGCCTCTGAGGAAACATCTTCAAATCTCTCTTTATCATATGTGCAGTACCCCCTTCACTGATTTTTACATGACTGATTCCAAGAGAATTACAGATGTTCAGGAAGAAAATAGTGCCAGTGTAGCAAGGAGAATAATTTTTCTCATAACCAGTAAATATCCTTCTGGGTATTGTGCTCTTGCCTTGAGTTTGCTGCCCTCATTGCATTAAAAAAAAAAAAAAAAAGTTTAAATTACCCTTTCACTAATTTCACAATTACCTATATTCTGTAAAGAGACTAAACATCTTTGTTTTTGACTTTAATGCATTTTTTAATTCAAAACAACAAGATGCTTTTTTAAGGACTTTTTTACTTACTGAATTTTGCTGCACTCTTCAAGTTATTCACATTTTTCTTTCAATTCAATGAATGGACATAATTAAGGGTCCAAAATAAGTCAAACAAAATCTACGTCATGTATATTTAACTTAAAAGAGGATGTCATTAGTGTTTAATATATAGTCCTTGTCAAACGGTAGGAAATAATTCCTTTTAAACATAACACAAGCAATAGACCATGAGCTCTAGTAGGAAACCTTTGAAACCAGTCGTTGCTCAATCAACACTGAGTCTCCTCCTCTCAGTGGATACAAGTCAGGTCACCACAGTCTGACATTGTGGATAAGAATGAAGCCTCTAGCATCAGATTCTCTGGATTTGAACTTTGGCCCTGCCTCCTACTCTGTGACCCTAAGCAAATTATTTAACTTCTCTGTATCTGTTTCCTCCTCTTCACAATGAGCTCCTAGTGTGATTGTGTGGAAAAGACGATGAAGTACGTAGAAGAATGCTAACCATACAGTACCCATATCTGTTGTGTGTTAATAGTAAATCTTTTCAACCAAGGTGCTAGTGGAAGTCAGGTATGTAGAATTTCCCTCATAAAACCAAGGACTCTTGGTCTCCTCTTGCTGTCGTAACTGAATTTTCAACCAGCTAATCCTTAGGAACAGAAGACCTTAAATACTTCTCTTTGTGTTATGGCTTGAAATGGGGCTTTCCTGGTGGCTCAGTGATAAAGAATCTGCCCACAATGTAGGAGATTTAAGAGACATGGGTTAAGTCTTTGGGTTGCGAAGAATCCCTGGAGAAGGGCATGGTAACTCACTCCAGTATTCTTGCCTGGAGAATCTCATGGACAGAGGAGCCAGGTGGGCTACAGTCTGTGGTGTCATAAAGAGTCAGACACAACTGAGCACTTATTCATGCATGGCTTGAAATGTGTCCCCTCAAAATTTGTATCTTGAAGTCCTACCCTCTAGTACCCCAGAATGTGACTATCGTTGGAAATGGGGTTTTTATAGAGATAATCAAGTTAAAATGAGATCATCTGGGTGGGCCCTAATCCAAAATGACTGCTGTCTTCATGAAAGGAAAACATTTGGAGACGCATGCACATGCATCTACACACCAAGGAACACCAAAGAGGGCTGGCAAACTATGAAAAACTAGGAGAGGCATGGAGCAGACATTTCCTCAGAGCTTTCAAAAGAATTCATCCCTGCCAACTGTTTGGTCTTGGACTTCTAGCCTCCAGAACTGGGAGAAAATTTCTGTTTTAGTCATCTAATCTGTAGTACTTTGTTACAACAGCCACAACAAACCAATATACCTTGTTACCCTATTTCTTTTACTGTTCATTTTCTACAGTCTGCTCCACCTACCCTGAGACAGAGGCTGCTCAGTTATACATTTCTATTTTGGGAAAAAGAGCAAAACCTGAGACTGAGAAATGGAGGGTTCAGTTGGAATGGTAGTATGCACATTTTTTCCCCCAAATAACACAGCTGAGTCCAGCTAAAGTGTACAGATTCAGTATGAGATTAATAATGCTAAAAATTCACTCTATACTAGATACTTCTCAATGCCCTTAGTGAAGCCTTAGTTTATAGTCTTTAAAATAATTTGTTTGGCTTGAATTCAAAAGGTATTGGATTCTATCATGAGGAGGTATGCTATGCTAAGTCACTTCAGTCGTGTCCGACTCTGTGTGACCCCATAGACGGCAGCCCACCAGGCTCCCCCGTCCCTGGGATTCTCCAGGCAAGAACAGTAGAGTGGGTTGCCATTTCCTTCTCCAATGCATGAAAGTGAAAAATGAAAGTGAAGTCTCTCAGTCATGTCCGACTCTTAGCGACCCCATGGATTGCAGCCTAACAGGCTCCTCCGTCCATGGGACTTTTCAGGCAAAGAGTACTGGAGTGGGGTGCCATTGCCTTCTCCTTGAGAAGGTATAGCAATCTCTAAATGGAATATTTTATATGCAGAAGTTTAAAAATTAGCTTGAAATAGGTAACAAACCCTCAGTTCAGTTGCTCAGTCGTGTCTGACTCTTTGCGACCCCATTGACTGCAGCATGCCAGGGCCTCCCTGTCCAGCAACAATTCCCAGAGTTTACTCAAACTCATGTTCATTGACTCGGTGATGCCATACAATGGCATGTATGAGATGCCATACATCTCATCCTCTATCATCCCCTTCTCCTCCTGCCTTCAATCTTTTCCAGCATTAAGGTCTTTTCCAATGAGTCAGTTCTTTGCATCAGGTGGCCAAAGTATTGGAGTTTCAGCTTCAGGATCAGTCCTTCCAATGAATATTCAGGATGGATTTCCTTTAGGATGGACTGGTTGGATCTCCTTGCAGTCCAAGGGACTCTCAAGAGTCTTCTCCAACACCACAGTTCAAAAGCATCAATTATTTGGCACTCAGCTTTCTTTATAGTTTCCAAATCTCACATCCATACATGACCACTGGAAAAACCATAGCCTTGACTAGATGGACCTTTGTTGGAAAGTAATGTCTCTGCTTTTGAATATGCTATCTAGGTTGGTCATAACTTTCCTTCCAAGGAGTAACCGTCTTTTCATTTCATGGCTGCAATCACCATCTGCAGTGAATCTGGAGCCCCAAAAAATAAAGTCTGACACTGTTTCCACTGTTTCCCCATCTATTTCCCATGAAGTGATGGGACCAGATACCATGATCTTCGTTTTCTGAATGTTGAGCTTTAAGCTAACTTTTTCACTCTCCTCTTTCACTTTCATCAAGAGACCCTTTAGTTCTTCTTCACTTTCTGCCATAAGGGTGGTGTCATCTGCATATCTGAGGTTATTGATATTTCTCCCAGAATCTTGATTCCAGCTTGTGCTTCATCCAGCCCAGCATTTCTCATGATGTACTCTGCATACAAATTAAATAAACAAACTCTATTTCAAGTAAATTATAAAGCATGATAAATTTTCACTTTCATGGAGAGAGGAAATAAAAAAGATCACTTAGCTAAGAGAAGGGAAAGGGAAAGGAAGGTGTTTTATTATTAAGGACAGAATGAAACATTTCACTGTCAACTGACATTGTCAAGTATAGCATTTGTAAACAGAGGTGCACTTGCTATATAACACCAAAAACTTAGAATAATGTAACCAACAGTGCTACAGTCTGTTTTCTGAGGTGACTAGTGATAAGTTGGTTTTATTTTCATTTTGTTTTTGTCTTTGTGTTTGTATTTTTATACTTAAAGACATTGATTCTCCACAACCAACACACATCTTCTCCCTTTGGACTCTGAAAACCATAATTGTTGATTGGGTACATAGGGAAAGAATCCATTTAAATTAACCAGATTATAAACCACATACAGGTTTCCAAACCAAGGGAGCCAACAGTTTAAAACTGCACTCCAAGGAGATGACTAAAACACAGGTACATTAAAGTTGTGGAAATAGGTTTAAGAAAAATTCAGATTCAGTACAGTTATTACCACACAAAGTATTAATTTGCTCCTCTTATACCGATCCACCCACTGATGTCTGCTAATGATGGAGAAGGGACAATGAGCATTAATAACTTGTTCCTAGGGTCAGTTTGTCTCAATTAAAAGTATTATTTGCCCAAAATGTGCTTTTATTTCAAGACTGTACTAGGGCTTTAGAACTATTCTTGCTTGCATGGCAACCATTAGAGGTATATAGGATCCAGGGCTTCAGAGCCCTGAAATAGATGAACTTTATAATTTTAGTCATCAAAAGTTTTATAAAACGTTCTAAATCACTGCTTTACTCTTCAGCACTGTTCCTCAACCCATTAGGTTCATTATCCATGAAGTAGTTTTAAAAGTTTAAATGCCCGGCGTTTGCCATAGACCAATTACAGAAGAATTTTTTAGAGGTGTGACATCATCCATGAGCCGGCCCATTAGGGTGTGAGATGTGATGCACGCTCACATTGCCCACAGGCTAGAAATGCCCTCAGGCCATCAACATGAAGATCATCTGAGAACTTGTTAGGAATACAGACTCTTGGGTACCACTCCAGATGTACTAAATTGCACTCTGCTCTTTAACATGATCCCTAGGTGGTCTGTATGCATGTTAAAGTTAGAACAAATCTAGATTAGAGGACCTTGTACCAACCTTACCTGAAAATTTCCCATAATCAGAATGCCTTGGAATAGCTATCAATATAAGGGATTATTTTTTCTAGTTTGTACTGTTCAGTCCTTTTTACAACTTCCTAGAAATCCAAATATTTAAAGGATATTTTCAGATATAAAGGATCATATACCCTCTAGTATGAAAATGTATATATTATAAGAGATATCATCTGAACTTTAAAAAGAGTTGACATTGACTATATTCAGGGACACTTGGCAGAGAATTGAACTTATTTGTACACCACTGGCTATTTATAAAACTCTAAAGCTCTGTATTTTAAACATGAATTTTCTTCTCATATCCCAGGTTTAATATATTTCTTATATTTTACTTATCTATTTGGAGGATATTCTCATCAATATTTATGAAAATATATGAGTGATAAAGACATTAACCTCACGATGAAACCAAGGTGACTAACTTGCTGATCAGAAATAGTTGGCAATGTGAAAGACTGATTAATGAAGGTGTGTTTTTTTGGTGGTCAAATTTACTCTGAGGTAAGATTTAAGAAGTTGCTAGAGGAATAAAAATGCATTAGGTTCTGAATTATATTACTATAAAAATTATTATATAATGAGTTTCTGTAAATAATATTTTAATTTGAAAAGCAATAGAATGGATAAGAGCAATTCATTTTCATAAAGAACATCAAAGTTATGAGTAATTAACATAAGTTCCATGAAAACTGTAAATGATTCCTGCTGAAAGAAATTAGGCCATATGCAGCTAACTGTAAGTATTCAGAAGTTCTAGTTAGCATAAGTAATAATTTCTAAGAAATGAACTAATCTTTCTGACAGGTAAATAAAATGATAATTTATTGACTATTTCTTCAAAACACTTAATTTTCCTATAATTAAATGGCCATAGAAAATTTAATGAGTAGGAAAAATACCTGTTGATACTCTTCTTACAATAAAACATTAAATTATAATGAAGTAAAATGTTAAAACAGAATGTTAAGATCTGTAATTATAAGATTAAAAATTGCTGGCCACAGTTCTTCCCTCAGTAAGGCTCTTGCTGCTGCTGCTGCAGCTGCTAAGTCGCTTCAGTCTTGTCCGACTCTGTGCGACCCCAGAGACGGCAGCCCACCAGGCTCCCCCGTCCCTGGGATTCTCCAGACAAGAACACTAGAATGGGTTGCCATGTCCTTCTCCAATGCAGGAAAGTGAAAGTGAAGTTGCTCAGTCGTGTCTGACTCTTAGTGACCCCATGGACTGCAGCCCACCAGGCTCCTCCATCCTTGGGATTTTCCAGGCAGGAGTACTGAAGTGGGGTGCCATTTCCTTCTCTGAGTAAGGCTCTTAAGTGTGCCCATTTCCACCTTGCAAGCTTACTCTCCCCTAATGTTAAATTATTCTGGCTACTCACATATCTAGGGTTGGTTCTAATACAAAATTAATTTTTTCTTCTCTGCTCATATCCAAAACCACCTTGACTTTGTAGTGCTCCTTTACAGTCTCAAAAATTTTGTCTATTATAATACCAATATTTTAGCAAGTAATTTTATTTGGGTGCTTAGAATGTACCGGAGAAGGCAATGACACCCTACTCCAGTACTTTTGCCTGGAAAATCCCATGGATGGAGGAGCCTGGTAGGCTGCAGTCTATGGGGTCGCTAGAGTCGGACACGACTGAGCGACTTCACTTTCACTTTTCACTTTCATGCATTGGAGAAGGCAGTGGCACCCCACTCCAGTACTTTTGCCTGGAGAATCCCAGGGATGGGGAAGCCTGGTGGGCTGCCGTCTATGGGGTCGCACAGAGTCGGTCACGACTGAAGCGACTTAGCAGCAGCAGCAGCAGAATGCACCAGCACAGCCACAGCCTGGCTTCATAGCCAAAACACATACATCCCTAAGTTGCTCTCTGTCATTTCTTTCCCTGGCATCAGGATACACCTCTGTGTCTAACATCTCTAACTCTACATGGCCAAAATTGTGATTTTTGCTTCAGACACTAGCATTACTACTTGGATGAGGATGAATGACCTCTCTCCTAGGATAACATGCAGGAAAAGCATGCCCTATGACAAAATTGGCCAAATTTCCCACCACCACAGTTCTCTAGATTTAATTATATAACGTTAGTCTTTGTCACCACAGAGGAGGCTTTCAAAATGAACCCTGTCATGAAAGGGGTGGTGGAGGGATGAATTGGGAGATTGGGACTGACACATATATTCTACTATGTATATAATAGATAACTAATGGAAACTTACTGTATAGCACAGAGAACTCTACCCAATGCTCTGTGGTGACCTAAACTGTTGGAATGAAATAGAAAAAGAGTGCATGTGTGTGTGTGTGTATGTGTGTGTGTGTGTGTGTGTGTGTGTGTATGTGTATGTGTGTGTGTGTGTGTGTGTGTGTGCTTGCTTAGTCACTCAATCATGTCTGACTCTGCAACCCCATGGACTGTATGTAGCTCACCAGACTCCTCTGCCCACAGGGATTCTCCAGGCCAGAATACTGGAGTGGGTTGTCATGCCCTCCTCCAGGGGATCTTCCCAACCCAGGGATCAAACTCAGGTCTCCCGCATTGCAGGCAGATTCTTTACTGTCTGAGCCACCATATAACTTACTCACTTTGCTGCACAGCAGGAGCTAACACACTTTGTAAAGCAACCATGTTAAAAAAGTGTTAGTCACTCAGTCATGTCTGACTTTTTGCAACTCTATCAACTGCAGCCAGCCAGGCTCCTCTGTCCATGGAATTCTCCAGGCAAGAATACTGGAATGGGTAGTCATTCCCTTTTCTGAGGCATCTTCATGACTCAGGGTTCGAACCCAGGTCTCTGCATTGCAACTGTACTCCAATAAGAATTAATTAAAAACTTAAATAAAATGAACTCTCTCAAAAGATGTTTATATCTCAATCCTGTGAAAGTTATTTTTATGGTAAGAGGAATTTTTCAAATATAATTAAGTTAAAGATCTTGAGTTGGGGAGAGTATCCTGAATATTCCAGGTGGACTCAATGTAATCATAAGATTTTTTATAAGAGGAAGGTGGAAAATCAGAGTCAGCAGTAAGACACGAGACAACAGAAGCAGGAGATTAAAGTATTATGGAGGCATGAGCTATGGAAAAGTTATGTAAATAGGTTATCTCCTAGAAAATCCAAAAATTGATACCTTGACTTAAGTCCCATAAGATTTATTCTGGACTTCCAACCTCCAGAAATGTAAGGGAATAAATTTGTATTGTTCTATGCCACCAAGTTTTTAATAATTTGTTACAGCAGCAATGGGAAACTAATACAGACACCCAGGAAGTGGAAATGTCAAGTTAATCAAAATCAACAGGTAAGAGTGTCATTTCAGAGGTGTTTGCTCATTTCTCCAAAGCATTTCAAGCAGGAAGAAATAAATTCTATAAGTAAATCATAGGAGAAAATACAGTTAACCCTTGAACAACACAATTTTGAACTGCATTTGGATTTTTTTTTTCTTCACTTAGGTACATGCTCCAGTATACATGATCCGTGGTTGGTTAAATCCATGGATGAAGAGCTGTAGATACAAAATTCTACCTGTAAAACTACACAGCTTTTAGACTGCATGGAGTTTGGACCTTCAATCCCTGCATTGTTCCAGGGTCAACTGTATCTTCAAAAGACATTTAATAAAGGACTATTATCCAAAATACATAAAAACCCACAAATTCAACAATAGGGAAACAAAAAACTAAGAAAATAAGCTAAAGATCTTAATAGACGCCTCACTGAAAATATATATAGATGGCAAATAAGCATTTGAAAGCAGATTGATTATATTCTTTGCAGCCAAAGATGAAAAAGCTCTATACAGTGAGCCAAAACAAACCTGGAGCTGACTGTGGCTCAGATCATGAGCTCCTTATTACAAAATTTAGTTTAAATTGAAAAAAAGTAGGGAAAATCACTAGGCCATTCAGGTAAGACCTAAATCAAATCCTTTATGATTATGCAGTAGAGATGATGAATAGATTCAATGGATTAGGTCTGGTAGACAGAATGCTTGAAGAACTATGGACAGAGTTTCATAACATTGTAAAGGAAGCAGTGACCAAAACTATCACAAAGAAAAAGAAATGCAAGAAGACAAAGTCCTTGTCTGAGGAGGCCTTATAAATAGCTGAGAAAAGAAGAGAAGTGAAAGTAAAAGGAGAAAGGGAAAGATATACCCAACTGAGTGGCGAATTCCAGAGAATAGCAAGGAGAGATAAGAAAGCCTTTGCATGTAAACACTGCAAAGAAATAAAGGAAAACAATAGAATGAGAAAGACTAGTGATCTCTTCAATAAAATTGGAAATACAAGTCCAAGGGAATGTTTTATGCAAAGTTAAGCACAATAAAGGACAGAAATGGTAAGGACCTAATGGAGTAAAAGAAATTAAGAAGAGGTGCCAAGAGTACACAGAAGAACTATTAAAAAAAAAAATCTTAATGAACCAGATAACCCATGAAGCTGTGGTCACTTACTTGAGGCCAGACATCCTGGAGTCTGAAGTCAAGAAGAGCTTAGGAGCCATTACTACAAACAAAGCTAGTGAAGATGATGGAATCCCAGCTGAGCTATTTAAAATCCTAAAAGATGATGCTGTTAAAGTGTTGCCCTCAATACACCAGCAAATATGGAAAACTCAGCAATGGACACAGGACTGGAAAAGATCAGTTTTCATTCCAATCCCAAAGAAGGGCAATGCCAAAGACTGTTCAAACTATGATACAATTGCATTCATTTCACATGCTAGCAAGGTAAAGCTCAAATTCTTCAAGTTAGACTTCAATAATACATGAACCAAGAACTTCCAGATGCACAACCTGGATTTAGAAAAGGCAGAGGAATGAGAGATCAAATTGTCAACATCTTCTGGATCATGGAAAAAGCAAGATAATTCCAGAAAAAAACATCTACTACTGCTTCATTGACTATGCTAAAGCCTTTGACTGTGGAAAATTCTTCAAGAGATGGGAATACCAGACCACCTTACCTGCCTCCAGAGAAATCTGTATGCAGGCCAAGAATCAACAGTTAGAACTGGACATGGAACAATGGATTGGTTCCAAATTGGGAAAGGAGCTTGTCAAGGCTGTATATTGTCACCCTGCTTATTTAAATTATCTGAAGAGTATATCATGTGAAATACCAGGTTGGATGAATCCCAAGCTAGAATCAAGATTTCTTGGAGAAATAACAACAGCATCAGGTATGCAGATGATACCATTTTAATGTCAGAAGAGGAACTAAAGAACATCTTGATGAGGGTGAAAGAGGAGAATGAAAAAGCTGGCTGAAAAGTCAACATTCATAAAAGTTAACATTGAAAAGTCAACATTCATAAAACAAAAATCATGGCATCTGGCCCCAACACTTCATGGCAAATAGAAGATGGAAAAGAGGAAGAAGTGACAGATTTTATTTTCTTGGGCTCTAGAATCACTGCAGATGGTGACTGCAGTCATGAAATTAAAAGATGTTTGCTCCTTGGAAGAAAGCTATGACAAATCTAGACAAAATTAAAAAGCAGAGACATCACTTTCTGACAAAGATCCATATAGTCAAGCTATAGCTTTTCCAGTATTCATGTACAGATGTGCGAGTTTGACCATAATGAAGGTTGAGTGCTGAAGAATTGATGCTTTTGAACTGTGGTGTTGGAGAAGACTTGAGCGTCCCTTGGACTGCAAGGAGATAAAAACAGTCAATCATAAAGGAAATCGGTCTGGGTTACTCATTGGAAGGACTGATATTGAAGCTGAAACCCCAATACTTTGGGGACCTGATGCAAAGAACTGACTCATTGGAAAATACCTTGATGCTGGGAAAGATTGAAGGCAGGAGGAGAAGGGAATGACAGAGGATGAGATGGTTGGATGGCATCACTGACTCAATGGACATTAGTTTGAGCAAGCTCCAGCAGTTGGTGTTGGACAGGGAGGTCTGGCATGCTGCAGTCCTTGGGGTCGCAAAGAGTCAGACATGACTGAACGACTCAACTGAACTGAATTTAATTGAAATCAATCCTGAATATTCATTGAAAGTATTAATGCTGAAGCTGCAGCTTCAATACTTCGGCCACCTGATGGAAACACCCGACTCATGGGAAAAGACCTGATGTGGGAAAGATTTAAGGCAAAAGGAGAGGGAAGGCGGTAGAGGATGAGATGATTTTAGATACCATCACTGACTCAATGGACATGAGTTTGAGCCAACTCTGGGAGATAATGAAGGTCTGGGAAGCCTGGTGTTCTGCAGTTCATGGGGTCACAAAAACTTGGATTTGACTTAGCACCTGAACGCACACATACACCGTGATTGACACCTATTTCTTAACCTAAGCTAAGATATTTAAATGTAAACATCATTCTAGGATTGCTCATTTATATCTCTTTCATTGTCATTTATGTCCTAGCTACACCTGCCTGAAACCTCATTTAATTTAGATTTTACAGTTAAGTGTTTAGTGAGCACCATATGCTCTACCTTGTACTGGGTGTGGGAAGGCATTATTAATACCTACCCAAATAACACCATAACTTTGAAAGCAAGGTGCTTTGACACTAGATTTTATTTATTTCAATTATTCCTTAAAATATTTTTCTTACTTGACTAAAATCTCAAGATTTCACAGGCTTGATAATAAAGAAAACTGAGTTTATTTTAAACTTGCCAAGCTTTGTTACCACCTTGTCAGTGCTTTTAGTGACACATGACAAGATAATTATGATTTGTGCATCAGCAAAGAAAAAACAAAATTTTAATAGACTGCTTCCTTAATCAAAATCAAATGTTACTTCTATTGACTTGATTTTCAAAAAAAAATAGATTAAGGGAAGATGCAAATTAAATCTAACATAACACTCTTAATTGGGAAATAGAATGTAAAAGGAGTCTGAAACTACAAGAAGCATATTTGATTTTTTGAAAATACGTAGTTTATATTATACCACTTATATCCCTAGTAATGGGCACTGAGGAGAGAATGAACATGATATCTAACATTTGTTGAGAGCCTATTATGTGTTAGTTATTTTACTGAGGGTTTCATTTATTTAAACAGTATAGAACATTATACATGGATGGTATTCTATGCCTATTTTGAGAGAAGTATTCTGAAGTTAAGAAGGAAAGTTTGAGTAAATTTATTAAAGTCAATAGGTTTCAAATTGAAGTTTTAAATTTAAACACTATGATTCTAAAGCCAGATATTAATCATTATCAGTCATTTCTTCACCATTCTTAATTGTTATTTATTTACTTTGACTCATTTTCTCAGTAATTTAACCTTGTTTAGCTGAAAATCTATTCTTTTAGGGGAAAAGTTAAAATCAGAAAATGAGAAAAACATGTGGAAAACTCACTTCAATAACTTTCTGCTTTATCAGGTGTCAAGTTAATCCTGACATGGTGTCTGATTTTCTAGGGAGCCTGCAAAGAGGATTTTCCTTTCATATCTAATGCCACTGACCTGCTTTGTTGCTTTGCTTTTTTCCTCTGCAGCAGCTTCATGGACATGCGGAGAGAAAGTCATACTAAAGATTAGTATTATGTTCCCAAGCCTGACCTTAGTTCCAAAAGAAGAGATGGCCTTAATTTAGGGAAAAAATAGTGACAGTGACTTTACAAGTTTTGGAGCTCCTCTGTTAAAGTCTATGAAGAAACTGTGTCAAAGAAAAGAGGTAGAAAATAAATATGAATAGATATATACAAAGCAGGGGACTCTTAATAATAGCAGGTCCTCAGAATTGTATAGCCTTGAAAAGTATAAGATAAAACTATTAATTTTAAATTGTAAATAGTATTTTTCCCATAGAATCCACCTACCTTATATATCTGACAAAAATACTGCACTGGATTCTTTAACAACACAAAAATTAAAATTTATCAATATGTGTTAAATGGGGAAAAAAACCTGAATCAAAGTTTAAAAGATGTTTATACTCAACATCCAAGAGGTCTCTTTTAGCAGAACTAAAAACCACAACTAGTTATTTTTCTACAAAAATGTGAACTGGAGATGTGATGACCTATATAAAATACTATTTAAATCCAAATTGTCTGGTCAGCTTTCCTCAGCCTTCCTGGAGTGAACAACAAAAGTCTCAATAAATACAAACTAAGCAACCAAAAACAAGCAAACAAACAAGAACAAAACAAATAAACAAACAAAAAACAACTGTAAGCTGTTTGAGGTGTCCAGATAAAACAGTACAACCAGAAAAGGATAGGTTAAAATCTTAAGAGAATGGAAGCACATTAAGGTGAACCTCTTCTATTCCCTTAGGATATATTCCAATACACTATGCTGAGGACTGAGGTCAATCAAAAAGAGTGCTCACATCAGTGTCTCTTTTGCTGTCTTGTACACAGGGTTATTGTTACCATCTTTCTAAATTCCATATATATGCGTTAGTATACTGTATTGGTGTTTTTCTTTCTGGCTTACTTCACTCTGTATAATAGGCTCCAGTTTCATCCACCTCATTAGAACTGATGCAAATGTATTATTTTTAATGGCTGAGTAATACTCCATTGTATATATGTACCATAGCTTTCTTATCCATTCATCTGCTGATGGACATCTAGGTTGCTTCCATGTCCTGGCTATTATAAACAGTGCTGCGATGAACATTGGGGTACACGTGTCTCTTTCCCTTCTGGTTCCCTCAGTGTGTATGCCCAGCAGTGGGATTGCTGGATCATAAGGCAGATCTATTTCCAGTTTTTTAAGGAATCTCCACACTGTTCTCCATAGTGGCTGTACTAGTTTGCATTCCCACCAACAGTGTAAGAGGGTTCCCTTTTCTCCACACCCTCTCCAGCATATATTACTTGTAGACTTTTGAATCGCAGCCATTCTGACTGGTGTGAAATGGTACCTCATAGTGGTTTTGATTTGCATTTCTCTGATAATGAGTGATGTTGAGCATCTTTTCATGTGTTTGTTAGCCATCTGTATGTCTTTTTTGAAGAAATGTCTGTTTAGGTCTTTGGCCCATTTTTTGATTGGGTCATTTATTTTTCTGGAGTTGAGCTGTAGGAGTTGCTTGTATATTCTCGAGATTAGTTGTTTGTCAGTTGCTTCATTTGCTATTATCTTCTCCCATTCTGAAGGCTGTCTTTTCACCTTGCTAATAGTTTCCTTTGATGTGCAGAAGCTTTTAAGGTTAATTAGGTCCCATTTGTTTATTTTTGCTTTTATTTCCAATATTCTGGGAGGTGGGTCATAGAGGATCCTGCTGTGATGTATGTCAGAGAGTGTTTTGCCTATGTTCTCCTCTAGGAGTTTTATAGTTTCTGGTCTTACGTTGAGATCTTTAATCCATTTTGAGTTTATTTTTGTGTATGGTGTTAGAAAGTGTTCTAGTTTCATTCTTTTACAAGTGGTTGACCAGTTTTCCCAGCACCACTTGTTAAAGAGATTGTCTTTAATCCATTGTGTATTCTTGCCTCCTTTGTCAAAGATAAGGTGTCCATATGTGCGTGGATTTATCTCTGGGCTTTCTATTTTGTTCCATTGATCTATATTTCTGTCTTTGTGCCAGTACCATAATGTCTTGATAACTGTGGCTTTGTAGTAGAGCCTGAAGTCAGGTAGGTTGATTCCTCCAGTTCCATTCTTCTTTCTCAAGATTGCTTTGGCTATTCGAGGTTTTTTTGTATTTCCATACAAATTGGGAAATTATTTGTTCTAGCTCTGTGAAGAATGCTGTTGGTAGCTTGATAGGGATTGCATTGAATCTATAGATTGCTTTGGGTAGTATACTCATTTTCACTATATTGATTCTTCCAATCCATGAACATGGTATATTTCTCCATCAGTTAGTGTCCTCTTTGATTTCTTTCACCAGTGTTTTATAGTTTTCTATATATAGGTCTTTAGTTTCTTTAGGTAGATATATTCCTAAGTATTTTATTCTTTCCGTTGCAATGGTGAATGGAATTGTTTCCTTAATTTCTCTTTCTGTTTTCTCATTATTAGTGTATAGGAATGCAAGGGATTTCTGTGTGTTGATTTTATATCCTGCAACTTTACTATAGTCATTGATTAGTTCTAGTAATTTTCTGGTGGAGTCCTTAGGGTTTTCTATGTAGAGGATCATGTCATCTGCAAACAGTGAGAGCTTTACTTCTTCTTTTCCAATTTGGATTCCTTTTATTTCTTTTTCTGTTCTGATTGCTGTGGCCAAAACTTCCAAAACTATGTTGAATAGTAATGGTGAAAGTGGGCACCCTTGTCTTGTTCCTGACTTTAGAGGAAATGCTTTCAATTTTTCACCATTGAGGATAATGTTTGCTGTGGGTTTGTCATATATAGCTTTTATTATGTTGAGGTATGTTCCTTCTATTCCTGCTTTCTGGAGAGTTTTTATCATAAATGGATGTTGAATTTTGTCAAAGGCTTTCTCTGCATCTATTGAGATAATCATATGGTTTTTATTTTTCAATTTGTTAATGTGGTGTATTACATTGATTGATTTGCAGATATTGAAGAATCCTTGCATCCCTGGGATAAAGCCCACTTGGTCATGGTGTATGATCTTTTTAATGTGTTGCTGGATTCTGATTGCTAGAATTTTGTTAAGGATTTTTGCATCTATGTTCATCAGTGATATTGGCCTGTAGTTAGAACAGTCTTATGAACAGTCTTATGGACTCTGTTGGAGAGGGAGAGGGCGGGAAGATTTGGGAGAATGGCATTGAAACATGTAAAATATCATGTATGAAACGAGTTGCCAGTCCAGGTTCGATGCACGATACTGGATGCTTGGGGCTGGTGCACTGGGACGACCCAGAGGGATGGAATGGGGAGGGATGAGGGAGGAGGGTTCAGGATGGGGAACACATGTATACCTGTGGCAGATTCATTTTGATATTTGGCAAAACTAATACAGTTATATAAAGTTTAAAAATAAAATAAAATTAAAAAAAATAAAAAAATAAAATGAACTAAAAAAAAAAATAAATAAAGAGTGCTCAGAGTTTTCTGCGCTGGAGACACAGAATCTAAAGCCCACAGATATGTTTGCAATAGCCAACATGCCCTACAGAAAGAGATTACAGGAGCTCAACCTAGTATTCTACCTGCAATCATTTGTCAAGGTGACTGCCCACTCCAGCATTCTGTGACCTGAGAAAAGCAAAATGAGCTGGCAAGGTGCTAAGAGTCTGAGGAGGCATTCCTACAGTCTACAAATGAAGAAGAGCTGGAGATTGAAGTTCAGAGCATGAAAAAGTAGAGAGTCCTATGAAAAAGTAGAGCAGTCCAGTCTTTCAGCTAAGACCCCTTCATGGATATGCCTCAGGAGTAAGGCAAATCAGAGAAAGAACATCCCTTTACAAAGTCTGAAACTCAGCCTTGATTGCATTAAGATGAGCTGCCAGTATTCTAACTTTATGAGAAAATCAAATTCTTTCTGGAGGGATATACCTTAATTTAGAGTATTAGTTTTTCATAGAAAATATTTGAAATTCAAAAACATATATCATCTCACATAGAAAGCAGGATTAAATGACCAAAATACAAGGAATAAGTAGAGAAGAGAAATAAAATAATAGGAAATCCAGATATTTGAGTTATCAGACTCCATTGGTTTAAAATGACCATAAATGATATGATCAAGAAAACAGAAAGACGAAAAATTTAATTAGATAACTGGAATCTATAGATGTGAATCAAATGGATTTTCTCAAACTGAAAAGTATGACATAAATAACAATAAAGTACAATATAAATCACAGACACAGGAGGAGAGAAAATTAGGGAACTGGGAAAGGACAAAAAACTATCAAGTTGAAGTACAGAAAAAAATTATAAAAATATGGAAAAATACAAAAGGGCACAAGCAACGTATAAAATAAGGTGAAGTGCTTTAACAAACATGTAAATGTAGAGTCACAGAATGTCAATGAAAGAAAGACGCAGCAATTTTGTCAAAATAGTAGACTGGATTTCTCAAAATAGTTAAGAAACATTACAAAATTCAAACTGTAAATTCTAAGAAATAAGCATTTTAAATATAATGCAACTGCTAGAAACTAAAGATAACAAATATAAATAGCCTGAGTTAAAAGGCAAATTACTTTCAAAATAAGAAAATAATAAAAGCTGAGTTTTAAAATAAAAATTAGAGAAGCCAAAAGACAATCTTGAGTTGTTAAAAAAAAAAGCAACTATATATAGTAAATATATATATATTTTTATTATATTTATATATTTGGTAAAATATATATATAACATTAAATATATATTTATATATATACAAATATATATAACATTAAATATATATATTTAATCCTATATTAATAAAAAATATATATTACCAAATGCATAAATATAATAAATATATATATATTTACTATATATATATTTTACCAAAAAGAAGCAAAATAAAGAGGTTTTCAGAAAAATAAAAATATACTACCAATAAACCAATTGTAAAAACAACATTAATTCTTTCAGACTAGAGGAAAATAACCTTGGTTGCAAGAAAGAATATAATAACTAAAAGGTAAGTATTAGGGTAAATGTAAATAAATATATCTGTTCAAAGCATTAAACATAACTTCCTGGGGGCTAAATTGATGTAGAATTAAAATACCTTGAACCCTGAACAATATACTTGAAAATTTGCATATAATTAATAGTTGGTCTTCCATACAAGCAGTTCCCCCACATCCATGTTCCCACATTCACAGTTGCATTAACCACAGAACTTCCTTGCAGTCTTGTATTATTTACTATTGGAGAAAAATCCACAAATAAATAGACTCATGCAGTTCAAATCCATGTTGCTCAAGTGTCAACTGTATTTTTCACACACACACACACACACACCCACATTAAAAAAAGCACAAAATCCAAAAAAGTGTTAAGTGGATCTAAACTATTTTAGGATCCTAGCACTGATCAGGAAGTGGTCAAAGTTTTTTTATAGATTCTGCTGCTGCTAAGTTGCTTCAGTCATGTCCGACTCTGTGTGACCCCATAGACGGCAGCCCACCAGGCTCCCCCGTCCCTGGGATTCTCCAGGCAAGAACACTAGAGTGGGTTGCCATTTCCTTCTCCAATGCATGAAAGGGAAAAAATAAAGTGAAGTCACTCAGTCGTGTCCAACTCCTAGCAACCCCATGGACTGCAGCCCACCAGTCCCCTCCGTCCATGGGATTTTCCAGGCATAAATAGTAAATAAGTAGCCTAAGCCATAATATTTAAAATATATAACTAATAATAAAAACAATATTTGATTCTCATGCTAATATAGCCTAATTTAGTAGTATTTTCTGTATCAGATATCTTGTTCATTGTCATCCAGTGTTCCATAATCTAAGGTTAAATGTCACTGTCTGGTCTCAGTTTTGGTGGTTAGGCTTAAAATAAGAGTGACTGATGAGCAATGGACCAACCCCTCTCTAATAGTGTAGTAATAGCAGCCAACTATATCCAGAAGTAGAGAAATTCTTTACAGCAGAAAAGCAATATAATGTTCAGTAGTAGTAGTTAGCCAAGTAGAATATATAGTGTCCCCCTACCAAGACAACACCTAGAGAGTTCTCAGAAATATTAGCTAGTCTCTTTGAGAAGCTCTTCCCATAATTCATTCAGTCATTTATTTCCTCATTCAACAAATATCTTTTTGAATGTTTATTATGTAAGAGGTACTATATATGATCTATAGGCTTTGCAATGAATAAAGTCTCAGGCAGAAGATAGGGATCAAAAATAAAAGGACAATTGAATAAATATGTAAATGTCTTCTGGCCATAACTCTCAAAAGAATGACACAACAAGGTGAGCAAAGAGCACAGTGAACCAGCCTGGGGAGACTTGTTCTTTTAGGTGAGGTAGTTGGGGAGGCCTCCCTGACCCTCCTGCAGAAGCCTGAATCAAGTGAGATTTCTAGCTATGAGGATGCCTGAGGACAGAGCATCCCAGGCAGAATGGAAGTATCAAGGACCTGAGAAAATTATATTGGTATGGTTGTGGAGAGCATGTGGCAATAATGATGGAGCTCAGTGTACTTGTGAGGTGGGGAGGAGGGGGCGGGTAGGATATGTGGGGACGGAGGAGTCAGAACAGGCTTGGGTTTATAGTCTAAATGAGATAGTCAGCCTTTGGAAGATTTGTATACATTTGTGTAGCCCTGGTTTGAACAATGGATTATGGAAGGAGCAACAGAAGGAAAGAAAGACATTTTAGAAATTACTACAGTCCAGGCAGGACACAGAGTGGTAGCAGTAAAGATAGTAATAGGTGGTTAGCTTCTCAATAGATTTCAAGATACAATCCACAGTTAGAAAGATTAGATGTGAGTGGGAAAGAAATGTATAAGAATGACACCAAGACTTTTGTCTTCATGAATAGTAACAATGATTTGGGAGTAAACTGAAGGGGAAATTACAAATTCTTTTTTGGGTATACTAATGTTGGGGGAGTGTGTGATTTCCTCAGTTCTGTCTCGCCACAGCAAAAAAATTGAAGCGGTGGACCAGTGTTACAGCTTGGTTACAGCTCAGTTTTATTAGGAAAGCAAAAGAAAATACATCCTCAAGGTGTGAGGGCGGGCCAACCCAAAAGAAGAGAGGATCTGAGGTTCTCACTCTGGTCCTTGGACGTTCCTTTGTTCTATTTTTGTAGGCTTTTTCCTTTCTTTGTCTTAGCCACTGCTATTTTGGACTCCTTTTCCCTATTCTAACAACCTAACATCCCCCCTCAAGAGACGGGTGACCCAATTCTTTGGAAATAGGGGCATCGAGGTCTCTCTGGCTACTTCCTGCTGAGCTGGGATGGTGAGGGGCATTGGGCCTCCCCTTCTTGCTAGTCTCAAGCCTCAGAGTCCTTATAGCGGTGTCCATCCATGGGTGAGTGATATTTTCCATGGTCAGATGTAGTTTCATATATCCTTGTTGAACTGGCTTGCATCTTGTAGTTTGTTGACCTGGGCAGAAACAAAACGGGTTAGACAATTGATAATACATGGAGCAATCATAAGCAGCATCAATATGGTAATAACAGGGATTAGTAGGGGCATTAGCCAACACCAAATTACATCTCGCCAGGAGAAGGAGCCCCCAAAGAGATATTGTAGCCACCCTGAGAACTCTCTAGCTCATTCTTTGAGATCCTGCATGATCTGAATGTTTTTCTTGAGGACTGTGAGACTTTCTTTAACTTAGCTGGAGGTATTTACCCAGAAACAACACATTTCATTCAAGATGGCTCAAGTTCCTTCTTGTTCAGGGATCAGGAGATCTATCTCTTGTCTATTTTGGAGTACAACCCCTGCCAACCTGTGTTGGCTCTTCAGAGCTATCCTAAGAAATCTTATCCCGAGAAACTTAATTTTGAGGGTGTTCATTAGAATGGTACTCATTTGTAGTTCTGAATAAGTATCTGAGCTCTCTCAGGGGCTCACAGGTGTATTTAGTGTCCTCTCCTGTGTTCTATGGCTTGACTCATGAGTAGTGAATCCAGGAGTCATATCCTGGTACCTTGACTGCTGTGGGGGTAGAAAGTGTTACAGGGGAGGGGTCCTTCCATGTGGACTGGAGTTGAGCCTTTGGGGACCCATCTTTCCAGACTTTAATTAGGACTTGAATCTCTGGAGCATGTAGTGATGGCTCTTTAGTCTTTTGTGTCCTGGTTGACACCTGACAAGCATATACATTGTTGGAATGGCCCAGTGGCCTTTATATAAGACCAGAGGATCTGAGCCTCTGGATCTAGGAAGAGGCCATTGACATAAACAAAAGGTTTCCCATATAGCATCTCATATGGACTAAGACCAACCTGGTCCTTAGGGGCAATATGGGTGTTAAGGAAAGCTATTGGTAAAGCCTCCTTCCATCCCATAGCGGTCTCCTGGGTTATCTTCTTTATCACTGGTTTTAACAATTAGTTGCTTCTTTCTACTTTTTCTAAAGACTGAGGCCTCCAAGTACAATGGAGATAATAAGTAATGCCCAATGCTTTAGAGACCCCTTGTGTTACCTTAGAAGTAAATGACGTCCCATTGATACTTCGTAACGACCTGGGTAGACCAAATCTCAGAATGATTTCAAGGAGCAGTTTTTTACCACCTCCTCACCTTCTCAGTCCAGGTGGGAAACCTTCAATCCATGCTGTGAATGTATCTATCATGACTAATAGGTATTTATACCCTTGAGAAACTGGCATCTGTCTGAAACCCATCTGCCAGTCCTCTCCTGGGTAGGTCCCATGTCATTGCCGGGATTAGCCAGCTGGGGTCTTCGAGCTCCTTGGGGGTTGTTTAATTGGCAAGTGGGACAAGAGGAGACCAATTTCCCTATGATCATTTGGAGGTCTGTTCCTCTGAAGGACCTTTCTAGTAATCTTTGGAGGGCCTTTCCCCTAAATGAGTGATGGCTTGTAAGGAGTTAAACAACTTCCATTGAAGGTTTCCAGGCAAAAAAAAAGAGTCCATCCTTTTGAAACCACCCCATATGATCTTGAAAGCCCTCACTCTTAGCTTTAAGAGTCTCACCTTCAGTATATGAAGGAGTTTATGGAAAATTAGTCTGTGGAACTAAGGTGGCAACCACTATTAGGTTGCTGTTTTGTAATGCTGCTCTCTTAGCTACATGATTGGCTACTTGATTCCCTTGTGCCACTTCTGTGGTCCCTTTTTGATGTCCTTTATAATGGGAGACTGAAACCTCAGTAGGCAGATGGACTGTCTAAAAGATCCTGAGGATTTGATCACCATACTTGATTGGGGACACTCAAAGTGGTCAAGTGGCCTCTTTCTTTCCAAATAGCAGCATGTGCATGTAGCACCAGAATGGCATACTTGGGGATAGTATAAATGGCTACTCTTTTTCCTTTTCCCAGCTCAAAAGCTTGAGTCAGGGCAATGGGCTCAGCTAATTGGGCTGAAGTACCTGGTGGCAAAGGTTTAGCCTCTATCATCTCAAAATTAGAGACTATTGCATATCTGGCCCTTCTTTTTCCATCCAAGACAAAGCTGTTTCCTTCAGTGTATCACAGTTCAGTCGTTCAGTCATGTACGACTCTTTGTGACCCCATGAATCGCAGCACGCCAGGCCTCCCTGTCCATCACCAACTCCCGGAGTTCACTCAGACTCACGTCCATCGAGTTAGTAATGCCATCCAGCCATCTCATCCTCTGTCGTCCCCTTCTCCTCCTGCCCCCAATCCCTCCCAGCATCAGAGTCTTTTCCAATTAGTCAACTCTTCACATTAGGTGCTCAAAGTACTGGAGTTTCAGCTTTAGCATCATTCCTTCCAAAGAAATCCCAGGGCTGATCTCCTTCAGAATGGACTGATTGGATCTCCTTGCAGTCCAAGGGACTCTCAAGAGTCTTCTCCAACACCACAGTTCAAAAGCATCAATACTTCGGTGCTCAGCTTTCTTCACAGTCCAACTCTCACATCCATACATGACCACAGGAAAAACCATAGTCTTGACTAGACAAATCTTTGTTGGCAAAGTAATGTCTCTGCTTTTGAACATGCTATCTAGGTTGGTCATAACTTTCCTTCCAAGGAGTAAGCGTCTTTTAATTTCATGGCTGCAGTCACCATCTGCAGTGATTTTGGAGCCCCAAAAAATAAAGTCTGACACTGTTTCCACTGTTTCCCCATCTATTTCCCATGAAGTGATGGGACTGGATGCCATGATCTTCGTTTTCTGAATGTTGAGCTTTAAGCCAACTTTTTCACTCTCCACTTTCACTTTCATCAAGAGGCTTTTGAGTTCCTGTTCACTTTCTGCCATAAGGGTGGTGTCATCTGCATATCTGAGGTGATTGATATTTCTCCCGGCAATCTTGATTCCAGCTTGTGCTTCTTCCAGCCCAGCGTTTCTCATGATGTCCTCTGCATAGAAGTTAAATAAGCAGGGTGACAATATACAGCCTTGATGTACTCCTTTTCCTATTTGGAACCAGTCTGTTGTTCCATGTCCAGTTCTAACTGTTGCTTCCTGACCTGCATACAAATTTCTCAAGAGGCAGATCAGGTGGTCTGGTATTCCCATCTCTTTCAGAATTTTCCACAGTTGATTGTGATCCACACAGTCAAAGGCTTTGGCAGAGTCAATAAAGCAGAAATAGATGTACTTCTGGAACTCTCTTGCTTTTTTCCATGATCCAGCGGATGTTGGCAATTTGATCTCTGGTTCGTCTGCCTTTTCTAAAACCAGCTTGAATATCAGGAAGTTCACGGTTCACATATTGCTAAAGCCTGGCTTGGAGAATTTTGAGCATTACTCTATTAGCATGTGAGATGAGTGCAATTCTGTGGTAGTTTTAGCATTCTTTGGCTTTGCCTTTCTTTGGGATTGGAATGAAAACTGACATTTTCCAGTCCTGTGGCCACTGCTGAGTTTTCCAAATGTGCTGGCATATTGAGTGCAGCACTTTCACAGCATCATCTTTCAGATTTGAAAGAGCTCAAGTGGAATTCCATCACCTCCACTAGCTTTGTTCGTAGTGATGCTTTCTAAGGCCCACTTGACTTCACATTCCAGGATGTCTGGCTCTAGGTCAGTGATCACACCATCGTAATTATCTGGTTTATGATGATCTTCTTTGTACAGTTCTTCTGTGTATTCTTGCCACCTCTTCTTAATATCTTCTGCTTCTGTTAGGTCCATACCATTTCTGTCCTTTATTGATCCCATTTTTGCATTAAATGTTCCCTTGGTATCTCTAATTTTCTTGAAGCGATCTCTAGTCTTTCCCACAGTGTACCACAGTTCCTCACAATTGGTCAGAGGATCTTCTGACAATCCCTCTGGGGGTTTTGTCAAGTGGTCCAAGGTTTCTAAGAAAGAATGAAAGGGAAGAGAGCCCTCACGGTAGGCAGGAGGGTGGCTTGGTTAAGAGCTTCGTAAGGGGATATAATTAGGCCTGGATTTTCCATCAGCACTACTTGATATCTGAGGATCCTTTGATCAGACATCCATAAATGGTCTCTCCCATTTAGGAGTTATTTCACTCAGTGGCTGTTAAAAATAGCTAGCTTGCCCACCCCATCCCCCCCCCCCATCAAAAAACAAAAGATAGTCTTAAAGCATCTTCTATCAGGACTGCAGCAACTGCAAGATTTCAAAGGCAGGGAGGCAGCTGGGTTGAACGTCTTGGATAAGTAAGCCACAGGCTGGGACTCAGGTCCCAACCTTTGAGTTAACATTCCCAAGGCTATTCCTTTCTTTTAATGGACATAAAGTTGGAATGCTTTTTCTGGGTCTGGCAACCTAAAGGTGAGTGCTTGAGTTCAGGCTTGTTTTAGTGTAGCCTCTGCCTTCTTTTGCAGAGTTCCCCACATCAGTGTGATTGAATCATCCTGTCCCTTCAAGCTTTCATATAAGTGCTAGGCAATTAGACCACAGTTGGGTATTCATATTCTACAACACCCAGGTTCAGTCACTCAGTTCAGTTCAGTTCATGTCCAACTCTTTGCGACCCCATGAATCGCAGCAAGCCAGGCCTCCCTGTCCATCACCACCTCCCGGAGTTCACTCAAACTCACATCCATTGAGTCAGTGATACCATCCACCATCTCATTCTCTGTTGTCCCCTTTTCCTCCTGCCCCAATCCCTCCCAGCATCAGAGTCTTTTCCAATGTAGCCCCCAGGAAATCTCTTAATAGTTTTTGAATCATAGGGGAGGGTAACTGGAGGATTCCTTGTACTCGATCAGAGGACAGCCTCTCAGACCTGTGTGAAATCTGAACTCCCAGGTAAGTGACCTGTGTCTCGAACATTTGTGCCTTAGTATGGGAGATTTTATATCCCCTCTCTCCCAGAAAGTTTAGAACCTGAATTGCATGTCGTTGGGCATTCTTCTCATCTGGAGAGCAGATTAGTAGGTCATCTACATATTGTAATATTTTCCCATTAGGTCCCAGGTCTAGATCTAGGAGATCCCAGCTAACAGCCTGCCCAAACAGGTGGGGGCTATCTCTGAACCCCTGAGGTAATACTGTCCAAGTCATCTGTTGGTGTTTTCTCCTGGAGCTTTCCACTCAGAGACAAAAAGATATTGGGATTCTTTAGCCAATGGTATGCAAAAGAATGCATTCTTGAGATCCAGGACTATAAACCACTTGGCACTGTGTAGGATTTTCCCCAAGATTACATAGGGATTGTGTACTGTGGGGTAGAGGGAAACTACAGCTTCATTTATGATCCAGAGATCTTGAACCATTTGCCAGGTACCATCCTTTTTCTTTACAGGGAGGATCGGGGTGTTACACGGTGAAGTGGTGGGAATCAATAGCCCACAGGCAAAGAATTTATTTATTAGAGGCTGTAGTCATTCTTCAGAGAAGGCAATGGCATCCCACTCCAGTACTCTTGCCTGGAAAATCCCACGGATGGTGGAGCCTGGTAGGCTGCAGTCCATGGGGTCGCTAAGAGTCGGACACGACTGAGTGACTTCACTTTCATGCATTGGAGAAGGAAATGGCAACCCACTCCAGTGTTCTTGCCTGGAGAATCCCAGGGGCAGGAGAGCCTGGTGGCCTGACGTCTATGGGGCACATGGAGTCGGACACGACTGAAGTGATTTAGCAGTAGCAGCAGCAGTAGTCCTTCCTGAGCTTCTCTTCTGAGGGGGTATTGTTTCCAGTTTGGAAATTGAGTGGTATCTCGGAGGAAAATGATGACTGGTTCTGGTTGGTGGGCTTGTCCAGGGGTCCCCTGGTCCCACACCAGGGGGTTAATTTTTCGCTCCCATAGTTTTTGGTCCCTTCCTATTGGAGAGGGTGTAATGGTTTTCTCGGTGGTAACCAGATGCTGTAGGGTTCTAGGGGCTGAAAAGTTTCCCATCATAAGGGTGGTCCCCAGTTTAGTGAGTACATCTCTTCCCAATAAGGGAGTAGGACACTTAGGGACCATCAGAAACTGGTGGGAAAATATTTGTCCATCCAAGCAGCAAAAATGCTCAGGTGAATCTTTTTGTAATTGGTTTTTCCTGTAACACCCAAAATGGTACAGATTTGGGGGGAGAAGCCTCCTGAGTAGGAGGTCAGGAGAGGATAGGTAGCCCCTGTATCAACCAAATTCTCAGACTTATCTGCCACATCCAGTTGCACCCTTGGCTCCAGCCCTGTGATAGTTATCTGTGACAGGCAGGCTGGCTGGAGCTTCAGTCCTGTTGATCCATCCTGAGGGAAGGCTTGGTGTTTGACCTTGAGGTTCTTGGGTCCTGAGAGCTAAGTGTTGCCCAAAGTCCCAACTGATGGCATTTGCAGCAAGCTGTTTTAGGAGATTTGTCACTGTTTGGACACTCTTTGGCCCAGTGTCTACAGATTAGGCATTTGCCTTGTACCCTGTCCTTTAAGGACTCAGGGTTTGCCATAGGGCATCTGGGCATGCCTTATCTCTTTCTTTCTCTCCCTGTCCTGGGACTTGGCTTCCCTCTCCTTTTCTCTGTTATAAAAGGTATTGGTGGTTGTCTGGATCATCCTTCTGCTGTGGCTGTTGTAACTTTATCCTGATATCTAATGCACACTGGGATAGGAATTTGTCCTTTAAAATCACTGTCCCTCATAAGAATCTAGGTCCAGATTGTTAAACTTTTGGAGGGCCTGTTTTACCCTTTCCAGAAAGGCAATAAGGTTCTCACTGGGCTCCTGAGTTCTTGCTGGGACCCGGGCAGAACTGATTACTTTTTGCTGGGCTGCTTTTAGTCCTGCCTTTATACAGATCAGAAAAGGATCCCTTTCCCAGATGTTCTCAGGGTCATTATAACTCCAATTAGGATCTGAGAAGGGGACTGCAGTTTCCCCCACTGGGTATTTATAGCTTAACATGTGAAGCCCCATAGCATACCTTCTGGCTTCCTTTAAAACCCTAGCACATTCAGGGTCAGATAAAGTTTGACTAAATATGACCATGATGTCCTTCCATGTCAAGTCAAAGGCCAAGGTAATGTGTTGGAATGTATCTATATATTTGCCTGGGTCATCTGTATAGCTTCCCAGGTCTTGTTTGATCTGTCTTAGTTCTAAGAGGGAGAAAGGCTTATGGACTTGGGTTGGTCCAAATTCTCCTCCAGTTTCAACTAAAGGACATACTCAAGTTGGCTTTTGTGGAGGGGGTGCTTCCAGATATGGGGGCACTTTTGGATACAAGGAAGGAGTACCAGGCAACTAGGGAGCCATGGGAGGTGAGTCTTCATGGGGGGCTTCCTTCTCTTGGTTGTCTGTGCCTAACACCATTTGCCTAGTAGGCTCATTTTTAGGGCACATAGCAATCCAATACTTAAGACAGAGTTCCTTCATATCTCTTAGTTGGAAGAAAATTTGGACATAGGGATATCTGTCCATTTCCCTTGTCTTTTGCAGAATAAGTCTAGCTACAGAATGGTATTGTAATTTAAACTCCCATACTCAGGCCAGTGTTCCTTATCCCCCAGAGGATACCATGGCCACACAGTGGCACAAAAGAATTTTAAGCAACTTCTCCGTAGAGTTAGAGGATAGAACAACTTCCAGTTATCAAGGATGCATCTCAAGGGTGTCTGTTGGGGAGTGGATTGGTTATGCCCTTTCTGAAAGATAATGGTGACAGATAGGAAAAAAAAAAAACACCTAATAGGCCTCCTTCTATTTTTATGGGTGGACTTCCTTAGGAGTGAGGCTTCCTGAAGCTTACCCTACCCAGTACTGTTGCAAACTGAGAGCTGGGCATCCTCGGGTCAGTGTTCAGATCCCCAGGCAGTTTGAGGCATGACAACCACTGGGAGACCGAATTCCTGGGCAGGTTGACTCATGTCAGCCTCCCAAGAATCGGGTCCCTGGACAGGTCGACGTGTGTCGATCTCCTGAGACCCCTGGACTGGCAGATCCCCAAGCAGGTTGAGGTGTGACAACCTTCCAACGACCAGATCCCTAGGCAGGTTGAGGCAGGTCAACCTTCTGGGACCCCAGGACTGGACTTGGGAGTCCCCAAGGTTTCCAGTGTGATCAGTGCTGGGTAGGATTAAGGGTTGTAATCTTAACTCATTGGTGGTTTGTCCACTGTGGATGGCAATAGATATCATGATATAAAGCAATCCAAGCCTGTACTCTGAGACTGGGAATCTGGTGAAACAGCCATAAGCCTTATCCTCATTGCTCTGAGGGAATGTGAGTCACTGATTTTGTCCCCTAGTCCTCCATAAGAGCAGTTTGGGGTGTTTCCAATGGTAAAATTTCATTGTCATAGACCCACTTTAGGTAATGACAAAGGAGTGGGTTATCTGATTCTGTTAGGGGCATTAGGAGTATTTTAATAATAAGCTGGGTGGAGCTATGTTGCCTACAGGGGGGCAGGGTCCCGGTTGTAGGAGTTAGTAACTTGCTTAAGAACAAATTGATAAGAGGCAACAGATCAGATGTTTCATAAAAGTGGAATGGAGATTTGATCCAGGGGTATGTTTGTAACTTTAGGAGAAAGGTGGTAAGAGTTTGGGCCCAAAAGGCCTGCAGGGCAACTCTCAAAGTGGTAAACATTATCCCTGGAAACTAAATCGCCCTTGAAGGGATGCCACCCACAGATGGACTTCTAGCAGGCATTGTGTGCCTGTCACCTGCCCTAGCGGTTCACTGAGAGATGCTATTGTTACACATGTTGTAGGAAACATGGAAGACAAAGGCCTGAATATCTAGAGGGATTGGATATTACATAGTATTTCCCTCCCAAGGGCCAGCTGTTTTCTGGTTATCCCTCCAGTAGATTGTAGAGGAAACACTGAGGGCTAGGAGGGGCCTAAGGAAAGGAGCATGAAACAGGAGGGAAGGGAGCAGGGCACAACTTTAAAAGAATAACATAGCTCAAGGGCATAACATAAAGCAATTAAAATCAAATGGGTCCAAGATGACAAGTCAAATTCAACTAAACCTTGATCCTCTATCTGCAAGCTAAATGACACACCCAGAGGTGTCAGGACAATTCCAAGGCACTGTCAGTTGGGTGGTTCCTCAATTGTTGAAATGATCCTCCCACTCATTAGCATATGAAATCATCCAGCTCATAAAAAACTAAACACATTCCATGGCTGCCCCACTCACCCTCTGCAAGTCCCCACACCCTGTGGAGTGTGCTTCTCTCTGAATCTGAACAAATCTACCTGTTACCTGTCACTGTGTCTCTCACTGAATTTTTTCAATGAGAAATCAAGAACCTGAGCTTCATTAGGTCCTGAAGCCAGGCACCATGGGTTTTGGCCGGCTCAAGTCCCAGTTGGATATGACATAGCACAGAGTTCTGGGCACATGGGTTTGAGTCCCAGTCTTAGGTAAACTGTTTCAAGTACAACTTTTAGAAATGGAAAGATGATGATGCTGCTGCTGCTGCTAAGTCACTTCAGTCATGTCTGACTCTATGTGACCCCATAGATGGCAGCCCACCAGGTTCCCCCATCTCTGGGATTCTCCAGGCAAGAATACTGGAGTGGGTTGCCATTGCCTTCTCCAAAAGATAATGACCTTTCCAATATTTTTTAAGCAGTGGCATAGATGGAGAGAGCAGCTGAAGGATGGGAGGAAAAATTAGTGGAAAGAATGTGCCAAAGAATCCACTTCATAACCTGCCAGAAACTCTGCTAAATACCTGACCCATGCTCACAGTTTTCATTGGCCTGATCCTTGGCACAAAGAATATTAAAGACAGAAGGACCCTTATTGCTTGGGCAATAGCTACTAAGGCATAGCAGATAGTAGAACCTTCAAGACACACTGGGGAGTATCCCCTACCAGAGTCCCTCAGTTGCACCCACTGCCACTCTCCTGTTCACAGGGGGTTTGAGGAAACAAGAAATAAGAGATTGTAAAGGAATTAAGATTTTTTTAGCCATATGTCCTTCCAGCTCTAGGAGCGAGGACCTCCTACTTTAACTGAAGATCTTGAATCTGAGATAGCCGTGTGAGCTTTCTGGCGAGTTTGTTTTAGCTGTCCTGGTTTCCAGCACACTGGACTTCTTGTCACTTCCCCTGTGCTGGGTTTTCTTTGCGTTCAGCTTCCACCATGAGACCTTTCACTGAGTTGGGTTTCTGGTGTGCTTGGCCCTGCTGAGGTTGTTTCAGCCAGGTTAAATCCAAGTAATGGCATTAGAGAGTTGGGGGAGCGTGTAATTTCCTCATTTCTGTCTCAGCACAGCAAAAAATTTGAAGTGGCAGACCAGTGTTACAGCTTTGTTACAGCTCAGTTTTATTTGGCAAGCAAAGGAAAATACATCCTCAAGGCGTAAGGGTGGGCTGACCCAAAAGACGAGGGGAGCTCAATTTTGGCTCTTCTTTTTATAAGTTTTTTCTCCTCTCCCGAACCTGCTCTATGTAAATTGGGCTAGCCAGGAGGGCTGTTTGTTTCACCTGAGTTTCTCACTCCAGTCCTCGGACGTTCGTTTGTTCTATTTTTGTGGGCTTTTTCCTTTCTTTGTCTTTTAGCCACTGCTCTTTTGGACTCTTTTTTCCTATTCTAACTACCTAGCACTAAGTTCAGAGAAGCATTAACTATTACACATCTATTCATCACTTAAATACTGGTGTCTTTTCCATGACTAATACTATTCTAGGTGTTGGGAGTAGGGCAACTTATGGGAGAAGCAGAGTCTCTGCCTTATCGAGCCTTCTAAGCAGAGAGACCTAGAGAAATATAAGTGAATAGCATATAAGAAAGCAGGGAAAAGTCAGAATTGGAGTTGATACGAAAGACAACTATAATGTGACTAACTCAATTTAGTGAGAATGAATTACCATTCACCTTTAACTAACGGTTGTTCACATTTTATATGAACATGTGGTTTTTATATGTTGACAGTGATCATGTAAAAAAAAAAAAGCTGGCAATTTGAAAAGATATTCTCTACATTCATTTCAATAATTATATTTTATGCTTATACCTCTTTCTTATCAATGAATTATCATTATCCTTAATGGTTTTATAGTTTTTATTTTGACATTCTGATTTTTTAAAGTTTTATATTAACCACTTCAATCCAAAGTTTGGAAGACAATTTATATACATAATCAAAAAGCTATTGTTCTATCGCATTCATAGAGATTTCTGATCTTGAGATAAGGACATAAAACAAATTTGGTTAAAGAAAATTCACTTAGTAAAACTGTACCAAACAAAAATACATATCATATTCTGTGTACTCATCTTTACTATTATATGTAAAATTAGAAACCATATCCTTCTGTTTATAAACACATAAATTTTGTTTTCAGGGAAAAAATAAGCTGGTATTTGAGACGTATGACATGTATTAGATGCTTTCTATTTAGAGTAATGTTAATAAATATTTAGTTTATGCATTGAATTTTAGGCCTTTTAAAATACATGTCATTCCTATTCCTGAGCTACTTGTATAAATTTTCTTTGAGGATTGTTATTCTTGTAATACCAGTTACACTTCAGCAATAAGTACAGGGAATTATTGGTATGCTGGCACACCTTTTTTCAAAGGTGTGCAGGCATACCAGGCAAAAAGTATCCATTGTAGAATCCTGCCTTTATGAAGCTTAGCCCTTCACTGATTCCACATCAGCCTACTCTTTGTAATCACTTTAATTACAAATGTTCCATGTGCCATTATGATTATACATGGTCATGTCTCATTCTTTTTTATTAAATTATTTTTCCAGGCATCCATTTAGCATTTGCATTCTGCATCATTACAAACTAATCAATTTGACCGATTTTCCATAAGTTTTCTCAGAAAGTAAATGCCACTAGCTCTGTCAGTCTCTAAATACTGTATCTTTATGGATTCAGTAATTATTGTAAAATACCATGGGAAGTACCTCTGTACCTAGGTTCAATAAAGACACGATTTTACAGTTCCTTTCTGAGATGAGGTCCTTCTAAATAGATAATGAAGTGATAAATTTTATACCATAGGACAAGTGACACCAGGTCATTTTTAGTGATTTCCTCAGAATAAACTGTTTCATATTTTGGTTTATAAGGTATATATGTATATTAATATGCCAATGACTGATTCATGTTGATGTATAGCATAATCCAACACAATATTATATATCCATTATCTTCCAATTAAAAACTATATATGACTGTATATACATATACATATATTACATATATTTTAAAATTTTCCCTATAAAGGCAGGGAAAATTATGTTAGATTATTCCTCTTTCTTGTTTTTGTTTACAATTGCTTTATTGCCTACCACAATATGTTTTTATCCTAAATAAACTTTCTTTTTAGAATTCTCTGACCTGATCACTAAAGATTGGATTTTGTGGAGGAGTTACTTCTTTTCTTTTTTTTTTTTCTTTTGTTACTTCTTTTCTGAAGCAACTGACCACTAAATGAGTCTTTAGCTAATATCATATATCTTCATACTTTTGGTCATAAGTATTTGTAAAAATGAAGCTCATTGTATATGAGCATTACTATTTAAAATGAAACCTAAATACTTTGGATTTTGGAAATATTTAATTTGAAAAGAAGCGTTATGGCCTTAATATAAAAAGTAACATTTCAGATTTAATCTTATTTATACATATATACATATATATCTTAAATGTATTCTTCTCTTCACTAAATTTCACTTGCTAATAAAATCTCTCCAAATTTTTTAATGCCTTCACTGGTTTTCACCTTTGAGTGCTTTTTATTATTTGAAATAGTTTTGGTAAGCTTTTTTTTTTTTTTTTTTTTTAAGATTTGTTTAATGTCGACAGCTTTTAAAGTCTTCATTGAATTTGTTAAAATATTGCTTCTGTTTTATGTTTTTGGTTTCTTTGGATGCAACTCATGTGGAATGCTAACTCCTCCACCAGGCATTTAACCCACACTGGCTGCATTAGAAGATGAAGTCTTAACCACGGGACCACCAGGAAAGCCCACTGCAAGTTTCTAAAGGCCTTTTTTTTTTTTTTTTTCTCTTCCTGGAATAACCTTCTCTATATTTTCACTTCATTTTTCAGGCTATTGTATCCCTATTCTCTCAACATGGAGGATCATACTCTTTTTTCATCCTTTTTCTCCTAATCTGTATTTTCTTTAATGTTAAGGACTTTCTTAGCTATAATTTTACTGCCCTCACTGGACCTTATTTCTTTAACTCGTGCTGCTTTAACTTCAATGAATGTAGGTATGCATGCCCAGTCATGTCTGACTCTTTGTGTCACAAAGTAGCCTGCCAGGCTACTCTGTCCTTGAAACTTTTCAGGCAAGAATAGTGGAGTGGGTTTCCATTTCCTGCTCCAGGGATCTTTCTGACCCAAACTTCCTGACCCTTCCATACTCGTGTCTCTTGCATCTCCTGCACAGGCGGGTGGATTTCTTACCACTGCACCACCTGGGAAGCAGTGAATGTAGCTGGGTCATAAATATACATTAAGCATTTTCTCTAAAATCATTAATTTTCCATCATACTTCTTATTTTATGATGTTTTCCTTTAGGCTGCTCTCTTTCCAGTCATAGTCTAAGCAATTAAATTATCTTTTTATTTACTGAAGTTCATTTTTCTGGCTGAGATAACCATATAATTTATATCTCGAGTTGGTACACTTCTGTGGGTGAAGAAAGGCACTTAATAATTATATGAGGATAGCTGGATTTAATCGAATCTGTCCCAGGCAAATGAGAACATACAGGCATATTACATATGGAAAACTATAGAGTCAAGAGTTAAGCCTTGCTTTATCTCATTTGTGTTCACATACCAATAGCTATAAAAATTGCCACTTCTCATTTATGTGGGAAAACACACATATACACATACATACATACATACAGCCTCTTAGCCTGAAGAAAGTAAGTACAGCTTTTCCTCTTTTTTTCACACCAACAGGTTTAGAATGAGAAAATTTCTGGGTATAGAACATGAAGGTTAAGGAAGAGCTATCAAATCCTGAAAGATGATGCTGTGAAAGTGCTGCACTCAATATACCAGCAAATTTGGAAAACTCAGCAGTGGCCACAGGACTGGAAAAGGTCAGTTTTCATTCCTATCCCAAAGAAAGGTAATGCCAAAGAATGCTCAAACTACCGCACAATTGCACTCATCTCACATGCCAGTAAAGTAATGCTCAAAATTCTGCAAACCAGGCTTCAGCAATATATGAACTGTGAACTTCCAGATGTTCAGGCTGGTTTTAGAAAAGGCAGAGGAACAAGAGATCAAATTGCCAACATCTGCTGGATCATCGAAAAAGCAAGAGAGTTCCAGAAAAACACATCTATTTCTGCTTTATTGACTATTGCAAAGCCTTTGACTGTGTGGATCACAATAAACTGTGGAAAATCTTGAAACAGATGGGCATACCAGACCACCTGACCTGCCTCTTGAGAAACCTATATGCAGATGAGGAAGTAATAGTTAGAACTGGACATGGAACAACAGACTGGTTCCAAAGAGGAAAAGGAATACGTCAAGGCTGTATATTGTCACCCTGCTTATTTAACTTATATGCAGAGTACATCATGAGAAGCGCTGGGCTGGAAGAAGCTCAGGCTGGAATCAAGATTGCCAGGAGAAATATCAATAACCTCAGATATGCAGATGACACCACCCTTATGGCAGAAGGGAAGAGGAACTAAAAAGTCTCTTGATGAAAGTGAAAGAGGAGAGTGAAAAAGTTGGCTTAAAGCTCAACATTCAGAAAACAAAGATCATTGCATCTGCTCCCATCACTTCATGGGAAATAGATGGGGAAACAGTGTCAGACTTTATTTTTGGGGGCTCCAAAATCACTGCAGATGGTGATTGCAGCCATGAAATTAAAAGACACTAAATCCTTGGAAGGAAAATTATGACCAATCCAGATAGCATATTGAAAAGCAGAGACATTACCTTGCCAACAAACGTCCGTCTAGTCAAGGCTATGGTTTTTCCAGTGGTCACGTATGGATGTGAGAGTTGGACTATGAAGAAAGCTGAGCGCCGAAGAATTGATGCTTTTGAAATGTGGTGTTGGAGAAGACTCTTGAGAGTCCCTTGGACTGCAAGGAGATCCAACCAGCCCATCCTAAAGGAGATCAGTCCTGGGTGTTCATTGGAAGGACTGATGCTGAAGCTGAAACTCCAATACTTTGGCCACCTCATATGAATTGTTGACTCATTGGGAAAGACTCTGATGCTGGGAGAGATTGGGGGCAGGAGGAGAAGGGGACGACAGAGGATGAGATGGCTGGATTGCATCACTGACTCAATGGACACGAATTTGAGTGAACTCTGGGAGTTGGTGATGGACAGGGAGGCCTGGCGTGCTGTGGTTCATGGGGTCGCAAAGAGTCAGACACGACTGAGCAACTGAACTGAACTTAGAGATAAAAAGATCATAATAAAGTCATAGAAAGCTACTAGGAAAGCTTCCCTTGTACCACAAAGTCTGGAATCACAGCAAACATATATAGTATAATGGAACTCTTGAACCAGGAATTGTCTTAAATCTAGAATAGAAAGTTCTAAGCATGAAGAAACTATAGTGATATATGTCTTGCTGAGATAGGAAACTTGGTTAACTTTAGGCAATGTCTAATTTTTAAATGGCAGGTTTGTATAAATAGAGCAGTAAAGCATCAATTAGAGTAAGATAGGAAAGAAGAAAGTGATTTGATTTTTAAAACTGAAGCAAAAGGCAGCAAAGTGGTCCCAGGATCACCTGATCATTAAATAATGAAAAATACCCATTAGCATTGTAGACTTAATAGCAGGCTACAGAAATATTTACTTGAAATCACCCTAAACTCAGAACCAAAATTGTGAATAGGCGAGAATTTGTCTGACTTTGCAAGTGGTAACTTCATCATGGAAAATATCTGGAAGGGCTTAAAACCAGACATGGCTTTACAATGAAGATTGGCCACCAGGAGGCACTAACTTCTTGTCACAACAGAAGTTTATGGGAGCTTAGAAGACTTCATTTTTAGAATATTTTATTTATTCAGAGAGTTCTAGATTTACAACAAAATTGAGGGGAAGGTACATATATTTCTCACACATTTCCTGCTCTAAAATTTGCATAGTCTCCCTCATTATCAACATCAATAAACAGAATGGTACTTTAAAAAAAAAAAAAAAAAACTGTTAAACCTACACTAATACATCATAATCATCTAAAGTCTATGGCTTACTTAATATTTTACTCTTGATATTGTACATCCTGTGGATTTAGATAAAAGTATACTGACACATGGACTTCTCTGGTGGCTCAGACTGTAAGGAATCCACCTGAAATGCAGGGGACGCAGGTTCAATCTCCAGGTTGGGAAGATATCGTGGAGAAGGGAATGGCAATCCACTCCACCATCCTTGCCTGGAGAATTTCATGGACAGAGAAACCTGGTAGGCTACAGTCCATGGAGTCACAAAGAGTCAGACACAATTGAGTGACTGAAACTTTTGCTTTCATAATGATATATATTCATCATTATAATGTCAGGTGGAGTATTTTCAATGTCTTAAAAATTCTCTGTGCTCTGCTTATTCATCTCTCCCCCAACATCACCTCCTAGAAACCACTGATATTTTTGTTGTCTTCATAGTTTCACCTTTTCCTTAATGTCATATACTTGAAATGATATAGTATGATTTGTAACGGGCTTTTTCACTTAGTAATGTGCATTTAACTTTCCTCCATGTCTTTTCATGGCTTGATAACTTATTTCTCTTTAGTGCTAAATCATGTACCATTGTCTGGGTGTACCATACTTTACTTATTCATTCAACTACTAAAGGCCAACTTGGTTGCTTCTAAATTTTGGCAATTATGAATAAAGCCTCTATAAACATATGTAATACTGTGAATTTTTCTTAACCATTACTATTAAGACCTACAAAGGTGTGGATAGATATTTAAACAAAGTAACTAATAACAAAGGTGTAATGTATTTGGTGCAAAAATAGTGAAAATCTGTTTTTTAATAATTGTTCTAACTACTGACATTAAAAAAATCACAGAAAAATTGTATAGATTACTTCATCTCACTAACATTCATGAAATGTTGAAGTTTTAGTATATTCATCTGGACATCCATGTGTAACACCATCTGGGAACTGCTTTGCTATTTGCAAAAATTTTATTTTATGCAAAGATGAGTAAACATTTAGTAAAATAGTATATTATTTGTAGTTTAAAATGATGCAGAAATAATGAATAAACAACTGTTGCAGGTTGTTTAGCAGATGTCTTCTAAATTTTTGAGATAATTCTAAGTCATACTTGGAGCCTGTATAAAAATAAATATACTTGAAGCCTCTATAAAAATAGAATAATAATGAAAGTTCTGATTTATAAGATTTTATTTTGGGTAATAGTAAATGAACTATACAAATTATGAAACCTTAAATTTGAACAGAGCCTCTATGGAGATTTAGGTAAATTTATCTCAGGTGGTATAGTAGATAAAGAATCTGCCTGCTAATGCAGGAAATGCAGGAGACCTGGGTTCAATCCCTGGGTTGGGAAAATCCCCTGGAGTGGGAAATGGCAACCCACTCCAATGTTCTTGCTTGAAAATTCCATGGACAGAGGAGCCTGGCAGGCTACAGTCCATAGGGTCACAAAGAGCCAGACACGACTGAGCATGGACACATACATCCTGACTGAGAACACAGATATGGAAATTCAAGGAGTCTCAATGCTTTGGAAAAATCCTACAAACATTCAGCAATAGAATCATGTTTAAGACTTGGTTAACTGACTCTGTTTCCCTATCTCTTATTATTTGCATTTTAACTGCTCCCTTAAATTTAATTTTTATTGATATGAATTTAAATTTGATGAATATTAACCTATTTCTTACACCCTGATATAATTTTATATAAAATTATGTTTAAACTTTATTTTAAATTTTCCTTTAAGAAAGAAAACTGCTAAGTCAGAATTAAAATATTGGAATATTAAATTTAAATGTTAAACTTTGATCAAACATGTCCATGTTTTAAAAAGTCAAAATTTGAATACATTAGACATGTATAAAAATGTATATTTTTATTATTCAGGCATTTATTACCAAAGAGTTATGGATTAAAAACTCAGACTCTGAATAAACATAGATATATTGACCTCATTCTGAAAAAAAACTTAAAATTCTATTAAGAATATGTAACTTGATCAGAATCCAATTAGTGGCAGTCTAAATACTTGTTCTATTAAGGTTTTTGTGGAAGTAGATGCCATTTACACTTAAATTTATTATAAAACATCTATCAGTATGTTAGAAATGTGAAGTCCTGATTCTTTTATAAAGTACACATAAACACTACAAACAATGTTTCTTGAATTATGCAATGCATTGAGCACACTGCAAAGTTATTTTAATATTATTGTTTACTGCGATATAATAAAGTCATAGAAAGTAATTGCAATTATTGAACCTCAAAAGGTACCACAAGTGTTAAAGGATCAACATTTGACAAATGTATTACTTGGGATATTGCTATCAAAAAACAAAGGGTTAACAAATGGAGTCTTTTATCCTAACTCCAAGGATATCTAAATATTTGATCTTTAGTTGTATCCTTGAAATAATAAGTGAAAAACTTATAAGTATTCCTATATTAGACCCAAGATAAATGATTTCTGCCTAAATTACTCTGTACCAGAGCAAGAATCCATACTTTATTGTCAAGATCATTTATATTATATATATGTATATGTAAAACAAAATGGTATTTCATTGTATTCTATTCTTAACTAAAGATTTTCTCATGTCATTTCATTTATTTCTTAAAATAAAAACATTTATTCCTTATTTTAAAGGTTCTTTCTAATATAAATCCCATGACTTTTCCGTAAATCTAAAGGCCACTTGAAATAATCTCAAAATTTAATTTTGTTTTATTTGTAGATATATATAATGGAAAATAAATCACTCTATAACTAGCTCAATTCGTCTTGCCCAAGTTGAAAGATTACTAAATATTTAGAATTAAATTTAGAGTAAGCATTGATCTTTCTTAATACAGGTTAAATAAAAAAAATGTTCAAAATCAAATAAGCCACCTTATTAGAAAGCAAAATTGCTTCAGCAATTCTTGCTAGGAAGATGTATCACAGGGCCTCTAAAATCCTTTTGGCTTTTGAATTAAAATCATATAGGTCTTTCATTAATAAATTTTATAAGACAAGCAGAATTTTTTAAAATCCCTGCCTCTTTAAAATTCTCAGATCCTGAGCAGTTTAAAAAAAAAAAAAAAAGGCAGAAGACCTCAATAGACATTTCTCCAAAAAAGAAGTAAAGGGGGCTGATAAGCATATGAAAAGATGCTCAGCTTCACTAATTATTAGAGAAAAGCAAATCAAAACTATAATGAGGTACTATCTCACAACAGTCAGAATGCCCATTATGAAAAAGTCCCCAGGGTTTCCTTGGTGGCTTAGTGGTGAAGAATCCTCCCATCAATGCAGGAGGCACGGGTTTGATCCCTAATCCAGGAAGATCCCATATGTTGCAGAAAAACTAAGCCTGTGCACGACTGTTGAGCCTGTGCTCTAGACCCTGGGAGCCACAACTCCTGAAGCCCGAGTGCCTAGAGCCTGTGCTCCGCAGCAAGAAAAGTCACTGCAGTGAGAAGCCCGCATACTGCCACAAAAGTAGGCCCCACTCTTTGAAACTACAGAAAAGCCTGTGCAGCGATGAAAACCCAGCAAAGACAAGAATAAATAATTTTATTTTTTTAAAGTTTATGAAGAACAAATGCTGGCAAGGGTGTGGAGAAAAGGGGACACTCTTACACTGTTAGTGGGGATGTAAGTTAGTGCAGCCACTGTGGGAAACAGTACAGAGTTTACCTAGAAAACTAAAAATAGAATTATCATATGATCCAGCAATCCCACTCCTGGGCATATATCCAGACAAAACTATAATTCAGAAAGATAGATGCACCCCTATGTTTATAGCAACACTACTCACAATAGCCAAGACATGAAAACAACAGTAATGTCCATTGACAGATGAACGGATAAAAAAGAGTGGCACATAAATACAATGGAATGAAATGTCATTTGCAGAAACATGAATGTGTTAGGGGAGGCACACTGATTGAAACCACCCACCCTGGCCAAACACCATAGTAACCAGTTGCATGAGTTTATAGCGGGAGATCCTGATAAAGAATACGGAACTAATAAGCCACCACCAACCGGAAGAGTTAGGGAAAGGTCGAAAGGAGACACCATGTGTCCGTCCACTTCCCAGAATCCCTCTCGCTAGCATCCATCTTGGCTGAGCGATGTGTGCGCCACCAGGAAAGACTCTGAATTAAAATGATTAGCCAAAGACCACCTGGAAACGAATCCCATTACCATAAAACCCTAGACTGTGAGCCACACGGAAGAACAGTTCTCCTGGGTTCCCTTACCCTACTGCTCTCCACCCGGGTGTCCTTTCCCAATAAAATATTTTGCTTTGTCAGCACATGTGTCTCCTCAGACGATTCATTTCCGAGTGTTAGACAAGAGCCCAGTTTCGGGCCCTGGAAGGGGTCCCACTTCTGCAACAAATGGCAACTCTGGTGGGACTCTTCTTCACTGAGACTGACATCCTGACCACTCAGGGTCCTCAGGGGCCAGCTTGCCTGCCAATGAACCAGACCCAGCAGCTGCAACCGGGACCCTTTTGTCTCTGGTCTCCTCCTGACGCAGACAACTGGCCAGAGTGCCCCAACAGGTAAGGAACAAGAGACTTTATTGACCTCTCTCCCCTTCCCTCTCTCTTTCCTCTCCTTAACACGTCCTATCCTTCCCCATTTTTCTAGTCCTCTGGTCCTGGATGCAGGAATCTGGTAGAAGGGCCTCAGCCTGAGCTGAGGATTGGAGACAGATCACATCCTCTTGGCAGAGAACTCGAATTCTGGTTCTGGTCTGGTCTGATTTCTGGTAGGTCTGAGTTCCAGTCCTCCCTTCTCTGGAGGCCCAGGGTAAAATCCCATAACGCCTGGGTATCTACAGGTGGCAGGAGACGTCTGTAAGGCCACCCCTTTTGCCACCTTCTCCCTCCTCCTTCCCCTTCTTCTTTCAACCTGGCTTCCTTTCCTCCCTTCGAAATCTTTCCTGTGTCTCTATAGGAGATTTTTTGACAGACTGTATTCTTGTATTTAAGGGAATGTCTGATGAGGACTGCCAGGTTTATATGTGTGTGTTTTAACTCTGTGTTCTGTGTTGTGATTTTTGATATGGCCATTTTGCTTTGTTTGGCCACCATTTGGTTTAGACCTGCCGCCCTTTTGTTAGAACTTGATTTTCTTTCCCTGTGCCTTGAGACCAGGGCTCTAAGGAACACTTATCTAGACCATCTATAACTTCTGAGACTGAGGGAAAAGGGGAAAAAGACTTTAAAATTTTTATTTATTTCAACTGTTTTTTTTTTTATAAACTAGTAAATTTTATATTGTAATATCTAATTCATGACTAAACTTAAAAAATGAAGCTAGATCTTGCACTGTGTCTGTCTAAATATGTCTTGGTATGTCTTTGTCTCTGGGTAATATTTTTTAGGTTAATTTGTAAATGAGCTCTATTTATTTGGCTTAAAAAAAGGTAAGTGCTTACAAATCAAATAATTCTAAATTAAACAATAAATTCCAGGTTCACATGAACTGGAAAATATTCAGTATTAAATATGTGATATTAATGTTTGTTTGTTGACCTATCTAATATAGACATGTCTTAAAATAATTAACATTAAGTAAAATATTTTCATTGTACCTAGGTTTAATATAAGTTAAATATTATATCTGTTACAAGTTTATCAACAAGGAAATTACCTCGAATGAAAAAACTTCTAAAAAAAATGTAAATGAGATATGAGCTTTTATATAAATGCTATTAAAAATAATTATTCTTTAAAAATATCTGTCTAAAATAGTCTCTCCAGATTGGCATAACTTAAATTTCTAAGGGTTGTGCCAAGTGTGCTAAATTTTAAAAGTCTATTGAATAGTTAGGTCATTTCCAAATAAAATAAGAGTTTGAAATGTTTACTACTAAACACTAATTTCCTTTTACAGAAAAACTAAAGAGATTTGGGACTATAAATACATAATGTTTGGTGCCATCCTAAAATGTTCTAAAAAAACAAGAGTTTTAACAATTATCCCTGGTATTTATGCTCACCAATCTATAAAATGCTAATATAAAAGTTAGTTCTTAGTTGCTAAAAAAAAAAAGTAAAAAATGTGTTTTCAATAAAAAAAAAGGTATGAGAAAATACTAAAAAGAGTTATAAATGATCAAGATTTTCTAAAATCAGATTACAATTAGTTAGATAAATTGGAGAAGGAAATGGCAACCCACTCCAGTGTTCTTGCCTGGAGAATCCCAGGGACGGGGGAGCCTGGTGGGCTTCCGTCTATGGGGTTGCACAGAGTCGGACACAACTGAAGTGACTCAGCAGCTATTAATATCTCTAAAATTCCTAATGTCTATAAGCTATAGTAAAATATGCTAACACTACAACATTCCTTAAATTTTTAGCTTCTATATTCTTAATTATTCCTAAACCCTAAATTCAGCAAACTTCTTTTGCCATAAACATTTCCCTCACAAACAGGTCTCAGATAACAATCCTTCCCATGGCCTCAAGCTGTAGCCTAGATGCTCATCCTGGAACATTCTTTGTAAAGATCCTTGGACAAATGTTAATGGTTACTTTATAGATTATTTTCTGGGCACAACTGCAGAAAGCTCTGTGCTTTCTCATGCTCCTCTCAAGAACAATAAACACCTTAACATTCTTTCCAGCCAACTCAACTTAAGAAAGGAAGAAACAAGTCAGAATCACAAGACCTAACTCCTTCATCCCAGGACCATGCCTGCAGGATGAGGAGAGGGGGTTGGGGCCATGCCTCCATTTTGTCAGTAATGCCTAACGTGGCTCCAGACACTTTTGAAGTTCTTTTGACCTCTAGCTAACTTTGGGGTGCTTCAGAGGGCCCCTGAAACATCCCAAAGAGAGATATTAAACTGTGTTTATTTGGTTGGTTAAATTACATGAGTAATAAATCCACTCATGTTATAATGTATGGTAAAATTACTAATACAGATATCCTAAAAATTATATGGAGTTCTTAACATTCTGATATGCCCTGGTATTCTAATAAAAAACCTGATGACTTCACAAAAGTTAAAAAAGAGACTGAATGAACCAGCAAATATACTTATAACTTTTATGGTTTCTATCTAAAAAATTATGGGTTTAAATCTTATGTTTTCAGGGAGTAGGGAAAACCTTCCTCTCAAACTAATTATGACAATAATTTGGTAAAATTAAATGTTATAAACAAAACAATTATATTTTCTCTCTATATGACTCCTCCAAAAATTGGAAATTCTTAAGTTTCCACTAAGTTTATCAAATAAGTTAAAAAGGTTATCTCACGGTTACAAAAATCTCAAAAAAATTTTGAGACCTTAAAAAAAAAAACAGAATTCACCTAGATTTGTTAGACAAAATCTGTGATAAGCCTTTGGTGTGAGTTTCCCAGCTCTGTTTTATTTTAAAACTTCAGTCTGAGACTCTATAAATGTTGCAACAAAATAAAAAGTCTATAATCAGTTATGGTTATATAAATCATCAGACCAAAATTAGTGAGAACAGACCTATTTTAAAAACAAACTAGCCTTAATTTGGTTATATTTATAAAAATGAGGGTAACTTAAAGAAAGAAAAAAAAAGGTATTTCAAAAAATGTTAAATCCCAGTTTGTTAATAGAGGTCTACATCTAGTAAGACTCATCTCTTAGATAGCTCTTTGCTGCTATGTGATATTAATGTAAAATTTAATTAAATTCTTTAAAAAAAAAAAAGAACCTAAGTTTGTTTCTAAAGCTTATCTCAGTAATCTATCTTTGGATAAAGATCAGATGCCTCATGACCTAAAACCAGGACTGGAAAAATACATAATTTAAGAGACTGTCTCTGACCTGGTTAAACAGACTTTTTATCAGGTACTCTTAACTAGCTCATGCACAATAAAACTAAAAAAAAAAAAAAAATTAACTCTTAGATTAACTCCCACTTTCAAAGGCCCCTATACTAGATTGGTCTATAAAAAAGACAGCTGACCTGATCTCACCTTAAAATGATGCTCAAACAGGAAAAAACTAGACTACATCAGGATAAAAAGATGATGACATTAAAGGTAGAAAGCTTGCCCAAGATACTGGACCTGATTTGTATAATCATTTATGTTTTCTTGACTTCTTAGACCTTTACATATAAATCAGATGCTTTTCTATCATAGCCCTGATTCTATGCTAGTTTAAAAAATCAATTCAATTGTTGAGTTTGTGGCCAATTACCTGTGTCTAGTTTTGGGTTACCTTGGTAAATTTCTCTACTACAAGACTCTAGTTGGGCCTGAAAAAATTTACTCAAAAAAAAAAAAAATTATAGTCATATTCAGGTCACTGTGATATTACTAGATGAGATCCCCTCACCAGGCCAATTAATAATGCCTGCTCTGACTCTGGCCATAAATTTGAGCTTTTTTGTATTACTCAAGCTTAATGAAAACGACAACAAAGTTTCAACAAAAGAAAAAAAAATCTCCCGCAATTATGAGATAGATTTATATGGATAACACCAGGCTATGGTAATTTAGGTTTAAAGTCTCCTCTGTGTTAAAAACAATTAAATCATACTAAAGACAATCAGTCTAGTAACACTAAAAAACTAGGCTATGTGCCTTATAAATGGTGCCAGTATATAATTTCCCTAGAAAATAAAGATTCTACAGAGCAGACCAAGTCAGATGACCTGAGATATACTGGGCTACATCTAATAAAAGCTCTTAACTTAAGTCTTACTTGTGACTTTAATAATACTGCTGGCTATGTTTTTTGTATTTCACCTGTTTTACAAAATTGCTGTTCCTTACACTGTCAAATGTGTGTCTGAGGCCTCTAATAAAATAATATATAGTCCCATATGAAATTGATGATGGTAACAATGTAACTCTAGATATGAAAAGAAACAACAAGAGAAAATATTTTCCTGGACCAAGAGGCTAGTAAGACAGGTGGTCCAGAAAAGTTTAGATACTGTTTTATGGCCTAGTCCAATAACAACACATTAAGTGACCTGTCAACAAAATCTTTGCCAAACCTGAAAATGGACATTCTCAACACCATGAGATAAAATGGTCATAAAACGCCCCCCTCAAAATCATAGTCAAGATTATGAACAACAAGGGACTCTTCCAACTAAAGACTGACACTTGCCATCTACATCTACAAAGATGAAATCATGGCCACTACAACTGCTGACTTTCAGTGCCCCTAAAAGGAGTTCAGGGTAAAAATCAGAAATGAGACACTCTGTGCTCTATAAAAAAAAAACTGACAAACAGGCCTTCAAATAGTTAAATCTTTTCAAGAAAAGATTTTATGAGTCCCAATTCTTACATCTTCTCATACCTAGAAAAACACTTGTGTCATTAACGGTAAAATCTGCTTTAGCTATTAAAAAAAAAGTTTTCAATTAAAAGTCAAAATAAAATAACTATGGTTCAGATATCCTGAAAAATAACAAGTGATGCAATGGGTGTACTTTCAGATTAGACCTTGTATTGCTAAACACTTGAGTTTTCTGAGTCATGTCAGGCTTAGATGCCACCATTCTCAAAACAATGTCTGCTTAAAGCTAGTAACTACAATCTTACTGTTAGGTAGGTAGAATAGGGAAAAGGAGTCCAAAATGGTGGTAGCTAAAAGACAAGGAAGGTCTGAGGAACAGAGTGAAGACTTCAGGCAGAACAAACAGAACAAACAGCACTCCTGGCTAAGCCCAATTTGCATAGGGCAGGCCCAGGTGGAGGAAAAAAACATATAAAAGGAGGAGCCAAAGCACTTTCTCTCGGACTCTCTCTCCTGTGTGCGTGCACTCTTTTATTTCTCTCTCTCTCTCTCTCTCTCCTGCTATCTTATAAATAAAATAGAGCTGTAACCCTGATTTGCCTAAGAGCTGTAGCACAATTTGTCCAAGACCCGAGAGCTGTGACGCGCCGAGGGCTTTAATGTCCCTTGCTCCAAATCTTTGTTGTGACGAGACAAAGAACCGAGGAACATACACTCGTGTGACACTTACTTTTTATAAAACTAGGCAACTGGCTACCTGGCTACAAGTCTCCCTGAAGTACCAGGTCCAGACTGGGTTTCAGACCTATTGTTCTTAAAAAAAAAAAAAAAAAAATGAGATTTATTTTGTCTACTAAACTCCAGTTATCACTCCTCCAACTACTTGTTATTGGGTCTGTTACACCAAAATGGCAGACCAAGAGATTGAGATTTTAATCATACAAGACTCAGATCTAAAACTTGGAACTCAAAAATACTTCCAATTCATTGTCTATACTCCAAGCTGAGATAGTCCTATACTCTATTTTGACAGGAAGTTATCACAGTCATAGTTGCCTAGTTCCCTAAATTAAAACTGAATAAAACTCTGTGGGGCTCTGGAGTAGAGATCTTTTCTGTGCTCTCCATTTCTTGTCTGTAAGATATAGGCTTCATTCAGCCTCCTTGACCTTCCCTGACTTCCAAAGGGTGGATTCAAACAATTGCTAATCAGGGAAGAGAGGGGATACAGAAAAAGGATAAACAATCAAAAGTTGATACAGCCTCCAGACAGAATTCTGGTTCCTACTCAAAAAAAAAAAAAAAGCATAACAATGTCTTTGAGTTCTATGAAACTGGAGCCCCCACCCAGGTAATTTCATGACTTTAGACTAAACACAAGATTCCTGGAAAACAGCTCTGTTGCCTCACCACCAACCAATCAAAAAGGGTCACAAACACTGCAACCCTCACCCCAAATGTTGCCTTCTGTTTCCAGAGACCAAAGATGATCATCCTGTTAGATCTCCTGTTTGGCCCTTGTCTATTTCATCTCTGAGAGGGGCCAACAGGTTCAAACTAAATTGCTGATATTACAAGGGTAAATGCTGGTTTCAGACAAATAAATAGCTTGACTTAGATCTGATAGAGAGAGACTTCTGCTCTGCTAGGCAGGCTTACGCCCATACACAACAAAAAAAAAGTTACAACAAAAAGAGACCTCCACCCCAATTCCCAAAAAATATCTTGAGTATGAAGTCTCTCAGGGGGAAGTTGTTAGGGGAAGCACACTGATTGAAACCGCCCACCCTGGCCAAGCACCATAGTAACAACTTGCATGAGTTGTTTTATAACAGGAGATCCTGATAAAGAATATGGAACTAATAAGCCACCACCAACTGGAAGAGCTAGGGAAAGGTCAAAAGGAGACACCGTGTGTCCGTCCACTTTCCAGAATCCCTCTCGCTAGCATCCATCTTGGCTGAGCTATGCGTGAGCCACCAGGAAAAACTCTAAATTAAAATGATTGGCCAAAGACCACCTGGAAACGAATCCCATTACCATAAAACCCTAGACTGTGAGCCACACGGAAGAACAGTTCTCCTGGGTCCCCTTACCCTACTGCTCTCCACCTGGGTGCCCTTTCCCAATAAAATATTTTGCTTTGTCAGCACATGTGTCTCCTCGGACAATTCATTTCCAAGTGTTAGACAGGAGCCCGGGTTCGGGCCCTGGAAGGGGTCCCCCTTCCTGCAACAAATGGAAACTCTGGTGGGACTCTTCTTCGCTGAGACTGACATCCTGACCACTCAGGGTCCTCAGGGGCCAGCTTGCCTGCCAATGGACTAGACCCAGCGGCTGCAACTGGGACCCTTTTGTCTCTGGTCTCCTCTTGACACAGACAACTGGCCAGAGTGCCAGGGGTTCCCTTTCTTACAACAAATGGACCTAGAGATTATCATGCTAAATGAATTAAGTCAGAAAGAGAAAGACAAAGCAAGCAATATCACTTATATGTGGAATCTAAAATATGACACAAATGAATTTATCTATGAAATAGAAACAGAATCATGAACATAGACAACAGACTGGTGGTTGCCAAGGGAGAGGGTTGGGGGAAGGATAGAGTAGGAGGTTGGGATTAGCAGGTGTTATCTATTTATACATAGAATGGATAAATAACAAAGTACTGCTATACAGCACAGGGAATTATATTTAATATCCTATGATAAACTGTAATGGAAAAGAATATAAAACAATGAATATTTATATACATATAACTGAATTACTTTGCTATTTAGAGAAATTAACACATCATAAGTCAACTATACTTCAAAAAATTATTGAGGAAAAAGTAAAATTGAAATATATTCTTGGTTCTTTGTTTTTCTGTTTAGCATAAATTACAGGAAAATGAAAATCTCCAATTTAGAAATTACTGTTAAAAACAAGTAGACTATGGTTGATTTTCACTGAATTTAAGTGGCTTCAGCAAAACTACATATAGATGTACAATTATGTATGTATGTGTATAAATGCATTTTTCAGCATATGTGTGTATGTGAACGGATAACTTGTATAAACAATTTCGTTTTGCCCCACACAATCAATCAATCTTCGATTAACAGTAGAGATTGCTAAGTCCTTAATGACAATTCTCCACAGGAATGGAAAAAGCTAACAGCATAAATATGACAAAAAAGTTACAAGGAATTTTCCAGTTTATTTTAAATATCACACAACTTTTCTAATAATGTTAAACAATTTAATTTCACAAGACAACTCAAACTTTATCCTTATCAGTCATTCTCATAATTCATCATAGCTTTATTTAGTTGAGGTATTCAATAGTCCAAAGATTTATAAATCTTTACAAAATATGTCCTGAACATAATGTATTAGGGGGCAATCAGAAAATAACTACTACAAAAATCTGAACAGGTAAATCTACAAATTACATTTCACCTGTGGGGTAACTATCTTTTATAGGTATCCAAACATTATTTCTGGAGTTATTAATGTCGATATTTATGTGTTGTGAAAGAAAACAATGTGCCTTATTTGCACATGAGCACCAGGATAAAGGCAGTGCTTTGTCTTAGCTTAGAGCCATAACTGGTTAAAAATGATCTTTGAAATGTCATGTATCACAGCAGTGGTACAAATATTATATAGTAACCACAATAGCAATTATTTATTTAATGCTTACTATTTATAAACACAGTGATAGATTCTTTCTGACATTATTTTTCATAATTCTTACAGCAACCCTATTGAGGTAGGTAATGTTGCTGTCCTCACTTTCAAGAGGAGGAAACTGCAGCATAAAAAGTTTAGTGATTTTGCAGGCATACAGATAGTATTTGACTAAGACAGGAATTAAACACTTTGCTATCTTTTTTAACATCAGAACAATTCTACAGTATCATTTTCTTCTCAGTTTAATGAGTTGTTTATGATACTTGTTTTGGGGAAGGGGTTTAATGAATAAAAAAATAAATGGGAAAACCTGTGATGAAGAAAAATTACCTAAATGCCAAGTGAATAGCAACTAATAAGAAAGAAACCTCATTAAATCAAGATATTGAATCAAAATTTATATTTATTTCTTCAACTTTTTTATTAAGAATAAGTTTATTTAAAAGAATCATCAATTCAGTTCAGTTGCTCAGCCGTGTCCGACTCTTTGCGACCCCATGAAGCTCAGCACGCCAGGCCTCCCTGTCCATCACCAACTCCCGGAGTTCACTCAGACTCACGTCCATCGAGTCAGTGATGCCATCCAGCCATCTCATCCTGTCATCCCCTTCTCCTCTTGCCCCCAATCCCTCCCAGCATCAGAGTCTTTTCCAATGAGTCAACTCTTCGCATGAGGTGGCCAAAGTACTGGAGCTTCAGCTTTAGCATCATTCCTTCCAAAGAAATCCCAGGGCTGATCTCCTTCAGAATGGACTGGTTGGATCTCCTTGCAGTCCAAGGGACTCTCAAGAGTCTTCTCCAATACCACAGTTCAAAAGTATCAATTCTTCGGCACTCAGCCTTCTTCACAGTCCAACTCTCACATCCATACATGACCATAGGAAAAACCATAGCCTTGACTAGACGGACCTTTGATGGCAAAGTAATGTCTCTGCTTTTGAATATGCTATCTAGATTGGTCATAAAAGAATCATAAACAGGTATTAATTGAAAATGCTTATGTCTTAGATCAGTATTATTTGCAGTTAAGTAACTAAGTTGTTATATGGAAGAAAAAAAGATTATTTTGCTTCAAAAAGTATATGACTACTCAGAGTTTTCATATTTTACACTATAACCTTCTATTTTCAAATACATTTTTCCAGGTTGACTGATAGTGCTGGAAGTGTCTGCACAATAATATGTTTTATCTATCAATTCTAAAACAAAATTATGTCTGCTTATCTGTTGCTATTTTCAAATATCCTTGTGGCCATAAAAATTTATGTTTGTATAAAACATGTTCAAATTTGAAAACTACATTGAAAGCTCATTGCAAACACCTTTGCATACCTATGTTTATAGATGAATAATCAAACACTGTTGGGAGAAAATTACATTCAATGATTATTTCTTACCCTGGTTAGACAAACATGTGTGAATTATTTCATACCGCCATATGGAAAAAGAAATATTTCAACTTCACCTCTCCAAGACATTTTATTTTCGTAAATCATTATGTTACTGGGTTTGGGTTTTGTATTTATCAGATTAACAGAATAATCAACAACTCTCTACTTCATTTTATAGATATATTTAATGTTGTCTACATATGTTCATCTCTTCAAAAAAATTAGAGATACCAAGGGAACATTTCATGCAAAGATGGGCACAATAAAGGACAGAAATGGTATAGAACTAACAGAAGCAGAAGATATTAAGAAGAGGTGTCAAGAATACACAGAAGAACTGTACAAAAAAAAGATCTTCATGACTCAGATAATCACGATGATGTGATCACCAACCTAGAGCCAGACATCCTGGAAAGGGAAGTTAAGTGGGTCTTAGGAAGCATCAGTACAAACAAAGCTAGGGGAGGTGGTGGAATTCCAGTTGAGCTATTTCAAATCCTGAAAGAAGATGCTGTGAAAGTGCTGCGCTCAATATGCCAGCAAATTTGGAAAGCTCAGCAGTGGCCACAGGACTGGAAATGGTCAGTTTTCATTCCAGTCCCCAAGAAGGCGATGACAAAGAACATTCAAACTATCACACAATTGCGTTCATCTCACACGCTAGCAAAGTAATGCTGAAAATTCTCCAAGCCAGGCTTCGGTAGTACATGAGTCGTGAACTTTCAGATGTTAAAGCTGGATTTAGAAAAGACAGAAGAACCAGAGATCAAATTGCCAACATCTGTTGGATCATCAAAAAAGCAAGAGAGTTCCAGAAAAACATCTACTTCTGCTTTAATGATGATGCTAATGCCTTTGACTGTGTGGATAACAATAAACTCTGGAATATTCTTAAAGACATGGGGAAACCAGACCACCTGACCTGCCTCTTGAGAAATCTGTATGCAGGTCAGCAAGCAACAGTTAGAACTGGGAATGGAACAACAACTGATTCCAAATAGGAAAAGGAGTACATCAAGGCTTTATATTGCCACCGTGCTTATTTAACTTATATGCAGAGTACATCATGAGAAATGCTGGACTGGATGAAACACAAGCTGGAATCAAGGTTTCTGGGAGAAATATCAATAACCTCAGATATCCAGATGATACCACCCTTATGGCAGAAAGTGAAGAAGAACTAGAGATCCTCTTGAAAGTGAAAGAGGAGAGTGAAAAAGTTGATTTAAAGCTCGACATTCAGAAAACGAAGATCATGGCATCTGGTCCCATTACTTCATGGCAAATAGATGGGGAAGCAATGGAAACAGTGACAGACTGTATTTTGGGGGACTCCAAAATCACTGTAAATGGTGATTGCAGCCATGAAATCAAAAGACACTTGCTCCTTGGAAAGAAAGTTATGACCAACCTGTCATATAGACAGCGTATTAAAAAGCAGAGACATTACTTTGCCAGCAAAGGTCCATCTAGTCAAGGATATGGTTTTTCCAGTAGTCTTGTATGGATATGAGAGTTGGACCATAAAGAAAGATGAGCACTGAAGAATTGATGCTTTTGAACTGTGGTGTTGAAGAATACCTTTGAGAGTCCCTTGGACTGCAAGGAGATCCAACCAGTCCATCCTAGAGGATATCAGTCTTGAGTGTTCATTGAAAGGACTGATGCTGAAGCTGAAACTCCAATACTTTGGCCACCTGATGTGAAGAACTGATTCATTTGAAAGGACCCTGATGCTGGGAAAGATTGAAGGCAGGAGGAGAAGTGGACGACAGAGGATGAGATGACTGGATGGCATCACCGACTCATTGGAGATCAGTTTGAGTAAGCTCTGGGAGTTGGTGATGGACAGGGAGGCCTGGTGTACTGCCGTCCATGGGGTCGCAAAGAGTTGGACACTACTGAACTGAACTGAACATATGGTCAAACTTTTCTACTGGAAGACAAGATCAAAAATAACTTTCCACATCTGTGTGTATGTGTGTCTGTTTGTGTATGTTACTGTGTATTTGTGTGTGTGCATAATGTTTGAAGCTTAGTGGGAACAGTAAGTTTATTTTAGTCTGAGACTACAGAAGGTAACAGATTATGCCACTAAAAATTGGAATTGTCTGTGATACCTTTGAGAGACTGAGCTGTTTTCTATCGCACTTCACATTTTCATGACAGAGAAATGGTGATAGGCATTTTTTAAAGTTCCCTATGGAGTCTGAAAGAACTAAAATGCATTGAATTGCAATTTGTGTGTGTGTGCTACACATCTTCCTCATATATTGCAAATATATCATTTTTCAAAAAACCTTTGATTGTTGTTGCTGTTCAGTCATGTCAGACTCTTTGCAACCCCATGGATTGCAGCACACCAGGTTCCCCTATCTTTCACCATCTCCCAGAGTTTGCTCAAACTACATCCATTGAGTCAGTGATGCTATCCAAGCATTAAAAAAAATAATAATATTGTATTTTTTGATGTTACCCTAAATTATTCAGGAGTAAATAAAGAACACCACCATTCAATCAATAAGTAAAATCAATCTTAAATTAAAGCTGTTGCGTACAAGCCCCTGCTGATATAACCAACAACATGACTGGTATGTTCCTACCTGCATCAAGATAACATAGTTACTCACAAAACTTCAATCACCTTAACTCTATTTCAGGTTTAAGTAGTTTTGTATAAGTAAATTTTCAATAATTCCAGGCACCTTTTGCAAACTGTGCTAATCACTCTAGTTTTGTCTTATTTGAGCATTTCTAACTGCTGAAATTAAGTTACTTCATTACACATGTGATTATCCTTTTCATAGTGTGGAGTCTTTAGTGGTAAAGGATGAAGAAGTAAACTAACATTTATTGAATCCTTACATATATTTATTGATAGTTAATATCATATTTCCAGAAGGTAAATACGACTATTGACATGTTATAGATTACAGAACTAAGATGTAATGAGATTCAATAAATTGCTAAAAAAAAAAAAAAAAAGAAAGAAGAAAAAAATGCTACTACGAATCAGAGCTGTGGCTTATTTCTGGTTGTCTCTTGTCCCAATCAGCCCATACTACACTCTTTTAAAATATTTTTGAGTAATGGTATTAATTTTGATTACTTGCACTGTAACCATGGATCCCATTTAACTGAACATACAAGAGCCAGCTAGTTTTATTCATTTCATTGTTCACATGTTTAGTCCAAACCAGCATCTGATGAAATATGACTTTTGTCCTTTGAGAAGTTTATGTTTTTATGATCTCACCAAAAACAATTAGGTTAGTTTAGCATAACTTCAAATTGTGATTATCAACGAAACAATTTTGTGTCCATTTTAACTGTAAAAAGCTTGGCTGCAGAATTCTCTTACAGTTTCACAAAGTATGCAGTGGTGCTTTAAAAGACCAGACAAACCACTCTAGGGAGCCCACTCTCAATATAATTTTTTTTTTCTTTTAAGCTGACTTAGCCTGCTCATTCTATAAAGTTTTGATCATTGGACAAATTGAGTATTTTTAGTTAGCTCACTTTTACATTATTTATCTAAGAAGTGACATTTCTCTGATCTTCTTCCACTTTTCCTTCAATAATAAGACTCATACCCCTTTCTATTTCATTTTTCCAGTGTTGTACTAACTCAGAGAAATGCTCATACCAAGACCAAAATGTCTTAATTTTCTTTTTTGCTTCAAAATCTTTATATAATTCATATCCCCGAGCCATCCCTCCTCTAAAATTCTATATTTTTTTAATTTTTTTTATTTTACTTGAAACTTAAAAAATGTTCTAAACTTACAAAATTTGTACAACACTTTGAACAACACTCAAAATGTTTCCTTATATTTATAAGTGGCTGCATAAAGTTTAAGAAAAAATGTACATACACACACAGTTGAGTTGACAGAGGACAAAAGCCTTAGAAGTATAATATTATAGGTTAAGTGTGCCCCACCTAAATTCATATGGTGAAGCTGTAATCCCTCAATGCAATGATATTTGGTGGTGGGACCTTTCAGAGGTAATCAGGTTAGATGAGGTTGTGAAGGTGAAGCTCCCATAATGGGATTGGTACCACTATAAGAGGAGGATAACAGAGTGCTCTCTCTCTCTCTCTCACTACCATGTGAGAATACAGTAAGAAGGTTTCCAGCCTCCAGAACTGTGAAAAATAAATTTCCATTATTTAAGTCACACAATCTATGGTATTTGTTGTCGCAGCTCAAGCTGACTAAGACAGATGAGATGTCTTATCAAAATCTTTCCAAACCACTGGTTTACCACTTAAGTTGTATCTGTGTAAGACACAACTGTCACCCTGTGGGAAATAGTACTAAAAATAAAAATAAAAGTGTTAAAAAAATTGAGCAAAGAAATCAGTGACAGGATATTTTGAGGGAGATAGATTATACAGTTTAAGCCAGGCTACTCTCAGAAAAACAAAACAGACTCCAAAGCTGCTGCAATGTATTATCTAAAATACCAACTGTCAACTCAAAATTATTAAACATGCAAGAAAACCCAAAAGCATGTACACTCTTTCTCTCATTTCTTAAAATCTTCTTTAAACAACAGATGATTGTCTAAAGCAAAGCTTATAGCACCACATTGTTGGATTTTTAACATATTTAGATGAAATTTGTAAAATAGTAATAGTGCAAAGAATTAGGACAAAACAGATCTATGTTAAACATAGTTGATATGATTTAAAAGATGTAAGAGTACATTAACCTAAAATGAACCATAAATAAATTAAAAATATATATATTGTGGTGCAGATTAACTACTAAAATTACCAGAAGATATAGTTAAACTTTCAAGAGAAAATAAAATGGTATACTAAAAATATTTGTTTAACATAAAGCAGTAAAAGGAACAAAATTAGGAATCAAAAGGATATAAAACAATAAAAATTGGCAAATCTTATTACAAAAAATATAATTATTTCTACTGTAAATGTACTAAGCACTCCAAAGGAAAAGCCGAAATTGTGAGATTGAACAAAAAAGTGAATATAAAACTATAGGCTATCTAACACAGAAGCAACTTAATTTCAGAGTCACAAATAAGTTGAAAGTTGAGGCAAAGAAAAGAAATACAATGCAGTTGGTAAAAAACCATAAGAACTGGGGTGAATGGATTAATAACAGACAATATAAACTTTAAAACAAAGGATATTTCTCTATATAAATAGAGATATTTCATAATGATAAGAAAACAGAACCCCAAATAAGGCAGTGAATATGATAGAATTATTAAGGTAGAAACCAGTAAGAACATAGGAAACTTAAACATTATTAAGTTGACTGAATTGATCTATATCATACACTCCAAAGAACAATACAGAAAACACATTCTTTTCAAGTGCATTTAGAACATTCCCCCGGAAGAACCATTTAACCAGCTCTCACAAAAACTTTCAATAAGTCCTTAAAGAATTAAAATTAAACAAAATATTTTCTCTGAGCACAATGGAATTAAGCTAGAAATCAGCCCAATATGGAAATCAGAAATGTGAAAATTAAGCAGGAAACTTCTTAGAAAGTTTCAAAGAAGAAATCATAAGGGGAATTTTGAAAGAAGCATGGAAATAATTAAAATGCAACTCTAAATACATGGTACAGCTAAGGCAACACTTAAAGGGGAAGTTATAGATTCAAGCTTATATTAAGAAGGAAAATACTATAGTCAGTAATCTATGCTAAATGTAAGAAATTATAAAAAGAATAGCTAGTCAAACAGAAAGTATAAAGTGGTAACTAATATAGAAATTCAATGAGAAAAAACAAAAAAAAATCACAAAACATGGCATTTTACAAATTGATAAATATCTAGTCAAGAAAGCAAGTTATCAAATTAATAATCAGAAATAAAAGAAAGAATGTCATTACTGATTTAACATGAATTAAAATAACCATAAGGGATAATTATGAGCTAACAAAAAATTACGCTAACATATCAGTTCAGTTGAGTTGCTCAGTCATGTCCACCTCTTTGCGACCCCATGAACCCCAGCATGCCAGGCTTCCCTGTCCATCACCAACTCCTAGAGTTTACCCAAACTCATGTCCATTGAGTCAGTGATGCCATCCAGCTATCTCATCCTCTGTCATCCCCTTCTCCTCCCACCTTCAACCTTTCCCAACATTAGGGTCTTTTCAAATGAGTCAGCTCTTCGCATCAGGTGGCCAAAGTATTGGAGTTTCAGCTTCAACATCAGTCCTTCCAATGAACACCCATCCTTTAGGATGGGCTGGTTGAATCTCCCTGCAGTCCAAGGGACTCTCAAAAGTCTTCTCCAACACCACAGTTCAAAAGCATCAATTCTTAGGCACTCAGCCTTCTTCACAGTCCAACTCTCACATTCATACATGACTACTGGAAAACCATATCCTTGACTAGATGGACCTTTGTTGGCAAAGTAGTGTCTCTGCTTTTTAATATGCTATCTAGGTTGGTCATAACTTTCCTTCCAAGGAGTATGCATCTTTTAATTTCATGGCTGCAATCACCATCTGCAGTGATTTTGGAGCCCAAAAAACTAAAGCCAGCCACTGTTTCCACCATTTCCCCATCTATTTGCCATGAAGTGATGGGACCAGATGCCATGATCTTAGTTTTCTGAATTTTGAGCTTCCAACTTTTTTTTTTTTTTTTTTTTACTCTTCTCTTTCACTTTCATCAAGAGGCTCTTTAGTTCTTCTTCACTTTCCACCATAAGGGTAGTGTCATCTGGATATCTGAGTTTATTGATATTTCTCCTGGCAATCTTGATTCCAGCTTGTGCTTCTTCCAGCCCAGCACTTTTCATGATGTACTCTGCAATAAGCAAGGTGACAATATATAGCCTTGGCGTACTCCTTTTCCTATTTGGAACCAGTCTGCTGTTCCATGTTCAGTTCTAACTGCTGCTTCCTGACCTGCATACAGGTTTCTCAAGAGGCAGGTTAGGTGGCCTGGTATTCCCATCTCTTTCAGAATTTTCCACAGTTTATTGTGATCCACACAGTCAAAGGCTTTGGCATAGTCAATAATGCAGAAATAGATGTTTTTATGGAACTCTTGCTTTTTCAATGATCCAGTGGATGTTGCCATTTTTATCTCTGGTTCCTCTGCCTTTTTCTAAAACCATATATAATAACTTCATTAAATGAATGAATTCTTAGAAAGATACCAAAAACTCAAAACTGACTCAAGATAAGTGCAAAATGTATATACATATATATATTTATCATGTGGTAAAATTAATTGGATGTTGTATGTGTTACTACAAAGTCAAGGCCTGGCACATGAGATTTCACTAGTGCTATTTATCAAACACTTAAGAAAGACATAATACTTATCCACACACATAGCTGTTTATTTCAGAAAATAGAGAAGTAGAAAAACTGCCCAACTTCTTCTATGGCACAGCATTACTCAGATATCAAAGCCTGATAAAAATATTACAAAAAAAAAAAAAAAACCTGAAGAACAAATTTCCTCATCAATATGATGTAAAAGCTATAAATAAAATACTAGACAGCAATATTCAACTATATATAAAGGGGATTACACATCAGAAATAAGTGAGATATATCCTAGAAATGGGATTTAGACTAACTTTGATAAAGAAGTGAATATAATGCTTCACATTAAAGGATAAAGACAGAAATCATATGATAATCCTGACAGAGCCAGAAAAAGAATTTTACAAAACCTAACATCGACTCATGATAAAAGCTCTTAGCACTAAGTAATGAAAGCATACTTTCTCTACCAGATAAAGCTCAGTAAAAGAACAAAAAATAATACTATAGGTAGTGGTAAAATACAATATTTTAATGTTGGAATAAGGCAGAGATATAAGTTTTCATCACTTTTATCAAAATTAGCAACCACAGTTTAGTAAAATAAGAAAAAAAATAAAGGAACGAAAATTGGAAAGAAAGAATTAAAGCAATCATTACTAGGAGATAACAAGATCTCAAAACCAATACAATATTGTAAAGTTAAATAAAATAAAATTTTTAAAAAATGGGAAAAAAAAGTGGATAATCCTAAGGTATCCACAAACACACAAAAAAGAGCTATTATAACTATAAAGCAAAGTTAGCCATATATCTAGATACAGAGGAAATAAACTTTGGAAATTAAACCTCTGTACACTACAATAAGTAATCCAAAAATGAAACTTTAAAAAATAACTTTCATTTAAAGTAGTACAAAAAAGAAAGAAATATTTAGGAATATGTTTTACAAAATAAGTGTAAGACCTATACACTTATAACAACAAAATATTGTCAGATAAAGAAGACCTCAGTAGAAAGATATGCTATGCTAATTATTTGGGAGTCTAAATGCTGTTCAAATGACAATTTTATCTTAATTGACTTAAAGATTCAAGGTAACATCTATCAGATGCCTAGCAGTTTTTTAATATATATTAAAATGATTCCCTAAGATTTATGTGGAAATACAAAGGATTTGTAGTAAACAAAAACAATTATAAAGAAGAACAAAGCAAGATGATTAAAATTTCTTGACTTCAAACATTTAAAATCTAAATAAAAATCAGGACAGTCTAATATTACTGTAAGTATAGACATATAAATCAAGATAGCAAAATATAAATTTCAGAAACAGATCTCACTTTCAACTGATTTTTCACAGAGGAATAATGATAATTCAACCAGGAAAGGATAGCCTTTCCACAAATGAATGGAAGCAATTAGATATCTATAGGCAAAAATATTCAGACTTCCCTTACTATAAACATCAGTTAACTAAAAATGGGACAAATCTAAACGTTGTTGTTAAAACTGAAAAACGTAGAAGAAAATGTAGGAGAAAACCTTTGTGAAAATATATCTCTCTCTATTTTTTTTTTTTTTTTTTATGGTATAAATTTATTGATTTTTAAACTTTGAGTTTTGTATTGGAATATAACTTATTAACAATGTTGTGATGACCCCAAAACATGATAAAAGACATATTTGAAAAATGCAACTTCATCTAAGCTAAAAACTTCTGCCCTTCAAAGACATTGTTATGAAAATAAAAAGAGAAGCTTCAGTTTAGGGGAATGTAAGAAAAGGGAGGGCAGGAGAAGAAAAAGAAGGGAGGATAGATTATATAGATTTTTATACAGAATATACAAAAAAAAATTTACAATTGGAAAAGTAGTTGACATCTTAATAAATAAAAGTGGACATTAGCCATTAAATAGGTAAATGAGTTTGTGTATTGATACTTTACATGGATAGAAAATAAACACATGAAAACATGTTTAATATCACTAGTTATTAGGTTATGCAAATTAGAATTACAATGAAATAACAGTACACATTGCCTAAAATAGATAATACAAAATATATTGACAATATGGTGTACTGGTAAGGATCTGGAACAGCTGTAATCTTCATACATATCTGGTAAAATTTACAGTAGTAAGACCATTTTGTAAAACACTTGGAATATTTTGAGTTAAACATAATGCTTACAGTACCCTCCAACAATTTCACTCCCAAATATTTGCCCAACATAAAAGAATTCATACATTTACAAAAGCTTGTACACAACGTTCACAGAAACAGTATCCAGATTGGCCCCAAAATAGAAATGTCCCAGAGATTCATCCAGTGCCAAACAGATAAACTAGGACTTGGAATATGACAAACCATGGAATACTACTTAGCATAAATACAAAGTACTGATAGATGCACCAGTAAGAATGACTTACAAAAATCATGTTAACTGAAAAAAGCAGGAGACAACTATATATTGTATGATTCCATTTAAATGAAATTTCTAGAAAAAGTAATAGCATACCAGTGCTTTTACTTGGAGCGGGTCATAGGAGCAGAGATTCGGAGGGGTGATTTAATTAATGGGAAACTGGGTTGTGATCATAATTGTATAACATATGGATTTACTGAAACTCATTGGACTGTAAACTTAAAATTGCTGATTTCTTTTAGTTGAATGTAAATTACACTTCATTCACCTTGTTAAAAAAAAAAAAGTTGAGGGGATATAAAAGAATGGTTGTTTGGTTATTTACATATACTATTTGAAACAATCATTTAATTTTACCAATCTTTCACATAAGAGGAAATAAAGCTAGTAAAAGTAATAATAATTGAAGGGGTTAATTTAGAGTCTCTCTTACCTCATATTGCACTTACAGAAAAGATCAACTCAATTAACTAAAATTATTTTGCTTATAAAATAGATTCAGAAACTCAGTCATTAATGCTTGCAAGTTACATTTCTAAGTTGGTTTTTGTTTTTTTTTTCCCATTACAGCTGCATTTAAACTAAAAATAGAGATTAAACTGAATTCTTTCTCTAACACCTTCTTGGTTATTGCATCTGCCTCCAGTAAAATAATAATAATAATAATATGAATCTTACACCAATAACAAAACATTATGGAGTGCCTGAAGGAAAAAGAGACACTTTCCTAGAATCAACATCTTTTTTTTACACGAAGACTTAAAACATTGTGAGAACAGAGTTAAAAGCTGAATCTCCCAAAATGGAAGTTATTTTTAACAATATAAAGAATGACTACTAAATAAAAACTCTCAAGATTGCTTCTTTATCCCCATTTCAAAACAAAAATTTAGGGTGCTTCTGCTGCCATGCAATATAAATTTATCAATTCTTGGTAAGTTTTTTATACAAAAAGTAAATGTGTTTAAACCCAGCTTAATATAATCTTGTTTACCAAAGTTAGATCATTTATGTTTCAGTATCTGGAAACTATTGTGCCATTTGAAGGCATGTTTTAAGTTCTTGCCCTCTAGTTTACTAAAGACTGAGTCACCTTAATATACAAAGTAAGTATTTCTCTGAGGCCTATATTTATAAATACTACAATAGCCACAGACTATATCTACAATAACAAAAATATTTATTTAGCATTTGTGAGATAATCCCTATACTGTTATTATACTTAATTCTTACATCAATTCTGGGAGGCAAGTGATAGGAACTCCACAGTGAGTTTTCCCAGTGAAATCAAAGAATTGTTTCAAGATGAGAGGAAATGGAAGATAAATGAAGACAATTTTCTTTTGGCAAATAATTAATAAAAGAAAAATAAATCATCTGGGTTATTTCTCTTCATTTATGGCAAATGACTCTGATATTTGCACCCTAAATTGAGCACTACATATTAATATAATTCCATTTATATGAAATTTCTAGAAAAAGTACAACAGATCAGTGCTTTTATTTGGACTGGACATTGACTGTAAAGTGTTGGGAGGACACTTTTCTGAGGGTGATTTAACTATTCAGAAACTTGTTTGCAATTATAGTTGCACAGCCTTCTGAGTTTACTGAAACGCAGTGGATTATAAACCTAAAATTGGTGATATAACTATATACATTTATGGCAGAAGGACAAAAACAAAAACCTGCCAAATGTGCACTGGATCAAAATAAAAGGTCATGTCCCTGCCAACTCAGAGCTCACCTGAAAGACGTGGACCCTCTCAACATATGCAGAAAACAAACTGGTTTGCGCAGTCTGACAGCATGTAGCTCGCCCAGTATTAATCCTTGCCAAGAAAGATCATTACCCTTCTCCACACTCCCACAATCCCACCCACAGCCTTACTCAAATTTTAGAGGCAGAGCTGCTCTAAATGAAACTGCCATTCACTGCAAGAGACAAGAGATGCTTATTTTGACTGTGTGTATGTATGTATTTATGTGTGTGTGTGTTTGGGTTCAGTTGTGTCCAACTCTCTGTGACCCCATGGGCTCTAGCCTGCCAGGCTCCTCTGCCCATGGAATTTTCCAAGCAAGAATACTGAGCAGAGTTTCCATTTCTTTCTCCAGAGGATTTTCCTGATCCAGGGATTGAACCTGCATCTCTTGTGTCTCCTTCATTGGCAGGTGGATTCTTTACCACTGCACATGGGAAGCACTTACTTTGGCTACGGAAATACAATGTAAGTACAGGTGACATTTATCTGAGTTTTTCAGAAAGAAACACTAACAGAAAATCAAAGATAGATTGTATATAAAAGAATTCAACTGCTGAAGGAGGGCACCAATCCTATGTGAAGACACTCATTGAAGCACTAATAAGACATTGAAGAACATATAAAACAATATATAATACACATCTATAGAGATTACATTTCTCCCAAAGTACTGTTGTACAAAAAGAAGATAGTCGATGGATAGCCAACAGAAGCATATTGTACAGCACATGGAACTCTGCTCAGTGTTATATGACAGCCTGGATGGGAGAGGGGTTTGGAGGAGAATGGATACCTGTATATGTATGGCTGCATCCCTTAGCTGTTCACCTGAAACTACCACAACATTGTTAATTGGCTATATCCTGATACAAAATGTTTTGCTGTTAAAAAAAACTTAATTAAAAAAAAAGTTAAAAAAACAAAATAATCAGAGGTGCTGGAAATTAAATATAATTGCCAAAATTTAAGAAGAAAAAAAAGTCCAAATAATGGAAAATATGCCTCTAAGATTGAATTATTGATCATAAGGATCTGACTGAGGAATCTTCCCAGAATCTTCCCTGTTCAGTCGTTCAGTCCAGTCATGTCGAACTCTTTGCGACCCCGTGGACTGCAGAATGCCAGGCCTCCCAGTCCATCACCAACTACCAGAGTTTACTCAAACTCAAGTTCACTGAGTCTGTGATGCCATCGAACCATCTCATCCTCTGTCATCCCCTTCTCCTCCTGCCTTCAATCTATCTCAGCATCAGGGTCTTTTCAAGAGTCAGCTCTTCACATCAGGTGGGCAAAGTATTGGAGATTCGGCTTCAACATCAGTTCTTCCAATGAATACTCAAGACTGATCTCCTTTAGGATGGACTGGTAGGAATTCCTTGCAGTCCAAAGGGCCTCTCAAGAGTCTTCTAAAACACCACAGCTTAAAAGCATCAATTGTTCAGCATTCAGCTTTCTTTATAGGCCAAATCTCACACCCATACATGACTATTGGAAAAACCATAGCCTTGACCACATGGACCTTTGTTGGAAAAGTAATGTTTTTGCTTTTTAAAATGCTGCCTAGGTTGGTCATAACTTTTCTTCCAAGGAGTAAGGGTCTTTTAATTTCATGGCTGCAATCACCACCTGCAGTGATTTTCAGTTCAGTTCAGCTCAGTTCAGTCACTCAGTTGTGTCTGACTCTTTGCGAACCCATGAATCGTAGCACGCCTGGCCTCCCTGTCCATCACCAATTCCCGGAGTACACTCAGACTCACGTTCATCGAGCCAATGAGGACATCCAGCCATCTCATCCTCTGTTGTCCCCTTCTCCTCCTGCCCCCAATCCCTCCCAGCATCAGAGTCTTTTCCAATGAGTCAGCTCTTCACATGAAGTGGCCAAAGTACTGGAGTTTCAGCTTTAGCTTCATTCCTTCCAAAGAAATCCCAGGGCTGATCTCCTTCAGAATGGACTGGTTGGATCTCCTTGCAGTCCAAGGGACTCTAAAGAGTCTTCTCCAGCACCACAGTTCAAAAGCATCAATTCTTCGGTGCTCAGCCTTCTTCACAGTCCAACTCTCACATCCATACATGACCACAGGAAAAACCATAGCCTTGACTAGACGAACCTTTGTTGGCAAAGTAATGTCTCTGCTTTTGAATATGTTATCTAGGTTGGTCATAACTTTCCTTCCAAGGAGTAAGCTTCTTTTAATTTCATGGCTGCAGTCACCATCTGCAGTGATTTTGGAGCCCAAAAAAATAAAGTCTGACACTGTTTCCACTGTTTCCCCATCTATTTCCCATGAAGTGATGGGACTGGATTCCATGATCTTCTTTTTCTGAATGTTGAGCTTTAAGCCAACTTTTTAACTCTCCACTTTTACTTTCATCAAGAGGCTTTTTAGTTGCTCTTCACTTTCTGCCATAAAGGTGGTGTCATGTGCATATCTGAGGTTATTGATATTTTTCCTGGCAATCTTGATTCCAGCTTGTGCTTCTTCTAGCCCAGCGTTTCTCATGATGTACTTTGCATATAAGTTAAATAAGCAGGGTGACAGTATACAGCCTTGACGTACTCCTTTTCCTATTTGGAACCAGTCTGTTGTTCCCTGTCCAGTTCTAACTGTTGCTTCCTGACCTGCATATAGGTTTCTCAAGAGGCAGGTCAGGTGGTCTGGTATTCCCCTCTCTTGAAGAATTTTCCACAGTTTATTGTGATCCACACAGTCAAAGGCTTTGGCATAGTCAATAAAGCAGAAATAGATGTTTTTTCTGGAACTCTCTTGCTTTTTCCATGATCCAGTGGATGTTGGCAATTTGATCTCTGGTTCCTCTTCCTTTTCTAAAACCAGCTTGAACATCAGGAAGTTCACGGTTCACATATTGCTGAAGGCTTGGAGAATTTTGAGCATTACTCTTCTAGCACGTGAGATGAGTGCAATTGTGCAGTAGTTTGAGCATTCTTTGGCATTGCCTTTCTTTGGGATTGGAATGAAAACTGACCTTTTCCAGTCCTGTGGCCACTGCTGAGTTTTCCAAATTTGCTGGCATATTGAGTACAGCACTTTCACAGCATCATCTTTCAGGATTTGAAAGAGCTCAACTGGCATTACATCACCTCCACCAGCTTTGTTCGGAGTGATGCTTCCTAAGACCTACTAGACTTCACATTCCAGGATGTCTGGCTCTAGGTCAGTGATCACACCATCGTGATTATATGGGTTATGAAGATCTTTTGTGTACAGTTCTTGTGTATTCTTGCCACCTCTTCTTGATATCTTCTGCTTCTGTTAGGTCCATACCTTCTGTCCTGTATCGAGCCCATCTTTGCATGAAATGTTCCCTCGGTATCTCTAATTTTCTTGAAGAGATCTGTAGTCTTTCCCATTCTGTTCTTTTCCTCTATATCTAAGTAAAACTGGGTGAAAAATGAAGAATCCCCTAACATAATTTTTCTTAATGTGTGGCCGAGGCTTTCTGTGCCATGATGCAAAACTTTCATTTTCTACTCCTTAAAGAGTTGCTCCTGAATCTCTGCCACTTCAGTAAGCGTCATGGGTGTTGGAGAGCTTGAAAGGTCAGAATATCTAAATCTATATAATTACTAAGGTTTGTGACTATTCTAGGCTGGCTGTTAATTAGGTGACTTTTGTTAATTGGTTCAATGAGCATTGAGAGTAGTTGAGGAAAAACTGGGTTCTCTAATGATAAAATAGTAATAAAATGTTTATGCTTAAAATACTGTATATTTAGCCTGAATTTGCTATCTGAAGCTTTAAGAACTACATAGTTTTTTAGGAAGCATACTGGAACATCATCTTTCAAGTCAAATGACTGTGCCAGCTTCCATTCCCACCAAAATGGGACTTCAACTGCTTCACCAAACTTTGTATCATCTGTTTTCTAACTATTGTTTTAAAAACATAGCCATTTTAGTAGGTCTTAGTCATACTTTAGTATGATATTAATTTGAATTTTACCAGTGAATAATGATGAACATCTTTTCATGTACTTATATGCCTTCAAAGTGTACTAGTTGGTCATTTATCTGTATGAAACTTTTACTTATTTTTAATTAGTATTAGTTTGTTTGCTGTTTATTAAATTTTGAGAATTCTTTATATATTCTTGATATAAGTCCTTTACAGAAGTAGGATTTAAAATATTTCTCTCAATCTGTGGATTTATATTTCTTTCTCCTAACATGGCTTTTGAAGAGTTTTGATAAAGTTACAATTTATAATATAATCAATCATGTGTAGTTGTTGGGCATAAGAAATCCTTATCATGTCTAAGGTTTAGATATTACATTTTGTTGCATAATATGTTTTTTAAAGTTTGCACTAATGCAATGTAAAACATTAATATTTTGATAAAATTTAACCTTTCCCCAGTAAATGACATTATTTTATATACTGTCAACGGTACCATTTGGTCTGACAGTGATAGCCAGTTTGAAGAGACTCTTAAATGATTGATGACTATACAGATGTAGAATATAGCTTCACTTTACAGCTTGCACTATTATATTGCTAAGTATTCTTCAGAGATAAGTAGTGAAAAACTAAGATTACTTTCTTATTTTTATTTCAAATGCTATCACTGTAATGATAATATAATGTAATTATAATGTAAATGGTTAAACATTTAACTATTTTTAAGTGTAAAACATAAGAAGTATTAACTATGAAACAGAGACGAAGTAGAAAAAAATTAAGATTGATGCTTCTGAGAGGTAAATTTAGTGCACAGCAATAACTGTGGCATTCAAAAATGTTTTCCAATATCTCCAACTATGATGCATTTTCAGATAGATTTAATAGTAGTAATTTGAAAAATCTTTACTGAAAATAGGAGAAATAATCCTTACAAAACAATACTCCCACCTGTGCAATTTGTTTTGTCAGTCGGATTAGTATATTGTTTTATACAACAAGCAAACCTTTGTTAAATTTTAACTTTGCTAAATTAACTTAAATTACATATGTAATTTACATTTTTGTGTTATGATAAAATATTTCTAATTATTCTTTTTGTATAACTTTAATAATAAAAGCTAATGAAGAAAACATGTTATAATGGATACTTTATTTCTCAGATCTGCAAGTATAAGTCAGAGATGAAATATCTGAAGAAAAACTTGCCCAATAATTTGTAACTTATTTATTTTCTAATCAGCTTTGTGCAACATGGGAGAAAAAACAAGTGTGTACCATTTGCTTGACTGTTACAAGTCTAGACATTTTTTAATATCGGAAGCATATGCCTAAAGGGGGAAGATAAAGAATACTGTCTGATTTTTCTGATGATTTTTTTTCCCTCTGAAATCACTACTTTCCAGATTTTTATATATTTGACATATTTAATATGTTTCTATTCAAAACTCCTCTGATTTGAAACTAATTTAATTTTTATATAAACATGAACTGTTGTATAACTTGGATATAAGGTTTATGACTTATTGTCTTAAATTTTTATAATATTTTCCTCTGAAATTAAAAATTTCATCCTTTTATTTCTTCTACTTTCTCTGTTTCTTTGTCAGGGTTGTTGTACTACAATGTTGTACACACACACACACACACACACACTCACTGCTTCACTTGGCATCATATCCAAATGTTAAGTAAAACAACTGAGTCAACATATGAAATCCAAAACTTCCCTCCTTCCCCTTGGTTAGTAGTTTTACTTGTGTATTTGAGCTTCATTATACTAAATTAATGACTTAGGTACTCTATCCCACATAGTCAATGACAACACCATATTGACTCCCCCACAGAGCAGATGGCTTTAAAACTTCTAGCACTATTGACTTTATCCCACAAAGAAGAGACTGGATCAACACAACAGGCTTTCTTTCTTTTTTCTTTTTCTTTGAAAATTACCACTAAAATAAATGTTTCCTGCTCCTCAGGATGATTGAAAGAGAGAAAAAAGAGATGCCAGAATTGATACACTAGTGGATTAACTTCCAAAGTAGGAAATCAGATGTGGGAGAGAAGGCTCCTAGACTTACCACATTAACAATGGGAAATATAAACAAGCAGAAAATATTTGACATTAAGATGTTATTCAGAAAATAGCTAAACTGCAGTCAATAAGTGGAGGTTAATAATAAGAACCCTGCCTTTTGAATACATGTTTAATAGATAAGATGTAAGCATATGCAGAAGTTTTTTCATTAGTCATTGAGATATTGCAAGTTAAAAAGCCAGGCTAGAGTAAGGTGAGGCATTCATCCACAACAAAATTTAAGGGAGTGATAAAAAAAAAAAAACCCACAGCGATTAAGATAAATGATATTTTGGTGAAACATTTTTAAAAATTAAAAAATAATAATAATAAAACATATCAAAAGTTTGAATAAAAGATAAGACCTGTTGTCTGGGCCACAATGAGGTATCTATTGGAATGTACAAAATTTTAGAAGACTAGCAATAGCAAATGTTTTCAAGAGTATAAAGCAATTAGAACTTTCTTAAGTTGTTGGTTAAAATATTAAAATTTATAATCATTTTGGAAAACTTAAATAGTTTTTAATGACATTAAACATACACTTAAACTATGACCAAGCAATTCCAGACTCATCCTGGTGTATACCAAAAAAAATGAAAACATATTTTTACAAAAAGACTTATTGATGTTCATAGCAGCTATATTAATAGCCAAAGACTGGACTTCTCTGGTGGTTCAGTGGTAAAGTCTGCCTTGCAATGCAAGGGATACTGGTTCAATCCCTGGTCCAGGAAGATCCCATATATCATGGAGCAACTAAGCCTGTATGCATCAACTACTGAGCCTGCACTCTGGAGCCCTCAAGTGGCAACTACTAGGCCCATGTGCCACAACTACTGAAGCCCAGGCATCCTAAAGCCCATGTTCTGCGACAGGAGAAGCCACTGCAATGAGAAGTCTAACATCGCAAAAAAATAGTAGCCCTGACTCACCACAACTAGAGATAATCCCTGTGTGCAGCAACAAAAACCTGGAACAGTCAAAAATAAATAAATAGTAAGAACTTACTCAGTGATCAATGCAAAGAAATAGAGGAAAATAACAGAATGGGAAAGACTAGAGATCTCTTCAAAAAATTAGAGATACCAAGGGAATATTTCATGCAAACACGGGCACAATAAAGGACAGAAATGTATTGACCTCACAGAAGAGAAGATACTAAGAAGAGGTGGCAAGAATACACAGAAGAACTATGGGAAAAGATCTTCACAACCCAGATAATCACTATGGTGAGATCACTCATGTAGAGCCAGACATCCTAGTATGCAAAGTCAAGTGAGCCTTAGGAAGCATCACTACGAACAAAGCTAGTGGAGGTGATGGAATTCCAGTTGAGTTATTTTAAATCCTAAACGATGATGCTGTGAAACTGCTGCACTCAATATGCATGCAAATTTGGAAAACTCAGCAGTGGCCACAGGACTGGAAAAGGTCAGTTTTCATTCCAATCCCAAAGAAAGACAATGCCAAAGAATGTACAAACAACCACATAATTGCACTCATCTCACACATTAGCAAATTACTGCTCAAAAGTCTCCAAGCCAGGCTTCAACAGTACGTGAACCGTGAACTTCCTGATGTTCAAGCTGGTTTTAGAAAAGGCAGAGGAACCAGAGATCAAATTGCCAACATCCGCTGGATCATCAAAAAACTGAATGTTCCAGAAAAAAAAAAAATCTACTTCTGCTTTATTAACTATGTTAAGCCTTTGATTGTGTGGATCACAACAAACTGAAAAATTCTGAAAGAGATGGGAATAGCAGATCACCTGACCTGCTTCCTGAGAAAATTGTATGCAGGTCAAGAAGCAACAGGTAGAACTGGACATGGAACAACAGACTGGCTCCAAATAGGAAAAGGAGTACTTCAAGGCTGCACCCTGCTTATTCAACTTCTATGCAGAGTACATCGTGAGAAATGCTGGACTGGATGAAGCACAAGCTGGAATCAAGATTGCCGGGAGAAATATCAATAACCTCAGATATGCAGATGACACCACACTTGTAAGAAAGCGAAGAACTAAAGAGCCTCTTAATGAAAATGAAAGATGAGAGTGAAAAAGTTGGCTTAAAACTCAACATTCAGAAAACCAGGATCATGGCTTCTGGTCCCATCACTTCATGGTAAATAGACGGGGAAACAGTAGAAACAGTGACAGACTTTATTTTTGGGGCTCCAAAATCACTGCAGATGCTGATTGCAGCCATGAAATAAAAGATGCTTGCTCCTTGGAAGCAAAGTTATGACCAAACTAGACAGCATATTAAAAAGCAAAGACATTACTTTGCCAACAAAGTTCCATCTACTCACAGCTTTGGTTTTTCCAGTAGTCATGTATGTATGTGAGTTGAACTGTAAAGAAACCTGAGTGCCAAAAATTGATGCTTTTGAACTGTGGTGTTGGAAAAGACTATTGAGAGTGACTTGGACAGCAAGGAGATCCAATCATTCCATCCTAGATGAAATCAGTCCTGAATATTCATTGGAAGGACTGATGTTGAAGCTAAAACTCCAGGACTTTGGCTACCTGTTTCGAAGAACTGACTCATTTCAAATATTCTGATTTGGGGATGATTGAAGGCAGGAAGAGAAGGGGACGACAGAAGATAAGATGGTTAGATGGCATCACCAACTCAATGGACATGAGTTTTAGTAAGCTCTGGGAGTTGGTGATGGACAGGGAAGACTGGCATACTGCACTCCATGGGGTTAGAAAGAGTCGTACATGACTGAGAGACTGAACTGAACTGAACTGAACTGCACTGAAGAAATAGCCAAAGACTGAAAACAACTTAAATAGCAGAATAAAGGATAAAAAAATTATGCCATATTCATACCATGTATTCTTCATGGAAACCATGTAGAAATAAAAGGAATTAAAGATTATATACTGTATTATTCTATTGCTACAAAGCTCAAGAACAGGCAAGATGATATTGATAGAAATTAAGCTTAGAAACACAAGTAATCATGTGAGCCTGTGAAGGTATCAACTAGAATTGGACTGATATGATGGATTTTTTTCTTTTTTTTTTTTGCTTTAGGTACTTGCATCTGCCAAACCCATTCAAATCCACGATTAAGATCAATAAGCTAGGTTACATGAAACGTACTTTCATTTCAAAAGGGGGGGAGAAATGAAAGGGAGACTAGTGCAGTGTTTCTCAACCTTTTCTCATTATTCCCTCCTTCAGTAGCTTTTTTGAATACTTTTTTCCTAATCATACCTCTGTATATGAAGTTTTAATACCATAGATACATCTATTTGTATATTTTTCATATAGTTATGCTTCATATATAATACAATAAAGTTTTTTGTTCTCTCCCTGAGAACTCATTTTCACTTGCTCAGGGCCATTACTTCTACTGAGAAAGCATGGGCTAGAGTTAAGTGGGTTACACAGTAGGTTGTTGAAATCATCAAAGTGAAATTTAAAAATTAACCACAACTCCTCTACTCTAGGTATCCAAATGAGAAATTGGCCCATATATAAAGTATTGAGTGAGGAATATAATTAATTTTCTTGAAATGGTGAGATAAGGAAACTGATATTTAAACTTTTAGGATAAATATTCAATATAAAATAATGCATAAAATTTTTATAGACAAAAATAACTGGTTTTATTCATTAACAGCCATCTGTATTAAACATTTTAAATACTCTTAAGCTGATAGTTTATTCTGAGGCAGAAATAATGCCTCAAGCAAAGTGGGAACAGAATTTTATAATCTTGAAATACAGAAAACTGTTTCATTAATTGACTTCAATTTATATACTCTTAATTTTTTCTCCCTTTTTCTATTGCTTGAAAAAAAATTTAAATGAAAAAGATCTTTCTGCTTTTTCATTACTTAGAGCTGGATATTTATTCCAACAATATAAATGATGTTTTTCTTTTACCATTTGTTTACAATAAATACCTGTAGCAACTCAGTGGTCATCAGAGTTATAACTGAATATTTATTCCATATATCTCCTTTATTATTTAAATTTTACATCACTGGCAAAGCTATACTTTAAAGTTGTAAGCTTTATTATGCTGGTATATCAGGCAAATGAGTGTTTGATGGGGTGTGCTAATGTGAGCTAAAAATAAAATCCCATCTGTTCATGTTTCAAACCACACTGCATCAATACCCTGCATATTGGGTACTACATAATTTAATGAAACACAAATAAAAATTTGCTTATTTTTAATCTTTCTATAACAGTAAAATCCTGCTAGTTTTAAGAGGAAAAAATTCACATATGAGTTTCTGGAAGGCAACATATTTGCATATTTATCAAGATAAGATGAACATAAATAAAAGTAAACAATCCAATGTCTGTTTTAAATCCAAGAAAAGTAAAAAAAAAATTAAGAATGTATACCATAAAAGTTGAATCATTTCATCAAGTGCTTGAATAACATGTTTTAAGTAAGTATATACTCAAATATTTTTCACATATAGAATGATTTGTCAACTGAAAAATGCATATCCTTTGTGAATTGTTATGCTTCCTGGCTAAGTAAACACTATTTATTCTTTTATTTCACTTTTGCAATCAGTCTTCATATCCTCTTAGGCATCAAACCTGTTCCTAAAAATTTTCTATGCCATAAGGGTTCTGGTTGGATTCTACTGAGGAAACTACTGGATGATAAACAGAAAAAATTATTCTTACAAATCCATTGTGTTCTTTGCTTTATTTCCACAGTGTACATTTGCTAAAAGAATTTTTAAATTAACAATTAATATTTAATATTTGTTATGGATATTTTATTATCTTATGATCAGGAGACACATTTAAAGTGAAATACATCAGATCAGATCAGTCGCTCAGTCGTGTCCAACTCTTTGCGACCCCATGTATCGCAGCACGCCAGGCCTCCCTGTCCAGCACCAACTCCCGGAGTTCACCGAGACTCAGGCCCATCGAGTCAGTGATGCCATTCAGCCATCTCATTCTTGGTCATCCCCTTCTCCTCTTGCCCCCAATCCCTCCCAGCATCAGAGTCTTTTCCAATGAGTCAACTCTTCGCATGAGATGGCCAAAGTACTGGAGTTTCAGTTTTAGCATCATTCCTTCCAAAGAAATCCCAGGGCTGATCTCCTTCACAATGAACTTGTTGGATCTCCTTGCAGTCCAAGGGACTTTCAAGAGTCTTCTCCAACACCACAGTTCAAAAGCATCAATTATTCAGTGCTTAGCCTTCTTCACAGTCCAACTCTCACATCCATACATGACCACAGGAAAAACCATAGCCTTGACTAGACGAACCTTTGTTGGCAAAGTAACGTCTCTGCTTTTGAATATGCTATCTAGGTTGGTCATAACTTTCCTTTCAAGGAGTAAGCGTCTTTTAATTTCATGGCTGCAGTCACCATCTACAGTGATTTTGGAGCCCAGAAAAATAAAGTCTGACACTGTTTCCACTGTTTCCCCATCTATTTCCCATGAAGTGATGGGACCGGATGCCATGATCTTCGTTTTCTGAATGTTGAGCTTTAAGCCAACTTTTTCACTCTCCACTTTCACTTTCATCAAGAGGCTTTTTAGTTCCTCTTCACTTTCTGCCATAAGGGTGGTATCATCTGCATATCTGAGGTTATTGATATTTCGGGTGCAGGAGGGCCTAGAGGCGCTATCACACGTTGAATGTCAGGAAGGGCGGTGGTGAGGAGATACCCCTCGTCCAAGGTAAGGAGCAATGGCTGCGCTTTGCTGGAGCAGCCATGAAGAGATACCCCACGCCCAAGGTAAGAGATCCCAATTAAGACAGTAGGTGTTGCAAGAGGGTATCAGAGGGCAAACACACTGAAACCATACTCACAGAAAACTAGTCAATCTAATCACACTAGGACACAGCCTTGTCTAACTCAATGAAACTAAGCCATGCCCATGGGGCAACCCAAGATGGGCAGGTCATTGTGGAGCGGGCTGACAGAATGTGGCCCACTGCAGAAGGGAATGGCAAACCACTTCAGTATTCTTGCCTTGAGAACCCCATGAACAGTATGAAAAGGCAAAATGATAGGATACTGAAAGAGAAACTCCCCAGGTCAGTAGGTGCCCAATATGCTACTGGAGATCAGTGGAGAAATAACTCCAGAAAGAATGAAGGGATGGAGCCAAAGAAAAAAGAATACCCAGCTGTGGATGTGACTGGTGATAGAAGCAAGGTCTGATGCTGTAAAGAGCGATATTGCATAGGAACCTGGAATGTCAGGTCCATGAATCAAGGCAAATTGGAAGTGGTCAAACAAGAGATGGCAAGAGTGAATGTTGACATTCTAGGAATCAGCAAACTGAAATGGACTGGAATGGGTGAATTTAACTCAGATGATCATTATATCTACTACTGTGGGCAGGAATCCCTCAGAAGAAATGGAGTAGCCATCATGGTCAACAAAAGAGTCTGAAATGCAGTACTTGGATGCAATCTCAAAAATGACAGAATGATCTCTGTTCGTTTCCAAGGCAAACCATTCAGTATCACAGTAATCCAAGTCTATGCCCCAACCAGTAATGCTGAAGAAGACCTCCAAGACCTTTTAGAACTAACACCCAAAAAAGATGTCCTTTTCATTATAGGGGACTGGAATGCAAAAGTAGGAAGTCAAGAAACGCCTGGAGAAACAGGCAAATTTGGCCTTGGAATATGCAATGAAGCAGGACAAAGACTAATAGAGTTTTGCCAAGAGAACTCACCAGTCATAATAAATACCCTCTTCCAACAACACAAGAGAAGACTCTACACATGGACATCACCAGATGGTCAACACCAAAATCAGATTGATTATATTCTTTGCAGCCAAAGATGGAGAACTCTATACAGTCCACAAAAACAAGACCAGGAGCTGACTGTGGCTCAGATCATGAACTCCTTATTGCCAAATTCAGACTGAAATTGAAGAAAGTAGGGAAAACCACTAGACCATTCAGGTATGACCTAAATCAAATCCCTTATGATTATACAGTGGAAGTGAGAAATAGATTTAAGGGCCTAGATCTGATAGATAGAGTGCCTGATGAACTATGGAATGAGGTTCGTGACATTGTATAGGAGACAGGGATCAAGACCATCCCCATGGAAAAGAAATGCAAAAAAGCAAAATGGCTGTCTGGGGAGACCTTACAAATAGCTGTGAAGAGTAGAGAAGCGAAAAGCAAAGGAGAAAAGGAAAGATATAAACATCTGTATGCAGAGTTCCAAAGAATAGCAAGAAGAGATAAGAAAGCCTTCTTCAGCGATCAATGCAAAGAAATAGAGGAACACAACAGAATGGGAAAGACTAGAGATCTCTTCAAAAAAATCAGAGATACCAAAGGAAAATTTCATGCAAAGATGGGCTCACTAAAGGACAGAAATGGTATGGACCTAACAGAAGCAGAAGATATTAAGAAGAGGTGGCAAGAATACACAGAAGAACTGTACAAAGAAGATCGTCATGAACCAGATAATCACGATGGTGTGATCACTCACCTAGAGCCAGACATCCTGGAATGTGAAGTCAAGTGGGCCTTAGAAAGCATCACTATGAACAAAGCTAGTGGAGGTGATGGAATTCCAGTTGAGCTATTCCAAATCCTGAAAGACGATGCTGTGAAAGTACTGCATTCAATATGCCAGGAAATTTGGAAAATTCAGCAGTGGCCACAGGACTGGAAAAGGTCAGTTTTCAGTCCAATCCCAAAGAAAGGCAATGCCAAAGAATGCTCAAACTACCACACAATTGCACTCATCTCACACGCTAGTAAAGTAATGCTCAAAATTCTCCAAGCCAGGCTTCAACAATATGTGAACCGTGAACTTCCAGATGTTCAAGCTGGTTTTAGAAAAGGCAGAGGAACCAGAGATCAAATTGCCAGCATCCACTGGATCATCGAAAAACCAAGCGATTTCCAGAAAAGCATCTATTTCTGCTTTATTGACTATGCAAAAGCCTTTGACTGTGTGGATCACAATATTCTGTGGGAAATTCTTCAAAAGATGGGAATACCAGACCACCTGACCTGCCTCTTGAGAAAGTGAAATATATACATCCTTTCACCTATTTATCATAACTGGCTTTGGTAGCTTTCATTGAGCTACCATGAACACAAGCATTATTTAAAGTATTCTATTGTGAGATATAACACCACTCAGAGTGTGCATAGTTTGGTAATTCTACTTTATACCTAATACACTACTTAATAGAAATTTATGTACATATTTTTATCTTGAGGTATAATTATTATCTTTTGCACTGATGATTGCATTTCTTTCAAAGATAGACATAAACATATTCTCTAGATTTGTTCCCTTCCATTTTTCCTGTTCAATCACACACATATTTTAGGCAAAACCAACATAATTTGAGATGAAATTTCACAAAACATTGTTGGAAATACTCACTCTCTAGTAATAGAAAGATGCTGAATCATCATCTTTTAGCTTATTTTTCTGTGTGAGATTTCCTGATATCTCCACCACATTGCTTTGACTATGTAACTTGGTTTCTATTTTCCTACCTAAGCCACTTCTCTGATGGGGTCAACTTAACTGTTGTATTTGGTTTGATAAACTATACATCAATTACCTAAACAAGGACATTTTTTGTTTGTTTGTTTCATCTCCTAATTTACTAACTAGTCATAGGCCCCATCAGTGACAGAGGCAGTCTCACTCTTGTAACATTATTTTTAAAAGTATGATTTTAACCCAGCTATGGACATTAACTTGCTGCTGCTGCTAAGTCGCATCAGTCGTGTCCAACCCTGTGCGACCCCATAGATGGCACCCAACAGGCTTCTCCATCCCTGGGATTCTCCAGGCAAGAATACTGGAGTGGGTTGCCATTTCCTTCTCCAAGGACATTTCAAAGAGTGAAATGGAACCCTAGTATGAAAGAATCTGGAAAAAGAAGCACAAATCAGGTCTGTCCTGGGAAAACTTGGATGAGTGGTCAAATTAAGGTCTGACCATATTAGGATCATATTAGGAGAGTTAGAACCTTACATGGACCAACTAACTGGTTCAAAATTGGTAAAGGAGTATGACAAGGCTGTAAATTGACACCCTGCTTATTTAAATTATATGCAGAGTACATCATGCAAAATGTTGGGCTGGATGAATCACAAGCTTTAATCAAGATTGCTAGGAGAAATATCAAAACCTCAGATTTGCAGTTGATACCACTCTAATGGCAGAAAGTGAAGAGGAACTAAAGAGCCTCTTGATGAAGGTCAAAGAGGAGAGTGAAAAATTTGGCTTAAAACTCAACATTCAAAAAACTAAGATCATGTTATCCAATCCCAACACTTTATGGCAAATAGAAGGTGAAAAAGTAGAAGCAGTGACAGATTTTCTTTTCTTGGACTCCAAAATCACTGCAGATGGTGATTGCAGCCTTGAAATTAGAATATGCTTATTTCTTGGAAGGAAAGCTATGACAAACCTAGACAACATATTAAAATCAAAGACATCATTTTGCCACCAAAGTCCATGTAGTCAAAGCTATGGTTTTTCCAGTAGTCATGTACAGATGTTAGAGTTGGACCATAAAAAAGGCTGAACACTGAAGAACTGATGTTTTCAAATTGAAGTGCTAGAGAAGACTCTTAAGAGTCCCTTGGACAGCAAGATCAAGCCAGTCAATCCTAAAGGAAATCAACCCTGAATATTCATTGGAAAGACTGATGCTGAATTTCCAATATTTTGGCCACCTGGTGAAAAGGACAGACTTATTGGGAAAAAACCTGATGCTAGGAAAGACTGAAGGCAAAAGGAGAAAAAGACAGCATAGAATGAGATGGTTAGATAGGATCATCAACTCAATGGACATGAACTTGAGCAAACTTTGGCAGATAGTGGAGGACAGGGAAGCCTAGCATGCTTCAGTCTATGAGGTCACAAAGTATTGAACACAACAGCGAATGAACAACCACAAAATATTAAGACATTATTTCTACAATCTGTCCTTCATCCATATACATTTATACCATTTGAAACCCAATACTTCTCATTTAACCATGGACTGAATAGTCCATATTTAATTTTATGTGCCCACCAGGAGGGATGGATATGATGTTTCTCAAATTATCATTCCTCAAGTCAATTTCCCCTCTAAATAGTTCATATTGCCTGCTCTGATTTAGCTGCTCTTGCAAGCTCTCAGCTATGTTCAAAATTCTAGAATTGATCTCTTCACCTTTGGAAGTTTTGAGAAAACAGAAGATAAAGTTCTATACATTCTGTACTGTAATGAGATTCTCGATGTGTAGTGGAAAAAAAAAGTTTTCTCTTTTCCTCCAAGGAAAGTTTTATAATTTTATATTAAAGAAAATATATCTACATATTATAATCAACATATTAATTGAAAAATCTTATCTATTTTAATGAGTATCATTGGATTTATTTGTTTAAACTTTTAAAATACAATATAATCAAATTGTAAACAAACTAAAGGGAATTGATAGATACCTGAATTAAGACTGTTTTCTGAGCAATTTTTGGCAAGAGTAGATTGTTGTTGTAGTTGATATTCTTGTTTAGTCTGACTCTTTTCCTACCCCATGGACCGTAGCCCACCTGATTCCTCTGTCCATGAAGTTTTCCAAACAAGAATACTGGAGTGAGTTGCCAGTTCCTTCTCTAGGGGATCTTCCCAACCCAGGGATCAAACCCACATCTTCCACATTGGCAGGCAGATTCTTTACCACTGAGCCACTAGGGAAGACCAAGAGTAGATTAGCATCTAGAAATAGGATTCTTAGTACTGTGGTACTTCAGGTACTATAAGCAACAATATTTCAAGGCAATAAATCTTGAAATTAAAACCATAAAAATAAATATTTTCTGTCTAATGTTTTATGAAAAAATAAAATGAGTCTTTGTAATCAAAGAAGAGAGGGTATTTAGACTAATATTTCTGGCTGATTGGACTATGAAGTGAAGTCGTTCAGTTGTGTCCAACTCTTTGCGACCCCATGGACTGTAGCCTATGAGGCTCCCCCATCCACTAGATTTTCCAGGCAAGAGTACTGGAGTTGGTTGCCATTGCCTTCTCCAGAGGATCTTCCCAACCCAGGGACTGAACCTGAGTCTCCTGCGATGCAGGCAGACACTTTACCATCTGAGCTACCAAGGAAGCTACCAAGGAAGTTGGATTATACTATTACATAATTATAGCACTCAGGATGTAGTCAAATTAACAATATTTTAGTGGATAATCTGCAGATTTTTTTTCTTTTTTTGGTATGAGAACTAAATTGAGGGATGTGATAATAAAGGAAAGGATAGATTATCTTAAGAGGACTGTAACAATTTAGCATTTGATGTACAAGTTAGTGGTTTTTAAAGTAGAAACACCACTCAAACGTCTTTTTAAAAATGTATACTACTTATTACCTTTGAAGTGGATGAACATTGCATATTTACAGTGTGTGTGGAACACTTTTAAACACAAAGGTCATTTTAATTTTAAACATAGTTGTCCTATTTTGTTCCTGAGATATCTAAGCACTCATCAGAGCCACACTCTGGGTATTTAATAAGTGATGCTTACCGCCAGACCAAATGCCAACTGTCAGTGCCATCTTGTGACAATATCTATCAAAGTAAAAGGGTTGGATAACCTGTTCTTTGTTTCCCTTTTACTAAAAACTCAGAAGATCTTCTCAAAAGTCAAAGAATTTTAGTAGAGTATGAAATTGCTTGAGATGCTGTTCTTTAAAATGAACCTACCACCTTATCACCATTTCATTGTGCTCAGCCTTTCTTCCATCATACTTAGTACATCTTCTTTCCTTGAAGGTTCTTTCAAATTTCTGTTCCAATTGTCTTCAGCCTATCAACTGTCTACTAGCGTGAATAATCTGATTTATTGTAATTTGAGAAAAGTATTATCTTGTAAAATTTTCTTTCACTATTTTGACAAGCACAATTAGAATGGATAGCCAGATGATTTTCTATAGTGTTGTTTAAAAGCACTTTTCTTTTTTTTACCCAACTCTCACTGTATAGAAAAGAATATGCCTATTAAAATAACTACTTCATTTATAGGATTTCAATCAGTGTAATGGCTAAAATCATGTTGTTTGGAGATAATTCATTAACTTAACAAGATCTGATAGTAATAACTGGACAGTTCATTTACCAAATGGGAATTATTTTTCATTAAATAATACACTTAGGAGGGAAAGTTTTCAGTGAAAAAATATATATATGGGAAAAATATATCTGTTTTAAAATATAATTCAATTAGGAAGTCAATACATGTGTGTGTATATATATATATGTATATATATACACACACATATATTTTCTCAAATCAACCAATTCAAAAAATAAAACTTACGGCATACTAGTAAAACTTTTATGTTCTGTTTGCTTCTCTGATTTCTCAAATTACAACTTTTTATCTTAATAAATGCAGTGGGTAGTAAAATCATTTTAAATCATATGCATTAATTTTGCAGTTGGGTAAACTGCTATTAATTGGCATTATACATACTATCTAACAGGGAGTGATGAATTACTGGAATAGAATTGAAATAATGCTGGATATGAGTCCTAGCATACTTCAGTTCAAGTCAGTTCAGTCGCTCCTTCGTGTCCAACTCTGCGACCCCATGAATCGCAGCACGCCAGGCCTCCCTGTCCAACACCAACTCCCGGAGTTCACTCAGACTCATGTCCATCGAGTCGGTGATGCCATCCAGTCATCTCATCCTCTGTTGTCCTCTTCTCCTCCTGCCCCCAATCCCGGCCAGCATCAGAGTCTTTTCCAATGAGTCAACTCTTCACATGAGATGGCCAAAGTACTGGACTTTCAGCTTTAGCATCATTTCTTCCAAAGAAATCCCAGGGCTGATCTCCTTCAGAATGGACTGGTTGGATCTCCTTGCAGTCCAAGGCACCCTCAAGAGTCTTCTCCAACACCACAGTTCAAAAGCATCAATTCTTCAGTGCTCAGCCCTCTTCACAGTCCAGCTCTCAAATCCATATGTGACCACAGGAAAAACCATAGCCTTGACTAGACGAATCTTTGTTGGCAAAGTAATGTCTCTGCTTTTGAATATGCTATCTAGGTTGGTCATAACTTTCCTTCGAAGGAGTAAGTGTCTTTTAATTTCATGGCTGCAGTCACAATCTGCAATGATTTTGGAGTCCAAAAAAATAAAGTCTGACACTGCTTCCACTATTTCCCCATCTATTTCCCATGAAGTGATGGGACCAGATGCCATGATCTTCGTTTTCTGAATGTTGAGCTTTAAGCCAACTTTTTCACTCTCCACTTTCACTTTCATCAAGAGACTTTTTAGTTGCTCTTCACTTTCTGCAATAAGGGTGGTGTCATCTGCATATCTGAGGTTATTGATATTTCTCCTGGCAATCTTGATTCCAGCTTGTGTTTCTTCCAGCCCAGCGTTTCTCATGATGTACTCTGCATGTAAGTTAAATAAGCAGGGTGACAATATACAGCCTTGACGTACTCCTTTTCCTATTTGGAACCAGTCTGTTGTTCCCTGTCCTGTTCTAACTGTTGCTTCCTGACCTGCATATAGATTTCTCAAAAGGCAGGTCAGGTGGTCTGGTATTCCCATCTCTTTCAGAATTTTCCACAGTTGATTGTGATCCACACAGTCAAAGGCTTTGGCATAGTGAATAAAGCAGAAATAGATGTTTTTCTGGAACTCTCTTGCTTTTTTCGTGATCCAGTGGATGTTGGCAATTTGATCTCTGGTTCCTCTGCCTTTTCTAAAACCATCTTGAACATCTGGAAGTTCACGGTTCACATATTGCTGAAGGCTTGGAGAATTTTGAGCATTACTTTACTAGCTTGTGAGATGAGTGCAATTGTACGGTAGTTTGAGCATTCTTTGGCATTGCCTTTCTTTGGGATTGGAATGAAAACTGCCCTTTTCTAGTCCTGTGGCCACTGCTGAGTTTTCCAAATTTGCTGGCATATTGAGTACAGCACTTTCACAGCATCATCTTTCAGGATTTGAAAGAGCTCAACTGGAATTCCATCACCTCCACTAGCTTTGTTCGTAGTGATGCTTTCTAAGGCCCACTTAACTTCACATTCCAGGATGTCTGGCTCTAGGTGAGTGATCACACCATCGTGATTATCTGGTTCATGACGATCTTCTTTGTACAGTTCTTCTGTGTATTTTTGCCATCTTTTCTTAATATCTTCTGCTTCTGTTAGGTCCATACCATTTCTGTCCTTTATTGAGCCCATCTTTGCATGAAATGTTCCATTGGCATCTCTAATTTTCTTGAAGAGATCTCTAGTCTTTCCCATTCTGTTGTGTTCCTCTATTTCTTTGCATTGATCGCTGAAGAAGGCTTTCTTATCTCCTCTTGCTATTCTTTGGAACTCTGCATTCAGATGCTTATATCTTTCCTTTTCTCCTTTGCTTGTCACTTCTCTTCTTTTCACAGCTATTTGTAAGGCCTCCCCAGACAGCCATTTTGCTTTTTTGCATTTCTTTTCCATGGGGATGGTCTTGATCCCTGTCTCCTGTACAATGTCACGAACCTCATTCCATAGTTCATCAGGCACTCTATCTATCAGATCTAGGCCCTTAAATCTATTTCTCACTTCCACTGTATAATCATAAGGGATTTGATTTAGGTCATACCTGTATGGTCTAGTGGTTCAAGAAACTGTATATTGCATATTTTAAATTGAAGGAAAATAGCCTTTTATATCATCAAGAGCCAATCTACCTTTTAGTGTAACCATTCTGGAATATTATTTAGCAAAATGTTTGCTGTTGAATATACTACAGATTATTGTGTATTATCATTACATTTCTGAACATTGAGTCCAAATATGTGTGTATGTGTTTGATGCACATTTAACATGACTATAGCCATATACAGACTCTTGGACAGGCATGCAAAATGTATTTTGTGTATGTATATGTGATATGTATGTATGTGTGCATGCATTTGCCAAACCAACATTTTATCATCCTGGCACAGATCTTACTATCAGATGGAAGGGTCCATATTTTAACCTGTTATATCCTGTTTAACAATGTTTTTTCTGTGTTCACTGTATAACAGTGGATATAATGTTGGCTTGGGGAACAGAGATACCAACACTTTATTCAGAGTTTTCAGAACATACTAAATGAACTTGATGAGTCTTTTAACTACTCCATGCCCTACTTTAGAAATCATAAAACAAGTTTATAATTCAATATATAGATTATGAATTTTTATGATTTCCTATAGAAAAAAGAAATTTCTTTTCAACTTTTACATTGTAATTTAATTTCTTCCATTGTTGGATTTAAAAAAATGATCCTCTATAGTCATTATAAACACCACACTACTTTACATGTCTCCAGAGAAAACTGTATGCAAGTCAAGAGGCAACAGTTAGAACTGGACATGGAACAACAAACTGGTTCAAAGAGAATTACATCAAGGCTGTAAATTGTCACCCTGCTTATTTAACTTCTATGAAGTGTACATCATGCAAAATGCTGGGCTGGATGAAGCACAGATGGAATTAAGATTGCCGGGAGAAATATCAGTAATCTCAGAAATGCAGATGATACCACCCTAATGGCAGAATGCAAAGAGGAAGTAAAGAGCCTCCTGATTAAGATGAAAGAGGAAAGTGAAAAAACTGACTTAAAACTCAACATTCAAAAAACTAAGATCATGTCATCCAGTTCCATCACATAATGGCAAATAGATGGGGAAAGAATGGAAACAGTGACAGACTTTATTTTCCTGGGATCCAAAATCACTGCAGACAGTGACTGCATCTGTTAAATTAAAAGACGCTTACTTCTTAGAAGAAAAGTAATGACAAACATAGACAGTGTATTAAAAAGCAGAGACATCACTTTACTGGCAAAAGTCTGTATAGTCAAAGCTATCGTTTTTCCAATAGTTATGTACAAATATGAGTTGGGCCAAAAAAAGGTTGAGCACCAAAAAATTGGTACTTTCAAACTGTGGTGCTGAAGAAGACTTTTTAAGCGTCCCTTGGACAGCAAGGATATCAAACCAGTCAATCCTAAAGGAGATCAACCTTGAAAATTCATTGGAAGAACTGATTCTGAAGCTGAAGCTCTAATACTTTGGCCCCATGATGTGAGGAGCTGACTCATTGGAAAAGATCCTGATGCTGGGAAAGATTGAAGGCAGGAGGGAAAGGGGATGACAGCGGTTGAGATGATTGGATGGCATCACTGACTCTATGGACATGAGTTTGAGCAAATTCAGGGAGAAAGTGAAGAATAGGAAAAGCTGGCATGCTGTTGTTCAAGGGGTTGCAAAGAGTGTGACACGACTGAGTGACTTAACAACAATAGTCATTAGCACAGAAACGAAAATTAGAAATTTCCATGAGGGAACACAGAGAAGAATGTATAAAAAAAGTTTACTATATTAACTCCCTGGCTTGACCAAAATTTTGTTGAGTATTTCTAATTTTATGGTACCTACCATACGTCAGTGGGAGGAAAAGCATTTTTTTAAAAAATGCAGTGCCTATCATTGTTTAGATATAAATTAAAATTATTTTCTGAGTTGTATTTAATATATATTTTTGAAAAGAGGTAATGATAGACAACATTCACTGAGTCTGTATTATGTGACAGTTACTGTGCCAGGCATGTAACAAGATCAACTTTATTTAATTCTTAGACCAAATTTACAAAACTGCCTTCATTATTTTAATGCAGATAATGAGTTTCTCTGAAAAAGGAGTATTCTAGTATAAAAATATATTTTAATCTCATAAAATCAGAGACCTAGAAAGTCTTCATTCATTTTCCTACCTCTAAGGCTTGACTCTACATAAAACATCCCAGAAATATTTAAATGTATCATTTTTTAAAACCTTCAGGGAAAGCAATTAACTTTCCTCCCTTGCAACTTATGCAGGTTTTATAATCAGCAAATTATTTTTGTATATAGTCCTGATCCTCTTTCACTCAATTCTAAAATTATAGCTTTTCTAACCTTCATGGTTTTCATAAAATGCCCATTACTATATTTCACATGATAAATTGTCATGTACATGAAGAAAATTTTTAAATACTGATACAGAGAATATTAATTGTGATCATTGGTAACACTGCCTTTATTTAAACTAGTGGCAAAAATAGCCCACTAATGAGAGTTAGATCAGAGAATTTAAGATCTTGATAACAAGCTAGAGATAGTTTAACAGGTTGTAGCATCAAAAATGGAGAAGGTAATAATCATGGCACATTTTTCTAAAAAAAAAGAAAAAAGAAAAAAAACACGACCTGAATAGAAGCAAAGGGGAAGAAGAAAGGCTAAGGGAGAAGTTCAAGTCCACAGACAATCCTGGGAAATAGGGATACAAATCCATTCTGTTGGATCTCTCATGGGGCAACATTCGAACCTTTCTTTCCTTACCTCAGATTTGTTGTCTTATTGGAAATTTAACTTTTTTTTTTTTTCAGTTTTTATTTTTGGCTGTTTTAAGGAACAATTACTATATAAGTCTCTATTGTTTTATTTTGTCCCTTTCCTTTTTTTTTTTTTTATACAATTTCTAAAAACATTAGTTTCTGTAGAATGGGCAAAAGCAGCAGGCAAAGAAAATGATCATCAGAAAAATGTTGGTCATTTCTGTTTGTTTAAGTGCATGAATATATACCTAAACCAGCCGTTCCCTTTAATAGTCTTAAAAAGTGTTGTGGTTCAACTATGACAATGTGTTGCTGATAAGCATTGCTTTATTTCTAATGAAAACTCAGTATTTTTAAAATTTTTTCTTATAGGTTTTACCTAAAGTGAGGATTAAGGAATATTATATATGTAGACAGATAAATATACACATCTATAAGTTAATCTTTTACTGATATATTTTATATTAATTACTTAATTGATAAATAAGCCATAGTTTCCCAATAAAATTAAAAGTAAGCAAGAGAAGTATAAAAACTAAATAAAATCTGAAAATTAAAAGAGAGTTTTTAAATGAGTTGCATGTTAAAGTGGGAAAGGAACTTTAAAATTTCAAAGTAAAAATAAATAAACACAAAAGAGAGACTGCTGCTGCTGCTGCTGCTATGTCGCTTCAGTCGTGTCCGACTCTGTGCGACCCCATAGATGGTAGCCCAGCAGACTCCCCCATCCCTGGGATTCTCCAGGCAAGAACACTGGAGTGGGTTGTCATTTCCTTCTCCAATGCATGAAAGTGAAAAGTGAAAATGAAGTCGCTCAGTCGTGTCCGACTCTTAGCGACCCCATGGACTGTTCCTCCATCCATGGGATTTTCCAGGCAAGAGTCCTGGAGTGGGGTGCCATTGCATTCTCCAAAAGAGAGACTATTCAATGCCAAAACCTAAATACTGTAACAATAAAATGTATCTGGATAACATTTTACTCAGTTGCTTTGAATATCTACAACAGGAAGAATGAAAGTGATTGAAGTATTAAACTTAGAAAAGGAGCCATAAAATACAACTGAAGAAAACAGGATGGCGTTATTAAAGTTTAAATTAATGAAATATAAGGGAAAAGAGTAGAATAAAAACATAAACGTTGACCTCATTAAAAAATAAACAGCATTCATAAACACTTAGAAATTCTAACTTAGGGGGAAAAGATTAAAAAAGAATATATGCCACTGAGGATAAGAAATGAAATATAACCATTTCCATAGAAGATATGAAAAGTAAGTGCTACATAGACAATAAATATTAAAAGCTACAGGTAATGGAGACTTTCTAGTACAATATAAATTTCCAAAATTGCCAAAAGAAGAGGTTTGTATCAAGAATTATAGAATTTAGTCACTACTCACTGCTGAAAACCAGAAAGTCACTAATGACTTTTAATTGGCATGACAGCAACGTGTGGCCATTTCAAAGGGGTATAGCTACCCTATGCAGAAACAAAATTTACTGAATAAGATTAACAATAGGATTTTGTTCAGTATTAACATATGAACTGGCAAAGTCCAGTATCAGCAAATTATACTAGAAACTAATTTGATCAAGATTCCCTGAAACATTTTTCAGATCAATCAAGCAAGTAATAACTTTTAATGAGCACCCATAGGACATGCAGCCTCTATTCTGCCTTTTTCTTGACTCCAAATTTTGCCTTCTCACAAATATTTTCTTATCACTTGTTACGGAAAGATAGCTCAACTGGTAAAGAATCTGCCTGCAATGCAGAAGACCTTGGTTTGATTCCTGGGTCAGGAAGATCCCCTGGAGAAGTGATAGGCTACCCACTGCAGTATTCTTGGGCTTCTCTGGTGGCTCAGAAGGTAAAGAATCTGCCTGCTATGTGGGGGACCTGGGTTTGATCCCTGTGTTGGGAAGATCCCCTGTAGGAGGGCATGGCAACGCACTCCAGTATTCTTGCCTGGAGAATCCCCATGGACAGAGGAGCCTGGTGGCTACAGTCCATAAGGTTGCAAAGAGTCATGATATGACTGAGTGACTAAGCACAGCACAGCACACATGAAAAGATACTCTTATCATTAGATTCCACATTTCTGTTGCAGAAGTAAGACCCTATATGCCAATAACACTATTCTGCACTCTCTCCCTTTTCACGATGTCATGGTTAATGGTGTCGGTAAGGGTGGCTTATGTATCTGAGTTTGTGTGAAAAGACAAAGTGTTAGTCACGCAGTCGTGTACTGCTCTCTGCAACCCCATGGTCTGTAGCCCACCAGGCTTCTCTGTCCCTGGAATTTTCTAGGCAAGAATACTGGAGTGGGTAGCCAGCCATTCCCTTCTCCAGGGGATGTTCCTGATCCAGGGATCAAACTCAGGTCTCCTACAGGCCAATTCTTTATAATTTCAGCAACCTGAGTTTGGGTTTGGATTGTACCCAAATTCTCTATCTGATCTGCTGTCCTTTGTAATTCAATTCAAATGCATTTATTTAGTGTCTATTAATTTCCAGTCATTGTGTTCAGTACTGTAGACCTAAACATTGAATATGACAATGTAATTGTCCTTAAAGATTTTAAACTTCAAATAATAATAATAATTAACCACAATAAATTCTGATGAATAGGCAAAAAAGATGTCATTTTCATTATAGCGACTGGAATGCAAAAGTAGGAAGTCAACAAATACCTGGAGTAACAGGCAAATTTGGCCTTAGAGTACAGAATGAAGCAGGGAAAAGGCTAATAGAGTTTTGCCAAGGGAACACACTGGTCATAGCAAACATCTTTTTCCAACAACACAAGAGAAGACTCTACACATGGACATCATCAGATGGTCAACACCGAAATCAGATTGATTAGATCTTTGCAGCCAAAGATGGAGAAGCTCTATACATTCAGCAAAAACAAGACCGGGAGCTGACTGTGGCTTGGATCATGAACTCCTTATTGCCATATTCAGACTCAAACTGAAGAAAGTGGGGGAAACCACTAGACCATTCAGGTATGACCTAAATCAAATCCCTTATGATTCCACAGTGCAAGTAAGAAATAGACTTAAGGGACTAGATCTGATAGACAGAGTGCCTGATAAATTATGGATGGAGGTTTATGAGACAGGGATCAAGACCATCCCCAAGAAAAAGAACTGCAAAAAAGCAAAATGGCTATCTGAGGAGACTTTACAAATAGCTGTGAAAAGAAGAGAAGTGAAAAGCAAAGGAGAAATGGCAAGATAGATCCATTTGAATGCAGAGTTCCAAAGAATAGCAAGGAGAGATAAGAAAGCCTTCCTCAGCAATCAATGCAAAGAAATATAAGAAAACAATAGAATGGGAAAGATTAGAGATCTCTTCAAGAAAATTAGAGAAACCAAGGGAATATGTCATGTAAAGATGGGCTCAATAAAGGACAGAAATGGTATGGACCTTACAGAAGCAGAAGATATTAAGAAGAGATGGCAAGAATATACAGAAGAACTGTACAGAGAGGAGGAGCCAAGATGGCGGAGGAGTAGGACGGGGAGAACACTTTCTCCCCCACAAATTCATCAAAAGAGCATTTAAACGTCGAGTAAATTCCACAAAACAACTTCTGAATGCCGGCAGAGGACATCAGGCACCCAGAAAAGCAGCCCAACTCTTCGAAAGGAGGTAGGAAAAAATATAAAAGACAAAAAAAGAGACAAAAGAGGGAGGGACGGAGTTCCGTCCAGGGAAGGGAGTCTTAAAAAGAGAGAAGTTTCCAAACACCAGGAAACCCTCTCACTGCCGAATCTGTGCCGAGCTTTGGAAGCACAGAGGGCAACATAAAAGGGAGGGGAAAAAAAATAAACAATTAAAAATCGCGGATTGTGAGCCCTAAGGTAACTCCCCCAGCGGAAAAGCAGCGCAAACGCCTGCACACGGCATTAGCAAGCGGGGGCTGGGCAGGGAAGCGCGGCGCGTGCTGTGTCCCTTAGAGTAAGAATCGGGCCGAATGTCCTGAGCGCTATCTGAGCGAAATAATTTGGGCTAGCAAACCAGACTGTGGGATATCTACCACGCGAAAAGCCAGCCCTAACCTAAGACACCGCCAGGCCCGCGCACAGAACAAAGGACTGAACAGAGATAGCCGGCTGCAGACCTTCCCCCTCCGGTGACAGGCAGCCAGAGCCGGAAGGGGGCAATCGCAGCCCCAGAGAGACACTATCTATAAAACTGTAAGCAGGCTTCTTTGCTAACTAAAACTTCTTGGGGGTCTGGACGGTCAACATCACCCAGATAACCGAGTGGCGGGGAGGCAATAAGTCGCAGCATTGGCGCCCGCCAAACACCTCATCACCTGAGCTGCTTGGATCTGGGAAGAACACAAAACGCAGGCCCAACCGAGTCTGCGCCTCTGAGGACTACCCGAGTGCCTGAACCTGAGCGGCTTGGACCTGGGAGCTCAGCCCAGGGCCGGCCTCTGATTGTTCCCGGCGGAACAACCTAGAGCCCAAGCAGTGTGGGCAGGGAGGCTACACGCGCCGTGAGCGGGGGCAGACCCAGTGTGGCTGAGGCACTGCGAGCGCACGCCAGTGTTATCTGTTTGCAGCATCCCTCCCTCCCTCCCCACAGCGCGGCTGAACAAGTGAGCCTAAATTAAAAAAAAAAAAAAAAAAAAATAGTGTCCTCAACCATCCCCTTTGTGTCAGAGCGGGAACCAGACACTGAAGAGACCAGCAAACAGAAGAAGCTATAACAGAGGGAAACGCCTTGGAAGCTACAGGCCATAGATTAAAACCCTGTGGTTACTACGGATTACATAGGAAGGGGCCTATAGATCTTGAGAAATATAAGTCAGACTAAGGAACTGCCAAAAATGAACTGAACCCACAATACTCACAACAAAACCAGAGAAAGACCTAGATATATTTTTACTATTTTTACGATCAATCTTTCTTTCTTTTTTTTTTAATTAAAAAAAAAAATTTTTTTAAGTCCTCTATTGTCCTTTAATTTTCACTTCTATAACTATTACTTTGCAAAAAAAAAAAAAAAAAAGACCCTATTTTTTTTTTTCTTCTTCGGCAAACTTCATATATATATTTTATAATTTTTTGACCGTGGTTTTTTTTTTTTTTTTTTTTTTTTTCTTTTTCTTCTTTTCTTTAAAATTGTATTTTTGAAATTCCAAACTCTACTCTAGATTTTTAATTTTAGCCTTTTGATATATGTTATCAATTTTGTACCTATAGTTTTTTTCATAATTTCTGTGACTTTTTTTTTCCTCTGTTTCTTTCTCTTCTTCTTTTATATAACATCGTATATCTGCAATTCCAAACTCTACTCAAGATTTTTAAATTATGCTTTTTGGTATTTGATATCAATTTTGTACCTGTATTTTCTTTATAATTTTTGCGATATTGTTTTTGTTGGTTTGTTTGTTTTCTCTCTTTATTTTTCTTCTCTTTTTTTTTTTTTTTTTTAACATTGTATTTTTGAAATTCCAAACTCTACTCTAGACTTTTAATTTTTGCTTTTTGGTATTAGTTATCAATTTTGTACCTGTAGTTTCTTTATTACTTTCACGAGCTTGTTTGTTTTTCTTTGTTCGTTTTTTCTCTCTTTCTTTTCCTTCTTCTTTTCATTAACATCGCATTTTTGAAATTCCAAACTCTACTCTAGATTTCTAATTTTTGTTTTTATGTATTTGTTACCAATTTTGTACCTTTAAGAACCCAATCTTCAGGACGCATTTTTCACTAGTGTACGAGATTACTGGCTTGACTGCTCTCTCTCCCTTTGGACTCTCCATTTTCTCCACCAGGTCACCTGTATCTCCTCCCTAATCCCTCTCTACTCTACCCAACTCTGTGAATTTCTGTGTGTTCCAGACGGTGGAGAACACTTAAGGAACTGATTACTGGCTGGATCTGTCTCCCTCCTTTTCATTTCCCCCTTTTATCCTTCTGGCCACCTCTGTCTCCTGCCTCCTTCTTCTCTTCCCTGTATAACTCTGTGAACATCTCTGAGCGGTCCAGTTGTGGAATGCACATAAGGAAGTGACTACTGGCTAGCCCACTCTCTCCACTATTGATTCCACCTCATCTCATTTGGGTCACCTCTAACTCCCTCCTCCCTCTTCTCTTCTCCATGTAACGCTGTGAACCTCTCTGAGTGACCCTCACAGTAGAGAAACTTTTCATCTTTAACGTAGATGTTTTATCAGTGGTGCTGTATAGAAGGAGAAGTTTTGAAACTACTGTAAAATTAAGACCGATAACTGGAAGTAGGAGGCTTAAGTCCAAACCCTGACTCCAGGGAACTCCTGACTCCAAGGAACATTAATTGACAGGAGCTCATCAAATGCCTCCATACCGACACTGAAACCAAGCACCACACAAGGGCCAACAAGATCCAGGGAAAGACATAACAAGCAAATTCTCCAGCAACAAAGGAACACAGCCCTGAGCTTCAAGATACAGGCTGCCCAAAGTCACCCCAAAACCATAGACATCTCATAACTCATTACTGGACATTTCATTACACTCCAGAGAGAAGAAATACAGCTCCATCCACCAGAACATTGACACAAGCTTCCCTAACCAGGAAACTTTGACAAGCCACCTGTACAAACCCACACACAGCGAGGAAATGCCACAATAAAGAGAACTCCACAAACTGCCAGAATACAGAAAGGACACCCCAAACTCAGCAACTTAAACAAGATGAAGAGACAGAGGAATACCCAGCAGATAAAGGAACAGGATAAATGCCCACCAAACCAAACAAAAGAGGAAGAGATAGGGAATCTACCTGATAAAGAATTCCGAATAATGATAGTGAAATTGATCCAAAATCTTGAAATTAAAATGGAATCACAGATAAATAGCCTGGAGGCAAGGATTGAGAAGATGCAAGAAAGGTTTAACAAGGACTTAGAAGAAATAAAAAAGAGTCAATATATAATGAATAATGCAATAAGTGAAATTAAAAACACTCTGGAGGCAACAAATAGTAGAATAACAGAGGCAGAAGATAGGATTAGTGAATTAGAAGATAGAATGGTAGAAATAAATGAATCAGAGAGGATAAAAGAAAAACGAATTAAAAGAAATGAGGACAATCTCAGAGACCTCCAGGACAATATTAAACGCTACAACATTCGAATCATAGGGATCCCAGAAGAAGAAGACAAAAAGAAAGACCACGAGAAAATACTTGAGGAGATAATAGTTGAAAACTTCCCTAAAATGGGGAAGGAAATAATCACCCAAGTCCAAGAAACCCAGAGAGTCCCAAACAGGATAAACCCAAGGCGAAACACCCCAAGACACATAGTAATCAAATTAACAAAGATCAAACACAAAGAACAAATATTAAAAGCAGCAAGGGAAAAACAACAAATAACACACAAGGGAATTCCCATAAGGATAACAGCTGATCTTTCAATAGAAACTCTTCAAGCCAGGAGGGAATGGCAAGACATACTTAAAATGATGAAAGAAAATAACCTACAGCCCAGATTATTGTACCCAGCAAGGATCTCATTCAAGTATGAAGGAGAAATCAAAAGCTTTTCAGACAAGCAAAAGCTGAGAGAATTCTGCACCACCAAACCAGCTCTCCAACAAATACTAAAGGATATTCTCTAGACAGGAAACACAAAAATTGTGTATAAATTCGAACCCAAAACAATAAAGTAAATGGCAACGGGGTCATACTTATCAGTAATTACCTTAAACGTAAATGGGTTGAATGCCCCAACCAAAAGACAAAGACTGGCTGAATGGATACAAAAACAAGACCCCTGCATATGTTGTCTACAAGAGACCCACCTCAAAACAGGGGACACATACAGACTGAAAGTGAAGGGCTGGAAAAAGATTTTCCATGCAAATAGGGACCAAAAGAAAGCAGGAGTAGCAATACTCGTATCAGATAAAATAGACTTTAAAACAAAGACTGTGAAAAGAGACAAAGATGGTCACTACATAATGATCAAAGGATCAATCCAAGAAGAAGATATAACAATTATAAATATATATGCACCCAACACGGGAGCACCGCAGTATGTAAGACAAATGCTAACAAGTATGAAAGAAGAAATTAACAATAACACAATAATAGTGGGAGACTTTAATACCCCACTCACACCTATGGATAGATCAACTAAACAGAAAATTAACAAGGAAACACAAACTTTAAACGATACAATAGACCAGTTAGACCTAATTGATATCTACAGGACATTTCATCCCAAAACAATGAATTTCACCTTCTTCTCAAGCGCACATGGAACCTTCTCCAGGATAGATCACATCCTGGGCCATAAAGCTAGCCTTGGTAAATTCAAAAAAATAGAAATCATTCCAAGCATCTTTTCTGACCACAATGCAGTAACATTAGATCTCAATTACAGGAGAAAAACTATTAAAAAATCCAACATATGGAGGCTGAACAACACACTGCTGAATAACCAACAAATCACAGAAGAAATCAAAAAAGAAATCAAAATTTGCATAGAAATGAATGAAAATGAAAACACAACAACCCAAAACCTGTGGGACACGGTAAAAGCAGTCCTAAGGGGAAAGTTCATAGCAATACAGGCACACCTCAAGAAACAAGAAAAAAGTCAAATAAATAACCTAACTCTACACCTAAAGCAACTAGAAAAGGAAGAAATGAAGAACCCCAGGGTTAGTAGAAGGAAAGAAATCTTAAAAATTAGAGCAGAAATAAATGCAAAAGAAACAAAAGAGACCATAGCAAAAATCAACAAAACCAAAAGCTGGTTCTTTGAAAGGATAAATAAAATTGACAAACCATTAGCCAGACTCATCAAGAAACAAAGGGAGAAAAATCAAATCAATAAAATTAGAAATGAAAATGGAGAGATCACAACAGACAACACAGAAATACAAAGGATCATAAGAGACTACTATCAACAATTATATGCCAATAAAATGGACAACGAGGAAGAAATGGACAAATTCTTAGAAAAGTACAACTTTCCAAAACTCGACCAGGAAGAAATAGAAAATCTTAACAGACCCATCACAAGCACGGAAATTGAAACTGTAATAAAAAATCTTCCAGCAAACAAAAGCCCAGGTCCAGACGGCTTCACAGCTGAATTCTACCAAAAATTTAGAGAAGAGCTAACACCTATCCTGCTCAAACTCTTCCAGAAAATTGCAGAGGATGGTAAACTTCCAAACTCATTCTATGAGGCCACCATCTCCCTAATACCAAAACCTGACAAAGATGCCACAAAAAAAGAAAACTACAGGCCAATATCACTGATGAACATAGATGCAAAAATCCTTAACAAAATTCTAGCAATCAGAATCCAACAACACATTAAAAAGATCATACACCATGACCAAGTGGGCTTTATCCCAGGGATGCAAGGATTCTTCAATATCCGCAAATCAATCAATGTAATACACCACATTAACAAATTGAAAAATAAAAACCATATGATTATCTCAATAGATGCAGAGAAAGCCTTTGACAAAATTCAACATCCATTTATGATAAAAACTCTCCAGAAAGCAGGAATAGAAGGAACATACCTCAACATAATCAAAGCTATATATGACAAACCCACAGCAAACATTATCCTCAATGGTGAAAAATTGAAAGCATTTCCTCTAAAGTCAGGAACAAGACAAGGGTGCCCACTTTCACCATTACTATTCAACATAGTTTTGGAAGTTTTGGCCACAGCAATCAGAACAGAAAAAGAAATAAAAGGAATCCAAATTGGAAAAGAAGAAGTAAAGCTCTCACTGTTTGCAGATGACATGATCCTCTACATAGAAAACCCTAAAGACTCCACCAGAAAATTACTAGAACTAATCAATGATTATAGGAAAGGTGCAGGATATAAAATCAACACACAGAAATCCCTTGCATTCCTATACACTAATAATGAGAAAACAGAAAGAGAAATTAAGGAAACAATTCCATTCACCATTGCAACGGAAAGAATAAAATACTTAGGAATATATCTACCTAAAGAATCTAAAGACCTATATATAGAAAACTATAAAACACTGGTGAAAGAAATCAAAGAGGACACTAACAGATGGAGAAATATACCATGTTCATGGATTGGAAGAATCAATGTAGTGAAAATGAGTATACTACCCAAAGCAATTTATAGATTCAATGCAATCCCTATCAAGCTACCAACAGCATTCTTCACAGAGCTAGAACAAATAATTTCACAATTTGTATGGAAAAACAAAAAACCTCGAATAGCCAAAGCGATCTTGAGAAAGAAGAATGGAACTGGAGGAATCAACCTACCTGACTTCAGGCTCTACTACAAAGCCACAGTTATCAAGACAGTATGGTACTGGCACAAAGACAGAAATATAGATCAATGGAACAAAATAGAAAGCCCAGAGATAAATCCACGCACATATGGACACCTTATCTTCGACAAAGGAGGCAAGAATATACAATGGATTAAAGACAATCTCTTTAACAAGTGGTGCTGGGAACTCTGGTCAACCACTTGTAAAAGAATGAAACTAGAACACTTTCTAACACCATACACAAAAATAAACTCAAAATGGATTAAAGATCTAAACGTAAGACCAGAAACTATAAAACTCCTAGAGGAGAACATAGGCAAAACACTCTCTGACATACATCACAGCAGGATCCTCTATGACCCACCTCCCAGAATATTGGAAATAAAAGCAAAAATAAACAAATGGGACCTAATTAACCTTAAAAGCTTCTGCACATCAAAGGAAACTATCAGCAAGGTGAAAAGACAGCCTTCAGAATGGGAGAAGATAATAGCAAATGAAGCAACTGACAAACAACTAATCTCGAGAATATACAAGCAACTCCTACAGCTCAACTCCAGAAAAATAAATGACCCAATCAAAAAATGGGCCAAAGAACTAAATAGACATTTCTCCAAAGAAGACATACAGATGGCTAACAAACACATGAAAAGATGCTCAACATCACTCATTATCAGAGAAATGCAAATCAAAACCACTATGAGGTACCATTTCACACCAGTCAGAATGGCTGCGATCCAAAAGTCTACAAGTAATAAATGCTGGAGAGGGTGTGGAGAAAAGGGAACCGTCTTACACTGTTGGTGGGAATGCAAACTAGTACAGCCACTATGGAGACCAGCATGGAGATTCCTTAAAAAACTGGAAATAGACATGCCTTATGATCCAGCAATCCCACTGCTGGGCATACACACTGAGAAAACCAGAAGGGAAAGAGACACAAGTACCCCAATGTTCATCGCAGCACTGTTTATAATAGCCAGGACATGGAAGCAACCTAGATGTCCATCAGCAGATGAATGGATAAGAAAGCTGTGGTACATATACACAATGGAGTATTATTCAGCCATTAAAAAGAATACATTTGAATCAGTTCTAATGAGGTGGATGAAACTGGAGCCTATTATACAGAGTGAAGTAAGCCAGAAAGAAAAACACCAATACAGTATACTAACGCATATATATGGAATTCAGAAAGATGGTAACAATAACCCTGTGTACGAGACAGCAAAAGAGACACTGATGTATAGAACAGTCTTATGGACTCTGTGGGAGAGGGAGAGGGTGGTAAGATTTGGGAGAACGGCATTGAAACATGTAAAATATCATGTATGAAATGAGTTGCCAGTCCAGGTTCGATGCACGATACTGGATGCTTGGGGCTGGTGCACTGGGACGACCCAGAGGGATGGAATGGGGAGGGAGGAGGGAGGAGGGCTCAGGATGGGGAACACATGTATACCTGTGGCGGATTCATTTTGATATTTGGCAAATCTAATACAGTTATGTAAAGTTTAAAAATAAAATAAAATTTAAAAAAATAAATAAATAAAAAAAAAATAAAAAAAAAAAAAGAACTGTACAAAAAAGATCTTCACAACCCAGATAATCACAATGGTGTGATTACTCACCTAGAGCCAGACATCTGGAATGTGAAATCAAGTGGGCTTTAGAAAGCATCACTACGAACAAAGCTAGTGGAGGTGATGGAATGCCAGTTGAGCTATTTCAAATCCTGAAAGATCATGCTGTGAAAGTGCTGCACTCAATATGCCAGCAAATTTGGAAAACTCAGTGGTCACAGGACTGGAAAAGGTCAGTTTTCAGTCCAATCCCAAAGAAAGGCAATGCCAAAGAATGCTCAAACTACCGCACAATTGCACTTATCTCACATGCTAGTAAAGTAATGCTCAAAATTGTCCAAGCCAGGCTTCAGCAATACGTGAACTGTGAACCTCCAGATGTTCAAGCTGGTTTTAGAAAAGGCAGAGGAACCAGAGATCAAATTGTTAACATTCTCTGGATCATTGAAAAAGCAGGAGAGTTCCAGAAAAACATCTATTTCTGCTTTATTGGCTCTGCCAAAGCCTTTGACTGTGTGGATCGCAATAAACTGTGGAAAATTCTGAAAGAGATGGGAATACCAGACCTCCTGACCTGCCTCTTGAGAAACATATATGCAGGTCAGGAAGCAACAGTTAGAACTGGACATGGAACAACAGACTGGTTCCAAATGGGAAAAGGAGTACGTCAATGCTGTATATTGCCACCCTGCTTATTTAACTTATATGCAGAGTACATCATGAGAAATGCTGGGCTGGAAGAGGCACAAGCTGGAATCAAGATTGCCAGGAGAAATATCAGTAACCTCAGATATGTAGGTAATACCACCCTTATGGCAGAAAGTGAAGAAGAACTAAAGAGCCTCTTGATGAAAGTGAAAGAGGAGAGTGATAAAGTTGGCTTAAAGCTCAACATTCAGAAAACTGAGATCATGACATCCGGTCCCATCACTTCATGGCAAATAGTGGGTAAACAGTGGCTGACTTTAGTTTCCAGTGCTTCCAAATCACTGCAGATAGTGATTGCAGCCATGCAATTAAAAGAAGGTTACTCCTTGGAAGGAAAGTTATGACCAACCTAGACAGCATATTAAAAAGCAGAGACATTACTTTGTCAATAAAGGTCCATCTAGTCAAGGCTATGGTTTTTCCAGTGGTCATGTTTGGATATGAGAGTTGGCCTATAAAGAGGGCTGAGCACAGAATTGATAGTTTTGAACTGTGGTGTTTAGAAGACTCTAGAGAGTCCCTTGGACTGCAAGGAGATCCAACCAGTCCATCCTAAGGGAAATCGGTCTTCGGTGTTCATTGGAAGGACTGATATTGAAGCTGAAGCTCCTGTATTTTGACCACTTCATGTGAAGAACTGACTCATTTGAAAAGACCCTGATGTTGGGAAAGATTGAAGGCAGGAGGAGAAGGGGACGACAGAGGATGAGATGGGTAGATGGAATCACCGACTCAATGAACATAAGTTTGGGTTAACTCTGGGAATTGGTGATGGACAGGGAGGTCTGGCATGCTGAGCTTCATTGGGTCTCAAAGAGTCAGACACGAATGAGTGACTGAACTGAACTGAGACATATGGAAGTTTGATTCCTAGCTCTACCATGATTCACTATGAGCAATAACTTTCAAAAAATATTATGCTGTTTTATGGAAACATCCTACACAAGAAATAATTTACATCAAAAATTATATTTATCAAAAATGATAAATCTCCATATGAAAAATTCCATATTAAGACATAGAATATTACCCATGATTTTGTAGACCCCGCTCTCTCCTCCTTGAAAATTCACCTTTTCTATTCCCCTAATTTAAAAGAACTTTAGAATTTTATTTTTCATTGTGGTTTTTTTTTATGTTAGTGTTCATTTGTAAGCAGTATATAGTTGATCGAGTTTTATCTAATTCTGAAATTTATAAATGGCATCTTAGCTAAATGAATTTGTTTGATTATTGAAAATTCTCATAATGTTAACAGAAATGAAAGAAGGCAAGTCAACTTCATAAAATGTATGGAGGCTTTGCTCAGCTCTTGCCCATTAGCCTCCCTCAGCTAAGCCCAACATAATAGTTCTGGGAAAAAAAAAAAAAAGTCTTTATTAGAAGGAACTGCAAAACCACAGGGCAAAGGGCTTAAATAGCAAGAGATACAATTTATGTTTTTAGCTTTGCTTATTATTATTATCCTGTACATAGTTATACACAGCAAAGTAAAAATAAGTCAAATGTATATGGTCAATTTAAGATTACTTATTCTTTAGAAGAAATAAATCTTTGTCTTATGCTTCATTTTATTTGGGGGAGAGTGGAGGGAAGATAACTTTCAATATGAAGAGTAATGGGAGTATTAAATCCAAAAGGTAATTTATAAGATGTTTTGAAGAAGTCCAATCGTGTTCTAAAAAAAGATGAATTTTCTCAACTATACCCTTCAGTACTATAAAAACTATAAAGGGCTTCCCGAGTAGGTGAGTGGTAAAGAATCCACCTGCCAATGCAGGAGATGCAGGTTCAATCCCTGGGTCAGGAAAATCTCCTGGAGTAGGAATGGCAACCCACTCCAGGAATATTCTTGCTTGGAATATTCCATGGAAGAGAAGCCTGGTGGGCTGCAGCTCATGGGGGTCACAAACAATAGGACATGACTGAGCACTCCTGCTTTGTAAAAACTATAAAGCTACCAACATTTTTTAATGTCAAAAATTATCCTTCCAATGGTTTTAAAAGCAACTGCTTCATAGTGTGGCAGAAAACGTTGTTTAATTTGTACGGACTATGTGAGTTTTGGTTATTTATATTGCATCTGTGTATTATGCGAGAAATACAAGATTTGCCTAATCAAGTTCAACAGTTACAAGAAAGAATAGTACATAGTGCTCTTTCTGTGTGACCTCATTAAAAGAATGCAAAAGCTGGAGATTTAAACTCTATTTAACATATCGATAAAACAATGAAAATTAGATAATAAATGAATCAGAAACATGAGAAAAATAGACAGTGTTGTGTATCACACCCTTTCTTACAGGAAATTATCTTGTCTATCTAAAACCAAAGGTTGAGATATATTCAACTTTGATCATAGAATAGAGATAAATTTGTTGTTTTTTTTTTATTTTAGTTGTTACTCCTTGTGTAGGTACCTTTTAAAAGAAAGTTACATTTACATTTTAAACAGAATGATAAATAAATAGCATGTAGTTAGATATACAACCCAACTATGTAATGTGACTCTTTTAATCAGTTTAATTTAAATATAATCTCTTATATTTCCATTTTAAAATAGAATTATAGAAGCATTTTAACTTTTACCACTTTCTATTGTCCTAACTTGAGACAGGAATAGTCTTTAGTATGCTTACTGATTACAAACAACTTGTCGGGCCTATTGCATTTATTGAGGATTTTTGAGCCCAAGTAACATCATGAGAAACACTGGACTGGAGGAAACACAAGCTGGAATCAAGATTGCCAGGAGAAATATCAATAACCTCAGATATGCAGATGACACCACCCTTATGGCAAGAAGTGAAGAGGAACTAAAAAGCCTCTTGATGAAAGTGAAAGTGGAGAGTGAAAAAGTTGGCTTAAAGCTCAACATTCAGAAAACAAAGATCATGGCATCCGGTCCTATCACTTCATGGGAAATAGATGGGGAAATAGTGGAAACAGTGTCAGACTTTATTTTTCTGGGCTCCAAAATCACTGCAGATGGTGACTGCAGCCATGAAATTAAAAGACGCTTACTCATTGGAAGGAAAGTTATAACCAACCTAGGTAGCATATTCAAAAGCAGAGACATTACTTTGCCAACAAAGGTTCGTCTAGTCAAGGCTATGGTTTTTCCTGTGGTCATGTATGGATGTGAGAGTTGGACTGTGAAGAGGGCTGAACGCTGAAGAATTGATGCTTTTGCACTGTGGTGTTGGAGAAGACTCTTGAGAGTCCCTTGGACTGCAAGGAGATCCAACCAGTCCATTCTGAAGGAGATCAGCCCTGGGATTTCTTTGGAAGGAATGATGCTAAAGCTGAAACGCCAGTACTTTGGCCACCTCATGCGAAGAGTTGACTCATTGGAAAAGACTCTGATGCTGGGCAGGATTGGGGGCAGGAGGAGAAGGGGACGACAGAGGGTGAGATGGCTAGATGGCATCACTGACTCAATGGATGTGAGTCTGGGTGAACTCCGGGAGTTGGTGATGGACAGGGAGGCCTGGCATGCTGCAGTTCATGGGGTTGCAGAGAGTCGGACACGACTGAGCAACTGAACTGAACTGAACAAACCTTGGGAAATCTTGTCCAGAGCAATTAATGAGGTCTGCCAGGTAAGCTGGTGTAGAGGATACTACAGGCTCCCACCCAGGAACTCTTTATCAGCTGGGATACCCAGTGCTCAAACCCTGTATATTTTAGCAGCTAAAAACCCACCTTTGCTCCCTTCTCATAAAACACTGCCCTCTGCCGAATAGAAGAAGCTTCATGCTTCCTCCCTGAGAAGTCCATCAGTGCACTGATGGTACCAAATACTGGTTCTTCGACCTCAAAGGGAACCAATATTCTGGTGTTATCTGGGCTTTAATAGTTTTTCCAGGGGATCATTCTGAACCTTGTCTCCAGCTGAGACTAAGTTCTTTAAAAAAAAAAAATTATTATTTTTTGGCTGTGCTGGGTCTTTGTTGCTGCGTAGGCTTTTCTCTAGTTGTGGCCAGTGAGGGCTACTCTCTAGTTGTGGTGTGTGGGCTTCTCATTGTGTTGGCTTCACTTGCTGTGGAGAATGGGCTCTAGAGTGTGCAGGCTTCAGTAGTAGCAGCACAATAGTTTCAGTAGTTGTGGTTCCAGATCCTAGAGCACTGGCTCAATAGCATTGGTACAAGCTTAATTTCTCCGAGGCATGTGCGGTCTTCCTAGATCAGGGATCAAACCCATGTCTCCTGCATTGACAGGCAGATTCTTTACCACTGAGTCACCAGGAAAGGCAACTGAGACTAGGTTCTTGTAGAGTTTTTCTCCTACTTTTCTTGCTTCTTTCATTCCCTTTCTCCTGAAAGCATACTGTACTCTGGTTCTTGATGTTTTCCATGATGGTATGAGTTAACAGTTATACCTATATACTAGAATTGAACAATTATATAAATTAATGGTAGTTTGTGGGAGCCAAGTTCTCACTGTTCAAGGGAACAGTTACATACAAGCAAGGTAAGACGTCTAGAATGACCCTTGTAGTAATATGTTGAAGACATCAGTATGCACTAATGTTTAGGACAATATACATACAGTGAAAAAAAATATATATATATAATAGATGTGTATACACATACAGCAGAGAAGGCAATGGCAACCCACTCCAGGACTCTTGCCTGGCAAATCTCATGGATGGAGGAGCCTGGTGGGCTGCAGTCCATGGGGTCACTAAGAGTCGGACACGACTTAGCAACTTCACTTTCAATTTTCACTTTCATGTATTGGAGAAGGAAATGGCAACCCACTCCAGTGTTCTTGCCTGGAGAATCCCAGGGACGGGGGAGCCTGGTGGGCTGCCGTCTATGGGGTCGCACAGAGTTGGACACGACTGAAGCGACTTAGCAGTAGCAGCAGCATACACATACAGACTTGTATACACACATATATTTCCTTGCAGTTTCAGCTGAAGAGGCCTAGAGGCAAAAACACTCCAGAGGCAACAAACATGCTCAGTACCCAAATTTTGGTTTTTAATACTCTTCTCCCATAGAAGGAACCAGGACTGCTTGAAGAAATGGCTGATTATACCACTGTTGAGGTAATATAAGATGTTCCTGGAGAAACTATTAATACCATAATGTAAGGAACTGCTCAAGCACACGTGTGCAAATGCACACACACACACACAATAATCACAATATCACAAGAGCACAGAAGCCTATTGCAAGAGCTAACTGTGGTCAAAGCTGGAGAAATTTGAACAACAAAATAGTTTTAAAATATAACTCAATATATAAATTAAGTATTCATGAGTCCATACTAATACAAATGAATGCCTGAATAAATTAATAAAAGAGGAAGAAGAGACAAAACTCCCAGGTAAAGGATTTCTAAATAGTTTAATGTATTTCGCCCTTGTATACCTGTGGCGGATTCATGTTGATATATGGCAAAACCAATACAATATTGTAAAGTTAAAAAATAAAATTAAATTTAAAAAAAAAGAAAAAGAAAAAATAAAAAGAAGTAAAAAAAATGGAGTAGAATTACTACTTCTTAAGTGAGCTTGGCATAGAGACTTTCAACAAACACAGTATGGAAAGGGGGGAAAGTGTAAGGCTACAATAGAGAAACCTGACAAACACTACCTCAGCCAGGTGATCAAGATCAGCATTAACAATGATAAGTTATGTTGATCATATCACTAACCTTTGACTAGCAATGGATGTGAGCCGCTCTGGTCCACTTACATGAGAATATTTTTCAGTAGTAAATACCACAGTACTGCATAATCCATGGTGGTTGAGTTCCCAGATGCAGAACTACTGTAAAGACGAAGAGTGGTTGCAGGACGACCCTAAGTATGTGTAGATTTGTGATTGCTGGGAGGGTCAGCAGTCCTAATCTTCACGGTGCTCAAAGGTCAACTGTATATACCCTTAATAAGCTGTAATAGGCACCTTACCTCTTTTCTACCCAATACCCATACCCCCAGTCTCATCATGAGAAAAACTTAAGACAATGACAATACAGGTACATTCTACAAAATATCTGATCAATAGTTCTCAGGACTGTCAAGATATTCAGAAAAAACAAACATCTGAGAAATTGTCACAACCAAAAGAAGCCCAATGAGACATGAAAATTAAATATATTGTGGCATCTTAAATGGAATCTTAGAAGAGAAAATGAACATTAGGTGAAATCTAAGTAAATATGATAAAGAATGGACTTTAATTATTAATATGCACTAATGTTTACTCATTAATTGATGTGTACAATCTATGCAATTTTTCTATGTCTGAAACTATTCTAAAATTAAAAAGTTATTTAAAATTTTTGCTTTGAAAGGAACCATTATTGCTGTTGTGTGTGCATTAGTCACTCAGTTGTGTCTGACTCTCTGCAACCCCATGGACAGTAGCCCATCAGGCTCCTCTGTCCATGGCATTTTCCAGGCAAGAATACTGTACTGGGTAGTCATTCCCTTCTCCACAGAATCTTCCCAACCCAAGGTTTGAACCCAGGTCTCCTGAATTGCAGGCAGATTGTTTACAGTCTGAGCCACTAGGAAAGCCAATATATATGTGTGTGTGTATACACATACATACACACATATACATATATATATATTTCTGTGTGTGTGTGTGTGTGTGTGTATGTGTTGGTTTAAAGTACTCTAAAAGCAAGTTAGTATCACAAAACAGAAAGTATATGAGATATAAGATTATATCTGCACAAAAATTTCACTCTTTTTTTTTTGGTAATTAGCTTGTTTCTGCTCATCTTTAGTTCTAAAATATGTTGTGTTGTTTTAGTATTTTATAATATCATAGATATATCATACATAAATGTTATAAACCTTTAGTTATTGTTTCATAATATATGTTTTCTGTTTTTCTACAATCTTATTTTTGGATTTGTGAACACAAGAACTAATAAAATAATTCCACATGAGTATGATAACATATAGAGAATAATTATCTTTCAAAATGAAACAAGAACATCTTTAATTTTTAACTCTTTTCAATTTTAGGCTGACATTTTGATAACTTCCAGGCCTCTTTTTCCTTCCCATCTACACTTCTATAGACCCTGTCTAATCAGAAATTTATACCACCGCCATCAACTAGCCGAATTCAATTTTTGATCTATTTATTGCACAAGCCAACATACAGACCCAGTATGTACAACCTCTAACTTGCTCCTGACATTCAAGAAAGAGAAATACTTTAATCTCAAAAAAAAAACAAAGTAAAAATAACATCCGAACATGCTTGCTAAATTCATGTGATATTTAAAAACAATCTTTAAATTAGTATTAGAGCAAAACTTCATATATCATTAAACCCAGACTTAAAACTTGAAGTCAATTTTAGATTTAAAATTATAATTCATAATAGATTTGTATCATGTATATATGCATGCTCTATCTTCTTACAAAATTTGATGTTACTTAAGTAGCATATATATACATCTGTGCATAACCTATGTAGGTAAATACCACCCCTAATAAAAAATATTAAAAGGAAAACTTATTTTCTCTTAGCAAATATGATCTAACTGGATTCTAATTACTACCTCCTATTAGTAAATAAAGCATGCTTACATTTCATAGGCACGTCTGAATTTCACTAAGTCCATATATCATGCCTGGGTGCCAATGCAAACAAATATACATTAGGTTTTTCCTAGAGAAAAAAAATTGTCTTAGAAAAAAGGTATCACGTTTTTTTTTTGAAATAGCCTCTGTAGTTTGGCTAAATAATTATTACAATAGATGATAAAAATCTTTTGATCATCATTTTTAAGAATGCCCTCCGTTCTTATTAATTCCTTAATTAAAATTGTTAAAATGTTTCAATATCTAATTTATATTACTCTTCTAAGTAACAATTTAATCCACTATGTGCTTTCCTTTGTTGTTGAGTCACTAAGTCATGTGTTTTCCTTTAGTAAATGATAAATAGAGAAACGTGCACATGCATGCTTTCACAAACGCCTGTATGGGTGTGTGCATCATATACGATCTTTGTATTCATATGCAGGATTATGCAGTAAACCATACAGCCACAGATTTCACTTGATAAACAATCTTGCTTTCATTAAACTATACACAAACTGCTTATTTTCTATTTTATCAAAAATATCAAAGTAACCTATAGACTTACCATATTTACCTGATATATGGCCTATTTGAAAATGTTAATCATTGTAAACTTTGAAATTTTTGAATAAAAGTAGTTGCTATAGAAATGTGAAGTGTATTAATTTTACATCCACATAATATGTACATTTATCTCCGAAGCTAAAGATGGAGAAAGGAGTGAGTGTATATAGTATCCTTAAATAAACTTTGTATATTAAAAAATCTAAAACTTTAACTATTGAAATACCAAAAGTTGTGTTCACATTCTACATTTATCCCAGTATAATTTTATTTTCTTACCTAAAAAATTAAAACACCATTGAAAAAATAGCAGATATTCCACAATTCTCTTTCTTCTAAAGTGTTTACTAGAATAAAACATAAATTTTGTGTGGGTGATTTTGGGTGAAGATTTTATTATTTAAAGTGAGCAGTTTATCATATATTCATGTGATTACTCGTATACAATGACATTCAAATATTCATTACTATCATTTCATTTGGCCACTGTATCAAAAATAAAGAAACTTAGGGGTCAAAAATTTCAAAATACATGTAAATAATACACATATACTTCTACGATTTTGATCTCCTACAATATAAAAATTGTTACATAATTCTCAAATCATATGATAATTATGTGATAGGTGGGAGATATTAAATACATTTTATTTGTATTTAATATTTTATAAATTAACTATTCATGTCCAGTTCACTAAAATTGGTAAAATCAATTAATGGAGAGCATTACACATGCAAAAGTGTGTTCAATAATTACAAAATAAGAAGAAAATGTATAAACCCTGAACTACTACAAAACCTGAAAGTGACTATAGAAAAAAGATCAAATCAAAATCAACACTTTGTTGGCTGGATCTTTTCTTGCATTTCACAATAGTTTGTAGGCATAAAAACCAAATATGAAATGAATTACTGTGTTTGTAAAATTATATTTAACTTTTATAAATTTGACTTAAGACCATAGACTCACAGAGCTGAAGATTGTTTTGCGAGAGTTGTTTGTATTTTTTTCATGTTTTCTTCTACCCACCTAGTCCAACTGATAACACGAATCACTAACATAAAGGAGTTTTTAGAAGATTTAAAGCCATATTTATATCTTCTAAACGGATAACATATGAAATCTAGTTAATATTTTGCAGTAGTATTTACAAAATTTTCAGAAAAAACACACAGATTGTGATTATGGCACATTTTCAGAAGGCCTAGAAGAGTAACCAAATTGTTTGGTTTATAAAATCTCAAAAACAACTAGGATGATGCTTGAGAGTATCAATATATAAAACTTTTATTATGGAAATAATTATTTCCTTAAAGAGAAAGCTACAACTACATTGAAATTTAAAAATTTAAAACTATACAACTCTCAAGGTTCTTTGTAAATTAATTTAGTTCCAAAATAATTTGAAAAACCTCAAATACAACATATGATTCCATCTAAATGTTAAAATGTTGACATGAAGACTCCTAAAAATAACTTAAGCAGACCCTTCTCAAAGGAAAGATAGATGTGACTTATTTATACAAGGAGAATGTGATCTCCATAAATCAGTCTTCTGAACCCTCTGAAGTTAAGTTCATTGCTAGAGAGATCAGATGAAGATTCTTGATCAACTTAGGAATCACAAATTTTTATAGAAAATGAAAATGATTCTTGAAGACCATAGGGTCACATTTGACTGACAATGTGAATCGCACAATGGAAAATTTTCTAACAATATATAAATTACAAAGGTAAAAGTAAACAGGTGAAATTAATTTTAGTATTTGAAATATGTTTTCTTGGGCTCCAAAAACACTGTGGACAGTGACTGCAGCCATGAAATTAAAAGACATTTGCTCCTGGAAAGAAAAGCTATGACAAACCTAGACATCACATTAATAAACAGAGGCATTACTTTGCCAACAGAGGTCCATCTAGTCAAAACTATGGTTTTTCCTGCAGTCATGTATGGATGAGAGAGTTGGGCCATAGAGAAGGCTAAGTGCTACAGAACAGATGCTTTCAAACTGTAGTGTTGGAGAAGACTCCTGAGAGCTCCTTGGACTGCAAGGAGATTAAGCAAGTCAATCCTAAAGGAAATCGACCCTGAATATTCATTGGAAGGACTGATGCTGAAGCTGTAGCTCCAATAGTTTGACCCCCTGATATGTAGAGCCATCTCACTGGAAAAGACCCTGATGCTGGGAAAGATTGAAGGCAGGAGGAGAAGGGGACAACAGAGGATGAGATGGTTGGATGGGTTTGAGCAAAGTCCAGTAGATAGTGAAGGATAGGGAAGACTGGCATACTGCAGTCCATGGGCTCACAGAGAGTAGGCTTTCATGTCAACAATGTCAACTCACACAACTCTGAGTGTCAACAACACTTTGAAATATGTTAATGTGGAATTAATTTAAAAATTAATGACAAGGGCTTCCCTGATGGCTCAATGATAAACAATCTGCCTGTCAATGCAGGAGACATGGATTCCACCCCTAGTTCAGGAAGATTCCACATTCCACGGAGCAATAAACCCACACATTACAGCTACTGAGCCTGTGCTCTAGAGCCCAGGAGTCACAACTGCAGAAGCATGAATGCCTCAGAGCCATATTCTGCAGCAAGGAAAGCCACCGCAATGAGAAGCCTGCGCACCACTACAGAATAGCCCCCACTCACTGCAACTAGAGAAAAGTGTGCAGCATTGAAGGCCCAGAGCAGCCAAAAATAAACAAATAAATAAATAATTTGAAAAAAAATTAATGATGAAGTATCTAGAATTTTTTTGTTTTCAAATTTAGCATGCATTTTCTGTGTATTCATAACTAAATCTACCCTTCATAGGCAGTAAAGCACTATGATGCATCACAGCAACATTAGTATCAAGAAGTTACATATTATAACATACAAATCTGGAACAATAATGGTTTCTGTTGCTTTGACTGACCTGCTGCTTTTTTGTTTAATATTTTAGATCATGCTATTTGAATGTCCCTGACTCCAACAAACCAGCCACTCTATGTCCTTTAAAGTCTTGGATAGCCCAGAGGAACCATCAATAACTCAGATCTTGTTTAATTTCATTATTGATTTACACTTGATTCTGCATACTCTTCACAAGCAATGTAGAAAACTTACTTTCCAAGCTGATATCCCAAATTCTTAAAACCTTGCTAAAGTCGCCAAACAACAGAACTATTGAGTCACTGTGAACATTATTTTGTCTTTAAAAACTGCTGCTTTCAAAGGGAGTTTTTCCTAAGAGATGAAAAAAAGCAAAAAAAAAAAAAAAAAAAAAAAAAAGCTTACAAAAGTTGAGTATAAAAAATTCTAAATATTTTACTCTGAAGATAATTATTTAAAATTGAAAACTATGAATGTTGGAAGAAAGAATTCAGGTAGCCCACAAATAGAAGACAGAATCTGAATATTGAGATGAATGCAATATATGTATAAAAGATATACATTCTATTTGCCTAACATTAAAGATTCTATCTGTCAATATTGAATTTGACCGTCTAAAATTTCCTATTAATCCTGAACATTAAAATGTTGCCCTGTAATTACAATTCCATTGTGAAGATCCTAACCTGCTAGAGTGCATTCCAAATTTGCTTCAGTGCTTCTGGAACATAAGATGACAGTCCATCACAATCTTTTGAGTACAATTTTCTATTTAAATGTTTTATTCACTGTAGCATTTCTTAAACATTACAGATAATAAAAAGAGGTTGAAAAACAAGCCCTTCCATTTTTCACTGTTTGGCTTTGGATTATAAAAACTGTGTTTAACCTTTTATTTCCTAGAGCAGAAATTATATAAAGGTATGTGAGTTGTGTAATAACCACACTATGAGTGAGCTCTTTATGCCTCCAGGAAAGCACTCTGACATTCACTATTTAATGCTTTAAATTTGTGTTCTTATAAAGGTCAGAGAGAAAAGAAAAATTTCAAGGCATTAAATATAGTAAATGGGCGGGAAAACTTTGTGATTTGTTGAATGATTGCTTTAAAAGAAATCTAATATTTTCTAAAAGAGTTGAACTATAAAAAATGTGTTGGTTTGTTATCATAATAAAAATGTCTTCCAGAAAGAGTTGATCCATAAGAAATCAATGTGACATATAAACCTACAATCAAAATTTTAATTACAGAGAAAACATTAGGCATCTCTTTAAAACCCTCTACTACCATTTCTGGGATCATAGTGTCAATTCCCAAATATATCTGAAGGATTTAATGTATTTTCCACTATTAATCTGGTACTTGCTCATGATGAAGCAAAAGCCAATATGCCAGACAACTTCTATTGGGATTTTTCAAAACCATTTTCTTTTAGTAATTGCAATCTATTTTAGGCTTCAAAAAAATCAACAAATAAACCACTGAGAAAAAAAATAGAAAATATTTTCAGGTTTAATTGTTTATGAACATATGGTGCTGGTCCTTCAGGGAAAAACATTTTTAAGCAGTTATACTTTTTCTTAAAGCATGTTGTTAGATGAATTATGTGAGAAAATATGTCTTATTCTTAGAATAAGGAAAAGTATCATATTATGCATCTAATAAAAAATAAAAGTTAGTAGTGATATTTGCTTGGGTAATTCAAATTGTCACAAAAGAAATTTTCTGCAAGAAATATATATACATTGAAAGCTTCCATACTAGCTTATAAAAGAGTACAGTACTCATGTTGTGATTTCTTAGTTGTTATTCTTTACTCACTAAGTTGTGTCTGACACTTTTGCAACCCCATGGACTGTAGACCAACAGGCTCCTCTGTCCATGAAATATTCCAGGCAAGAATATTGGAGTGTGTTACCATTCCCTTCTCCAGGGGATCTTCCCAGCCCAGGGATTGAATCCATGCCTCCTGCATTGGCAGGTAGATTCTTTACTACTGAGCCATCAGGGAAGCCTGATGCGATTCCTACTTTTCCTCTAAATCTTACCATTTATCCAGATTTTTATGAAGAATAACTCATTGGTTTAACATAAGTTTCTAGTAGCTTTCCCCCTCCCCCTCTTTTTCTATTGAGAGATAGTTGATAAACTCACTTCCTGGTTATATTTTCCTCCCTCTACCTTTTTCCTCCAGTTGTTTCTCTAGGACATAATTGCCAAGTTAAACTTCCTAAAATGTGACTGTTCTTATTATCTTTCCCCATCCTACCCCTACAATGGTAAATTCTCTGATGGAATCCAACAGCCAAAAAATATATTTAGACCCCTTAACATTGGCATTAATGATCATCCATACTCTAATAATTAACCCCTCTCTATATTTTGTACTATCCCCTCCATAAATTGCTCATCTAGGCTATTGACTCACTTTACTTCCTCTGAAACCTCCACCTCTGCAACTTCTCTCCTCTTACTACTACTGAGAATTATCTTCTACTCATTTTCAATTATATAGATCCACATTTCCCTCCAAGGCATGATTCCTCTAAGTCCCAACATGTAATATGTAACACTATCTCTCTTTTGAACAGTTTATATGCTGCCATTCTTCACATTTTTAAATGTATCACCTAATATTTATAGAGAGGTTGCAATCTCCTTGAAGACAGGGAGCATCTTTTATTCATCCATTAAGCCCTAGGATTCCAGTATAAGACTTGAATGTACTTAGAGTTGAGTAACACTTAATAAACCAAAGTAATATATTGATAGTGCTTATAATCTTTCATTTTAAAGCTATTTGCCTTTGAAGTTGAATAACACCTTAGTTTTCTGGCTACTAACAATCTCCTCAGTTCTACCTAAATATACAAATCGCAGTCATATGTTGCTGCTGCTGCTGCTAAGTCGCTTCAGTCATGTCTGACTCTGTGCGGCGGCATAGACAGCAGCCCACCAGGCTTCCCCATCCCTGGGATTCTCCAGGCAAGAACACTGGAGTGGGTTGCCATTTCCTTCTCCAATGCATGAAAGTGAAAAGTGAAAGTGAAGTCGCTCAGTCATGTCAGACTCTTTGCGACCCCATGGACTGCACCCTACCAGACTCCTCCACCCATGGGATTTTCCAGGCAAGAGTACTGGAGTGGGGTGCCACTGCTTTCTCCAGTCATATGCTAGTAGGTTTCATTTCTTCCTTAAAACAATGGAAACACAGCAATTCACCTGTGGGTTCCTTTTTACCTTTCATATTATTTACTGAACATTAATTCTGTAGAATATAAAACTATTCTATAACAAATATGTGTTTTAGTCATAAAAAGCATACTGACAAAGTAAAAAATAGTATTCAATATCATTACTCATCTGAGAAATTCCAGTTAAATCATGACATATCAATACCTATTCACTGTAGTGGCTACATTTTAAAAGTCTGAAAACAAGGAACATTGATGGGAATCTAGAGTAAGGTGACTCTCATGCCACACTGGTGATGGTTGCAGTTCAAACAGTTCAGTCTCTTAGTTATGTCTGACTCTTTGCGACCTGTCCATAACCAACTCCTGGAGCTTGCTCAATCTCATGTCCATCGAGTTGGTGATGCCATCAATTATTATATTTTGGCAAGCAATTTGTCATTATTTAGTAATGTTTGGTCAGTTCAGTCACTCAGTCGTGTCCAACTCTTTGCAACCCCATGAACCTCAGCACACCTGGCCTCTCGGTCCATTACCAACTCCCACAATCCACCCAAACCCATGTCCATTGTGTTAGTTGGTGATGCTATCCAACCATCTCATCCTCTGTCTTCCCCTTCTTCTCCTGCCCTCAATCTTTCCCAGCATCAGGGTCTTGTCAAATGAGTCAGCTGTTTGCATCAGGTGGCCAAAGTATTGGAGTTTCAGCTTCAACATCAGTCCTTCCAATGAACACCCAGGACTGATCTCCTTTAGATTGGACTGGCTGGATCTCCTTGCAGTCCAAGGGACTCTCAAGAGTCTTCTCCAGCACCACAGTTCAAAAGCATCAGTTCTTCAGTGCTCAGCTTTCTTTAGAGTTCAACTCTAACATCCATACATGGCCACTGAAAAAACCAGAGCCTTGACTAGACCAGCCTTTGTTGACAAAGTAATGTCTCTACTTTTTAATATGTTCTCTAGGTTGATCATCAGAGAAGGCAATGGCAACCTACTCCAGAACTCTTGCCTGGAAAATCCCATGGATGGAGGAGCCTAGTGAGCTGCAGTCCACGGGTTGCTAAGGGTCGGATACGACTGGGCAACTTCACTTTCGCTTTTCACTTTCTTACATCGGAGAAGGAAATGGCAACCCACTCCAATGTTCTTGCCTGGAGAATCCCAGGGATGGGGGAGCCTGGTGGGCTACCTTCTATGGGGTCGCATAGAGTTGGACACAACTGAAGTGACTTAGCAGCAGTAGCAGTAGCAGCTAGGTTGGTCATAACTTTCTTTCCAAGGAATAAATGTCTTTTAATTTCACGGCTGCAATCACCATCTGCAGTGATTTTGGAGCCCAGAAAAATAAAGTCAACCACTGTTTCCACTGTATCCCCCTCTATTTGCCATGAAGTGATGGGACCGGATGACATGATCTTTGTTTTCTGAATGTAGAGCTTTAAGCCAACTCTTTCACTCTCTTCTTTCACTTTCATCAAGAGGCTTTTTAGTTCTTCACTTTCTGCCATAAGGGTGGTGTCACCTGCATATCTGAGGTTGTTGATATTTCTCCCAGCAATCTTGATTCCAGCTTGTGCTTCATCCAGCCCAGCATTTCTCATGATGTCCTCTGCATATAAGTTAAATAATCAGGGTGACAATACACAGCCTTGACGTACTGCTTTTCCTATTTGGAGCCAGTCTGTTGATTCATGTCCAGTTCTAACTGTTGCTTCCTGACCTGCATACAGGTTTCTCAAAAGGCAGGTTAGGTGTTCTGGTATTCCCCTCTCTTGAAGAAGTTTCTACAGTTTATTGTGATCCACACAGTCAAAGGCTTTGGCAGAGTCAATAAAGCAGAAACAGATGTTTTTCTGGAACTCTCTTGCTTTTTCCATGATCCAGCAGATGTTGGCAATTTGATCTCTGGTTCCTCTGCCTTTTCTAAAACCAGCTTGAACATCTGGAAGTTCACGGTTCACATATTGCTGAAGCCTGGCTTGGAGAATTTTAAGCATCACTTTATTAGCATTTGAGATGAGTGCAATTGTGCGGTAGTTTGAGTTAGTAATGTCAGCTAAATACATATCCATTAACTCAGCAATTTCACTCCTAGGTATAAAACGCAAAGAAATGTATGCATTTCTACATCTGGATAGTGTAAAGGAATGCTATTTACTTTGTTCTAGACAAGTGAATGGTATTTACTTTGTTCTAGCCAACAGTTCAAATTGAGAACAACTGAAATATATACCTGCAGTAAACAACATAATTTATGCTATAGCAATCCAATGAAATAGTGCATGACAATGACTATGAGTGAAATATTGCCATAAGATTATAGAATATATGATGTATAGAGTATGGCGTACAAGGCGCTTTGAAAAAAAAAGTGAAAGTGTTAGTCACTCAGTCCTACTCAGCTCTTGAAGGTGAGAGCTGCTCAGTCATGTCCGACTCTTTGTAACCTCATGGACTATATACTTCATGGAATTCTCTAGGCCAGAATACTGGAATGGGTAGCCTTTCCCTTCTCCAAGGAATCTTCCCAATCCATGGATCCAACCCAGGTTTTCCACATTGCAGGCAGATTCTTTACCAGCTGAGCCACAAAAGAAGCCTAAGAATACTGAAGTAGGTAGCCTATCCATTCTACAGGGGATCTTCCCCACCCAGTATTGAAGCAGGGTCTCCTGCACTGCAGGCGTATTCTTTACCAACTGAGTTATGAGGGAATATCTTAGCAATATCATAGACTGTAGTCCGTCAGGCTCCTCTGTCCATGGAATTCTCCAGGCAAGAATACTGGAGTGCATTGTCATTCCCATTTCCAGGGCATCTTCTTGAACCAAGCATCTTGGATCCAAGATCCAAGAATCTGCAGGCAGGTTCTTTACTGTCTGAGTCACCAGGGAAACTCATCACATGGTGGTGTAGAGTAGTAAGGTACAAAATTAATTTTTTTTTTCCAAAATACAAATGTATGTATTAATACTTATAATATAAAGGCAAAACATCAGACTGTTCTCAGACTTCTCTACAGCAAAGCCCAAATATGAAAAAGACTCAAGATACTCTTAGAGTTTAGAAAAATAAAATGAACCTAATGACTATGTTTACTATATTTATTTTTAAAATAGCTATGTCTAAGAAAGATTACATTGAATGCATTTTTTAAACAATATGATTTGATCATACATTAAATTTAAGTGACTAAAGGTCAGCTTTCATGCCAATCCTAAATAAAAGCAATGCCAAAGAATGTTCAAACTACCACACAACTGCATGCATTTCACACACTAGCAAAGTAATGCTCAAAATTGTCCAAGCTAGGATTCAATAGTATGTGAACTGAGAATTTCCAGATGTTCAAGCTGGATTTAGAAAAGGCAGAGGAACCAGAGATCAATTTGCCAACATACCTTTTGATCATAGAAAAGCAAGAGAATTCCAGAAAAGCATCTACTTCTGCTTCACTGACTACACCAAAGCCTTGACTGTGTGGATCACAGCAAACTTGAAAATTCTTAAAAAGATGAGAATACTAGACCGCCTTACCTGCCTCCTGAGAAATCTGCATGCAGGTCAAAAAGCAACAATTAAAAAATGGTATGGAACAATAGACTGGTTCCAAAATGGGAAAGGAGTACATCAAAGCTGTATGCTGTCACCCTGCTTACTTAACTTCTATGCAGAGTACATCATGAGAAACACTGGGCTGGAAGAAGCACAAGCTGGAATAAAGATAGCCAGGAGAAATATCAATAGCTTCAGATATGCAGATGACACCACCCTTATGGCAGAAAGTGAAGAAGAACTAAAGAGTCTCTTGATTAAAGTGAAAGAGGAGAGTGGAAAAGCTGGCTTAAAACTCAACATTCAAAAAATGAAGATCATGGCATCCAGTCCCATTACTTCATGGCAAATAAATGGGGAAACAATGGAAACAGGGAGTGACTTAATTTTCTTGGGCTCCAAAATCACTGCAAATGGTGGCTGCAGCCATGAAATTAAAATACACTTGTTCCTTTTGACACGCGAGTGTATGCTCCTTGGTTCTTTCTCGTCACAACAAAGATTGGCGTAACGGACATTAAAGCCCCCCTCCGTGTGTCACAGCTCTCAGGTCTTAGCCTGTGTTATAGCTCTCAGGTCTTGAACGGACCGTGTTACAGCTCTTAGAAAAATCAGTGTTACAGCTCAGTGTTACAGCTCTATTTTATTTAGATAATAGCAGGCGTGAGGGCATGTCAAGGCAAAGACGTGAAGAGAAGAGCGCCCCAGCGCGTGGGAGAGAGAGCAGGAGAGAGAGAGAGCGCTTTGGGTCCTCTTTGTATATGTTTTTTTCTTCTCCCTGGGCCTGCCCTATGTAAATTGGGCTTAGGCAGGAGTGCTGTTCTACCTGAAGTCCTCACTCCAGTCCTCCGACCTTCCTTTGACCTTCCTTTGTTCTATTTTCGCTGACTTTTCCCTTCCTTGTCTTTTAGCCACCGCCATTTTTGACTCCTTTTCCCTATTCTAACTACCTAACACTTGGAAGAAAAGCTATGACCAACCTAGAGAGCATATTAAAAAGCAGAGACATTACTTTGCTGACAAAGGTCCATCTGGTCAAAACTGTTTTTTCCAGTAGTCATGTATGAATGTGCAAGTTGTACTATAAAGAAAGCTGAGCGCCAAAGAATTGATGCGTTTGATCTGTGGTGTTAAGGAAGACTCTTCAGAGTCCCTTGGACTGCAAGGAGATCAAACCACACAATCCTAAAGGAAATCAGTCCTGAATATTCATTGGAAGGACTGATGGTAAAGCTGAAACTCCAGTACTTTGGCCACCTGATGCAAAGAATTGACTCATTGGAAAAGATGTTGATACTGGGAAAGATTGCAGGTAGGAAGAGATGGGAATAACAGAGGATGAGATGGTTGGATGGCATCACCGACTCAATGGACATGAGTCTGAGCAAGCTCCAGGAATTGGCGATGGCCAGGGAAGCCTGGTATGCTGCCGTTTGTGGGGTCCCAGTGTCGGATATGACTGAGCAACTGAACTGAACTGGAAGTGACTGAACAATTGATGAAAATTTTTAAAAAAGCAGTTTTAAAATGAAAAGTTAAATTGTATACTTCATAATATGCATTCAAATGAGCTAAGTAATATGGCAATAATACACACCTCAGTGTCTCAGCACAACAAATATCTTGAATTCTACCATATACCATAACAGATACAGGTTTGAAGTGGGGCTCCATCAATGGTAGTCCCTCAGATAACCAGACTGAGGAAAGGCTTCACCTCAAAGGAAACTTCAACCCTCACTCTAACAGTGAAAGTGAAATCTGGCAAATTATACAGTTTCGTTTGTTTGTTTGTTTGAAATTTCCACTCACATATTTTCAGCTAAAGATGTAATAGCCTCCCTTAACTTTGAATGGTAATTTCTACAGACTGAATTATGTACCCCTCCAAATTCACATGGACTTTCCTGATGGCTCAGCAGTAAAGACTCCACCTGCCAAGGCAGGAGACACAGGTTTAATCCCTGGGTCAGGAAGATCCCCTGGGGAAGGAAATGGCAACCCACCCACTCCAGTACACTTGTCTGGGAAATCCCATGGACAGAGGAGCATGGTGGCCTACAGTGCATAGAGTCTCAGAAGAGTCAGACACGATTTAGTGACTACACAACAATAAACAGCAATAACTAAATTCATATGTTGAAATCCTAACTCCTAATGTGATGTGTTTGGAGCTGGAGCTTTTAGAGATTAAGACTAAATGAGGTCATGAGGGTTAGGACTGGTGGCTTTACCAGAAGAAGAAAAAAGAGTATGTCTCTCACCAGTGCAATATCAAGGAACGGCTATGTAAAGACATAGTCAGAGGGGAGATGTGTGCAAGCCAGAAAAAGTGCTTTCACAGAACCCGACAAGACTGTCACCCTGATCCAAAACTTCTATTCTCCAGAATTGTGAGAAAACATATTTCTGCTGTTTAAACCATTAGTTTAAATTATTTTGTTATGGCAGCCCCAACAGACTAAGATAGTGATAGAAAGTACACTTATGCCATATGCTTAGAAAGCAGGGAACCAGAAATATTTATGAACATCCTTAATGTATACCATAATTACAAACATTTAAAATGTAAAATGAAGAATATGAATAACAAAATTCGGCAGAAAAGTGGGGAGATCGAAGTAAAGCAAAATTATGTTGCTAATTTGCTCATTTTTCATAGCAGAAAAAGTGTAGATATTACAAAGTTGGAAAAAAATTAGTTAAAAACAAAAACAACTTTAAAACTCATAATTTTTCATCTTTTTGTGAGTTCAGAAGAACTCTGTTAGAATACATTAATAATAATATCTCTCATGAAGCAATATAATTTTAGCTTCAACAATTTAGTTTCTCATCAATTTATTTCTAATGAAAGTATACCTTTTATATTTACCTTGATATTTTGATATGTTTGGTGTGATTTAATTTTCTTTTTATCTTTAAATCTTTAATTTGTTCTCTGTAGGTATATATCATATTGAAGGTCTCAAGTGATTTACAACAAATTACCACAAAATTCAAATGCAGATTCAGTTCAGTTCAGTTCAGTTCAGTCGCTCAGTCGTGTCAGACTCTTTGTGACCCCATAAATTGCAGCACACCAGGCTTCCCTGTCCATCACCAACTCCCGGAGTTCACTCAGACTCACATCCATCGAGTCAGTGATGCCATCCAGCCATCTCATCCTCTGTCGTCCCCTACTCCTCCTGCCCCCAATCCCTCCCAGCATCAGAGTCTTTTCCAGTGAGTCAACTCTTCGCATGGGGTGGCCAAAGTATTGGAGTTTCAGCTTTAGCATCATTCCTTCCAAAGAAATCCCAGGGCTGATCTCCTTCAGAATGGACTGGTTGGATCTCCTTGCAGTCCAAGGGACTCTCAAGAGTCTTCTCCAACACCACAGGTCAAAAGCATCAATTCTTCGGTGCTCAGCTTTCTTCACAGTCCAACTCTCACATCCATACATGACCACTGGAAAAACCATAGCCTTGACTAGATGGACATTTGTTGGCAAAGTATGTCTCTGCTTTTCAATATGCTATCTAGGTTGGCCATAACTTTTCTTCCAAGGAATAAGCGTCTTTTAATTTCATGGCTGTAGTCACCATCTGCAGTGATTTTGGACCCCAAAAAAATAAAGTCTGACACTGTTTCCACTGTTTCCCCATCTATTTCCCATGAAGTAAGGCATTAAATATGTTAAAATTATATTATCAATACAAAAATGTTATTATATAGCATTTTATCTTTTTGATTACTTAAAAATATATGTTTTTTAAACTCTTTAAAGAAGCTCACTGATCCAGTTTTTAATAAGTTGTGATGTCAAGATCTCAAATTAGTCATGACTTTTTCAACTCATTGTCCTTTTATTGACTTTTCTTTTTTTTTTTTATTTTATTTTTAAGCTTTACATAACTGTATTAGTTTTGCCAAATATCAAAATGAATCCGCCACAGGTATACATGTGTTCCCCATCCTGAACCCTCCTCCCTCCTCCCTCCCCATTCCATCCCTCTGACTTTTCTAATTCCTTGAGTAATCCCAACCTTACTCTAAATTATAAAACAACTAAAAACATGTAATTTTGTAACTGTTGATACAACACATTTTTTCTAATAAAATAAATTGGGACTTCCCCAGTGATCTAGTGGTTAAGACTCTGCCTTCAATGTAGGGGACATGGGTTCAATCCCTAGTCAGGGAGCTACAATCCCACATGCCATGGGTTGTGGTCAAAACTTAAAACAAAAACCATGCAATGCTGTAAACTGAGTTAATTTTACACTCCCAACTTTGTTGTCTGTTATCTAGCAATGGCTTTCCTGCTTGGAAAGGAAAGGCCTTTCCATTCCTTTCAAGGAAAGGAAGATAGACAAAGGCCTGAAACCACAAAAAAGTATAAGTTTTTAAAATTATAATTAATTTTTATTACCAAATGTGTTTTTCAGTATTTCTCTGAATTACCAGAAGTACCAGAGATATTTTAACAATTTTAGTACCAGTTGTATTACAATATTAATTACAAACAATCAGAAAAAAAATAAGCAAATGAGTTTAAAATTTAAGAATTTCTTAATAATTATTTCCAACATGTTCATCCTTAACCTTCATGCTCACACCCCATCACAAAGTATATAATTTCATAGAAACTATTTTTCTTCCTAACCACTAGCTTTTAGGAATAAGAGAATATTCAGCATATATATATGCATGTATATGTTCATATACATATGTATAACTATCACATGTATGCATTAATTTTCCTCCAGAAGTATAAGAGCCATAACAATAAAGACTATAATGATATGGCTATTGCCTTTTCCCATAAGATGTTACAGAAAAATCCAAAGTTTTTGGCCAACCCAATATGTCTACTTATATATTTCGTTAGTGCTTAATAAACAACTATAAGTAAATGCCTTGCAAATTCTCAGGAGGAAACAGAAAGACTGATACTCCATAAAGTCCATGTTCATTCAAAACTATGTGCTATTTCTTTTCTGATCTTGAGATTCTCTTCCTACATGAAATAAAATACCATGAGGAAATAATATTATTTTGAAAAAGAAATGTAGAGACTTCCTGATGTGTTCAAATTCTCCTGGTTTAAAAAATACAAAGGGGATATTCTCTTGCTACATGCATAATTTCAAGATAAAAGAAAATCTTGAGGTTGGCAAAAAAAGCCACATATCTTAATTCAAGAAATATAAAAACAGTAATAACTCAGTTGGTAAAGAAACTGCCTGCAATGCAGGAGAACCCAGTTGGATTCCTAGGTCGGGAAGATCAGCTGGAGAAAGCATAGGCTACCCTCTCTAGTATTCTTGGGCTTCCCTTGTGGCTCAACTGGTAAAGAATCCACCTGCGATGCAGGAGACCTGAGTTCGATCTCTGGCTTGGGAGGTTACCCCGGAGAAGGGAAAGGATACCCACTCCAGTATTCTGGCCTGGAGAATTAAATGGACTATATAGTCCCTGGGCTCAAAGATTTGGAGACGACTGAGCAACTTACACTTCACTTCACTTCAATAGGAATCATGGAAAATAAACCTAGGAAGAGAGATAGAGCTCTGATAGTAAAGAATATGGTGAATGAAACCTTATTTATCTATTCAATATAGTATCACCCATTAGTAACAACTTAAGTATACCCTAAATTCAGTGAGCATAGGAATTTTACAGAGGAAACGCTCCCCAAGTTAGTGTAAATTTCTAGTTGCTGCTTCAGTTTAGCAAAAAACTTTCTTCAGCTCTGCCTACACGTGCTTCCACTCCTTGGCCTCAAAGCATTAAAAAAAAAAGTCTACTCAGCTTCAAAGTTTATGGCAAAATCTGTCCTTGCAGTTCTACTCTCATTTGCATACTGATCTCTAGGCCCATGAGTAGAGATTACCCAATTATATAGGGGAACAAGTGGAGACAAAGACCAGAGGGTAGAACCTAACCAGTGGGCATGCCTGTTGACTAAACTCTTCAAGTGTTGTCCAAAGGTGTTAGGAAGTCTATTTACTAATATTTATTCTATTCTTGGCCATCTATTAGATGAAATATATATTATCAACTTCCAGTCATCTTAACCTAAGGATGTTTTAGGAAGCAAATAGCTTTTAAAAACCCTTCTAAAAAATTGGACTTTGAGGGTAATTGAAAACACAAAGGGAATTTCTAAATTACATGAAAAGTGCCATTAAAATCTAGGCACTGAGGGACAAAAACATTTTAAGCCATCCAACTGGATGGAAAGTAACAATGCATTTTGATCTTTAATATTGGTGTAATATAATACTTTGCAGAAGATCAGACCACAAAATGTCCTTAGCAGCAAGATTGCTTTATAATCCATTTCAGAACCCTGTTAAATCCATTCACAGATGCTCCATTTGGGGGGGTGGGGTGTAAATGTTCAGCTTTGCCAAAAGCTATGGAGTCACCCCATTTTGTAGCCTGAATTACGGTTCTTCATCAGTCTTTGGTCTTTTATTTATTTATTTATTTATTTTACTTTAAAATATCGTATTGGTTTTGCCATACATCAACATGCATCCCCCACGGGTGTACACGTGTTTCCCATCCTGAACTCCCTCCCACCTCCCTCCCCATACCATCCCTCTGGGTCATCCCAGTGCACCATCCCCAAGCTTCCTGTATCCTGCATCAAACCTGGACTGTTGATTCATTTCTTATATGATATTATACATGTTTTAATGCCATTCTCCCAAATCATCCCCCTACTCCCTCTCCAACAGAGTCCAAAAGACTGTTTTATACAAGGTCTTACCCATCACAAGCACAGAAATCAAAACTGTAATAAAAAATCTTCCAACAAACAAAAGCCCAGGAACAAATGACTTCAGGTGAATTCTAACAAAAATTAAGAGAATAGCTAACACCTATCCTACTCAACTCTTCCAGAAAACTGCTGAGGAAGCTAAGCTCCCAAAGTCATTCTATGAGGCCACCATCACCCTAAAACCAAAACCAGACAAAGATGCCACAAAAAAGAAAACCACAGGCCAATATCACTGCTGAAAATAGATGCAAAAATCTTCAACAAAATTCTTGCAAACAGAATCCAACAACATATTAAAAAGATCATACATCATAACCAAGTGGGCTTTATCCCAGGAATTCAAAGATTCTTCAATATTCACAAATAAATCAATATGATACACAATATTCACAAATCGAAAGATAAAAACCATATGATTATTTCAATAGATGCAGAGTAAGCCTTTGACAAAATTTGAGACCCATTTATGATCAAAACTCCAGAAAGCAGGCATAGAGGGAACATACCTCAACATAATAAAAGCCGTATATAACAAACCCACAGCAAGCACTATCCTTAATGGCAGAAAATTGGAAGCACTTCCTCTAAAATCAGGAGCAAGACAAGGGTGACCACTCTCACCAATACTAGTCAACATAGTTTTGGGAGACCTAGCCATAGCAATCAGAGAAGAAAAGGAAATAAATGAATCTATATTAGAAAAGAAGTAAAACTCTCATTGTTTGCAGATGACATGATCCTCTACATAGAAAACCCTAAAGATACCACCAGAAAATCACTAGAGCTAATCAATGAATATAGTAAAGTTTCGGGATATAAAATTAATACACAGAATCCCTTGCATTCCTAAACATTAACCATAAAAAAACAGAAAGAGAAATTAAAGAAACAATCCCGTATACCATTGCAACAAAAAGAATAAAATACTTAGGAACAAATTTATCTAAAGAAACAAAAGACCTATATATAGAAAACTATAAAACACTGATGAAAAAAATCAAAGATGACAAAAATAGATGGAGAAATATACCATGTTCATGGATTGGAAGAATCAATATAGTGAAAATGAGTATACTACCCAAAGCAATCTGTAGATTCAATGCAATCCCTATCAAGTTACCAACAGAATTTTTCACAGAACTAGAACGAGTAATTTCTCAATCTGTATGGAAACCCAAAAAACTTGAATAGCCAACGCAATCTGGAGAAACAAGAATGGAACTGGAGGAATCAACCTGCTTGAACTCAGACTATACTACAAAGCTACAGCCATCAAGACAGTATGGTACTGGTACAAAGACAGAAATATAGGTCAAAGGAACAAAATAGAAAGCCCAGAGATGAATCCATGCACCTAAGGACACCTTATCTTTGACAAAGGAAACAAAAATATACAATATAGAAAAGGCAATCTCTTTAACAAGTAGTGCTGGGAAAACTGGTTAACCACTTGTAAAGAATGAAACTAGAACACTTTCTAACACCATACACAAAAATAAACTCAAAATGGATAAAGATCTAAATATAGGACCAGAAACTATACAACTCTTGGAGGAAAAGATAGGCAGAACACACACTGACATAAAGCACAGCAGGATCCTGTATGACACACCTCCAAGAGTAATGTAAATAAAAGCAAAAATAAACAAATGAGACCTAATTAAACTTAAACACTTTTGCACAACAAAGGAAAATGTAGCCTTCAGAATGAGAGAAAACAATAACAAATGAAACAACTGACAAAGAATTAATCTCCAAAATATACAAGCAGCTCATGCAGCTCAATACCAGGAAAATAATGGGCTAAAGAACTAAACAGACATTTCTCCAAAGAAGACATGTAGATGGCTAACACATGAAAAGATCCTCAACATCACTCACTACCAGAGAAATGCAAATCAAAACCGCAGTCTCATGCAGGTCAGAATGGCTGCCAGCAAAAAGTCTAAAAACAATAAATGCTGGAGAGGGTTCAGAGAAAAGGGAGCCCTCTTATACTGTTGGTGGGAATGCAAACTAGTACAGACACTATGGAGAACAATGTGGATATTCCTTAAAAAACTGGAAATAGAACTGCCATACAACCCAGCAATCCCACTCCTGAGCATACACACCAAGGGAACCAAAATTGAAAGAGACACGCATACCCCGATGTTCATTGCAGCACTGTTTACTGTTGTGGAGTCACCCTATTTTGTAGCCTGAACTAGCCTGAACCATGTTGTACCTTCTAGGACATGGAAGCGACCTAGAGGTCCACTGGCACATGAATGGATAAGGAAGAGTGGTACATCCACACAATGGACTATTACTCAGCTATAAAAAAAAGAACACATCTGAATCAGTTCTAATGAAATACATGAAACTGGAATCTATTACAGAGAGAGAAGTAAATCAGAAAGAGAAACACCAATACAGTCTATTAAGAAATATATATGAAATTTAGAAAGACAGTAATGGTGACCCTATATGCAAGACAGCAAAAGAAATACAGATGTAAAGAACAGACTTTTGGACTATGTGGGAGAAGGCATGGGTGGGATGATTTGAGAGAATAACATTGAAACATGTATATTACCATATGTAAAATAGATGACCAGTGCAAGTTCAATGCATGAAGCAGATCACTCAAAGTCAGTGCTCTGGGATAACCCAAGGGGATGGGGTGAGGAAGGAGGTCGGAAGGGGGTTCAGAATGGGGGGACACATGTATACCCTTGTCTGATCCATGTAGATGTATGGCCAAAACCATCACAATATTGTAAAGTAATTAGCCTCCAATTAAAATAAATTAATTTAAAAAATAAAAACAAGGTCTTAGTCTTTAATCATTAGTTTTGGCAAACCACTGATGCTCTATCTCCCACTCTATTTTGTCTTGACCTTGACATGCAACCTCACATGGTGAGCTGTGCCACAGTAATTTTAATGGTGTTAAAAGTTAAACTTTATTTTAAAGGAATCTTCAGTTACATTTGCAATAGAAGCAAAGAGAACAGATTCTTATTAAGGTCTAATGCAATTTAATAAATTTCTTCATGTTACAAGGAATAAAGTATTGTTATAAAAATCATTAATGTTTTAAAATAAATATTATTAAATGTTTATTAAACTATAAGATAAATTATGATATGCAAAATAAAAAATAAATTATTTTAGCCTATATTAGAGATAGAGATAGCCAGAATTAAAATAGAATATTCCTTTCCTTCTATATTCTATATATACATATAATATTTTTGACTCACTTTTACAAATTGGTTAATAGGAGAAAAGAAGAATATTCTATGAGGTCAGGAAATCTCTTCTTCCAGGATTTTACTGCTTCCAAAAGCAAATAGTTGTTTGAAACTATTGTTTGAAAATATTGTTTGAAACTATGTGACATCAACCCTCATTACTCACTCAGATACATCATAGAGGCTCTGTCTTAGAAATGTTACTCTAAGTGAAAGTGTAATGAGAAAAATGTTAAATACTAATGTGGCAAGAAAAATAAAAGAGGATGCAATCAGAAGGCCATAGTTCCTCACTAAAATTGCTTGAAATACATATTAATGTAAAATGATTAGTTATACTGCTCCCTATCACTGCAGTGCTCCATTGTTTTAAACTAAAGTGCTTATAAGTAAGTGTTCCAATTTTTATCCTGACTCTCTCAATAAAAGACATCAAGTGAAGTCACGCACTTGTGTCCGACTCTGCGGCCCCATGGACTGTAGCCTGCCAGGCTCCTCCATCCATGGAATTTTCCAGGCAAGAGTACTGGAGTGGGATGCCATTTCCTTCTCCAGGGGATCTTCCCAACCCAGGGATTGAACCCAAGTTTCCCGCATTGCAGGTAGTTGCTTAAAGACATCAAACCATCTTTATATAATTAAAAAAGAATTAATGATATTTACCACAAATATTCAGTTGGTGAGCCAGGCTTATCCTATAAGTGAAAAATGCATTTTGTTGAACATAACAATTGCCTAAATTTACCATGGCATTTCCTGCTCAGCTTTCAAATAAATTATACAAAGTATGTTTTTTCTTCTTTTCATAAATGTTGACTGATTAAGCTAAATTTTTTTTTCTTAGAATTCTCTTTTAGATACTGAAAATAGGGAGAGCTTAAAATGAAAATGTCATCAGATAAGTGATTGAATTTGACAACACATATATTTGTCAATGGAATGAAAGTATATGAAATACTTTGGAAAACTAAAAACATTAGGTGAAATCACCTCACTAAATTAAGACCAAACATTTTAGAAAGTATACAAAAATTGTTGAAATAATGTACAATAGATTTTTTTCTTTTTACAAATTTAACAGTGAAAACATACTCTTACATTGGAGAAGATAATGAGTAGGAGTAACATTTTCTGAAATCAGTCAAAGTAGACAAGTCCAGAAGCACTTTTCAGAAATGAAAGAGATTTTCTGTTTAACACTAAGGATAAAGGTAGGTAAAAGATGAGTCACAGTTTTGCACAATGCCAAATGAATCAATGTTATTGCAATCTAGACATTTCAGTCATTACTAATGAGACATCTTTTGGGAAAGATTGTTTTACGAACATGGAGACAAGGCATGCTAGCTAACAAAACACATAGGATCAACTAGATGCATAAATCTACCTTTTTTAAAAAAGGTATTATTATAAAAAGCAGATTTTTTTTAATCCAAAAGAACACTTAAGGTAACCACATCATCTAATTTTTATGAACTTAAGTTTTGGAGCAGGTAGATCATTTGTATCCCAGTTATGAAGGATAACTCACAGTGTCACCTTAATAAATTTACTTCTCAGAACCTTGCTTTCTTTACTTAAAATATAGGTAAAAATGATCAATGGCAAAGCTTATAAAAGGTTTTCACATTTAAGAAGCAATCAGTAAGTGGCAAATACTATTATTATCATCTTTATTATTAAGTAAGTAAAACATGATTCTATTCTCTTACATTAGAGTAATTTTAATACTTAATGTTCAGTTCAGTTCATTTGCTCAGTCATATCCGACTCTTCATGACCCCATGGACCACAGCATGCCAGGCCTCCCTGTCCATCACCAACTCCTGGAGTCTACTCAAACTCATCTCCCTTGAGTCAGTGATGCCATCCAATCATCTTATCCTCTGTCGTCCCCTTTCCCACCTGCCCCCAATCCCTCCCAGCATCAGGGTCTTTTCTGATGAGTCAGCTCTTCACATTAGGTGGCCAAAGTATTGGAGTTTCAGCTTCAACATCAATCCTTCGAATGAACACTCAGGACTGATATCCTTTCAGATGGACTAGTTGGATCTCTCGCTGTCCAAGGGAATCTCAAGAATCTTCTCCAATACCACAGTTCAAAAGCATCAATTCTTTGGCGCTCAGCTTTCTTTATAGTCCAACTCTCACAACCATCCATGACTACTGGACGAGACTACTTGACGAGACTACTGGACATGACTACTTGATGAGACGGGCCTTTGCTGGCAAACTAATGTCTCTCTTTTTTAATATGCTGTTTTGGTTGGTCATAGCTTTTCTTCCAAAGAGTAAGCATCTTTTAATTTCATGGCTGCAATCACCACCTGCAGTGATTTTGGAGCCTCCAAAAAAATAAAGTCAGCTACTGTTTCCCCATCTATTTGCCATGAAGTGATGGGACCAGATGCCATGATCTTAGTTTTCTTAATGTTGAGGTTTAAGCCAACTTTTTCACTCTTCATATTTACTTTCATCCAGAGGTGCTTTAGTTCTTCTTCACTTTCTGCCATAAGGGTTTCTGCATACCTGAGGTTATTGATATCTCTCCCGGGAATCTTGATTCCAGCTTCTGTTTCATCCAGAAAGCATTTCTCATGATGTACTATGCATAGAAGTTAAATAAGCAGGGTGACAATATACAGCCTTGATGTAATCTTTTTCCTATTTGGAACCAGTCTGTTGTTCCATGTACAGTTCTAACTGTTGCTTCCTGACCTGCATACAGATTTCTCAAGAGTCAGGTCAGGTGGTCGGTATCCCCATCTCTTTCAGAATTTTCCACAGTTTATTGTGATCCACACAGTCAAAGGTTTTGGCATAGTCAATAAAGCAGTAGTAGATGTAATTCTGGAACTCTCTTGCTTTTTCGATGATCTGGCAGATGTTGGCAATTTGATATCTGGTTCTTCTGCCTTTTCTAAATCCAGCTTTAACTCTCCAGGTCAGTAGGTGCCCAATATACTACTGGAGATCAGTGGAGAAATAACTCCAGAAAGAATGAAGAGATGGAGCCAAAGCAAAAACAACACCCAGTTGTGGATGTGACTGCTGACAGAAGCAACGTCCAATGCTGTAAAGAGCAATATTGCATAGGAACCTGGAATGTTACGTCCATGAATCAAGGCAAATTCGAAGTGGTCAGGAGATGGCAAGGGTGAACATCAACACTTTAGAAATCAGCTAACTCAAATGGACTGGAATAGGTGAATTTAACTCAGATGACCATTATATCTACTACTGTGGGCAAGTATCCCTTAGAAGAAATGGAGTAGCCATCATAGTCAACAAAAGAGTCCAAAATGTAGTAATCGGATGCAGCCTCAAAAACGACAGAATGATCTCTGTTCGTTTCTAAGGCAAACCATTCAATATTACGGTAATCCAAGTCTATGCCCCAACCAGTAATGCTGAAGAAGCTGAAGTTGAATGGTTATGAAGACCTACAAGATCTTCTAGAACATCCAAAAAAGATGTCCTTTTCATTATAGGGGACTGGAATACTTAATGTAGTTATAAATAAATTATACAAAATATAATTTTATATGAATATTATACAAATATTTAATTTTACTATTGTGTTTTTAAATGTAATAAAAATTAATTTCAGGTTAATAAAGAATTTTAACACTCCTGAATATTATTAATTTTTTTAAATAGTAGTAAATAACCAAAGTTCAATCTCCCTAATCACTTAACAAAATCTTATTGTTTGCTTCAAATTTTACATTCCTCTATGATTGGAGAAGGAAATGGCGACCCACTCCAGTATTCTTGTCTGGAGAATCCCATGGATGGAGGAGCCTGGTGGGCTACAGTCCACGGGGTTGCAAAGAGTCGGACACGACTGAGCGACTTCACCTTCACCATGATCTACACTTCTGCTGATTTAATCTAAGGCTTCATTATTTCTTTTCTGGGCCACAATAATTGTCTCCTAATTGCTCTTTCAATAGCCAACTCCCTTCCACTACCAGCCATCTTCTGAACAACTAATAACTTTCGGCTGCTAAAACAGCTACCATCTTAGTCACCTATTTTACAACATATTGGTAGTCTCTTAAAATTCCAGTTATAAATTGAACTGTGATTTCCACAAAATCTAGTCTCACTTCATATTTCCAACCAAACTCAGCACTCCATCCCAGAATCCCTCATTCCAGCCATTAATAAATATCCACTATCCCTCTAAAGGCCACAACCTGTAAGGTGTTTGCATACATTATCTGTTGCTCGAAAAAGATTCTCCCATCTACCTACTTTATCTCCTTTTAAAGACTAGTTCAAAAATCACCTTCTGTTTAGTCTTTTCCAATTTCTCCATAGAAAAATGTAGATTCTTTTTCTATACAACTTAAAACTGTGTTCAAAAAGCTACTCTATTTCTTAATGTACAAAACTGATATTTGTTCACGTTTTTGTTCCTTGCTGACACTCTTTTATTGACTAATTTTCCAACTGTTACAGGATTTCCAACCTTCTCCTAAATTATTAGATAACTATAGAGAAAAACGGAGAAGGCAATGGCAAGCCACTCCAGTACTAGAAAATCCCATGGATGGAGGAGCCTGGTGGGCCACAGTCCATAAGGTCACTATGAGTTGGACGCAACTGAGCAACTTCATTTTCCCTTTTCACTTTCATGCTTTGGAGAAGGAAATGGCAACCCGCTCCAGCACTCTTGCCTGGAGAATCCCAGGGACGGGGGAGCCTGGTGGGCTGCCCTCTATGGAGTTGTACAGAGTCGGACACGACTGACGCGACTAGCAGCAGCAGCAGCAGCATAGGGAAACAGCAAATTAGCCAAGATGGTGTGGTCAGGCTCTCACCCCACCACCTCTAGCTCTTGTCCCACGTTTTGTAAATAATGATTGTGTAGCAGCTGAGATCACTTGTAGCACTGCCCATACATGTCAGAAGTTACTTAGTTACTCGGTCATAGATTTGTGTGGTATGCCTGTATGAGCTTCACCATGAAAGCCCTGGCTGCTGCTGCATTGGGGCTACATTGGGGCAACACGATGGTTGTTATATAAGGTTATACCATGGCTTTGTTATGGCTACTTTATGGTTATGCTGTGGCTGTTGCTATGAATGCTGCGTCACCCAGGAGAGAGGCTGTGTTATGGCTGCCATGCCAGCCAGGAGAGAATAAACATGTCTGCAGTTTCTTCAGCACCTCGAGTCTTCTACCAGCCTCTTAGCTCACACCTTGCCTACCCTGGGTTCAACAAACAGTGAGAGTGGTGTGAACAGTGAGACAATTGGCCTTGTGAGCAGGATCAGCAACACAGCAACTGAAAAAAAATATAGTGCTGTAACTGTTAATGCAGTGCAACATATTTTCTTTAATTTTTAAAAACATCACACAATGTTGTGTGTGTGTTCATGCTCAATGCTGTAAACATAATTAAATGTTACTTTACTAACTCTATTGACTGCTGTCTGGTAATGGTTTTTCTTATTGGCAAATCCATGCACACAATAGATAAATACCTGAAATAATAAATAAATGTCTTTTTTTAAGTTCCTATTGTTTTTATAATTAGTTTTGCTTAAATTAAGAAATTTTAAAATGTCTTCCTTATTGTACTAGATGATTTCCAAAAGTAGGAGCTGTGTCTTATTTTCTACTGTTACATATAATTTTTGTTGCTGTTCAATCACTCAGTCAAGTCCCACTCTTTGTGACCCCATGGACTGCAGCATGCCAAGTTTCCCTGTCCTTGAACATCTCTCAGAGTTTACTAAAACTCATGTCCATTGAGTTGGTGATGCCATCCAACCATCTCATCCTCTGTCATCCCCTTCTCCTCCTGTCTTCAATCTTTCCCAGCATCAGGGTCTTTTCCAGTGAGTCAGCTCTTCTCATGAGATGCCCAAAATATTGGAGCTTTGGCTTCAGCATCAGTCCTTCCAATTAATATTCAGGGTTGATTCCCCTTAGGATTGACAGGTTTAATCTCCTTGCAGTCCAAGGGACACTCAAGAGTCTTCTTCAACACTATAGTTCAAAAGGAATAAAGAAGGTGCACAGCCTTCTTTGTGGTCCAACTTTCACATCCATACATGTCTACTGAAAAAACATAGCTTTGATTGTACAGACCTTCTTCAGCCTAGCATATAGTGAAGACATTCAATGAATGCTTGTAGAAGTAAGTAAGGAAAGGAGGGAAAGAAGGTAGGAAGAAGGTAAGGAGGAAAAAGAGAGGCACATATTAATCCATTATGCCTAACCTATATTTTAAAAGTTTTTACTATCTCCATTTCTCTGTTTTCATTGCTACATATCAGAGCTCTGTAATTCTGGAAAAATTACATTTATCCCCAAATCATATATTCTTGATGGCTATGAATATTATCATCAAATTGCTTTTTTGGACAGTTTAAATTATAAATGTAAGACAGGAAATGATTTAGAGTTGCACTAATTATAATCTACTTGCCTTGCTCTTCCTCCCACCTTCCTCTTACATCTTATCATCTGCTGTTACAAAGTATAAGATATAAACAGCAGAAGGTCAAATGATCTACATATTAAAATGCAGAGATTACTGAGAATAAGATGTATAGAGTACAGAGTATAAGGTATTATAGAGTCATTGAAAGATCCTGGAATTGATCTTCTTATGTTACATTATGGCTCCATCATTTACTAACTTAGTGACCTTGGGAAAAAATATTCTCAGTCTCAGTTTCCTTTACAACCAATGATAACAACATTATACCACATGAGATTTCTGTGATGATAAAAATAGAACTCACGTTCTATTTTTTTAGAATGTTTTATAAGCATTTAAAGCAATGCCTGGCACATTGTAAATTTTCATCAATCATTTTTTTTAATTTTTATTTTTATTATGTGGAGAATATCTTAATTTTGACTTTAGTAGTAGTCTTGCTATGTATTCTCATGTTGTGCTTTTCCATTTTAGAGGTACCATCCTTCACTCCATCATCCTGCCAGTCCTTGTGCTTAGATTTTTAGAGGAGACTTTAAAGGCAGATGAAAAGCACAGTATAATCAAGGACCCATATGATTAAGAGATATTTTCATTTTTTATTCAGATTTTTGCACCTTTTAAAAAACTGTATTAAAATTGGCAGTTACGTGATAAATTAGGCAACTTCATAATTCAGACAATGAACAAACAGACATAAAGAGGATACATTTGTACGTATATGTTCATATCAATTAGCAGAGATATTGAGGAAGAAATTTAACCTGGGTGTTTGAAATAGAGGAATGCAAAATTCTTTAAATTCTATAATTGTATTTTATTTGTTTACTCTGAAAAACTGGATTTAACATTTTTCATAAATACCTGTAACCTTGTATTTACTGCAAATTTTATGACAAAAAACCCAGAAACATTGATTAATGAAGAGAATCAAGAGTCTAGAAGCAAACCCATGCATATATGATCAATTAACTTATGACAAAGGAGCCTAGAATATAATTGGGAAATGTGCTACACTCAGTAGCTCAGTCGTGTCCAACTCTTTGCAACCCCAAGGACTGCAGCCCGCTGAGCTCCTCTGTCCATGCAATTATCCAGGCAAGAACACTGGAGTGGGTTACCATTTCCTTCTCCATAATTTGTAAAGGACAGTCTCTATTTCAACAAATGACATTGGAAAAAACTGAACAACCACATGCAAAAAAAAAGAAAAGAAAAGAAACTCAACCACTATCTTTCACCACACAAAAATTAATTCAAAATGGGTTAATGTAATACCTTAAACCATAAAAATCATAGAACAAAATATAGGTAGTAAGTTCCTTGGCAAAGGTCTTGGCAATTATTTTTTGAATCTGACACCAAAAGAAAAAGCAATAGACATCAAGATAAACTTTTGCATAGCAGAGGAAACCATCAACAAAATGAAAAGGAAGAAAATATTTGCAAATTTTGTATCTGATAAGGGGCTTATAGCCAGAATATATACATAACTCAAATTTCAGTTCAAAAGCAACAAAACAAACAAACAAAAAAAACACACACACACAGAAGAAGCTATATAGATAGCCAACAGGTACATGAAAAGATGCTCAAAATCACTATCAGGGAATTGCATATCAAAACCACAGTGAGAAATCACCTTACCCCTATCAGAATGGCCATCATCTAAAAGAAAATAAATTATCATTCCTCAGTATATGAAGAAAAGGAGATCCTCTGCAATGTTGGTAGGAATGTACATTAGTACAACCACTATAGAAAACATTATGGAGCGTCCTCAAAAAATTAAAAATAGAACTATCATTTAGCACAGAGAGCTATACTCAATATCTTATGATTACCTGAGTCAAAGAGCCTGATGCAAAGAGCCAACTCATTGCAAAAGACCCCAGTGCTGGGAAAGACTAAAAGCAGGAGAAAACGGTGACAGAGAATGAGATGGTCAGATGGCATCACCGACTCAATGGACATGAATTTGAGCAAACTCCAGGAGATAGTGAAGAACAGGGAAGTCTGGCATGCTTCAGTCCATGGGGTTGCAAGGAGTCAGACTAAACTGAATGATTTAATAACAATAAATACTGGAAGTAAATGTAAATAAAAGAACATATACATTTATATAGGTATATATAATTGAATCACTTTTCTGTACACTTGAAACTAACGTTGTAAATAAACCATATTTCAATATTTTTTTTTTCAAAATTTAGGAAACAATAGAACTACCAAATGATCCAGCAAGTCCACTTCTGGGTATTTATCTGCAGAAAATAAAAGACTGACTTGAAAAGTTTTATATGCCCCCGAGATCATTCAGCACTATTTATTTACAATAGTCAAGATAACGAACACAACCTAAGTGTCCATCTGTGGATGAACAGACAAAGAAACTATGGTATATATAAATAATGGATTAGAATATATTATTCAGTCATAATAAGGAATGAAAACTTGCTATTTGCAGCAACATGGATGGATCTCTAGGGTATTATGTTACATGAATGAGTCAGAGAAATATCGTGAGATCTCTCTCTTAACATGAGGATTCTAAAAAGAAGAAAAAGAAACTAAAACAACAACAATAAAACCCCCACCAAGCTCATAAACACAGAAAACAGATTAGTGTTTGACAAAGGTAGGGTGTTAGGGAATGGGAGAAATTGGTGACAAAATAAAGAGTAAACATGACATAAGTTCTAAGACTGATAAAAAGAAAGGGAACCTCAATGTAAACTATAGTCATTAGTCAAATAATGTATCAGGACTGGTTGGTATTGGGTTTGAAGCGCAAAATATTAGTAGGGGAAACTATATGAGGGGGAAATATGGTATATTTTGTACTTTCTGTTCAAATTTCATAAGTTGAAAACTGCTATAAGAAATAGAATCTGTCAATTTGAAAACAAAAGCCAATGTGTGAGTTTCGGTTAAGGAGAGCTTGAGCTTTTTTTGTTTGGAGAACAACACTGCTATATTTTTTCTTTGAAAAAAATCTGCATTCTTCTCAAGTTTAAAGTCAAGGTAACTCAGATTATTGAGTCAGGTTGTTTTTAAAAGGAATCAATTTAATTTACCGCTACTAAAATATATCCATATTCATACAGATATACATACAGACATGCATGAAAGACAAGTATGAATGTTAGCTAACTTCATGGATCTAAAATGGAAGAGTAATTTTTATACTACTTTATAATTGCTTCTTGAATGGTCACACATTTTTTTCTTTGTATATGTGGATGTTCTTAGAAACTTGAATTTTCTGTAATCTTCCTCTTTAAGCACTACACAGAAAAAAAAAAGTAAGAGAAGATTTTCATAGGCTAGAAATGTTCATTCTTTCATTTATCTGAAAAATGTGACTTCGTTTTATAATATGCACAGAGTTCTGCAGACTAATTGTCATCTCTATTACATTATATTCTGTATCTTAACATTCCCCTTGAACTTGTCAGAAATACTGTAAGAGGCTATCAGAACAAACCTTCCCATAGCTTTCTCTCTTTTAATCTTTCTTGGTTTTATAAGAGCATAGTGTACACCTGGTAAGATAGCTTTTATAAATCACAAAAGGAAGCTTACAATATGATTCATATTTTAAAAACATTTCATCACTGAATGCTTTTTCCTACCTGGAAAGAGTGTTTACACCTTTACAAGTATATTATCTTTTGATTTTCTAATCAAAACAATCCAGGCTGGGAGACAGTATGAGCTACTTAAAACAATGATTATCACTGTAATGCATTTTAGTTGAATCATTTTCTATATGCAGAAAACAAAAAAGGTCATTTCGGTGAAATCTGAACTCATGTAATAGACATGCATCTTTATATTCCACACACTTGTTAATCACTGACTGAACAACATTGTGCCTGGAGTCAACTGACAGGAATTTTAACCTGATTAAATGTCCCAGTATGCCTTAATACCTTTAAATGGAATTTTTATGGCCTGTTCTGCACGCATATTATTAATACAGTGCCATCAAGAAAACCACAGACACGCATAATAGCTCATCAATTTGTAACTAAGCACTTTTGACCTTGAAAAATCAGCTGTCTTTCAGATTAATGTAGTTACATTTTAGGCAGAAAAAGAAGCCATAAAATTATCATGCTTATTTTTGTAACATGTCAGGATGAGAATTAGGAATAAGGGCCATGCTGATGGCTTCTTATTGATATTGTTGCCAACCTCTGACATCTGAATTAGAAACTCTGAGACCTCATCCTAATAAAAGCCCACTCAAACATTAAAACTTCAGCTAAAGGGATGCATATTGCTGTTAAGTTGAAGGGGTAGAGCATAACTACCATCTTTGATGATGTACATATTTCTTAGAAAATTAAAAGAAAGAAAATATGCACAGATTTTTCTCTCTCATACAAACATAATAATAAAAATGATGAACATAGCAAGGTTATATCATCAGTGATCAAAACTGAATAAGATATGAAAAAAGGATGCCTAATAGACATAGAAGTAAATTGAAAAATAGAGGAAAATTATATTTTATACAAGAAAAAGACACATTTGGACATCAACACACAGTATTAAGTGGGACTGGTGATTTTTTCAAGAGTAATTTTTACAGTTAATGCCAATGTAATCATTTCAGAAAGATGGATTGAAACTGCAAAATGAAATTATATGCTCCACCACCTATGGACTATTAAGCCATAAAGATACTATTTGTTTTATCATTAAATCAATGATTTGGCATCAAAAAAAGATTAAAGCTTTATAAGACATTACTAAGAGTGGAAAGAAATCCTAGAAGTGTTCATGCCAGAGCTGAAACAGACCATCTTCCTTGTATAATCCACCTCATCAGTCAGAGGGACCAACTCCTCAGACAAAATCCTGAGCTATCTTCTGAGTTACAGTCAGTTTCTGCCTTCTTTTTGATATCATTAGCACAATTTTGTTCTTTATAATATTTTAACTTATAAGCCAGTACAAAGTTTTACTTTTTGTTTGTTTTTGAAAGTAGTTAATAAGTTATTTTACTTCCTAGAAATATGAGACTGTCCTTGTTACAATTAGGAAGAATTATATATACCTGGAATCTGATTGCTGTTATGAAAATGACATATTTAAAGCCTACAAAAAAAATCAAGATAGTTCTCAAAGTCTGATTTCCATCAGCCCTCTCTCAATATCTCCCTAAAATAAATTGACCATTATAAAAATTCTCTTTCTCATGTAAACTAGATAAGGATCACATTCATTTTGAAAATGGAACATCCAGTCATTTCCTGAAGAATTGCTACAAATGAGAGTGAAGTGATGTATAAGAAGAAATTAAAGTAAGTAGAAAGTTTCTTTCCTACACAGTCACTCACATTTCTTTGATTGTACAAAGAATGTACAAGTGAACTGCTAAACAAGGGAGGCTGAAGCAATGAAGTTTCTGACACTGTTGAGCACACCCATCAGGTTTAGGATTATGTTCAAGATGACTACTCGGGAACTATGAATTAAGGACATAGGCTCAAGAAGATACAGAACACCTGAAATTATGTTTAACCACAAGAGAAATTCCCAAAATATTTAAAGAGCTACCTGATCCTTCTCACCAAGTTGGGTTGGACACAGATGGTTTGTGAAAAAAGTTTTTTAAAAAATGAGGTCCATGAAATATATAAAGGAAAAGAAAAAGAAAAGCATTGTTTTACCAATCAACAATAAACCTCATATCCAGACCTGACAAGGCCAAAAATACTAAAAGTTACAGAAACATATTGGGTTCAGAAGTACACTAAACATGATTATGTGGACTTTGTTTTGGAATGTAATAATAGATTAACACTGAATTGACTAATAAGTAATTTATATTAATTAATTAAATTACAGGTTAAAGGAAGCAAATTCAGTCTCCATATTTACCAAAACAGTCATTTTACAAATGTCTGTATTCCTGTTCTAAAGTTTACTCATTTTATATATAAAAAAAAAAGATTACAAAGATATGAACTTAATAAAACAAGAGGGAACACTGAGCAAAAAACAAAAAAGGCCCTGAAAACAGAGGTGTTACAGGCATAATACTGGGTAATGATATCAATTGTAAATTTTAATAAGAAAAAAAATTGAGAGAGATAAACATATTAAAAAAGAAGAAAAATAAGTGTAAACATCTACAGATATGATTCAATCTGAACTCTCCCTCCCCCCAAATAATACAAAGACCTCCTTTAATTTACTGAATTTTTAAATTCTGTCATTGTTTCTCAGATGTATGTAGCTTCATTTTATATATATATATATATACACACACACACATACATGATATATATATTCAGCATAAGGATTTTGAAAATATATACAATTCTAAATAGCGAAAATAAATATTCAATGAAAGGCAGTAACCTTAAAAATATAAATGTTATATACCTGAAAAGAAGAAAACATTTTAATAAGGCACATACATGAACTTTTGAACAGAGAGAAGTAATATTATTGGTTTAGAACATCAGATATTAAAATGTGTCTGCTTAACTGATGAAAGTTAAAGTTTCTCAGCTGTGTTCGACTCTCTGTGACACCACGGACTGTAGCCCAACCGGTTCCCCTGTTCATGGAATTCTCCAGGCAAGAAATCTAGACTGGGTTGCTGTGCCCTTCTCCAGGGGACTGTCCTGCAATTGAACCCAGGTTTCCTGCATTACAAGCAGATTCCTTACTGTCTGAGCCACCAGGGACATTCACCAATAAGTTTAAGCCTCTAATGATTGAATTTTTTAAATTATATTCAAATGTTATAACAGTTATATATGATGTAATCAGAAAACAATATACTTAAAACAGAGCAATTTTAAAAGATTCCTTGTAAGAGATAGTAAAACATAAGCTGTAATTTTTAAAGCACTTGTACTAACATAAAAACAGGCGGTAACTGGAGTAGAATACAGATGTAGATGTTATTATACAAACTAGCTAAAAAGTTAAAATACAATTATATGCCTATCACATGTCTTAAACTCAAGTATCAATATTAAAAAAGATTACATGTCAAAAAACAAAAACTGAAAAGGAAAGCACAGATATTAAAAAACTAATAATATTGGAGTAAATATGGCTTCCTAATTCCTGAAATTTTTAACTCCTACTGTATTTTATATTTTGGGAATTGATATCTTCTAACATATGTCTAGAAAGGCAATGCCAAAGAATGCTCAAACTACCGCACAATTGCACTCATCTCACATACTAGTAAAGTAATGCTCAAAATTCTCCAAGCCAGGCTTCAGCAATATGTGAACTGTGAAATTCCAGATGTTCAAGCTGGTTTTAGAAAAGGCAGAGGAACCAGAGATCAAATTGCCAACATCTGCTGGATCATCAAAAAAGCAAGAGATTTCCAGAAAAACATCTATTTCTGCTTTATTGATTATACCAAAGCCTTTGACTGTGTGAATCACAATAAACAGTGGAAAATTCTGAAAGAGATGGGAATACCAGACCACCTGACCTGCCTCTTGAGAAACCTGTATGCAGGTCAGGAAGCAACAATTAAAACTGGACATGGAACAATAGACTGGTTACAAATAGGAAAAGGAGTACGTCAAGGCTGTACAGTGTCACCCTGCTTATTTAACTTGTATGCAGAGCACATCATGAGACACGCTGGACTGGAAGAAGTACAAGCTGGAATCAAGATTGCCAGGAGAAATATCAATAACCTCAGATATGCAGATGACACCACCCTTATGGCAGAAAGTGAAGAGGAACTAAAAAGCCTCTTGATGAAAGTGAAAGAGGAAAGTGAAAAAGTTGGCTTAAAGCTCAACATTCAGAAAACGAAGATCATGGCATCCGGTCCCATCACTTCATGGGAAATAGATGGGGAAACAGTGGAAACAGTGTCAGACTTTATTTTTCTGGGCTCCAAAATCACTGCAGATGGTGACTGCAGCCATGAAATTAAAAGACACTTACTCCTTGGAAGGAAAGTTATGACCAACCTAGATAGCATATTCAAAAGCAGAGATGTTACTTTGCCAACAAAGGTTCGTCTGGTCAAGGCTATGGTTTTTCCTGTGGTCATGTATGGATGTGAGAGTTGGACGGTGAAGACAGCTGAGCACCAAAGAATTGATGCTTTTGAACTATGGTATTGGAGAAGACTCTTGAGAGTCCCTTGGACTGCAAGGAGATCCAACCAGTCCATTCTGAAGGAGATCAGCCCTGAGATTTCTTTGGAGGGAATGATGCTAAAGCTGAAACTCCAGTAGTTTGACCACCTCATGCAAAGAGTTGACTCACTGGAAAAGACTCTGATGCTGGGAGGGATTGGGGGCAGGAGGAGAAGGGGACGACAGAGGATGAGATGGCTGGATGGCATCACTGACTCGATGGGCATGATTTGAGTGAACTCCGAGAGTTTGTGATGGACAGGGAGGCCTGGCGTGCTGCAATTCATGGGGTCGCAAAGAGTCAGACACGACTGAGCGACTGAACTGAACTGAACATATGTCTAATGTCAAATAATAAATAATTCAAAAATGTTTTGTACTTCAGTGCCACTATTTCTGCAGCTGATTTTGCTGTTTCATAGTGTTGATTTACTTCAAAAAGTGGTAACTTGCTGATCATAGGAAGGCATAGTTTCAGCACTTGAATAAGGTTCCCTAACACACATATAATTTACTGTGCTGAAATCCTTAAATGCAGATACTGACTTAAGGATCTTTTTTGTATATCCCAGCCAGATTTCCTTGCTAATTCTTTCCTGTTGGAAAACGATTTACATTCTGAATTCGGGGCTCCTTTGTCAAAGTTTTCCCTGGTGGCTCAGAAAGTAAAGAATCCACCTGCCATAAAGGAGAACTGGGTTTGATCCTTGGATACAGAAGATCCCCTGAAGAAAGGAAATAACTACCCACTCTAGTATTCTTACTTGGAGAATCCCATGGACAGAGGAGCCTGGCAGGCTACAGTCCATGGGTTTGCAAAGAACTGGACAGAACTGAGCAACTGCTGCTGCTGCTGCTGCTGCTGCTAAGTCGCTTCAGTCGTTCCGACTCTGTGCGACCCCATAGACAACAGCCCACCAGGCTCCCCCATCCCTGGGATTCTCCAGGCAAGAACACTGGAGTGGGTTGCCATTTTCTTTTCCAGTGCATGAAAGTGAAAAGTGAAAGTAAAGTCGCTCAGTCATGTCCGACTCTTAGCGACCCCATGGACTGCAGCCCACCAGGCTCCTCCGTCCGTGGGATTTTCCAGGCAAGAGTATTGGAGTGGGGTGCCATCGCCTTCTCTGACTCAGTGACTAACACTCACAGGAGTGCAGTGCCACCTTCACTCTGTCTTTATCCATCTTGAAGATTGGAAATTACATAATCACCCTTTTGTCTCTGTGTCCCCAGTACTCATTCCAATGCTCTCATTGAAGCTGCTTAAATTTATTGAGAGCTCTCTTGAAGATATGAAATTTTATGCTTAAGCACAGGATTAACTGTTCTAAGAATAGTTGAGGAACTCATTCAGTCACTTTCCAAACCTACATTTGCTTCTATTGGCCACTCTATAATCTTAGCATTACCCCTACAAGACTCTCTGGTGGGAGATCATTTGTTTTTTTATTTTGTTGAGGTTCCTCATCTCTGTTTAATCTCATATTAATCTGATCCCACTAGTTTGATATTTTCAGGAAATTCTTCAATATTCTAGTAGGTAGCTTATGCTTTTCTTGATTTTAGAATATTGCAATATGCTAGTTCTTATTTTTATTCTGCTGGCATTTCAAACAAATTATTAAATAAAGATTAGATAACACACGCATGGCCCAATATTAATAAATCTTGAATTGAAAACTAGGAAACAGGGGTCTTTCTAGACATAATAGCAAAACCAGAATATTTTTAAGAAAGTACTTAACTTGCATTTACATCCTAATAATGTGTGTTTAAGTCTCTTTATTGGGTAACATAAAGAACTGCCTTGAGTTTTCTGTTGTGAAGGAACTACCTATTTCACACTGAGCTAATTGAGGAAGAAAGCTGTGTGGAGCCCCAAGAGTGATTGAATATAGCATACATCTACTCATCTTAATGGGTATCATCAAATGGATCCATTCCACTGCCAATGAAATAGAAAGAATGGTCTATGTACATCTGTCCCTATTATCATATGTACAACCAGATGAGCTATGATTCTATTATTTCCCAGAACCCTTTAAGGTCAAGTCAGGTTACCATTCAGGAAGAAAGTATAATGGAAAATCATGCTGTTACAGCAGTATTAATGATTCATTAGGTGACATTATACCCTCTAAATGTTCTTGAAATGATCTATATCCAAAGTGTCAAAGCAGCTACACCAAACCATGACACAATGAAACAGAAGATATGTTAAGTCATACTAGTGAACAATTCAACCTAATACACTATGTATTTTTTCTGTTGGTGGTAGTGAAGATGAACATAATTTTTGACAATTAAAAATTACATTTAATTGTGCATTATATATCTGGTTGTCATAAATTAACCTACATTTTTGTTTGACTTTATGTTATTTATTGTAAGGAAATACTTCATTTTACCCAACCCCAAGGTCCTTATTCTGAGTACAGTGGTTCCACATTTCTGCACACGTATCTGGTTTTCATCCTAATAGGAATAGCTATTTGGTAATAGTAACAATAATTGTAAATTTTATGTGGTGTGTGCAATGTACCAAACACTATACTAAGTCCTTTACTTATCTGAACTCATACTATTATTATCACAATTTTCTATACATGGAAAGAGACTAAGAGAGTTTAGGAGACTTAACGAAAGTTACACAGCTATTGTCAGAGCTAGGATTTTATAACAGACATTCTGGCTTCAGACTTTGTATTACTGAATACCAGCTCTATGCTTTGTACTAAAATAAGCCTGGAGTGAGAGCTATAAAGAAAGAAAAATTAGGGGCTCAAAATATTCTAGGCTAAGTTTTAAGAGTCAACAATTATACAGTTCATGCTGCAGATATATATTAGGTGTTGAAACATATTGGGCATCAGGAAAGCTGGGAAAAGATGAGTTTTGAAAAGAAAATGTGAGGAGGAAAAAGTGAAGTTGGAAGGGTGTATCACACAGACAAACTTCTTACGCAGTTATAGATACATGTCAGCATATGGCATTGGGGATTTGGAGAAATACTAATTTGGGAATCAGTAAAGATTATCAGATTCTTTCATGCCATGTGGTAAACTGTGGCCAGATCAACCCCATGGGAAGTCTATGATTTTTGGAAGCCCCAGTTGCGCAGTTGTAAATCCCTAGGACTGTAGCTGTAGGAAGAAATTCTGTATTTGAACAATGTTACCTTATTTGGAGTCCTACTGAGAACAGACCGTGAAGCAAGCCCGATTTTTTCAACCCAGGAGATAGGCCACTGGTTCTATAAAAGCAGAGGAATGAAAGTTCCACGATTTGTATTTTCTCTCAATTTCAGGGAAAGAGATAAGCCAGCCCAATCCCTTTTCCTTTTCAGCTTCCTGAGCTGCTTCTTGGGAACAGAATAGCCAGAAAGAACTGACGTGGGGTCAATATCAACTTTGTCTCCTAGTTTCTATACTTGCAGAGGTCTTCTGTTCCTTTCACTTGGGCTTCCAACACTAGTTATGAGGAAACAATGTAACCTAAAGGAGAAAGCCCAAATTCTAACTAGTCCTCAGATGTAAGAAGGTCTCAGGAACTATTTTGCTCTAACGAGGCTGAAAGCTTGTGATTGATGGTGAAAGAAAAGAGAGCTGGGGTCCTTTGTTGCTTATCTTGATTATTTATCTACCAACTAAGAGAGTATGTGATTATGTATTCATCTGTTACTGAAGCTGTCTCCCAATATATATTTATTTTTTAAACACAAATTTTCCATAAGTAAAAAATTTATTTCCTTTATGCCTATAATTAAATATTGATGCATAATGTTACATAAGAATATTACCTCAAATAGTTACACCTCAGTTTATAAAACAGAGTTAATATCTCCTATTTTATAGTCATAGAATGTGTTGGAGATGATGAATATAAAGCAGGAAGGTAATTAATACAAAACAGTAATGGCTCAGAGTTGGATGAAAACAAAGGTTGACTTTTATTTACCATTATTAGTGTTAGCATGCATCATAAAATGGGGGGATTCCAATTCTACATATTTATAGCCACAGTGAAAGTAAGATTATAATAAGGTTTAACCGATTCACAAATATTATTGAGTAATAACTATGTGCCAGGCTCCGTGTCACATTCAGCAAAGATAAAAATAAATAATGCAGGATTTTTTCCCTAAGAATTTGATCTTTATGTTGACAGATATTGACTGCTAAGCATCAAAGTTATTACTTCAGGGGATTAATAACTAACTCTCTTATAGAATTTATTATGTGCAAGATACAGTTCTAATCACTATAAGTGTGTGTTTCCCTCTAACAGATACAGGCACTAAGTCTCAGAGAGTTAAATGAATTGCATATATGACCCTGTTAGTTAAAAAGTCAGCTATTTGGCAATTAATTGGTTATGGTTGTTGAAGCCAGTTATTCAATACCAGATCCACTGTGTTTTCGGTAATGATCTAATTTAGCTGAACACTTTTCTCACAGTGCAGAGTGTAAAGCAAGACTTTCTTTAAGGGAACAACATTCTGGCATCATAACAAATCCTTAAAGTTCAAGATACCAGACAATCCACTTGTTATCACCACAAATGAAAACTATTTTTTGTTTTTGGTTTTTGCACTGAAAATATTTCTAATAGGATCCCTAAGGAACTTAAAGAGAGGGTAGTATCCATTTCTAAAGAATGCTGATATAAAAGTGTAGTGTAAAATAATGATGCAGTTAATACTGTTCAGCTAACATGTTAAAGACATATTCACAAGCCTCTGTCTGCTCAGCAGTAAATGTTCAATGAAATTACTATCCTTCAGGTGGGGTGTTAATATACATAGCCATTACACTAAAACATGCTGTTGCTAACTGTCTGTAAAATAAATGAAATTTAATAAAATTTTACAATGTGACTTCCTTTTTAAAAAGGGGTATTAACTAGTGAAACTTACAATGCAGTAGATTACTTCTGTAAATTGTCTGCTTAATGTTAGACTCTACTTTTCAGATTAAAAAAAAATTATATATACAAACATGTTAGTATCTAAATACAAAGTTGGTTTCTATTACAAACAGCTAAACAAAGACAGTTTCTACCGTATCTGTTCCCCACAACAATTATATTTATTCTATGTAGTGCAGGTCTGTGTGTATGTCTGTATGTGTGTATATCATTAATATTTTGAATGAAAAAAAATAACCCAGGAAGAATATGGAGATTTCCAAATATCCCAACACAGGATATTTGTATATATATTATGTATATATTTGCATATATCCTTCTCAGGAGCGATATTTCAGATGTCTAGGATAATTGGAAGTTGGTCTAAACATGGTTTAATATCCTTTACAACAGCTGGTATTCACAAAAGTTAAAAAAAAAAAAAAAAACACACACACACACAAAAGGAAATTCTCTCCATTGTAGTTCCAACATCTGCCACTCCCTCCAGGTTGAAATTTAAACAGAGGACTGTTCAGACTAAAGTTCTCTCTACCTTTTGTAGAATAGTAAGGACATAAAGTTTATTATGCTCTTTAGTCAGCAATTTCAAATGAAACCAGCCATTTTTGATCCCAGATCAAGAACGAGAGGTCACAAAGAACTTAATTGCTGGAGGTGGGCTCAAGTGTGCTGCCTTTTATAAATAAAGAGGAGTGCACTCACACACCAGCAACAGTCATGGTGATGATCTTTTTCTCCTCCAGTAATAGTGACAGATTTGTACTAATGCACTCACACTACCTTGCCAGGACACTTTTTTCCAGTAATGTACCTTTTGTCAGACTCCTAGCAGGGCAGATTGCAGCCTGTGGATGTGAATCAGTGGGGAGCCAAGAGCCCCCACATCGGAAGTCAGCCCCAACCCAATACACTGCGCTAACTAGCCCAGGTCACCAGCTAGTCATATGGTATATAATCAGACAACTGGACAAAAGGGGACAGGTCTGCTTAGAGAAATTTCAGAAATTTGTACCATAGAAGTGTTAACCTACTGTCCTAGACTGTTGAAAAATATAAAACAATATAAAATTGTTATCAAAATTTGAAGTGAGACATATGGACGTCAGTATATCATAAATCACCCAATACGATTAAGTAAAATCCATTTACATTATTGAATCCAGGTGGTCGCAAAGAGTGGTACACAAATAAGTGATTGAAATGATGTTATTGACTGGTAGGGAAGTAAAGAGAAATTCCAAAATAATGCCAGTTAAGTAAAAGAACACAGTTTACTATTAACTTATAGAGTTTATGCTTCTACTGAATTCCTCCTTCTACAGAATTTCAAGAAAGTAATATTGTGATGCCATGTCCTTCCTTGTTTCTCTTTGCATGAATGTTTTTATACACAACTATTTAAAAGCCGTGGTCAGAGTAGCCTAGAGACCTACAGTCCATGGGGTCACAAAAGAGTCAGACACAACTTAGTAACTAAACAATAACAATTTAGACACCATTCCAAACATATAAGGGTAGTTATGAGGTTAGAGCATACTATGATAATAGAAGACCATTTAGAGGAATTCTGAATCCCTTAATATAACTTTAAATTCAAGGTCAGCTCCACTTTTTATTGTTTTCCTTGTTTAAATACTTAAGTTACTCATTTAAGAACAACAGTGATTACTTCAATAGAAGTTACTGTTTTCTAGGTACTATTCTATCAACCCAATGAGCTCCTATTATTACCACCATTTTTCTGATAGAGAAGCTGAGGCATCAAGACATGAATTAACCTATCCATGCTCACAAAACTAGTTAATTGGTGAAATTGAGATTTAAACCAAAGACATCTGCTTTTATAGCTGTGTTTTAATCCCTAATCTATGATTTATCTTTTAAAATTGTGTTAAATAATTTATTGTATGCCTAACGAAGAGTTCAGTGTGTTTTTACTGAGTCAATATAAGATTTCCTTTTCCTGACATTGCTATCTCACTCTCTTGCTTTATGCTTTAATCGCAACCGTTTCCTCCAAGTCTCTCTCATGGCATTTGCTACATGGTGTCACCATCAGTCTTGGTGCATGTCTCCCCTGCTGCTGCTGCTGCTAAGTCGCTTCAGTCGTGTCCGACTCTGTGCGACCCCATAGATGGCAGCCCACCAGGCTTCCCTGTCCCTGGGATTCTCCAGGCAAGAACACTGGAGTGGGTTGCCATTTCCTTCTCCAATGCATGAAAGTGAAAAGTGAAAGTGAAGTCGCTCAGTCGTGTTCAACTCTTAGCGACCCCATGGACTGGAACCTACCAGGCTCCTCTGTCCATGGGATTTTCCAGGCAAGAGTACTGGAGTGGGGTGCCGTTGCTTCTCCCCTAGTAGACAGTAATCTCTTTGATGGCACAAGACTGAAACCAAATCTTGCCATTTCTTTATAATAGTGCCAAGCCAGGTACAGAACAGAGAGAGAGTACATCTTTGTGGAATGAATATGTAGATTATTCACTTTCTGCTTAAATGTGTAGTTTAGTATGATTATTCCATGCTTTTCATTGTATTTCATCCCAGGAGAAGACTAGCTTTTCAAAGTTTTAATTTCATACTCACTTTCAGGTGGGTAAAGCTGTGACAATCACAGAATTCTGGGTAAAGACGATGGATAATGTCTACACTATGATTTGAAAGTCCTGAAAATCAGAGTTCAGTTTTAGGCATGTTAAATTTGAGGAGATATATATATATATGAAAGCATTTGAGTATTTGGGTCCAGGAAGGATAAATACAAAAATACAAACAAACAAAAGATATGGAAAGGCAACATTTTTAAAAACATATATATAAGTAAGTATGGAGTCAAAGAAAAATCTAATAATGATGAAAAAGGCAAGAAAACACATTCTTCCCTAAAAGAAACCCGAGGGACTGCCAAAATCTTGATTTTTAGTCCACTGAGAGCTATGTCAGTTTTTTTAACCTATAGAACTCCTAGATAATAAATTTATGTCATTTAAGTCACTACATTTGTGATATTTTCTTATGGCATCATACAAAACTATGCAAACACTAAATATAATTTATCCTTATACACAGTTCAATACATAACAATATGTAAGCCATTTCCATAAATGATTATTTAGTAATGTATTTTGGAAAAGCAGTAGTAAAAATCATTAGATTATAGGCTCAAAAAACAGTTATATGAAATCATTAGATGAGATTCTGAAAATGACTGATACTGATAAACATGCCTAATTTTATAGCCTAAAAAAGTTAATAGACTGCTGTATTAGCAGAAAAATTATCTGAAAACAACAAATACTTGCAATTCTTACTAGTGAAATAGAAATATTATCAAAATTAAAATAATACACAGATACTGAAACTCCAGTACTTTGGCCACCTCATGCAAAGAGTTGACTCATTAGAAAAGACTCTGATGCTGGGAGGGATTGGGGGCAGGAGGAGAAGGGGACGACAGGATGAGATGGCTGGATGGCATCACTGACTCAATGGACATGAGTCTGAGTGAACTCCGGGAGTTGGTGATGGACAGGGAGGCCTGGCGTGCTGCGATTTATGGGGTCACAAAGAGTTGGACACGACTGAGCGGCTGAACTGAACTGAACCATGATTTAACTATGTGTCAGTGTAGCAAATGCAGGTGGATAAGTAAATAATATTTTAAAAGAAAAACTTCAGAGAGAAAAGATTTTCAATATTTATAAATTATTCTTTTGTATACCTGGAACACAAATCAAACAAATGAATAAAAACTTATGATAATGAAAGATAAATAAAAGTAAGTATCTTTCTTTTATACAAATTATATGTGCAAAGAAAATGCTAAGAAAAAATAGAAATTTTGGATTGATGAAAAAACAATACAGTAACAGCTTAAAATGTATCACATTTATATAAGATAATTTTTAATATCATTGTTATGTTAAAATTATTGAAATGAGGTCTATTTAGGGAAAGAAATTATAACATATATAATTTTAAATTTCTTATTTTTTGTTATAAAGTTAGATTTTTCTGGAATAAAATCTGAAAAATATTACTATTATACTAATTAATATAAATATACTATATAACATAAATTTACTATTATAACTAATTGTTTCTGGATTATTTGTTAGAATTCACTTGCAACATTTTGGGCCCTATGTTTCTTTCTTTTTTCTTTTTTAACAAAAGAGGGAATCTCTGATTAGCTTGCAAAGATATTTTTTTTTTCTCTTTGAAGTTTAATAAAATGTATAAAGAAGGTATTGCTGTCATTTTGGATTAGATTTAGACAGTGGTCAATGTTCTGTCAGTGCCATTGTTTTTTTTTAATTTATTTATTTTAATTAGAGGCTAATTACTTTACAACATTGTATTGGTTTTGCCATACATCAACATGAATCTGCCATGGGTGTACATGTGTTCCCAATCCTGAACCCCCATCCCACCTCCCTCCACATACCATCCCTCTGGGTCATCCCATGACAAACCATTAGCCAGACTCATCAAGAAACAAGGGGAGAAAAATCAAATCAATAAAATTAGAAAAGAAAATGGAGAGATCACAACAGACAACACAAAAATACAAAGGATCATAAGAGACTACTATCAGCAATTATATGCCAATAAAATGGACAACGTGGAAGAAATGGACAAATTCTTAGAAAAGTACAACTTTCCAAAATTGAACTCGGAAGAAATAGAAAATCTTAGCAGACTCATCACAAGCACGGAAATTGAAACTGTAATCAGAAATCTTCCAGCAAACAGAAGCCCAGGTCCAGACGGCTTCACAGCTGAATTCTACCAAAAATTTAGAGAAGAGCTAACACCTATCCTGCTCAAACTCTTCCAGAAAATTGCAGAGGAAGGTAAACTTCTAAACTCATTCTATGAGGCCACAATCACCCTAATACCAAAACCTGACAAAGATCCCACAAAAAAAGAAAACTACAGGCCAATATCACTGATGAACATAGATGCAAAAATCCTTAACAAAATTCTAGCAATCAGAATCCAACAACACATTAAAAAGATCATACACCATGACCAAGTGGGCTTCATCCCAGGGATGCAAGGATTCTTCAATATCTGCAAATTAATCAATGTAATACACCACATCAACAAATTTAAAAATAAAAGCCATATGATTATCTCAATAGATGCAGAGAAAGCCTTTGACAAAATTCAACATCCATTTATGATAAAAACTCTCCAGAAAGCAGGAATAGAAGGAACATACCTCAACATAATAAAAGCTATATATGACAAACCCACAGCAAACATTATCCTCAATGGGGAAAAATTGAAAGCATTTCCTCTAAAGTCAGGAACAAGACAAGGGTGCCCACTCTCACCACTACTATTCAACACAGTGTTGGAAGTTTTGGCCACAGCAATCAGAGCAGAAAAAGAAATAAAAGGAATCCAAATTGGAAAAGAAGAAACAAAACTCTCACTGTTTGCAGATGATATGATCCTCTACATAGAAAACCCTAAAGACTCCACCAGAAAATTACTAGAGCTAATCAATGAATATAGGAAAGGGGCAGGATATAAAATCAACACTCAGAAATCCCTTGCATTCCTATACACTGATAATGAGAAAATAGAAAGAGAAATTAAGGAAACAATCCCATTCACCATTGCAATGAAAAGAATAAAATACTTAGGAATATATCTACCTAAAGAAACTAAAGACCTATATATGGAAAACTATAAAACACTGGTGAAAGAAAGCAAAAATATTTAATATGTATTTGTCTGTTCAGATTTTTTATTTCCTTTCGCTGAAACTGGCATTACTTTTTCAAGTAAATTAAACGATCCTATTCATACTTTTAGTCTTGCTCATTCTACTTTTTAAATTTTGCCTCTCTCTACCTTCTTTGCAGAACAGAACAGACCCCAGTCTCTCTGACTCTTTGCAACCTTATAGACTATACAGTCCATGGAATTCTGTAGGCCAGAATACTGGAGTTGGTAGCCTTTCCCTATCCAAGGGATCTTCTCAGCCCAGTAATCAAACCCAGGTCTCCCTCATTGCAGGTGGATTCTTTACCACCTGAGCCACAAAGAAGTCCACTGCTGTATATAGCAAAAGTCAAATGGGAAGTCTTAATAGGAAAATAAATCATCTCCCCTTTGGACAGACAAAACTCCAACCCATCTTGTCAATCCAAATGCTTTAAAAAACACTCTCCTGGACTCTCTTCACACTCAAGAGTCCCCTTTTCTATGCCAGATCCAATCTTCTAGTCACTTATCCCACAACTCAGCAAAAGTAGTTATCAATCAGACTCACCTATGAAGGGCTTATTCTAACAAACATGTTTACTTCAAACATCTTTTTATATAAAGAATTAGTTTTTAAAATATTTATATAATATTTTGTCAGGTATTTTCTGGTTGTTACCTGGAAACAACTACTCTAAGCTTCTATATCCTAAAAAAAAAAAGAGTAAAATGTTAAGTTATGAAGTTCTAAACACCGTTGAAGTCTATTTTATTTCTAATTTGGATATATCAACTCTCAGAATTCTTGTTTGGTTCCAATTTTCAGATTCTCTTAAGTACATGTTTTCAACACAGAAACTTATTATTTTTTTATATTTTGTTCTTTTTAGTGAGTTTAAAGGAAAATGCTTATATTATAACATCTTTTTTTGGAAACGTGAACAACTATATTTGTAGTATTTTGGCTAATTTTTTTCATTGCTTCACTTGTATTTGTTTTTTGGCTCTCAACAACTTACAATCCCTACTTTTACGAGTTATTTTTTAATCATGAAAATTATCTCTGGCAGCCCCAGATTATCTAAAATTGTGTTACTAACATGTTTCACCTAAAATAGTACTCATAAATCTTTCCTTAGCCATGGAAATGTCTATATCCATACAGAAAAATATGGTAGCCAAAGCAACGTCTGGGAACATAAGAATGTCAAGTGTGGTTGTATGTATGGCTAAGTTGCTTCATTCTTGTCCAATCTTTGCTACCCTATGGGCTGTCACCCACCAGAGCCCACTGTCCATGGAATTTTCCAGTCAAGAGTACTGAAATGGGTTGCCATTTCCTCCTCCAAGGAATTTAATCCATGTCTCCTGCATCTCCTGCATTGGCAGGTGGATTCTTTAACACTGAGCCACCTGGGAAGCCCCCAAATAGCAACGTGTAACTAGTGGCCCTGATGCTGGGAGACATTGAGGGCAGGAGGAGAAAGAGGTGACAGAGGATTAGCTGATGGTTGGTATCACTGACTCAGTGGACATGAATTTGAGTAAACCCTGGAAGATAGTGAAGGACAGGGAAGCCTGGTGTGCTGCAGTTCATAATGTCACAAAGAGTTTGACGTGACTTAGTGACTGAACAATGACAACTAGTGCCTGTTATATAGGACAGTGCAGATCTAACAGTTCTCTCTAGAAACTGTCTTGGGATTTACATCTGTATTGATTTTCAAATCTATTATATTGCTTGCCACCTGTGTTCATACCAAACCTGTTTATATTTCACATATTCAGTTTGTCTATTTTAACTGTCAACTGGCCTAATTTTCTCATCTAACATTAATTTTTGGAATGTGAATACTACATTGAGCATCAATCCAGTAACCTGGAACAATTCCACTCTAATTTGTTCCTCTTGTATCATTTCACTGATGGTGAGCTTATACTCTATGGACCTTCAGACTCTTGCTGAAGTGCTACTGTGATGCATTTCTTCCTGGCCCAAGGTCATGGTGTTGCCCTTAACCTGTTACCGAAACCCTGGTCCCTTCTTCCTAAAAGAACTTTTAAATATTGATTGCTTTGCCACTTTCCATTAGATAGAGCATATGGATTACAAATTGTCCTTGCTAGTTATCACTTACAGTTCCTGTGCAATCCTAATATCGTTCTCATTCCAACTACCTCTATTAAACTCACTTCTCATCATGATTGTCTATGAATTCCTCTATTGTAATGAGACTAGACACCCGGCTAGAATTCAGGGCAGTAGTTTTGGTTGATAGATGTAAAATCAGAGAGAACAAAGGATAAGGTAAAAATTCATGTAGCAAAGAATGTTGATGGATGAACTGGGTTACATTTAATACAAAAAAGAAGAGATTACTGAATTCCCGTTATTGAACTGGTAAAGGGAAAACATTTATTTCGCTTACAATTTCTTCTCAGTATTTCTACTTTAGGTTTGAATATTTAATGTCTTTTATTTCCTCTTTTATTAAGAAATCACTAATTTAGAACTTGACAGAAGCTATCTCTGTTACTTGTTACTCTGGCTGCGTAAAATTGACTTTTCAAGAGTGTAATCCACTTCTGAAGTACCCCATGATATTAAAGTATCTATTCAGTTAATATTAATTAAGTATACCTTGAAATTTTGCTAGAAAAAGGATTGCTTCATAGAAATGCTGAACTCAGTTCATTAAAAAAAAATTAATTGCCCTATTAATGGTTAGGGGTTATTCTCTTGTGGAAGTGAATAAAATTAGAACTGAATTATTTATTAAACAAGAATGATTCATAGAGCTTTAAGGACACATAATTTTAAGAGATTCCATTTTTCACAGTCTTTGAAAGATATACCATTCTGGTTCTACATTTAAGATCTGCAATTTTGACACTAAAAGCACAGAAAACTTTATTAATCTCAAAAATAGACATTGGTTTATAGTATTAATAATATTCCATCAGGCCAAAGTAATGTGTATATCATGAAAGCATTTAAAAAATTTGTGCACAGAATTAAGAAGAGGTACTTTATTTATAAATGTCTCATGAAAGATACAGTGACTATTTGAATATAATTTTAGTTACATATTTGCAGCCACTTTATACATAGTTTTCTAATGCCACTAAACTGAAACCGCATATGGATTATATTTTTAGGCAACCTAAAAATTTTAAGTAAAAAAAAATCGCAAATCTGAGTGGAAAGAATAAATAACATTTTCTAGCAATACAGAAGGTGTTACTCTGTTTTAATAATCATAGTATGGAATGTAATGAGACAAAAAAAAATTCAGAGGAAAATGAGAAAATTCTACATGGGGAGTGTAAATTTTGAGAAATAATTCCTATTCACTTACATGATGTCAAATTTTATACTTTGAGATTTTCATTTTCCACATGAAAGTAAACTTTTTATAGTAGCCTAGATAATTTTAATTTTAAAATCTCATTACTTCAGTCCTGTACACATATTTTTTATTTAATGGTTTGGATATCCAATTTAAAATCCCAACTTCATTAATATGTGTAAACACAGGAAGAAAAAAGCAATAAGTTTATTCAGTGTTAGTGGATGATTTTAGAATAAACATCTGTTTGAGAGAAAAGTGCAACCCTGAAGTCCTTGTGAGTATCCGCATTTCAGTGATTAAAAAATAAAATTAGTGTTAATATCCAAAGTAACACAAGTAAAAAGGAAGCAATTCTCAAAACCACAGCTTAACAGTAATAAAATGTAGTTGGCAGTATACAAATTTAGATAGTATTTTAAAATACTTACTCTATTATGAGGAAAAAAAATGAACCATCTATAGAGAAATGGGTTTTGGGGATATATAGTTTGTGCCCATAAAAAGAAAAAATGAATGATATTGTATAAATTATATGAAAATCACAAAGATGTGCATGTTCTCCTTCAAAACATTCTTAATAAGACTCAATTTATTTAATATAAAATTCTCTTGAAAGTAAAAATTATATAAAAATTTTACTTTAATAAGTATTTATTACCAAAGACTTCCAAAGTATAAGACAAGGCTCAAATTATTTTTTGCACACCACATTCACTTATTTAAGTATCAGAAATCAGTATCTGCTACAGGAGAGCCACAAATCATGGATGATGAGCATATTAAGGAGACAATTTATAGACAGACTAGGATAGCAGCCAGTAAATTTCTTATATAGAGTTTAAAAATTCTGTTTTGTCTCTTTATATAAATTGATCATATTCCCTGGTTATATTTAAAGATATAACTTCAAATTAATTATCATTAATTATCATGTAAAGATACCCTAAAATTAAGTATCGTTAGTGATATCCAGCTAGCTAAGTATTATTTCACAGACCCTCTATCTTAAACTGGGCCAAATAATTAATATATCTTATTCTATACAAGGAACATAGTCCTTTTCCTATTTGGAACCAGTCTGTTGTTCAATGTCCAGTTCTAACTGTTGCTTTCTGACCTGCATATAGGTTTCTCAAGAGGCAGATCAGGTGGTCTGGTATTCCCATGTCTTGAAGAATTTTCCAGTTTATTGTGATCCACACAGTCAAAGGATTTGGCATAGTCAATAAAGCAGAAATAGATGCTTTTCTGGAACTCTCTTGCTTTTTCCATGATCCAGCGGATGTTGGCAATTTGATCTCTGGTTCCTCTGCCTTTTCTAAAACCACCTTGAACATCAGGAAGTTCACGGTTCACATATTGCTGAAGCCTGGTTTGGAGAATTCTGAGCATTACTTTACTAGCATGTGAGATGAGTGCAATTGTGCAGTAGTTTGAGCATTCTTTGGCATTGCCTTTCTTTGGGACTGGACTGAAAACTGACCTTTTCCAGTCCTGTGGCCACTTCTGAGTTTTCCAAATTTGCTGGCATATTGAGTGCAGCACTTTCACAGCATCATCTTTCAGGATTTGAAATAGCTCAACTGGAATTCCATCACCTCCACTAGCTTTGTTCATAGTGATGCTTTCTAAGGCCCACTTGATTTCACATTCCAGGATGTCTGGCTCTAGGTGAGTGATCACACCATCGTGATTATCTGGGTCATGAAGATCTTTTTTTTTTTACAATTCTTCTGTGTATTCTTGACACTTCTTAATATCTTCGCTTCTGTTAGATCCCTACCATTTCTGTCCTTTATTGAGCCCATCTTTGCATGAAATATTCCCTTGGTATCTCTAATTTTCTTGAAGAGATCTCTAGTTATTCCCATTCTGTTTTTTTCCTCTATTTCTTTGCATTGATTGCTGAGGAAGGCTTTCTTATCTCTCCTTGCTATTCTTTGGGACTCTGCATTCAGATGCTTATATCTTTCCTTTTCTCCTTTGCTATTTGCTTCTCTTCTTTTCACAGCTATTTGTAAGGCCTCCTCAGGCAGCCATTTTGCTTTTTTGCATTTCTTTTTCTTGGGGATGTTGTTGATTACTGTCTCCTGTACAAGGTAACGAACTTCCATCCACAGTTCATCAGGCACTCTGTATATCACATCTAGTCCCTTGAATCTATTTCTCACTTCCACTGTATAGTCATAAGGGATTTGATTTAGGTCATATCTGAATGGTCTAGTGGTTTTCCCTACTTTCTTCAATTTAAATCTGAATGTGGTGATAAGAAGTTCATGATCTGAGCCACAGTCAGCTCCCAGTCTTGTTTTTGTTGACTGTATAGAGCTTCTCCATCTTTGGCTGCAAAGAATATAATCAATCTGATTTCGGTGTTGACCATCTGGTGATGTCCAATGTGTACAGTCTTCTCTAGTGTTGTTGGAAGAGGGTGTTTGCTATGACCAGTGCATTCTCTTGGGAAAACTCTGTTAGCCTTTGCCCTGCTTCATTTTGTACTCCAAGGCCAAATTTGCCTGTTACTCCAGATGTTTCTTGACTTCCTACTTTTTCATTCCATTACCCTATAATGAAAAAGATATCTTTTTGGGGTGTTAGTTCTAGAAGGTCTTGTAGTTCTTCATAGAACTGTTAAACTTCAGCTTCTTCAGCATTACTGGTCAGGGCATAGACTTGGATTACTGTGATATTGAATCGTTTGCCTTGGAAACGAAGAGAGATCACTCTGTCGTTTTTGAGATTGCATCCAAGTATTGCATTTTGAACTGTTTTGTTGACTATGATGGCTACTCCATTTCTTCTAAGGGATTCCTGCCCACAGTAGTAGATATAATGGTCATCTGAGTTAAATTCACCCATTCTAGTCCATCTTAATTCACCTATTCTTAGAATGTCGATGTTCACTCTTGCCATCTCCTGTTTGACCACTTCCAATTTGCCTTGATTCATGGACCTAACATTCCAGGTTCCTATGCCATATTGCTCTTTCAGCATTGAATCTTGCTTCTATCACCAGTCCCATTCACACCTGGGTGTTGTTTTTGCTTTGGCTCCATCCCTTCATTCTTTCTGGAGTTATTTCTCCACTGATCTCCAGTAGCATATTGGGCACCTACTGACCTGGGAAGTTCATCTTTCAGTGTCCTATCTTTTTGTCTTTTCATACTGTTCATGTGGTTCTCAAGGCAAGAATACTGAAGTGGTTTGCCATTCCCTTGTCCAGTGGACCACATTCTGTCAGACCTCTCCACCATGACCTGTCCATCTTGGGTGGCCCCACATGGCATGTCTTAGTTTCACTGAGTTAGACAAATCTGTGGTCTGTGTGATCAGCTTGGCTAGTTGTCCGTGACTATACTTTCAGTTTGTCTGCCCCCTGATCCCTTTTCTCAGCACCTACCATTTCCCTTTTATTTCCCTTATGGAACTAATATTATAGTTTGGAGTAAATACAGTAATACATTTTTTTAAATTTTTTAAATTTTATTTTATTTTTAAACTTTATAATATTGTATTGGTTTTGCCAAATATCAAAATGAATCCACCACAGGTATACATGTGTTCCCCATCCTGAACCCTCCTCCCTCCTCCCTCCTCCCTCCCCATACCATCCCTCTGGGTCGTCCCAGTGCACCAGCCCCAAGCATCCTGTATCCTGCATCAAACCTGGACTGGTGACTCGTTCCATATATGATATTATATGTATTTCAATGTCATTCTCCCAAATCATCCCACTCTCTCCCTCTCCCACAGACTCCAAAAGACTGTTCTATACATCAGTGTCTGTTTGGCTGTCTCATATACAGGGTTATTGTTACCATCTTTCTAAATTCCATATATATGCGTTAGTATACTGTATTGGTGTTTTTCTTTCTGGCTTACTTCACTCTGTATAATAGGCTCCAGTTTCCTCCATCTCATTAGAACTGATTCAAATGTATTCTTTTTAATGGCTGAGTAATACTCCATTGTGTATATGTACCACAGCTTTCTTATCCATTCATCTGCTGATGGACATCTAGGTTGCTTCCATGTCCTGGCTATTATAAACAGTGCTGTGATGAACATTGGGGTACACGAGTCTCTTTCAATTCTGGTTTCTTCAGTATGTATGCCCAGCAGTGGGATTGCTGGATCATAAGGCAGTTCTATTTCCAGTTTTTTAAGGAATCTCCACACTGTTCTCCATAGTGGCTGTACTAGTTTGCATTCCCACCAACAGTGTAAGAGGGTTCCCTTTTCTCCACACCCTCTCCAGCATTTATTGCTTATAGACTTTTGGATCGCAGCCATTCTGACTGGTGTGAAATGGTACCTCATAGTGGTTTTGATTTGTGTTTCTCTGATAATGAGTGATGTTGAGCATCTTTTCATGTGTTTGTTAGCCAACTGTATGTCTTCTTTCGAGAAATATCTATTTAGTTATTTGGCCCATTTTTTGATTGGGTCACTTATTTTTCTGGAATTCAGCTGTATGAGTTGCTTGTATATATTTGAGATTAGTTGTTTGTCAGTTGCTTCATTTGCTATTATTTTCTCCCATTCTGAAGGCTGCCTTTTCACCTTGCTTATAGTTTCCTTTGTTGTGCAGAAGCTTTTAAGTTTAATTAGGTCCCATTTGTTTATTTTTGCTTTTATTTCCAATATTCTGGGAGGTGGGTCATAGAGGATCCTGCTGTGATGTATGTCAGAGAGTGTTTTGCCTATGTTCTCCTCTAAGAGCTTTATAGTTTCTGGTCTTACGTTTAGATCTTTAATCCATTTTGAGTTCATTTTTGTGTATGGTGTTAGAAAGTGCTCTAGTTTCATTCTTTTACAAGTGGTTGACCAGTTTTCCCAGCACCACTTGTTAAAGAGATTCTTTAATCCATTGTATATTCTTGCCTCCTTTGTCAAAGATAAGGTGTCCATATGTGCGTGGATTTATCTCTGGGCTTTCTATTTTGTTCCATTGATCTGTATTTCTGTCTTTGTGCCAGTACCATACTGTCTTGATAACTGTGGCTTTGTAGTAGAGCCTGAAGTCAGGTAGGTTGATTCCTCCAGTTCCATTCTTCTTTCTCAAGATAGCTTTGGCTATTCGAGGTTTTTTGTATTTCCATACAAATTGTGAAATTATTTGTTCTAGCTCTGTGAAGAATACTGTTGGTAGCTTGATAGGGATTGCATTGAATCTATAAATTGCTTTGGGTAGTATACTCATTTTCACTATATTGATTCTTCCAATCCATGAACATGGTATATTTCTCCATCTATTAGTGTCCTCTTTGATTTCTTTCACCAGTGTTTTATAGTTTTCTATATATGGGTCTTTAGTTTCTTTAGGTAGATGCCAATATCACTGATGAACATAGATGCAAAAATCCTTAACAAAATTCTAGCAATCAGAATCCAACAACACATTAAAAAGATCATACACCATGACCAAGTGGGCTTCATCCCAGGGATGCAAGGATTCTTCAATATCCACAAATCAATCAATGTAATACACCACATTATCAAATTGAAAAAAAAAAAAACCATATGATTATCTCAATAGATGCAGAGAAAGCCTTTGACAAAATTCAACGTCCATTTATGATAAAAACTCTCCAGAAAGCAGGAATAGAAGGAATATATCTCAACATAATAAAAGCTATATATGACAAACCCACAGCAAACATTATCCTCAATGGTGAAAAATTGAAAGCATTTCCTCTAAAGTCAGGAACAAGACAAGGGTGCCCACTCTCACCATTACTATTCAACATAGTTTTGGAAGTTTTGGCCACAGCAATCAGAGCAGAAAAAGAAATAAAAGGAATCCAAATTGGAAAAGAAGAAGTAAAACTCTCACTATTTGCAGATGACATGATCCTCTACATAGAAAACCCTAAAGACTCCACCAGAAAATTACTAGAACTAATCAATGATTATAGGAAAGGTGCAGGATATAAAATCAACACACAGAAATCCCTTGCATTCCTATACACTAATAATGAGAAAACAGTAATACATTTTAAAAATATGTTATTCCATATAGTAATAAGAGGTATCAGTTCAGTTCAGTTCAGTTGCTCAGTCGTGTCTGACTCTTTGTGACGCAATGAATTGCAGCATGCCAGGCCTCCCTGTTCATCACCAACTCCCAGAATTCACTCAGACTCACATCCATCGAGTCGGTGATGCCATCCAGCCATCTCATCCTCTATCGTCCTCTTCTCCTCCTGCCCCTAATCCCTCCCAGCATCAGAGCCTTTTCCAATGAGTCAGCTCTTCGCATGATGTGGCCAAAGTACTGGAGTTTCAGCTTTAGCATCATTCCTTCCAAAGAAATCCCAGGGCTGATCTCCTTCAGAATGGACTGGTTGGATCTCCTTGCAGTCCAAGGGACTCTCAAGAGTCTTCTCCAACAGCACAGTTCAAAAGCATCAATTCTTCGGTGCTCAGCCTTATAAGAGGTTTAAGTACCTATAAAGTGTATTAAGGAGAATAGGGAATTCTGATATAAGGGTTGAGTGGGATTGGTCATTTTATAAAAGTTGTTCAAGGAGGAAATTTCTGGCAGGAAGACAATAAGGAAGTGAAAGAGTAAAGTATGAAAGACTTTGAGAAGTGGGACCAGAGAATTTGTGAAAGCTGTGTGATGGGAACATGCTTTTCATGCTTACAGATATTTATACATAGAAAAATACCAATAATTATCAATAGAACATTTGAAGCTTGTCAGTCTACATATAATTCAAAACCTTGGGTGGCAGTAGGAAGCATGAAAAAGGAACAAGAAGGTCCAGATGGTGGGACCAGAGTGAGCAAGCAGCAGCATGGTGGACAGTGACACTGGAAAGGGAGTAGAAACAGGAGGTTTTGGACCATTCTAAAGACTTTGTGGGCTTATTGAAGAAAAAGGCCATGGCCAAGTTAAGTTTTAAAAGAGAGAGAACTTAGCTACTACCTAAAGAACAATAATAGGTGGAAAAGGGTGAAAATGAGAGAGACCAAACAGGAGACTAGTGAAAACTATAATACTACAGGCAAAAACATAATCATGTGGACAAAGGGGATAATGGAGTAAGATTCAATATGATTCTTCCCATAATTCGAAGTCAAGACAGAATTCACAGATGATTTAGATTTGATATATGAGAAAGAGAGCAGTTAAAATAACTCTAATGTCTTTGAACAGAACTGTTAAAGGAGTACTGTTGTCATTCACTGAAATGGAAAATAAACTGGGTAGAGCAAAGTTGCCATAAAATTAGGTATATTATTTTTGAGATTATTAAGTTTAAGAGCTTCTTGTGGTTTTTATTCTTTGTTTTTGCTTTTTAGCTGTCAAAATAAAGATGTTGAGTAAATAATTGTATATACAAATCTAAAGTTCTGAAGAAAAATACAGAATTGAAGATGTAAATTTGTGGTTTTTCATATACAAAGGGTAAAGACAAAGATTTGTGTAAATAAGAGAAGCTGTCTAAGGTATAGACTGAGTGCAATATACTTCAAATTCAGAAGTGAAAATCAGGAAGAATTAGTACAAGAAACAAAGGGAATACTGGTAATTTAGAGAATGTTTTTTCAAAGCAACATCCCAAAGGCAAGTTTCAGTGAAAAGAAAATGATCAACTAGTGGCTGATTTTTATATCACTGAGGTCTCTGATGAGTCTGGTAAGAGTCGTACCTGTAGATGGGAGGTAGAACTCTGACTGGGGTTGATTCAAGAGAATGGAGAAAGATAAGTGAATATTGCCCAAGAACAGTAATATGGCAATCTTCCACAGACAAAAGTGGCTTTGTAGGAGCTTGGAGGAGCCAGGTAAGAGATGGTAAAGCTCTGGTGCAGCCCAAGACTGAGGAAAGCCATTTGTCACAGATAGGCTTGCACTACATTGGCTGACTCACTGACCATCTTCCAGGCTATAGACCAGGAAACAATTCTGTACACCTGAGGACACAGCTGTGGCCATATGTTCCTTTGCTTCTGTCACCAGAACCATAGCCCAAGAGACTCAAAGAAGCCAGGCCGACTTGTGTGCTGAGCTCTGAATGTATAGAACTTGATCCCAGCTATGGACCCTGAAATAGCCCATGAACTAGCTCCAGCCCCTCTCAATCTCTTAGGTATAGAGATAAATCTGGAGATAAATCTGCCAAAATTCCATCAGACTGTAGATTGAAACAGTCCTGTAATTGGTTTCCAGCTTGCCCCAGCTGCAGTCAGCAAACCATGCTGCTAGAATAGAGATTAGTCAGGAGATACTCTTGTTTGCTCCCCAGGATATCCTGAAAGGGCTCTATTCTCAGCTCCAGACCTTTTCTTGTCCACAAACAGTCCTGCTGACTCTAAGAACTGGAAGTCTTAGCAAGAGCAATTAGGCAAGAAAAATAAACAATAGGTCTACAAATCATAGAGAAAGAACTAAAGTTATCTCTGTTTGCAACTGACATTTAGAAAACCCCTAAAGATTCTATCAGAAAACTGTTAGTAAAAGAATTCAGTAGAACTGCAAAATACAAAAGTCAGTTGCATTTCTATACACTAGTAATAAAGCAGCTAAAAGAGAAATAAAAAAGCAATCCCATTTAAAATAGCAGTAAAAACAATAAAATTCTTAGAACAAATTTAACCAAGGAAGTGAACAATACAACCAAAACTATAGGCACTGATCAAAGAAGTTGAAGACACAAATAAGTGGGATGATACCTAATGTTAATAGATCAGAATAATTATTTTTAAAATGCCCATACTACCCAAAGCCTTTTATATATGCAGTGTATATTTATCAAAATTCCAAATGTGTTTTTCACAGAAGAAACAATCCTAAAATTCATATGGAACCACAAAAGATCCTGAATAGCCAAAGAAATCTTGATAAAGAAGGAAAAAACTGGAGGCATAATTTCTGATTTCAAACTATATTATAAGGTTATAGTAATCAAAACAGCTTGGTACCTGCAAAAAAAAGAAATAAATACAGCCAACAGAACAGAATTGAGAACCCAGAAATAAACACATGCATATACAGTTAACTAATATTTGATAACATAGCCAAGAATACTCAATGGGGAAAGGATAAATTTTTCAGTAAATGGTGATGGGAAAACTGGATGTTTACATGCAGAAGAATTATGCTGAACCTTACACTACTCAAAACAATCAATTTGATATGAAGTTAAGACTTAAATTTAAGACCTAAAGCTGTAAAACTTTTAACAGAGAATGTAAGGAAAAAGATACTTGACATTGGTTTTGACAAATTTGGGGGTATTAAACCCAAGTCTCTTGAATTGGCAGGCGGATTCTTTACCATTGCGCCACCAAGGGAACCCAATGATTGGGGCTTTCTCGGTGATTCAGCAGTAAAGAATTCACCTGCAATGCAGGTGACTTTCAGGAGAGAGGGTCCTATATCTGAGTCAGGAAGATCCTCTGGAGAAAGAAATGGCAACCCACTCCATTATTCTTGCCTGGGGAATCCATGGACAGAGGAGCCTGCAGGTTGCAATTCAGCTACTCACAAAAGAGTGGGACATGACTAAGTGACTAAACAACAACAATTAATATATGACTAGTCTTCATAAATATTTGATGCATAAATGAACAAAGGACTAGTTCAACTTCCAGCAATGTAAAAGTGATCTTTGTACCACTGGAAGAGTTCATAATCCAGGATTTGAAGAGCATGGATTTTAAGTTTTGTGTTTTATGGACATTATGTTATTTCTCTGGATTCCAGTTTTCTCATCCAAAAGTAAGAAACTTAAAAGTAAATTTTTGTCAAATGCTTCTCCGGACCTAAAGTGAAGGTCACTCAGTCATGTCCAACTCTTTGCGATCCCATGGACTATACACTCCATGGAATTCTCCAGGCCAGAATACTAGAGTGGGGACCCTTTCCCTTCTACAGGGGATTTTCCCAACCCAGGGATTGAACCCAGGTCTCCAGCTTTGCAGGTGGATTCTTTATCAGCTGAGCCACAAGGGAAGCCATGGAATACTGGAATGTATAGCCTATCCCTTCTACAGTGGATCTTCCCCACCCAGGATTTAACCGGGGTATCCTGCATTGCAGGTGGATTCTTTACCAAATGAGCTAAGCCTGATAACTAACCTAAAACTCACTCACTAAAAATTATAAATGATTTTGACTGGATTTCAAAATAAGACATTCAAATGACCTAGAAATTAATCTTAAGTTCAAATGTGGGGGAAAAGTTATCTTACCATTCCTTTACCACCATTATAAATGTGCAGTGCTACTAAAGCTCATGGATAGGCCCTCAAATCTGTATGTGGCTGCTTGATAAATCTGGCAAATCAATGTTTAGTTGGAAGCACATATGGAGCAACCTTATGCCAGCCTACATTTTGCCAACAGACATAACAGTTCTGGGTCATTACATTGCCAACTACTCTGACACATTTTTGCCTACATAGGGCCATGGCTAAGACCTGAACACAGCTGAAAGCCCCAAGATATTGGCTTTTCTAACTGCTGGTACTTCAGCACAGAGGAAAGGAGGTCTCCAGGCCAAGGCTATGATCAATGATGAAAAGACAAGTATTATTGCTGGTATGTGTTTCCCATTATCCTTGTTGAGATTCATTTTTCATGTAAAAATAAATGTGCCAGTTGTTTGTCTAAAGCTTTTGGGTTGCCTAATGCTATTTGAGGAAATGTATATTTTTTACTACATTAGAATTTTTATGCTATTTTTTTGGCTCTGAATAACTAAGCAGAGGGTACTTTTGATGCTTATTTAAATAACAACTCCACCTTTCTAGTCTCTTTTGGATAGATAAGCTGGCCAGACAAACTTTATATAGTCCAACCAACATTAACAAGAATCAGGCATTTTACTGAAGCCTCTTTTTCAGGCTATAGTATCCAGAAGGTCCCAGAACATTAGCCTGCACTTCTTAATTTGGCCTCACTTGCAAGTTGTCCTTAAAAAGACCTACAGTGAGAATGCTTCTGAACAGAATTTTAGTCTAACAGCAATTCTAGTTAAAAAAACAAGTTGAACTGGCCTAGCTACTGCACTCAGTTGTAATTTCCATTAACATCAACACTTTCTTCAAAAAAAAGGAAGATATTTTTCACCCACTTCAATTAATTTTGTTTTATATCATGTTATGCTCTAAGAAATCAAGTGGGCCATGGGAAGCATAACTACGAATAAAGCTAGTGGAGGTGATGGAATTCCAGTTGAGCTATTTCAAATCCTAAGAGATGATGCTGTGAAAGTGCTGCACTCAATATGCCAGCAAATTTGGAAAACTCAGCAGTGGTCACAGGACTGGAAAAGGTCAGTTTTCTTTCCAATCCCAAAGAAAGGCAATTTCAAAGAATGTTCAAACTACCACACAATTGTACTCATCTCACACACTAGCAAAGTAATGCTCAAAATTCTCCAAGCAAGGCTTCAACAGTACAGGAACTGAGAAATTCAAGATGTTCAAGCTGGATTTAGAAAAGACAGAGGAATCAGATATCAAATTTGCAACAATGATTGGATAATAGGAAAAGCAAGAGAATTCTAGAAAAATATCTACTTCTGCTTTATTGACTATGCCAGAGCCTTTTACTGTGTGGATCACAATAAACCGTGGAAAATTCTGAAGGAGATGGGAATACTGGACCACCATCCCTGCCTCCTGAGAAATCTTTGGTGGTCAAGAAGCAGAAGTTAGAGCTGGACATGGAACAAATGATTGGTTCCAAATTGGGAATGGAGTACATCAAGGCTGTATATTGTCATCCTGCTCATTTAACTTCTATGCAGAGTATATGTGAAATGCCAGGCTGGATGAAGCACAAGCTGGATTCAAGATTGCTGGGAGAAATATCAAAAGCCTCAGATATGCAGATGACACCACTTTTATGGAAGAAAGTGAAGAGGAACTAAAGAGCTTCTTGATGAAAGTGAAAAAGGAGAGTGAAAAACCTGGCTTTAAACTCAACATTCAAAAAATGAAGATCATGGCTTCTGGTCCCATCACTTCATGCCAAATAGATGGGGAAAGTATGGAAATAGTGACAGACTTTATTTTCTTTGGCTCCAAAATCACTACAGATAGTGACTGCAGCCAAAAAATTAAAAAATATTGCTCCTTGGAAGAACAGCTATAACTAACCTAGACAGCATATTGAAAAGCTGAGATATTACTTTACTGACAGAAGTCTGGCTAGTCAAAGCTATGGTTTTTCCAGTAGTCATGTATGGATGTGAGATTTGGACCATAAAGAAAGTCAAGCATTGAAGAATTGTTGCTTTTGAACTGTGTTGTTGAAGACTCTTGAGAGTCCCTTGGACTGCAAGGAGATCAAACCAGTCAATCATAAAGGAAATTAGTCTAGGTTACTCACTGGAAGGACTGATGATGAAGATAAAGTTCCAATACTTTGGCCACCTGATGTGAAGAACTGACTCATTGGAAAAGACCCTGATGCTGGGAACGCTTTTTTTTTTTTTTTTTTTAATTTATTTATTTTAATTAGAGGCTAATTACTTTACAATATTGCAGTGGTTTTTGCCATACATTGGCATGGATCAGCCATGGGTGTACATGTGTTCCCCATCGTGAACCCCCCTCCCACCTCCCTCCCTATCCCACAGGGAAGGAGGAGAAGGGGACGACAGAAGACAAGATGGTTGGATGGCATCCTCGACTCGATGGACATGAGTTTGAGCAAGCTCCAGGAGTAGACGATAGGCATTGAAGCCTGGCGTGCTACAGTCCATGGAGACCCAAACAGTCGGTTACGACTGAGTGACTGAAATGACCGACTGATGCTTTAGGAAATACTTATAAAGTAGATATATGCTCAATCACTCAGTCATTTGCAACTCTGCGACCCCATGCAACTCTGCGACCCACCATGCTCCTTTGTCCATAGGATTTCCCAGGCAAGAATACTGGAGTGGGTTGCCATTTCCAGCTGTAATAAAGTATATATGCATGCTACCTAAGATACATAGAGAAGAATAAAACACTGAGAATGAAACAGAATTGTTTTAATAGTTGAGAACATAAAAACAATCCTCATTTTTTTCTATTATCTCTTGAAAGTAGCCACCACAGGGAGAAAGAATAAATAAATAAAACTAAAGCTTAGATAAGGGAATGGGACACAGAAGAAGGAAATTTACAAGATAACATCATCACATTGTTTCAGTTGTTAGGTTTTCCTTCTAAGGCTGTCTATGTTCAGTTACTTAAGTAAGTTGATCCATTTAAAACTGCGAGGCATAAAATACCACTGCTTTAAATGGGTTACATTCACAGTATAACTAAATTTTCTGCTTCTAGCCAGACATGATTCTTATTTTATTTCTTAGAAAGGGAATTTTATATGCAGGGTTGAGTGGTTTCAATTTAAAAGAAAATGGAGGAAATGAGCCTAAATCATAAGTCTCAGGAATCTGGGATATTTTAGTTACATATAGAAGTGTCAAGCTCACTATGTTAGAGAAAATATGAATTCTAACTTGACTATGTTAATGATAATTAAAGCATGTTCATTGATTATACATAGTCTCTGCTTTTTTTCCTAAAGTTGAAAAGATGTAAAATATTATGGACGTATGTCTAGTTTTATGTATATAAATGTGAGACTTCCTTCAAAATAGAATTCTTGAGCAACTGTCTTCATGGAAACAAGCAGACCACATCTGGAGATTCCTGTGAGTGAAAGGAGCACACATGATCCAGTGTAATTATGGATCCATATAGGTTCATCCATAGGGCTTCCCTGGTGGCTCAGATGGTAAAGAATCTGCCTGCAATGTGGGAGACCTGGCTTTGATCCCTGAGTTGGGAAGATCTCCTGGAGGAGGGTATGGCTACCCACTCCAGTATACCCCCATGGACAGAGGAGCATGGTGGGCTATGGTCCATGGGGTCACAGAGTCAGCCATGCCTGAGTGACTAAGCACACAGGTTCATCAAAACACAGTATGCAAATTATTTTATAAATGTCAGCTGTTTTTCAGAATAAATAATTGATCACATTATTAATTATTTCTATTATACAGAATATTTATTGTCTCTCTAAAAGTGAGGGATATAAATGAATATAACCAACTCATAACCCTTTTAATATTTTTCTTCTCATTGCCTCAAAATAGTCCACGAAACCTTTCAGATTTTGTATTCAGTTCAGTACTTGTTAGAGGCTAAGACGAAATAACAATAATAAATTCTTGCCTCTTGTGGACTCTTAAATTATGATTGAAGAAATGTAAAAATTTCAATTTGAGAGAATAAAAAAACACATAATGCTATATTGTATATACCAACAAAAGAATTATAAATATATAAAAAGACAGTTCCAAGAGCAGATCTCCCAGATAAATTTGTTATTCCCCAAAAATAATGGAAAATAGCTAAAAAGGAGTTAAGGAAGAAAAGAAGGAGAGACGGAATAAAAGGAGGAAGGGAGGAAATGTCAAATGACCTTGGTTATTTTCTTACTTTTAATTAAAATTACTGTTTCTAATCATACTCCAAAATATAATCAACTTTAAAATGACTGAAGTAAGTTTAATAAGTTAAGCTTCTTCAAATAAGAACTAGATTTCACCCTATAATATTTTGACACAAATAATAATGTAATAATATTGCTGATACCACATTTTGTCTATTAACTATCATGTCACTATCATATCACTATATGACTATCATATCAAAGCATTACTTAGCATATGAACAATCTTACAGTTCAATTACTAATTACATAAATCCTAATAAATGTATAAAACAATTGACTTTGCATGAATGTCATGTCCATTTCATGTCACTTCTATTTTCAAAGCCATGGCAAATATTTAAAATACAGTTCTATGGGTGTCTCAGAACACAGTTAAATGTAACAATATGTAATTTTGAACTTCCTTTGGTAAGTAATTTGCTTTCTGAAAAAGTCTTTTTACCTATGTCTCTCTCTAAAACACTGTCAGTACTTATTCTAATTTCTTCTAACATGCAACTTTTGATACTCTGCTGTTTTAATCTTGCATCTTTTGCACAGACTTTAGAAAAAGTTATGTCTTCATTTTAAAGTCATTACTGATGGAGCAACGTTAGAAATTAGACATTTTAGTACATTCTTAGTATAATAATCATTACATAAATGTGCTCTGTGTTGGGTTTATTTTAATCTAGGCTTTACACATTAATAAGCTGTTATGTAGGAGATAAACCAAATTAGAAAGGCTGCTAATATTGTAATAGGAAAATTTTAAAAGAAACATCAGGAATTTAAGTACTTACTTTAAAATAGGGAACTGAGGTTTTATAATGCATACTTAATTTACCTATCAAAGAGTTAATATTTATGTAAGTATGTCAAAACCATTAAATTTTTTTCATATAAATTTCAATGACATAATTTTACTGTATAATTTATTAAAATTTACCATAATGGTATGGTCTGTACTTAATAATGGAGAAAGAGTATTTGGAAAGGAAAAATAAATAGATTAATGAATTGGCCACTTTTATTATGTCCAAAGAATTTCATTTAAAATGAATATTAAGAAAACACATTCATGTTCTTATAACACTGAATAATAATAATCTATTATATAAAATTCAACAAAGGAACTCAAGGTTATTTAAAGTATGATGGAAGAAAGAAATAGGTAAGGGACATAGTGGTACAAACTTTCAGTTGCAAAATAAATAAATCATAGCTATGAAATGCACAGTATGGGGAATATAGTGGTCAATTCTAACACAATATTTTTGTATGATGACAAAGCTAGACTTATCATAGTGATCATTTTGAAATGTATGGAAACATCAAATGACTATGTTGTATTACGGGAACTAACATAGTATTTTAGGTCATTTATTATACTTCAGAAACAAAATCATGGAAAAGGAGATCCGATTTGTGGTTATCAGAGTTGGGTGGGCTGAGAGAAGGAGGAATTGGATGAAGACAGCTGAAAGAAACATACTTCCAATTGTAAGATAAATAAGTACTAGGAATTTAATATACAACATGATAAATATAATTACATTGCTGCATGTTACATATCAAAGTTGTTACGAGAGTAAATCCTGAGTTCTCATCTTGAGGAAAATTGTCTTTTCTATTTAATTTTTTTTTTTGTATGAAATGATGTTCCCTAAATATTGTGATAATTTCATGATGTATATAAGTTAAATCATTATGCTATACACCTTAAACTTATGCATGTGTCAATTATATCTGTTAAAATTATAAAAAATAAAAATAAATAAAAAATATAGTACATACATTTAAAGGTAGGTGCTAAGAATTTAAATCTGAATGTTCAAGCTGGTTTGACTCCATCACCATGTTCTAAACTCAGCATGAGAGATTCATGTTACAGAGACAGATAGGATAATTTGATGCATCACTTTTCCACTTGCAGATGTGTGAGTTGCTACAAGTTGCCAATTTCATGGTTTTTATAATAAACCATATTTACTGACTTTTCTCACATTCTTTAAAAAAGTATTTTAACTCTATAGCCCATCTCTTTGTCCTTTATTTATTTATTCTTACAGAAAAATCTCTTGAAAGAGTAGCCCAAGTTCAGTTTTCAATGCTTCTCCCATTCACTCTCAAGATTTCACCATTTAGGCTTTCAACCCTCAATGCTCCACTAAAACTACTCTTGTCAAAGACATTGATGGGACTGCATATGAAATCCAAATGTCCATTTTCATTTTTACTCAGCCTCCTGGCAACATTTTTCCATAATTCACACTCATCACCAACAACTTTCTTGTCTTGGTTTCCAAGATAATATACGTTCTACTCTGCCTCATTACTCCCTAACATCTTTCAGTCTCCTCTGCTGGTGGCTTCTGTTTTTCTGCCTCCTTATGGTCAATTATAGTAGTAGTAGTGTTAGTTGCTCAGTCGTGTCTGACTCTTTGCAACCCCACAGACTCTGGCCCGCCAGGCTCCTCTGTCCATGGGATTCTCCAGGCAAGAATATTGGAGTGGATTGCAATTCCCTTCTCCAGAGGATCTTTCTGACCCATGATCGAACCAGGTCTCCTGCATTGCCGGCAGTTTCTTTACCATCTGAGCTACAGAGAAGATCCATGGTCAAGTATAGCAGAGCTAATTCTTCACTTTTCTTTCTGCACTAAGCCCTCTACATGTCTTATTCAATTGGGTGGCTTTGAAGCATGCAACCACTGCAGAGGCACAGGTCCCTGCTTAGGATTCAATTCTCTGAAATGTCTGTATCAAAACTGTTGATAATTTTACCTTTGAATGTGGGCTTTGAAAATGAAGTTTGATGGGGAAAAAAAAAATGGAGCATGAGCCAAGCACTTGAAGTCATATCTCAGATGCATTCCCTCTGTTCACCACCCATCCAGCATGCTCAGGATGAGTTCCTTGCCTTCTGCTCTACTGTCTGTTACCATCTTTCACACCCTGTCAGGGACCTGGGTGCAGGAGCAAGGAGCATCGATGTTAGGTGTTTATTGTCCTGTATGGCAAATTGCAAGTTGGGGCCCAAGGCATCTGTGAGGATTTGCACTCAATTCGTAAAAATCTCACACTGCTGCTGCTGCTGCTAAGTCACTTCAGTCGTGTCCGACTCTGTGCGACCCCACAGACAGCAGCCCACCAGGCTCCCCCGTCCCTGGGATTCTCCAAGCAAGAACATTGGAGTGGGTTGCCATTTCCTTCTTCAATGCATGAAAGTGAAAAGCGAAAGTGAAGTCGCTCAGCTGTGTCCAACTCTTAGTGACCCCATGGACTACAGCCTACCAGGCTCCTCCGTCCATGGGATTTTCCAGGCAAGAGTACTGGAGTGGGGTGCCATTGCCTTTTCCAAAAAATCTCACACTAGAGAAAGTCTAAAAAGCATTATGACACACTGAAAGAGAGACTTCAGAAGGAAGGAAGAAACTTTTTTCCTGCTTTTTGAATAGGACAATTTAATACCTTTTCTTTCTTTTCTTTTCTTTTTTTTTTTTTTCTGCCCTGGTCTCCACAAATATTCTAGCTGGCCCTGCTTTCAAAGATGGTCCACATTACTTCAACTCCCAAGTATCAGTCTATAGCTCAGACCTTTCTCTGTAACTCGAGACCTCTTTAGCCAACTGACTTTTCAACATCCCAATTTGGTTGTATGATATTAAACACTCAAACTCAAATTGTCAAAACTTAATTGATTGTTTTTTTCATCGAGACTTATTCTTTCAGTAGCTTTCCCCATCTCCAGTGATGTCAATTCCATATATTCAAATAATCAAGCCCCAAACTTATCCTTTATTACTCATATACAAGAAGAGGTTCACATAATCAGTTCTTGCAAGCAATAAACAAAGGCCTCATAGCACAGTGTTAAATGAATGTGTATGCATATTCCTACATATATATTCTCTCTTTGCATGCATGATTCTCACTTTACATAGCATTATAGGACAATTAATAAAAATCACCATGCAGCTTAAAGTCATGCAAACAATCTCTATAATTATTGAGAAAAGGTGCAACCACTATGGAAAACAGTATGGCAATTCTTCAAAAAATTAAAAAATAGAGCCTCCCAAATCAGAGACTTAGGGGATGAAGGGAGGGGCTAGAAAGTTGTTTTAAGGCACCCTCCTAGCAGTTCTGATACAACTCAAGTTTGTGAACAAGGTTTTATTAGGGAGATATGGGCATTCATAGCCTCCATCTGTACTGGCCTGTAAGGATTTTATGATCCAGCAATTACACTTCTGGGTATTTATCCAAAAGAATTGAAATCAGGGTCTTGAAAAGATATTAGCATTCCAGTGTTCATTGCAGCACTATTCACAATGCCAAAAAGTGGAAGCCACCCAAATGTCCATCCATAAGTAAATGGAGAAACAAATGGAGAAACAAAATGTAGTAATTATGTACAATCAAATATAATTCAGCCTTAACAAGGAAGGAAATTCTGTCTCCTGTACAACATGAATGAACCTTTGGGACACTAGGTTAAGTGAAATAAGCCAGTCACAAAAAACAAACACCACATGATTCCACGTATGAGATATTTAAAGTAATCAAATTCATAAAAACAGAAAGTAGAATTTGGTTACCAGGGGCTGGGCAAAGGTAAAAACGAGAAGCTGCCAAAAGAACATAGAGTCTCCATTTTGCAAGGTGAAAAAATTCTGGAGATATTACACAAGAATATGAATATATTTAACACTACTGAAATATATTCTTAAAAATGATTAAGATGATAAATTTATTGTTTTTAACCACAGTTAAAATAATTTTTAAAAGCAATTAGAGTAAAAATTTAGAGTCTTTCATGACTTTTAAAACTTTAAAACCCCTTTATGGTTCACAACCTTGTCATGGTGAAGGGGTTTGCATACTCAATGAAACTATGAACCATGCTGTGCAGGACCACCTAAGACAGACAGGTCATAGTGAAGAATTCGGACAAACCATGGTCCATTTGAGGAGGAAATGACAACCCACTGCAGTATTCTTGCCATGAGAACCCATGAACAGTATGAAAAAGCAAAAAGATATGACACTAGATGAGCCTCCCAGGTTGCAAGGTATCTAGTATGCTTCTGGGGAAGAGCAGAAGGCAATTACTAATAGCTCCAGAAAGAATGAAGTGTCTGGGCCAAAGAAAACTAATGTTCAGTTGTGGATGTATCTGGTGGTGAAAGTAAAGTCCAATGCTGTAGAGAACAATATTGCATAGAAACCTGGAATGTTAGGTCCATGAATCAAGGTAAATTGAATGTGGTAAAGTAAAAGATGAAAAGAATTAATATCAACATCTTAGGAACTAAAAAGGACAGGGATGGGAAAATTTAATTCAGATGACCATTATTTCTACTATTATGGGCAAAGATTCCTTAGAAGAAATGGAGTAGTCCTCATAAACAAAAAAAGAGTCTTAAATGCAGTACTAGGATGCAACAACAGAAACAATAGAATGATCCTGATTCATTTCCAAGGCAAACCATTCAACATCACAGTAATCGAAGTCTATATGCCCCAAACACCCATGCCAAAGAAGCTAAAGTTGAATGGTTCTATGAAGGTTTACAACATCTTCTGTAACTACCATCATGAAAAAAAGATGTCCTTTTCATCATAGCGGATTGGAATGCAAAAGTAGGAACTCAAAAGATACTCAGGAAAACAAGCAAGTTTGGCCTCAGAGTACAAAATGAAGCAGGGCAAAGTCTAAAAGAATTTTGTCAAGATAACATGCTGGTCATAGCAAATACCCTTTTCCAACAATCCAAGAGACTACACAGGGACATCACCAGATGGCCAATGCTGAAATCAGACTGATTATGCTCTTTGTAGCCAATGATGGAGAAGCTCTACACACTCAGCAAAACAAGCCCTGGAATTGACTGTCACTCAGATCATGAGCTCCTTGTTGCAAAATTCAGGCTTAAATTGAAAAAAGTAGGGAAAACCTATGGCCCATCCATGTATGACCTAAATCAAATCCTGTATGATTATACAGTAGAGGGACAAATAGATTCAAGACACCAGATCTGGTACACAGAGTGTCTGAAGAACTATGGATGGAAGTTTGTAACACTGTACAGGAGGCTGTGATCAAAACTATCCCAAAGAAAAAGAAACACAAGAAGGCAAAGTGGTTGTCTGAGGAGGTTTTACAAATAACTGAAGAAAGAACAGAAGTGAAAGGCAAGGGAGAAAGGGAATGATATACTCAACTGAATGCAGAACTCCAGAGAATAGCAAAGAGAGATGAGAAGTGAGCCTTCTTAAGTGAGCAATGCCAAGAAATAGAGGAAATCAGTAGTGTTAGAAAGGCTAGAGATTGCTTCGAGAAAATTGGAGATGTCAAGGAAATATTTCATGCAAGGATGGGTACAATAAAAGACAGAAATTGTAAGGACCCAACACAAGAAGAAGGGGTTGCAAGAATATAAAGGAGAACTATACAAAAATGTTCTTAATGACCCAGAGAACCAGGATGGTGTGATTCCCTCACCTAGAACCAAACATCATGGAGTGTGAAGTCAAGCAGGCCTTAGGAAGCATTACTTAGAATCAAGTTAGTGGAGGTAATGGAATTCCAAGTGAGCTATTTAAAATCCTGAATGACTATGCTATCAAAGTACTACACTCAATATGTCAGAAAATTTGGAAAACTAAGCAGTGACAAAAGGACTGGAAAAGGTCAATTTTCATTCCAGTCCCCAAGAAGGACAATGCCATAGAATATTCAAACTGCTAGACAACTGTGCTCATTTCACATGCTAGCAAGGCAATGCTCAAAATATCAAGCTAGACTTTAGCAGTAGATGAACTTAGAACTTCCAAATGTACAAGCTGGGTTTCAAACAGGCAGAGGAGACAGAGATCAAATTGCTAACATTCTTTTGATCATGGAGAAAGCAGAGTTTCAGGAAAAAAAAAAAATCGACTTCAGCTTCGTTGACTATGTTAAAGCCTTTGATTGTGTAGATCATAACAAACTGTGGAAAATTCTTAAAGAGATGGGAATACCAGACCACCTTACCTGCAAATGTGTGCCTCCTGGGAAACCTGTATGCAGGTCAAGAAGCAACAGTTAGAACTGGACGTGGAATCAGTTCAGTTCAATCACTCAGTCATGTCCAATTCTTTGTGACCCCATGGACTGCAGCATGCCAGGCCTCCCTGTCCATCACCAACTCCCAGAGTTTACCCAAACTCATGACCATCGAGTCAGTGACACCATCCAACCATCTCATCCACTGTCATCCTCTTCTCCTCCCACCCTCAATCAGGGTCTTTTCAAATGAGTCGGTTCTTCACATCAGGTAGCCAAAGTATTGGAGTTTTGGCTTCAGCATCAGTCCTTCCAATGAATATTCAGGACTGATTTCCTTTACGATCTACTGGTTGGATCTCCTTGCAATCCAAGGGACTCTCAAGAGTCTCCAACAGCACAGTTCAAAAGCATCAATTCTTCAGCACTCAGCATTGTTTAGAGTCCAACTCACACATCCATACATGACTACTGGAAAAACCATAGATTTGACTAGACAGACCTTTGTTGGCAGAGTAATGTCTCTGCTTCTTAATATGCTGTCTAGGTTGTCTAGGACATAGAATGGCCTATTCAAATTGGGAAAGGAGTGCAACAAGACTTTATACTGTCACCCTGCTTATTTAACTTATAGACAGATTACATCATGCAAATGTTGGGCTGGATGATAACAAGCTGTATTCAAGATTGCCAAGGAGAAATATCAACAACCTTAGATGTGCAGATAATACCATTTTAATGGCAGAAAGTGAAGAGGAATGAAAGAGCCTCTTGATGAGAGTGAAAGAGGAGAGTGAAAGAGCTGGCTTAAAACTCAACATTCAACAAACTAAGATCATAGCATCCAGTCACATCACTTCATGGCAAATAGAAGGAAAAAACTGGCAGCAGTCACAGATTTTATTTTCTTGGGCTTCAAAATCACTGCAGATAGTGACTGAAGACATGAAATTAAAAGACGTTTGCTCCTTAGAAGGAAAGCTATGGCAAACCAAGACAGCATTTTAAAAAGCAGAGACACCACATTGCTGACACAGGCTCATATTTTCAAAGCTATGGTTTCTCCATTAGTCATGTATGGATGTGAGAGTTGGACCATAAAGAAGGTTGAGCACCAAAGAACAGATGCTGTCAAACTGTGGTGCTGGAGAAGACTCTTGAGAGTCGCTTAGATAGCAAGAAGATCAAACTAGTTGATCCTAAAGGAAATCAACCCTGAAAATTCAGTGAAAGAACTGATACTGAAGCTGAAGTTCCAATACTTAGGTCACTTGATTTGAAGAGCCAACTCATTGGAAAAGACCCTGATGTTGGGAAAAATTGAAGGATAAAGGAGAAGGGGGATGCAGACGATGAGATGATTGGATGGCATCATTGACTCATTGGACATGAATTTGAGCAAACTCCAGGAGATAGTGGAGGACAGAGAAGCCTGGTGAGCTGTAGTCCATGGGTCTCAAAGAGTCAGACACAGCTTAGAGACTGAACAGCAAGACATTAAAAATTCTTATTTCAATTAAAAATATAGAAAAATGCAAGTGCTAATAAAACTATTTAGTACACTGTCATATAAAGCATTGTGTACTTTAAGAATTGAATTGTTTCTTTTAAAGAAAAAACCTACCAAGAGTAGTTTGAATAGTGCTTTCCTCCTACTCATCATAAAACTTACAAAAGAGCAACAATGTTTTCTATGTGATGGAAAATTCTCATATTCTTTTCTAAGTTTGAAATATTTACAGTATTTTATCCATTGCAATTTCAACCTCAGGAAATATCAGAGATATCCTTCAATGTATTTTTGTCAGCATCACTTCATCTGGGATACTTTGGTCATTTTTGTCATAACAATTTTTGTCAATAAGTTCATATCATTTATATCAATAAGGTTATCCTCACTAAAGTAACTCTGGTATAGTTTTTACCCTAAAATGGTTTATGGTGAATGTTTATTTTTACATCAGGGTAGGATGAGCAGAAAGTGAAGGTGCTGGAGTATAAGTAGCTGAGCCAGTCATGCAGGCCCTGACTACCTATGCGACTGTTTCAGACACCAGAGCTTGTGTGGACTTCACATTTTGGCAACATGTCACTAGTTTGCTTCTAGTTTCTCCTGAACTTCACCCCATGAATCTTTTCCCTTTGCTGTTCTGATCTATAGTCTTTCTTTTTGATAGACCATAATCATGTGTACAACAGTTTCTGAGTCTTGTGTATCCTTATCATAAGTCATAAAACTTGAGTTTGGTCATGACACAACATGCTACAAGATAAATGTATAAAAACTAATTACATAATGCTTGGAATCCAGCTAGTGTTACATAAATATTAGCTCTTGCCCCCATATGTTTATATTCTAACGGAAAAAATATTGAATAAATATTCAATTTGCTTGAATATTTATCCCTCATTCAGGGGGGCTCCCCAAGACCTGTCTTTTTCATCATTATGTGAATGACTTCACACAGGTTATGTGTTAATTACACATAATTTATATACACTGAGTTTTTTGAAAGAAATGTAGTGTATGCACAATACAGTATTAGTATTGACCTTTTAAATAGACTGACCTGAAAAGAACATCCATAAAGATACTGCTTTAGTATGTTGACATTGAGAGAGCAGAGAAAGTTTTTAAGAGAAAGTGTTAAATAAAATTAACAGAATGTTAAATGTTTTAAAGCCTACTTTATGTTTTTTAAATGTCTAAAAGGATCTAAAAACTAGAATATCAAATTAATTTTTTTAATACTCATGTTTTAAAACTAACACCTTTGTAGTACAACTATAATCAAACTATTATTAGAGGTGGAAGACTCGATTATGAAACATATGCTAGGTTGCAGCAATTCACAACAGTGTTTAGCTTCACAATCCAAATGTGAGAATCCGCCACAATGTGTATCTTTAGACCTCAGCATTAAATGTGTGGAGATTTAATATGCTCTGCATAGACACTCTGAAAAAGAAAACTTTTTTTTTTTAATGTAGGAATACACGTTCTTAGTAATTTTTTAATTTAGTGAGGGAAATTCTTTTAAAAAATTATCATTATGCCAACCACCCATATAGAGATTTTCTTAAATACCAGATATGCATATTGCTTTAAAATTTTCTTTTCATTTTAACAAGTAGAGTGCAAATATCTCATGTGATTAAGCATCAGAGCCTTTCAATTATCTACTTAAAACAGATCATTGTGCTACTGCTTGTCTGCTTACACCACTGAAAATGCAAATCTGACTCAATATTTAAATCCATGGTGAATTTCCTCACCGATCTATGAGTGAAGTAAGCCAGAAAGAAAAACACCAATACAGTATACTAATGCATATATATGGAATTTAGAAAGATGGTAACAATAACCCTGTGTACGAGACAGCAAAAGAGACACTGAGGTATAGAACAGTCTTATGGACTCTGTGGGAGAGGGAGAGGGTGGGAAGATTTGGGAGAATGGCATTTAAACATGTAAAATATCATGTATGAAACGAGTTGCCAGTCCAGGTTCAATGCATGATACTGGATGCTTGGGGCTGGTGCACTGGGATGACCCAGAGGGATGGTATGGGGAGGGAGGAAGGAGGAGGGTTCAGGATGGGGAACACATGTATACCTGTGGCGGATTCATTTTGATATTTGGCAAAACTAATACAATTATGTAAAGTTTAAAAATAAAATAAAATTTAAAAAAAAGTATATATTGATACCAAAGTAGATAATTTTATTGGTAATTACACCTTCATTAAGAGATGTAATTTAGTAGTTATTATATTTAGCTTCTTCTTCAAAAATTCTCAAATATGGGACAAGACAATAAAAAAAGTGGTTATGTATTGTCTTACATGGTTATATCCATATTCTGAAGGGACTGAGAATTTACTTGCAAAGTTAGCCTGCTGCTCCATGTTTCATGAACACTGGTAGAGACACAAGACTCTTGGGTCAGAGACAAGAGTTTATTACTCAGAGCAATAGCTATAACCTGCATATGATTTTCTTGCTTGCATTAATCCTCTTTTCCCCATTCAAACAGATAACTCAAAGTGTGTGGCATTATAGAATTTACTAGAATGGCAACTTTACATAAAAGAAGTGTTTCGTTTAAACATTTCTCTGGAGTGAATGAGTCATTATTATATGAAATATAAGCATGCTTACTTTGTTTTGGAAGTAAATACTATCTCTACATTTCAAGGCTGTAAACAGGCTGGCACTTTGCTCCAGATATAGACAATATATTTCTCTCCCAAGGTCGTACACTCTTCAAATGCCCTTGAAAAGATAATCTGAAATGAAGGGTAATCAGTGTCTCACTGGGCTAAACATGTATAAATAAGAGTAATACATGAAAAAAAATGCCTCCCAATAATTAAAAGCTATTATATTTTCATTCTATTTTTTAAATACATTGCTCTATAGTACTCTTTATATTTTGAATTCCAGTGAAGATAGTTCAAAACTGTACTCATTGCCTCAAAAACTGATTTTATTTTTTCCAATAGTTTCTTTTCCTGCAGCTTCCTACCTTTCTTTTCTAGCAGAGATATTCTGTCATGTCAATCACTGTCATTCTGGTAATAGCTGTACTGAATTCCAATTACACTAACTTTTTCACTCTCAGATCAGAAGATCTTTTATTTTTATTTTTCTCTAAACATCAAAAATTAAGCCTAAACTGACAAAACGTGGTCCACTGGAGAAGGGAATGGCAAACCACTTCAGTATTCTTGCCTTGGGAACCCCATGAACAGTATGAAAAGGTAAAAAGATAGGACAGTGAAAGATGACTTCTCCAAGCTGGTAGGTGCTCAATATGCTAGTGGAGATCAGTGGAGAAATAACTCCAGAAAGAATGAAGAGATGCAGCCAAAGCAAAAACAATACCCTGTCATGGATTAACTGGTGATGGAGGTAAAGTCCGATGTTATAAAGAGCAATATTGCATTGGAACCTGGAATGGTATGTCCGTGAATCAAAGCAAATTGGAAGTGGTCAAATGGGAGATGGCAAGATTAAACACTGATATTTTAGGAATCAGCAAACTAAAATGGACTAGAATGGGTGAATTTAATTCAGATGGCCATTATGTCTACTACTGTGGGCACGGATCCCTTAGAAGAAATGGAGTAGCCATCATAGTGAACAAAAGAGTCCAAAATGCAATTCAGTTCAGTTCATTTCAGTTCAGTCTCTAACTCGTGTCTGACTCTGCAACCCCATGAACCACAGCACGCCAGGCCTCCCTGTCCATCACCAAATCCCGGAGTCCACCCAAACCCATGTCCATTGTGTTGGTGATGTCATCCAACCATCTCATCCTCTTTCGTCCCTTCTTCTCCTGCCCTCAGTCTTTCCCAGCATCAGGGTCTTCTCAAGAGAGTCAGCTCTCCACATCAGGTGGCCTAAGTATTGGAGTTTCAGTTTCAACATAAGTCCCTCCAATAAACACCCAGGACTGATCTCCTTTAGGATGGACTGGTTGAATCTCCTTGCATTCCAAGGGACTCTCAAGAGTCTTCTCCAACACCACACATCAAAAGCAGCAATTCTTTGGGGCTCAGCTTTCTTTATAGTCCAACGCTCATATCCATACATGACCACAGGAAAAACCATAGCCTTGACTAGATGGACCTTTGTTGGCAGAGTAATGTCTCTGCTTTTTAATATGCTCTCTAGGTTGGTCATCACTTTACTTCCAAGGAGCAAGCGTCTTTTAATTTCATGGCTGCAGTCACCATCTGCAGTGATTTTGGAGCCCAGAAACATAAAGTCAGCCACTATTCTACTGTTTCCCCATCTATTTTCCATGAAGTGATGGGACCAGATGCCATGATCTCAGTTTTCTGAATGTTGTGCTTTAAGCCAACTTTTTCACTCTCCTCTTTCACTTTCATCAAGAGACTCTAGTTCTTATTCACTTTCTGCCATAAAGGTGGTGTCATCTGCATATCTGAGGTTTTTGATATTTCTCCCGGCAATCTTGATTCCAGCTTGTGCTTCCTCCAGCCCAGCATTTCTTGTGATATACTCTGCATATAAGTTAAATAAGCAGGGTGACAATATACAGCCTTGACGTACTCCTTTTCCTGTTTGGAACCAATCAGCTGTTCCATGTCCAGTTCTAACTGTTGCTTCCTTCCCTGTATACAGGTTTCTCAAGAGTCAGGTCAGATGGTCTGGTATTCCCATGTCTTGAAGAATTTTTCACAGTTGATTGTGATCCACACAGCCAAAGGCATTGGCATAGTCAATAAAGCAGAGATAGATGTTTTTCAGGAACTCTCTTGCTTTTTTGATGATCCAGTGGATGTTGGCAATTTGATCTCTGGTTCCTCTGCCTTTTCTAAAACCAGCTTGAACATCTGGAAGTTCATGGTTCACATATTGCTGAAGCCTGGCTTGGAGAATTTTGAGCATTACTTTACTAGTGTGTGAGATGAGTGCAATTGTGCAGTTGTTTGAACATTCTTTGGCATTACCTTTCTTTGGGATTGGAATGAAAACTGACTTTTGGTGCAATCTCAAAAATGACAGAATGATCATTCATTTCCAAGGCAAACCGTTCAATAACACAGGAATCCAAGTCTATTCCCCAACCAATAATGCTGAAGAAGCTGAAATTTAATGGTTCTATGAATACCTACAAGGCCTTCTAGAACTAATAGCCAAAAAAGACGTCCTTTTCATGATACAGGACTGGAATGCAAAAGTAGGAAGTCAGGAAATACCTGGAGTCACAGGCAAATTTGGCCTTGGAGTACAGAATGAAGCAGGGCAAAGGCTAATACAGTTTTCCCAAGAGAACACACTGGTCATAGCAAACACCATCTTTCAATAACACAAGAGTAGACTCTACACATGGACATCACCAGACACTGTAGAGGAGGCAGGGATCAAGACCATTCCCAAGAAAAAAAAAATGCACAAAAGCAAAATGGTTGTTTGAGGAGGCCTAACAAATAGCTCTGAAGAGAAATGAAAGGCAAAGGAGAAAAGGAAAGATATACCCATTTGAATGCAGAGTTCCAAAGAATAGCAAGGAGAGATAAGAAAGCCTTCCCCAGTGATCATTGCAAAGAAATAGAGGAAAACAATAGAATGGGAAACACTAGAGATCTCTTCAAGAAAATGAGAGATACCAAGGGAATATGTCATGCAAAGATGGGCTCAATAAAGGATAGAAATAGTATGAACCTAACAGAAGCAGAAGATATTAAGAAGAGGTGGCAAGAATACACAGAAGAACTATACAAAAAACATCTTCATGACCCAGATAATCACAATGGTGTAATCACTCAACTAGAGCCAGTCATTCTGGAACGCAAAGTCAAGTGGCCCTAGGAAGCATCACTACAAACAAAGCTAGTGGAGTTGATGGAATTCCATTTGAGCTATTTCAAATCCTAAAAGATAATGCCTGGAAGTGCTGCACTCAATATGCCAGCAAATTTGGAAAACTCAGCAGTGGCTACAGGACTGGAAAATGTCAGTTTTATTTCCAACTCCAAGAAAGACAATGCCAAAGAATGCTCAAACTATCGAACCATTGCACTCATCTCACACACTAGTTAAGTGATACACAAAATTCTCCAACCCAGGCTTCAACAGTATGTGAACGGTGAACTTCCAGATGTCCAATCTGGATTTAGAAAAGGTAGAGGAACCAGAGATCAAATTGCCTACTTCCGCTGGATCATTAAAAAAGCAAGAGAGTTCTTAAAAATCATCTGCTTCTGCTTTATTGACTATGACAAAGCCACTGTGTGGGTCACAACTCTGGAAAATTCTTAAAGAGATAGGAATACCAGACCACCTGACCTGCCTCTTAATAAATCTGTATTCAGGCCATCAAGCAACAGTTAGAACTGGTCATGGAACAACAGACTGGTTCAAAATCAAGAAAGGAGTATGTCAAGGCTGTATATTTTCATCCTGCTTATTTAACTTATATGCAGAGTACATCACGAGATATGCTGAGCTGGATAAAGCACAAGCTAGAATCAAGATTACCGGGAGTAATATCAGCAACCTCAGATATGAAAATGACACCACCCTTATGGCAGAAGGCAAAGAAGAACTAAAGAGCCCCTTGATGAAAGTGAGAGAGGAGAGTGAAAAAGTTGGGTTAAAGCTCAACATTCAGAAAACTAAGATCATGGCATCTGGTCCCATCACTTCATGGCAAATGGGGAAACAATGAGAGACTTTATTTTTGGGGCTCCAAAATCACTGGAAATGGTGACTGCAGCCATGAAATTAAAAGACGTTTGCTCCTTTGAAGAAAAGTTACGACCAACCTAGATAGCATATTAAAAAGCAGAGACATTACTTTGCCAAAAAGGTCCATCTAGTCAAAGCTCTGGTTTTTCCAGTAGTCATGTGTGGATATGAGAGTTGGACTATAAAGAAAGCTGAGTGCCAAAAAATTGATGCTTTTGAACTGGTGTTGGAGAAGACTCTTGGACTGCAAGGAGGTTCAATCAGTCCATCCTAAAGGAAATCATCCTGGAATATTCATTGAAGGACTGATGCTACAGCTGAAACTCCAATACTTTGGCCACCTGATGTGAAGTACTGACTCCTTGGGAAAGACCCTGATGCTGGGAAAGACTGAAGACAGGAGGAGAAGGGGATGACAGAGGATGAGATGTTTGGATGGCATTACCAACATGATGGTCATGAGTTTGGATAAATTCTGGGAGTTGATGATGGACAGGGAGGCCTGGCGTGCTGCAGTCCATGGGGTTGCAGAGTCAGACATGACTGAGCAACTGAAGTGAACAACTTTCATTCACTAATTCATTCACTAGCTTTACATACAATGACTACCAATGTGCCTAATAAAGGGAAAGTACTGAGCAAATTTTAGGTAGAATTACTACAGTCTAACACTCTAGGAATTCTAGAAATTACTAGTGTTAGTAGACAATTTATTCATCATCTTTAACATTGAGATGTTTCACAGGCTTCCCTGATGGTCTAGTGGTTAAGAATCTGCCTGCCAGTGCAAGGGACACAGGTTACACTCCCAGTCTGGGAAGATCTCACATGACTGCTGTGGAGCAACAAAGCCCACGCACCACAGCTACCAAGCCAGTGCTCTAGAGCCTACATGTTGAAACTACTGAAGCCCACACACCTACAGCCTGTGCTCTGCCCATGATATGTGCCACACAATGAGAAGCCCATGCATCACAAGGCTCCACACACTAACCAGAAAAAGCTCTCATGTAGCATCAAAGAAAATAAAGAAAGTGCAACCGAAATAAAGAAAGAAAGAAAAAGAAGTGCTTCACAGTGAGGTTATTAAGAAGAACACTGAAAATGCATAAATTCATACAATATATTATGACCCAAATTCTTGTTAGGAGAACAGCTCCAATATAAGAGATCAGAATTTTGTAATCATGACATTTTTCACATTCTTATTAAGGATATTAGCTATAACAATATTTTCCATTTGGGAAGTAGGATCAAACATGGTGATGGTCATGTATTCGAATCAAGGTTGAAGGAAGTCAATATGGGTCAAAAATGATCTGAATCATATTCATATCTCAACCCCCTTCTCTTAGGAAAAAATGCACAGAATTGAGAAAGAAGATGGGATAGCCTCAAGATTCACACACCAATGCCTTCCTTTATATTTTGGGTCAGAAAAAAAATAAAAAATTTTTAACTACAAATGTTTGTTTAGTTCCAAAATTAGTGTCACTCTATAAAGAAACTATTTCAAAATGATTGTAAAGGATGATAAACAGCTAGCTAAGTGATAGATCAGGATTTATGAATAACTAGTAGAATGTTTCTTCTTTTTAAATGTTAATTCCAGAGCATTTAGGAAAAGATTTGTGTTCTCCACCTTTCCATGGTAGCCATCACTCCCTATTACTTTTACCTTTTTATACATTCATGCAATATCTCTTACTGAGATAAAGTTTATGAACCTGAGAATAATGTTAGATATTTGAAATTTATAAACATCATCAATAAGCTCATATCATGTTTCATATGACAGTTGCATAGTTCAGATACCATGAAACTTATACTTGAGACAGAGTTCAATTCAAATATAGCTGTATTTTTTTTTAAAGAAGTGTTCAATCTATAGAGTCCCAGTAGCAGAGATAATAGGCACAAGCATAATAGCATTTCATATTAATGACCAGGTTGGGAATAAATAAAATTTAGCTTTTTTAAAGTTAGAGTAGTTACTTCCATCTAATTACCTTAAGTAATAACCTCGAAACATATAGCATTTAAAGCTATCATTTTGGCATTCTTAAACCAATTGCTAAAGTTTCTGAAAATTTTGTCTAGTAAGAATTAAAAGCATAAAGTTTAGAAATGAAATTTAGCTGGCGAAAGCCAATGCTGCTGTGTTGCTGATAAGCACATACTTTTTTTAAGAGCATGGGACTATTTTTGTAAACACAATACTTACAAGGGAGAAAGCAATCAGTGTAATACTGAGTTTCAGAAATAAATCATTAGCAAAATTAGATAGAATTAATATTAGCTGCAAATGAGCCAGAGGATAGCTGGGCACCACGCTGAGCAACTGAAACTTTTCTCCTGTTGACTCTTTGGGATAAAGATAATGGCAGGAGCAGAACTGTCTTGATTAAAAGATGAGACCACATTTTTCTTGGAATCAACAGGACCTCTCAGACCACATGTGCAGAAAAGATCCTCAGAGATCAAGGAAGAGAGGGGGTATCGGTACATAAAATGTCCTGCCAACTTCCCAGAAACTCTCTTGCTAGAATTCATCCTGTGGAAAAGATCTAGGCATACATTGGAGAGGGCACTGAATCAGACCAGGCTAAGAAATCAGGCTCAGGAAAGATGATTGACTAGGGAGAACCCTTATATTTGCCCCTATATAAGCACTTTATACTTATAGCAATTTACATCCTTAGGTCTCTGGTTCCTTTCTGGCTCAAAGGACTTCGTGTAATCTTTTGGGTCTTCCTTGGTATCTCAGACAGTAAAGAATAAGCTGCCTGAGATGCAGGAGACTGGAGTTCAATCCTTGGGTTGGAAGATCCTCTGGAGAAGGGAATGGCAATCCACTCCAGTAATCTTGCCTAAAGCACTCCATGGACAGAGGAGTCTGGCAGGCTACAATCCATTAGGTCGCAAAGAGTTAGACACGACTGAATGACTATCACTTTCACTTTCAAGCAATTTAAGCCACCCCAAAAGCACACAACTCCCTCCAAGCCTGCCTTTGTGTTCTTCCACCCACCCTTTGCTTCTAATAAATGCTTTACCCACTTACCTTCAAATCTTTGCTAAATTCTTTCCTCAAAGAAAACAAGAGCTGAGGTCCTGCTACAACCCATTGGCCATCATGGTCCAGCAGTTAGGATCTGGCACTCTCACAACCATGGCTTGATTCAATTCCCAGTCAGGAAACTAAGATCCTGCTTCAAGTCCCTGCACCCCATGGTCCTGTTAATATCACAAATATTTCATAATTTGGAATTATTCACATCAGTTCCACATATGTATTCATGTAGAGAGATCAATCCACATACATTGATACTTGAGAATTCATTCTTCAATTAATAAGGAACTATGTAAAAATGTAATATGGAGCTAAACTAACTGAGCTCTGGGTCTCTTAGAGGAGATACCTCTTTCGTCTTTCTTTGAAAATTCTTTAAATATTTTAAAAGTGTCACCTATCGCAAAAGACACCAGAAAGATGCTTCTAGCTTTAGGAAACAAACAAACAAACATGAATTCATCAACATTGATATTCACATTATGATTATTTCAAGTTTTACCTTGATTTTCAAGTGGAGATCTAATGCTGCTCAATGTTGTGCAATATCACAAAAGACCCCCTCTGTAAGATGGGGGTCGATCCTTTCTTTGCTTACTTTGTATATCAGATTATCAACTTAAAAGTGAAGAGTTAAAAGGGACAGTGTAAGGGACAGTGGAGCTGGAATGGAATGATGAAGTCAATTTGGTTATCTCTGAAACAAAGCATTAAATAACCAGTGTCCCACTTAATATAAGATTTTGTTTTCCATTAAATGAATCAAGAATTTTCAGTCAAAAATTTCCTGGTAAGAATAACTCAGCTATTTCAAATCAGGAAAAGAGATGTTGTATGGAAATTACACAGAAGAAAAAGAAGATTTCTTGTTTTTCTGTTCAAAACTTCTCTGAGGATTTATGTTAAAAATGTAAGAAAACAGTTTTACTAAGTCAAACAAATAGTTTAAAAACTACATAATAAGGAATTATCATATATTCTATTTCATATTTAAGACCCGCTGGAGACATCTAGCACATGCATGACTCAGTATACTCGGCCAAGTAACAGTGTGGAGAAATGTAGATCTTTCATTTCCCCACCATATATTCCTGAATAGATGGTGAAATGTAGAGTCAAATTCTGGTACCTTCCAAAATAAGAAAAAGAAAACAATTCTTTTTCTGTCCTTTAATGAAGGTCAGATTGTAACAGAAAACCATAAGCAATTAACCTTTAATCAATGGAATGATCACATTGTATATACTTGTCTAAAACTAGGAAATATAGGTAAATATAAAGTTTTCCATCCCCTTAAACTGGTTAATTTCATTTTAATATGCAAAAGCATTTAGCTAATTATTCCTCCTTAGTGAGCCTAGGGATTTTTTTCCAAAAAGGTCTCTCATTACTCAAGATTCTGCCAATGGATTTTATCCAATGGGCACATTTTCACAGCAGTATGAGCTCATAGGATTAGTATCATGAAAGCAAAGAGCTCGTTTGCCTGTTGTAATCCTAGTCTGTAGAATGATGTCTGGCACAGAGGAAATTCTTAGTATCCATGAGTGAGTGAATAAATTAATCTAGATTTCCTAGGTACTGCAGTCATTTCCAAATTATGGTGAGATTCTTCAAAAATAATTAGTTTCATTACTTGCCTATAGCAGGGTGAAGTTCATTGTTTCCAACAAAGGCTGAGATTCTCTCATCTTTCTGAAAAAATGCTAAAGCATTGTTAATGATAAATCATAAAAGACAATGATAACAGAGTACTGATATGTAAAGTCAAATTACTGCAGCAAACCTCAAATCATCACCATTCTTGGGGATTCATTATTCAAAACCAAGCTTCTCCCATCCCCAACATGTCCATTTCCCCATGCATTCATCCTTTTACTACCTTTGATTCTTTATCTCTACTTCCCATAACTGAATCCTAGCTCTTTTCTGAAAGATTGCTTTCCCATCCACCTTGTCAACTGAACTTCAGCTCATTCCCCTATTCCTCATGAAATTTCTGCTTGAGGTGGGCATACTTTGTTTCTGACTCTACATTACCACTTCCAGACCAATGATGTTCCTTCAAAACTGGAAAAACATCATTCTTTGAAACTAGGTCAGCCCCAAAAATGAAACTGTTTCCCTCATTGTCATTTGTAACTGTATATTTCCTATTTTTTGCTCTTGAAATACTTCTTTTCTAACAAATATTGCCACCATTGTCGTGGCCTTTCATGAAGCAGAATACATATCCAAACACAAACTACTTTATTCCTTTTACCTTTGTAAAACCAATAACATCAGTCATCTTCCCAAAAGAATTATAAAATATTGATATTAATATCAATTCTTCCAAATCTCACATAAGCTACAGTTGTTGTTATTCAGTTGCTCAGTTCTATCAAACTCCTTGCAATGACATAGACGGCAAAACACCAGACTCCCATGTAATTGACTATTTCCCAGAGTTTGCTCAAATAAATGTCCACTGAGTCAGTTCAGTTCAGTTCAGTCAGTTCAGAGTCATGTCTGACTCTTTGTGAACCCATGGACTGCAGCACACCAGGCTTCCCTGTCCATAACCAACTCCCAGAGTTTACTCAAACTCATGTCCACCGAGTTGGTGATGCCATCCAACAATCTCATCCTTTGTGGTCCCCTTCTCCTCCTGCCTTCAATCTTTCCAAGCATCAGGGTCTTTTGAAATGAGTCAGTTCTTCATATCAGGTGGACAAAGTATTGAAGTTTCAGCTTCAGCATCAGTCCTTCCAATGAATATTCAGGACTGATTTGCTTTAGGGTGGACTGGTTGAATCTCCTTGCTGTCCAAGAGAGTCTCAAGAGTCTTCTCCAACACAACAGTTCAAAAACATCAATTCTTTGGCGCTCAGCTTTCTTTAGAGTCCAACTCTCACATTCATACATGACTACTGGAAAAAAAACATAGCTTTGACTAGATGGACCTTTGTTGGCAAAGTAATATCTCTGCTTTTGGTCATAGCTTTTCTTCCAAGGAGCAAGTGTCTTTTAATTTCATGGCTGATGTCACAATCTGCAATGACTGTGGAGCCAAGAAATAAAGTCTGTCACTGTTTCCATTGTTTCCCCATCTATTTGCCATGAAGTGATGGGACTAGATGCCATGATATTAGTTTTCTGAATGCTGAACTTTAAGCCAGCTTTTCACTCTCCTCTTTCACTTTCATCAAGAAGTTCTTCAGTTCCTCTTTTCCTTCTGTGATAAGAGTGTTGTCATCTGCATATCTGAGATTACTGATATTTCTCCTGGCAATCTTGATTCCAGCATGTGCTTCCCCCAGCCTGGTGTTTTGCATGATGTACTCTGCATAGAAGTTAAATAAGCAGGATGACAATATACAGCCTCGATGTACTCCTTTTACTATTTGGAACCAATCTGTTGTTCTATGTCCAGTTCTAACTGTTGTTTCTTGACCTGCATACAGATTTCTCAGGAGGCAGGTCAGGTGGTCTGGTATTCCCATCTCTTGAAGAATTTTCCACAGTTTGTTGTGATCCACACAGTCAAAGGCTTGCCATAGTCAGTAAAATAGAAGATGTATTTCTGGAACTCTCTTGCTTCTTTGATGATCCATTGGATGTTGTCAATTTGATCTCTGGTTCCTCTGCCTTCTCTAAATCCAGCTTGAACATCAGTTCACATATGGTTGAAGCCTAGATTGGGGAATTTTGAGCACTACTTTTCTAGCGTGTGAGATGAGTGTAATTATGCAGTAATTTGAACATTCATTAGTATTGCCTTTCTTTGGAATTGGAATTAAAACTGAACTTTTCCAGTTCTGTGGCCACTGCTGAGTTTTCCAATATGCTGGCATATTAAGTCAGTACTTCCACGGCACATCTTTTAGGATTTGAAATAGTTCAACTGGAATTCCATCACCTCAACTAGCTTTGTTCGTAGTGATGCTTCCTAAATTCCACTTGACTTCAGACTCTAGAATGTCTGGCTCTAGGTGAGTAATCACACCATCATGTTTATCTGGGTCATTACGATCTTTTTTGTATAGTTCTTCAGTGTATTCTTGCTACTTTTTCTTAATATTTTCTGCTTCTGTTAGGTCTATAGTGTTTCTGTCCTTTAATGAGTCCTTCTTTGCATGAAATATTTCCTTTGTATCTCTAATTTTCTTGAAGAGATCTCTAATCTTTCCCATTCTATTGCTTTTCTCTATTTCTTTGCACTGATCACTGAGGAAGTCTTTCTTATCAGTCCCTGCTATTCTTTGGAACTCTGCACGTAGATGGGTATATTTTTCCTCTTCTCCTTTGACTTTAGCTTCTCTTCTTTTCTCAGCTATTTGTAAGGCCTCCTCAGACAACCATTTTGTCTTTTTGCATTTCTTTTTCTTGGGGATGGGCTTGATCACTGTCTCCTGTACAATGTCAGGAATCTCTGTCCATACTTCTTCAGGGACTCTGTCTACCAGATCTAAACCCTTGAATCTATTTGCACTTCCACTGTATAATTGTAAAGGATTTGATTTAGATCATACCTGAATGGTCTAGTGTTCTTCCCTACTTTCTTCCATTTAAGTCTGCATTTATCAATAAGGAGTTCATGATCTGAGCTACAGTCAGCTTCCAGTCCCTTTTTTGCTGACTGCATAGAGCTTGTCCCTCTTCGACTGCAAAAAATTTAATTAGTCTGATTTTGGTATTGACCACCTGGTGATGTCAATGTGTAGTCTTTTCTTGTGTTGTTGGAAGAGGATGTTTGCTATGACCAGTGCGTTCTCTTGGCAAAACTCTTTTAGCCTTTGCCCTGCTTCACTTTGTATTCCAAGGCCAAACTTGCCTGTTACTCCATATATCACTTGACTTTCCATTTTTGCATTCCAGTCCCCTATCATGAAAAGGACATCTTTCGGGGGTGTTAGTTCTACAAGGTCTTGAATCATAGAACCATTCAACTTCAGCTTCTTTGGCATGAGTGATCTGGGCAAAGACTTGGATTACTGTGATATTGAATGGTTTGCCTTGGAAATTAATAGAGATCATTCTGTTGCTTTTGAGATTGCACCCAAGTACTGCATTTCAGACTCTTTTATTGACTATGAGGGCTAATCCATTTCTTCTAAGGGATTCTTGCCCACAGTAGTATATATAATCTTCATCTGAATTAAATACGCCCATACAGTCCATTTTAGTTCACTGATTCTGAAAATGTAGATGTTCATTTTCCATCTTCTGTTTGACCACTTCCAATTTACCTTACTTAATTCATGGACTTAACATTCCAGGTTCATATGCAATATATTGTTCTTTACAACATTAAACTTTACTTCCATCACCAGTCACATCCACAGCTGGACGTTGTTTTTGCTTTGGCTCCATCTCTTCATTCTTTCTGGAGTTATTTCTCTACTCTTCTTCAGTAGCATATTGAGCACCTACTGACCTGCAGAGTTCATGTTCCAGTGTCATGTCTTTTTGCCTTTTTGTACTGTTTATGGGGTTCTCAAGGCAAGGATACTGAAGTGGTTTGCAATCCCTTCTCCAGTGGACCATGTTCTGTCAGACCTTTCCACCATGACCCATCCATTGTGGGTAGCCTACACGGCATGGCCCACAGTTTCATTGAGTCAGACAAGGCTGTGGTCCATGTGATCATTGAGTCAGTGATGCCAGCCAATCATCTCATCCTCTGTCATACCCTTCTCTTCCTGCCTTCAATCTTTCCTAGCATCAGGGTCTTTTCCAATGAGTTGGCACTTTACATCAGTTTGCCAAATTATTGGAACTTCAGCATCAATACTTCCAATGACTATTCAGGGTTGATTTCCTTTATGATTGACTGGTTTGATCTCCTTGCTGTCCAAGAGACTTCTGAGTGTCTTCTCCAGCACCGCGGTTCAAAAACATCAATTCTTTGGCACTCAGCCAGCTTTATGGCCCGACTCTGTCTTCAGTACCTGACTACTGGGAAACTATAGCCTTGACTAGATGGATTTCTGTCAGCAAAGTAATGTCTCTGCTTTTCAATATGCTGTCCTGGTTTGTCAGGTTTGTCATAAGGCTTCCTTGATAGCTCAGTTGGTAAGGAATCAGCCGGCAGTGCAAGAAACCTGTTTGATTCCTGGGTCAGGAAGAAACACTGGAGAAGTGATAGGCTACCCACTCCAGTATTCTTGGGCTTCCCATGTGGCTCAGCTGGTAAAGAATCTACCTGCAATGTGGGAGACCTGGGTTCGATCCCTGGGTTGGGAAGATCCCCTTGAGAAAGGAAAGACTACCCACTCCAGTATTCTGGCCTGGAGAATTCCATGGACTGTATAGTCCACGGAGTCATAAAGAGTCGGACACCACTGAGTGACTTTCACATTCACTTTCGGGTTTGTCATAGGTTTTCTCCCAAGGAGCAAATGTCTTTTGGTTTCATGGCTGCAGTCACCTTCTGCAGTCATTTTGGAGCCCCAAAATATAAAGTCTGTCACCGTTTCCATTGTTCCCTTGTCTATTTGCTGTGAAATGATAAAACCAGATTCCATGATCTTCGTTTTTTGAATGCTATGTTTTAAGCCAGCTTTTTCATTCTCCTCTTTCACCTTCATCAAAAGGCTCTTTAGTTTCTCTTAGCTTTCTGCCATAAGGGTGGTGTCATCTGCATATTCTGCATATCTAAGGGTACTGATGTTTCTCCCTGCAGTCTTGATTTCAGTTTGTGCTTCATCCAGTCTGACATTTCACATGATTTACTCTGAGTATAAGCTAAATAAGCAGGTGGCAATATACAGCCTTGTCATACTCCTTTCCAAAATAATCTACAGTATTTGTTGCTTAACTGTATTGAAATCTTCAGCTTTACCTTTTACATTTTCAACATTAATTTCATTCCCTAAACAGCTCAGACCTTGTTGCTCATTATTTCAACCAATCATTCTTTTACTACTACTCTCAAATTTTCTTTGCCTCATTCTTATCTGCTGCCCTACTATGGAAAATCCCTGCTCTAAGGAAATCCATTCTGAACTTCAAAAGTTTATATGTTCAACTGATAAATTCAAAAACTGATGTGTTTTTGGCTGTATTATCTACCTCAGTGACAAGCATTAAGTGCTCAGTTCCAGAAAAATAGAGTCATACTTGACTACCTCTCTTTAATCCTATATCCAATCAGTTAGCAAGTTTTATCATAGTTCTAAATATATTGATATCTATGGTAGATGCCTTCTTAAATTACAATTCATAAAAATGTACACTCTGGGTGATGAAACAAATAGCCTCTTGGAAACAGTATAGAAGGATGAGGTATGTGTTGGAGGAAAATCCCTACCATTCTAGCAATAATAAGTAGATGGAAGTTTCCATTTTTCTCCTATTAACCTGGAGCAAAGAGAAGAAATCCATAGTTTAAAAAAGGGAAGATATGAAAAAAAATTTTTTTGAAGAAGAAAATGGGGCTGAAGAATATGATCATAGCCATGGGCCTTGTGAATCTCCCAAGATTCTCTACAGAGTGGAAAAAACAATTAATATTGTTTTTTCTTATTATTATTTGTCTTTCTTAATATTTGTCTTTGTTAATATTCTCTAATATTTCATTGAGAATTGTTTTTTTTTCTTCCATTACTGTTTGTTATTTTCAAACATTTAGTAAAAATTTCTTCTTAACTATCGCCTTCCTTTGGAGTAGTCTTATTACATCATACAAAATAATTTTTATATTCTTAGCTAGTATCTGATAAAACTAATACAATCTGAATTCAAGAGAAGATGGATAAAGTTTCATTGAGAGGAAGAAATCAAAATGGTGGAATAGGACATGAAGCTCACCTCCTCCCACAATAAATAGAAAATTCAATGACATGAGGAACAATTCTCACAGAATACCTACTAAACACAGGTAAAACATCTCAGACACTCAGCACTGCAAGAAAGATTTCCACATACTGGGGTAGGACCAAAAAAAAAAAAAAAAAGAGTGGGTAGGAATCAAGATAGAACCTTGCCTCTGGGCAGGAGCTGTGAAAGAGGAAAAGTTCCCTCAACCTGCAAAGCCCCTTCACGAGTTGGGAAATAAACCAGGACAGGAAGGTAACTTCAGAGGCTCAGAGGAGAGCACAGTAGCCTGTCTGTGATTTAAGGCAATTCCTCTTGAATTACCCATGACATTTTTCACAGAACTAGAACAAATAACCCTAAAATTTATGTTATTGTTGTTAAGTTGCTAAGTTGTGTCCGACTGTTTGCGACCCCACGGACTGTAGCATGCCAGGTTTCCCTGTTCTTTATGGAATCATAAAAGACCCAGAATTGCCAAAGCAATCCTGAGGAAAAATAACAAGGCAGGAGGCATAACCCTCTCAGACAGTGGACAACAGTATGCTACAGTAATCAAGACTGTGTGGTATTGGCACAAACACAGACAATGGGTCAAGGGGACAGAATACAGAGAGCTCAGAAATAAACCCACACTGACAAGCAATTAATCTTTGATAAAGGAAGCAACAACGTACAATGGGAGAAAGATAGTCTCTTCATCAAGTGGTGGTTGGAAAGTTGGACTATATGTAAATCAATTAAGTTAGAACACATTTTCACACCATACACAAAAATAAATTTGAAATGGCTTAAAGACATAAATAAAAAGCATGGCACCATAAAACTTCTAGAAGAGAGCATAACCAAAGTGTTTTTAGACATAAATGGCATCAATGTTTTCTTAGTTCAACATGCCAAGGCAATAGAAATAAAAGCAAAAATGAACAAAACTTTTTGCACAACAAAGGAAATCATAAACAACATGAAAAGACAACCTATAGACCAGGAGAAAATATTTGCAAATGATATGAACAACGAGGACTTAATTTTCAAAATATACAAACAGCTCATACAACTCAATAACAAAACAAAACAAATGAACAAACAAAAAAACAATAAAAAAAAAAGGGTCAAAAACCTAAATAGACATTTCTCAAAAGAAGACATAAAGATAGCCAACTGGCATGTGAAAAGATGCTCAGCATCACTGATTATTAGAGAAATACCAACCAAAGCTACAATGAAGTACCACCTCATTGTATGGAAAAAAGTATGGAGGTTCTTCAAAAAAACTAAAAACAGAATTGCCGTATGATCCTGCAATGCCACTGCTGGACATATATCTGAATGACACTATGATTCAAAAAGATACATGAACCTCAGTGTTCAGAGAAGCACTATTTACAATAGCCAAGACATGGAAACAACCTAAATGTCCATTGATGGATGAATGGAAAAGATGTGGTGGATATATACAATGGAACATTCCTCAGTCATAAAAAAGGACAAAATATTGCTGTTTACAGCAACATGGATAGATCTAAAGATTATCATACAAGGTGAAGTAAGCAGAAACAGGAAGACAAATATATGATATAACATACGTGGAATCTAAAATATGACACAAATGAAGTTTTCTATGATACAGAAACAGATTTACAGACATAGGGAACAGACTGGGGGTTTTCAAGTGGGTGGAGGAGCAGGGGATAGTGCAATTATGAGTTTGGGACTAGTAGATGCAAACTATTAAATATAGGGTGGATAAACAACAGAGTCCCATTATGCAGCAAAGGGAACTATATTCACTTTCCTGAAATAGCCATAATAGAAAATAAAAAATATCTCATTGAAAGTGGATTGAGTTAAAATAGTAAAGCACAGAATGAACAGTAACCACAGAGAACTAGATCACACTTTCATTTTTCAAACCATAGAACTAAATTTAAATCCATTTTAAAATTTCAGTGATGATATTGGAAAAAATAATTCTCTACAAATATAAAATGTCAAGTTAAGAAAGATCACAAATTTGACTCTCTGATCAAATGAATTAATAGTGAAATAAGCAAACAAAAAATAACTGTAAAGAAATGTGTCATTTGCTTTGTATCATAAGAGAGTCAATACTTTAAATGAGCATAAACCTCAAAGTGTCACTGTATTCGATATTCTGACATCTACACGACAGTACAGGCCTGAGGATTATATTCCTGAAGCAACAATTCACCTATTTACACACAGTAAAAGCTTATTTAAGAAGAAAGTATATTCACTATCTTTTTACCTCCCTAATAGTTATTAAGGGAGGTAAATAACTCCCTGATAGCTCAGTTGGTAAAGAATCCGCCTGCAATGAAGGAGACCCCAGTTATTAATGAAATAATGTTTAAAAATTATTTGGTAAGAATGTTATTCTATTCAATATTTCTCTTTTTGGAAGTTAATCAAGCAACCACAAAGAGAAAATAATCAGCAATAAAATTTTGAACAATTCAATGATAATAAAAACATGCCTACCTACTAGTGATATGTATATACTTGTGACCCTGGGGTAACAGACAGTGTGACTTACAGAATCACAGGAAAGTTTACTAATATCAAGATGATGTTCTCCATATCACAGGAGAGGGCAATGAAATATCTTAAGACCAGATCATAGGATACGTGTGTGCTAAGTCACTTGAGTGAAGGAATGAAAGTCGCTCAGCCATGTCCAACTCTTTGCAACCTCATGGACTATACACCCCATAGACTATACAAGCATGGACTTCTATAGGCCAGAATACTGGATTGAGTAGCCTTTCCCTTCTTCAGGGGCTTTTCCTCACTCATGGATTGAACGCAAGTCTTCCACATTGCAGGTGGATTCTTTACCAGCTGAACCACAAGGGAAGCCCAAGAATACTAAAGTGATATTAATAATAAAGTGTGTAAAATACTACCCCTTCTCCAGGTGTATCTTCCCAACCCAGGAATCCAACCAGGGCCTTCTGCATTGCAGGTGGATTCTTTACCAACTGAGCTATCACAGAAGTCCTGTCCAACTCTTTACAACCAGGTTCCTCTATCCATGGTGATTCTCCAGGCAAGAATACTGGAGTGAGTTGCCATGCCCTCCTCCAGGAGATCTTCCTGACCCAGAGATCAAATTTGTATCTCTTACATCTCCTGCATATTGGCAGGCAGGTCCTTTACCACTAGCACCACTTGGGAAGCCCAGATAATAGGATAAACACTCAAAATCCTGCTAATACCTTCTAAAACAACACACAAATGGAGCTAGCCATAGTTTTCATTTTGTCCCCATGAATCTGCTCAACTCCAGGAACTAATGAAGATTTTAAAAATTATTAAATCTCAAAATAGAACCAGATACTATATTAAAAATAAAATAAGTATTTTATAGTAGGAATTATGAATATTAAAATTTGATATTAGGATATGCAAAAAACCAAACTGATCAAAGAATAATCTGGAGAATTATTTACATTTTATTTAAGATTTTTTTCTTCCCAATATGAACATGAGATAAAATATAAACTACAGAAATGCTCCTCAGAATATGTTTCTGTAGAGAATTTACTAATGAATAGTTAAGTATTATTTCCAAATAGTATAGTCAACTAATTTTAATAATTAGTCATGCTTATAAATTCTTGGAAAATTTGCTTTCTTGAACTCCTCCAACAAAATTAGACACATTATTTTATAGGTGACATGAAGTGAAAGTTGCTCAATCATGCAATTCCAAGGACTACACAGTCCATGGAATTCTCCAGGCCAGAATACTGGAGTGGGTAGCACTTACCTTCTGCAGGGCATCTTTCCAATCCAGGAATTGAACCCAGGTCTCCCTATTGAAGGCAGATTCTTTACCTGCTGAGCTACAAGGGAAGCCCCTATAAATGTGATTAAAGAAAACAAGCACACATGATTCATAAATAACTGCTGCTAAAAAATAAAAAAATACTTTAGATATTTTGAAACATTTACACTCTGGATAGTGCAGAGCAATTTTCCATAGATCTTATCTTAATTATCCTGTATTCCAATTTAGAGAGTTTTGATTAATGAGATTTGTGCACATCAAACTCTCAGTCAGAAGCAATAATAGATGATGCCTGTTTTGGAGTTTGTCAAAGACACAGTTATCAAGCAAGTGTAAGCAAATCTGTCCTCTACTTATTGGGTGAACTGTGCCATCAGTCCACTCCTCCTCATCCAGCAAAACAAGCAAGAAGTTTACGAAAATATCACCCAGAACTCTTTGGGACACACCCAGAACTGTTCTAAGAAGAATTCTGACCATGTTTTTATATGTATAATTGAGGGATGTTATGGTACCCCACTCCAGTACTCTTGCCTGGAAAATCCCATGGACGGAGGAGCCCGGTGGGCTGCAGTCCATGGGGTCGTGAACAGTCGGACACGACTAAGTGACTTCACTTTCACTTTTCACTTTCATGCATTGGAGAAGGAAATGGCAACCCACTCCAGTGTTCTTGCCTGGAGAATCCCAGAGACAGGGGAGCCTGATGAGCTGCCGTCTATGGGGTCGCACAGAGTCGGACACGACTGAAGCGACTTAGCAGCAGCAGCAGCAGACTAGCCAGACAAATAATCATTTAGACTGCTTCTTAATTTATCTAGCACAGATGAGAGATGGTGTAATAGATTTAGCACAAATTCAGATAGTTCCAGGCATAGTGAATTAGGACATATGTCTTCTTGGTGGCCAAGAATTTAAAAGCATTTGGTAGGTTTAATACTTATTTATCTCAATTTATCAAAATACTCTCCATATTAAGAAGTACACTCTAGTTAACTATTAGTATTAATATAATGATTCTTTTTTATCTCATTTGTGTTTTGTCCTAAATGAGTTAAAATAGGGCAGTGGTTCAAAGGGCATTTGTGCACAAGAGCTTGAAATGCTGAGGTGGAGAAAATTATATACAATTCCTGGATGCTCTCTTTGATGGTTATGATTTATTAGAGACAGGAAGAAGGCCTAGAATATGTGTTTTTAATTTTTCCTATGTTATTTCATTTAAAAAGTTTAAAGGTAGATATTAGAAGCTCTGTTTTTAGAATACTTAAAGTCATATAAGATTGTTTTGTGAAAGCCCTAGTCTGCAAAATAAACTTTTTGAGCTAAGTAGAGAGACATAAACAATGTATTCAATTCAGGTCAGTTCAAGCACTCAGTCATATCTGACTCTTTATGACCCCATGGACTTGCAGCACACCAGGCTTCCCTGTCCATAACCAACTCCCAGAGTTTACTCAAACTCATGTCCACCGAGTTGGTGATGCCATCCAACAATCTCATCCTTTGTGGTCTCCTTCTCCTCCCGCCTTCAATCTTTCCAAGCATCAGGGTCTTTTCAAATGAATCAGTTCTTCATATCAGGTGGCCAAAGTATTGAAGTTTCAGCTTCAGCATCAGTCCTTCCAATGAATATTCAGGACTGATTTCCTTTACAATGGATCTCCTTGCTGTCCAAGGGAGTCTCAAGAGCCTTCTCCAAAACAACCGTTCAAAAGCATCAATTCTTTGGTGCTCATTTTTTTAGAGCCCAACTCTCACATCCATACATGGCTACTGGAAAAACCATAGCTTAGACTAGATGGACCTTTGTTGGCAAAGTAACATCTCTGCTATTTAATATGCTGTCGAGGTTGGTCATAGCTTTTCTTCCATGGAGCAAGTGTCTTTGAATTTCATGGCTGATGTCACCATCTGCAGTGACTTTGGAGCCCAAGAAAATAAAGTCTGTCACTGTTTCCATTGTTTCCCCATCTATTTGCCATGAAGTGATGGGACCAGATGCCATGATATTAGTTTCCTGAATGTCGAGTTTTAAGCCAACTTTTTCACTCTCCTCTTTCACTTTCATCAAGAGGCTCTTCAGTTCTTTTTCACTTTCTGCCATAAGGGTGGTATCTTCTGCATACATGAGGTTATTGATATTTCTCCCAGCAATCTTGATTCCAGCTTGTTCTTCATTTGGTCCAGCTTTTCTCATGATGTACTCTGCATAGAAGTTAAATAAGCAGGGTGACAATATACAGCCTTGACGTATTCCTTTCCCAATTTGGAACCAGTCAGTCGTTCCGTGGAGAAAGAAACGGCAACCCTCTCCGCTGTTCTTGCCTGGAGAATCCTGTGGACGGAGGAGCCTGGTGACCTGCTGTCCATAGGGTCGCACAGAGTTGGACATGACTGAAGTGAATTAGCATGCATGCATGCTTTGGAGAAGGAAATTGGCAGCCGACTCCAGTGTTCTTGCCTGGGGAATCCTGTGGACAGAGAAGCCTGTAGGGATGCCGTCTATGAGGTTGCACAGAGTCAGACACGACTGAAGCAACTTAGCAGCAGCAGCAACAGCAGTTGTTCCATGTCCAGTTCTAACTGTTGCTTCTTGAACCGCACACAGATTTCTCAGGAGGCAGGTCAGGTGGTCTGGTATTCCCATCTCTTGAAGAACTTTCCACAGTTTGTTGTGATCCACACAGTCAAAGGCTGGCATAGTCAATAAAGCAGAGGTATGTGATTTTCTGGAACTCTCTTGCTGTTTTGATGATCCAACAGATGTTGGCAATTTGATTTCTGGGTCCTCTGCCTTTTCTAAGTCCAGCTTAAACATCTGGAATTTCATGGTTCACGTACTATTGAAGCTTGGCTTGGAGAATTTTGAGCATCACTTTTCTAGCGTGTGAGATGCATGCAATTGTGCAGAAGTTTGAGCATTCTTTGGCATTGCCTTTCTTTGGTATTGGAATGAAAACTGCCTTCCAGTCCCGTGGCTACTGCTGAGTTTTCCAAATTTGCTGGCATATTGAGTGCAGCACTTTCACAGCATTATCTTTTAGGATTTGAAATAGCTCAACTGGAATTGCATCACCTCCACTAGCTTTGTTTGTACTGATGCTTCCTAAGGCCCACTTGACTTTGCATTCCAGGATGTCTGGCTCTAGGTGAGTGATCACATCATCATGATTATCTGGATCATGAAGATGTTTTTTTGTACAGTTCTTCTGTATATTCTTGCCACTTCTTAATATCTTCTGCTTCTGTCAGGTCCCTACCATTTCTGTCCTTTATTGAGCCCATCTTTGCATAAAATGTTCCCTTGGTATCTCTCATTTTCTTTAAGTGATCTCTAGTCTTTCCCATTCTATTGTTTTCTTCTATTTCTTTGCACTAATCTCTTAGAAAGACTTTCTTATCTCTCTTTGCTATTCTTTGGAACTCTGCATTCCAATGGGTGTGTCTTTCCTTTCTCCTTTGCCTTTCACTTCTTTACAGAGCTATTTTTAAGGCATCCTCTAACAACCATTTTGCCTTGTTGGATTTCTTTTTCTTGGAGATCATCTTGATCACTGCCTCCTCTACAATGTCATGAACCTCCCTCCATTGTTCTTCAGACACTCTCAGATCTAATCCCTTGAATCTATGTGTCACTTCCACTGTATAATCATAAGGGATTTCATTTAGGTCATACCTGAATCATCTAGTGGTTTTCCCTACTTCCTTCAACTTGAGTCTGAATTTGGTAATAAAGAGCTCATGATCTGAGCCAGTCAGCTCCCAGTCTTGTTTCTGCTGACTGTATAGAGCTTCTCCATCTTTGGTTGCAACAAATATAATCTATCTGATTTTGGTATAGACTAATCTGGTGATGTCCATGTGTAGTATCTTCTATGTATACTCTATGATAACTTCTGTATTGACTCCTGAACCTGTTATAGATTCTTTCCTATAAACTTAAAAAAAAAAAAAAAAAAAGGTTGTCCACTCTCCAGGCAATTAGGGTCTGAACATATCTAAGACTTAAAAAATAATACTGAAAAGAGTGATGTTTCTATGTCATAGAAAATCCTCTTGCCATAATAATGCACACTGGTCAGTAAATGAAAACTATAGAAATATAATTGGTTGTCTGTTCACAGATGTTTGAAAGCAACTTTTTATCCTGCAAATTTGGAATTCTTGTATAACGTTTTTCCTCATAAACTTCACAGTATTATTTGTCCAGAAAATACTTACACTAAGAAAATTTCAAAACAGTGAAATAAGTGAACATTTCACACTAATGATAAAAAGTAATGGTAGCAAATTGGAGAATTCTTTAGGCACTACTATTTCCTCTTCTTCATTTTACATAAATTTTATTCTTAGATGGATTTGGTGAGGGACATAGAATTTAAAGAAAAATCAGAGGACTCATATCTTATATAATAAATTTACAGGAACAAACAGTATTTTTCTCCAGTGTTTCACTGCTTTGTTTTCAACGTAGAAAATTAATACATTAAAACTACATTAGCTACAAAAGTACTGTGTGTGTGTGTGTGTGTGTGTGTTATAGATCATCTATTTACTTAGTATTCATTGAACAAGGCTTGCTACATGCTATGGGCTAGTACTGGATTTGAATATGAATATGATACATTGGCTGTCATCAGAAGGCTCAGTTTAATTATTCAACAGCAGTTATCTAAGTTTTGACCATAATCTAAGCATTCAAATTCTTCAGTGTAAACTTACATGTATAGTCTGTGGTCAAGGGTGTACGAGCAGATGAGGACTATAAAAAGAATCATGGAGGAGAAGCATCATTTCAGCTTCTAACAAAAAGCATGAGTCCCAACACCATCACTACCTGATTGTGGTACATCCATGGGCAAGGTATTTATCCACACTAGGTCTTAATTTCCTCCTGGGAATACAAAAGTGCTTTCCTCACAGAGTGATTTTGAAGATTAAATGAGAAAATTCATGTAAAGGACTTAGTATAATTTTAGAATATTAGAAGCATTAAATAAATCTTGGTTTTCAATATGAGTAGAATTTTCCAAAAGGCCAAGTTAAGACAGAAGAATCCATCTGATGGAAATGGTAAAGAGAAAATGAAAGGGCATGATTGCTTCAATAATAAGATTTGTCAGAGATCACAATTTCAGGAAAAATTGGTGAAAATAAATTTAGAATGCTGTTGTTCAGCTGTTAAGTCATGTCTGACTTTTTGCAACTCCATTGGTCTACAGCAAGCCAAGCTCCCCTGTCCTTCACTATCTCCTGAGTTTGCTCAGATTCATTTCCAATGAGTGGCTGATGCTATGTAACCATCTCATCTTCTCCTGTCCCCTCTTCTTAGGATCAAATGGTTAAAAACCTTAGAAAGCCCATCAAAATTTTACTAAAGTGAGGATAAACTTGAATTATTAAATCTGTGTTTTAAGTACAATGGAGAGAGTTAATTTTATTGAAGAGATAAAGATCTGTAAGGAGGCTCTTCAGAGTGTCCAATAATGAGTGGTGATGCATGAAAAATAGAAATGATAGATTTTGAAGATCAACTGAATATGAGGAAGAAGAGTGAGTATTGCTTTTATCTCTATAAGTGTGTTTAGGCAACACTGTAAATTAAATGAAAAGAAAGATAGAAAATAAAAAAAAAATTAGTAGCAGTAGTGGAATGGGAAAGACCAAGAGAGATGGGCTGGGAGGTGGGGGAGCTGGGCAAGAGAGAATCTTGAATTAGATATATAAGGAAACAAGTGGCAGACTCCTGAAAATGCAGAACTGGAACTCAGATGAAACATCAGAACTAATAACACAGGATGAGAAAGCTAAGTAGTGATTGAAATTGTGGGAGTGAAATTATACAGGGAGAGAGACTGAAAGAAGGCTTAGGATAAACAGCAGAACTCAAGAACATTGAAATGTTAAGAAAATAAATCATGAAAGAAATAAAGAGGCAAGAGGAGAGCCAGGAGAAGAACTCAGAGATGAGGGAGTTGAGAACTAGAGCAGTGATGTAACGCTGAATTTGAAAAGAGTCTATTGAATAAGGCAATTATCTGTCTTCTAGCAAAATATTAAGCTTTGATGCGTGCGAGCATGCTAAGTCACTTCAGTTGTGTCCAACTCTTGTGATCTCACAGGAGTCCAGCAGGCTCCTCTGTCCATGGGATTCTCCAGGCAAGAATACTTGAGTGGGTTGCCATTTCTTCCTCTAGGGGATCTTCCCGACCCGGGGATCAAACCTACGCTTCATACATTGGCAGGCAGCTTCTTTACCACTGAACCAACTGGGAAGCCTTTAGCTTTGATAGCAGGGAATGAATGACAAATGTAATGTTTCAAGGATAAATATGAAATAGGGGGTTGAGAGAAGGACTTCCTAGGTTAGAATGCTGAGCTTACTCCTCATTATCTGTATGAACTGGAACCACTCTAAATTTCTGATTTATAATTAAAATAATTTTTAATTTAAAGATCTGTTTGGGAACTGGATAAATAATGAAGACTAGAATACAGCAGGGAGAAGGCAATGGCACCCCACTCCAATACTCTTGCCTGGAAAATCCCATGGATGGAGGAGCCTGGTAGGCTGCAGTCCATGGGATCGCAAAGAGTCGGACACGACTGAACGACTTCACTTTCACTTTTCACTTTCATGCATTGGAGAGGAAAATGGTCCCAGGATGGGGGAGCCTGGTGGGCTGCTGTCTATGGGGTCGCATAGAGTCGGACATGACTGAAGCGACTTAGCAGCAGCAGCAGCAGCAGAATACAGCAGATGCTTAATAATGTTAACTATTTTTAGTTATTATTATACTATTCTCTTGTCAATAAAATTTTCTCAAGTCATATTGCAATTTTGTAAGCAGATAGGTTAGGGGGTACCCAGAGAAAGAGAACCAGGGAGGGCTTTCTTGAAATAAGAGATGCTATTTTGGCTTTAGCCATTTTGTGATCTAATCCCTGCCTTTGAACAGATCTCAGTAATTAATCTTAAGGGAAGCAAGGGGATGCAAGAACAAAGGAAAAGCAGTCACAAACAATTGTAGCTTTTGTTTAGTCACTCAGTCAAGTCTGACTCTTTGTGACCTCATGGACTGCAGCATGCCAGGCATCCCTGTCCTTCATCTCCTGGAGCTTGCTCAAACTCATGTCCATTGAGTTGGTAATACCAACCAACCATATTATCCTCTGTCATCCCTTTCTTCTCCTGTCTTCAGTCTTTCCCAGCATCAGGGTCTTTTCTAATAAGTCAGCTCTTTGCATCAGGTGGCCAAAATATTGGAGCTTCAGCTTCAGCATCAGTCCTTCTAATGAATATTCAGGATTGATTTCCTTTAGGATTGACTGATTTGATCTCCTTGCAGTCCAAGGAACTCTCAAGAGTCTTCTCCAGCACCACAGTTCAAAAGCATTAATTCTTTGGTGTTCAGTCTTGAAGCCTAGCTTGGAGAATTTTGAGAATTACTTTGCTAGCATGTGAGATGAGTGCAATTGTGCCATAGTTTGAGCATTCTTTCACATTGCCTTTCTTTGGAATTGGAATGAAAACTGACCTTTTCCAGTTCTGTGGCCACTGCTGAGTTTTCCAAATTTGCTGGCATACTGAGTGAAGCACTTTAATAGCATCATTTTTTTATGATTTGAAATAGCTCAGCTGTAATTCTATCACCTTCACTAGTTTTGTTAATAGTGATGTTTCCTAAGGCCCATTGACTTGGCACTTTAGGATATCTGGCTCTAGGTGAATAATCTCACCATCGTGGTTATCTAGGTCATTAAGAGCTTTATTGTATAGTTTTTCTGTGTATTCTTGCCACTTCTTCTTAATTTTTTCTGCTTCTGTTAAGTCCATACTATTTCTGTCCTTTATTGTGCCCAACTTTGTATGAAATGTTCCCTTGGTATCTCTAATTTTCTTGAAGTGATCTCTAGTCTTTCCCATTCTATTGTTTCCCTCTGTTTCTTTACACTGATCACTGAGGAAGGCTTTCTTATCTCTCCTTGTGATTCTTTGGACCTCTGCATTCAGATAAATATATCTTTCCTTTTCTCCTTTGCCTTTTGCTTCTCTTCTTTTCTCAGGTATTTCTAAGGCCTTCGAAGGCAACCATTTTGCCTTTTTGCCTTTCTTTTCTTGGGGATGGTTTTGATCACCGCCTCCTGTACAGTGTTATGAACCTCCATCTATAGTGCTTCAGGCACTCTATCAGATCTAATCCCTTGAAACTATTTGTCACTTCCACTGTATAATCATAAGGAATTTTATTTAGGTCATACCTGAATGGTCTAGTGGTTTTCCCTACTTTCTTCAATTTAAGTCTGACTATTACAATAAGGAGTTAATGATCTGAAGCACAGTCAGCTCCTGGTCCTGTTTTTGTTGACTGTATAGAGCTTTTCCATCTTTGGCTGCAAAGAATATAATCAATCTGATTTCAGTATTGACCATCTGGTCATGTCCATGTGTAGAGTCTTCTCTTGTGTTTTTGAAAGAGGGTGTTTTCTATGACCAGTGCGTTCTCTTGGGTAAACTCTGTTAGCCTTTGCCCTGCTTCATTCTGTACTCCAAGACCAAATTTGCCTGTTACTCCAGGTATCTCTTGACTTCCCACTTTTGCACTTCAGTCCCCTATGAGGAAAAGAACATCTTTTTTGGATGTTATTTCTAGAGAGTCTTATAGGTCTTCATAGAACTGTTCGACTTCATATTCTTTTGCATTACTGGTTGGGGTATAGACTTGGATTACTGTGATATTGAATGGTTTGCCTTGAAAATGAACAGAGATCATTCTATCATTTTTGAGACTGCACCCAAGTACTGCTTTTTGGACACCTTTGTTGACTATGAAGGATTTCTTCTAAGGGATTCTTGCCCACAGTAGTCAATATATTGGTCATCTGAATTAAATTTTCCCCTTTTGGTCCATTTTAGTTCACTAATTCCAAAAATGTCAATGTTTACAAATAGTACAGGGATAAAACAGTCCTAGTTTCTTCTCAAGGGATATACATCATAATCTGATACAGGTCTTTGAGCTCCACAGGAACTGAGGCCACCCACCCAAATGCAGAATGTTAACTACATGCTAAGACCTCACACTAGGCAGAACCTATGGAATGATGGTGGTGACCTTTTCTGACCCTGGTGACTTCAATTAACTAAAGCTTGGACTTTGTTGACTTTGCCCCAGTTCTACACTGAATTCCCCTCTGCTGGAGCCCCTTCTAAGAACATGTGTGCACCCTTTGTTTAAACCTTCCTCTATTTTGCTGTTCAGGAAGACGCTGCTTTGGGAAAGATGCCTGGTCTTCTCTTTACTTGCTGCAACTAATAATAAATCTGTCCTTCTTCCCATCTTTACCTTGGTTGCGTCTTTTGGGCTAGACACTCACCAAGAGGCAAACCCAGTTTTCAGCTAACAACATTAGGAGAGAAGTATTTGAATGAGTATTTGATTATTTTCCCCTCTCAACTCATTTATAGTCTGACCTCTGGTTTATGTGTCTATTTCAATGCTTATTCATATATTCACTTATTATTTTATTCACTTATTTACTGAGTGCCTATTATGAAGCTGAACTTCATGATATGATAAAGAAGAAATAAGATATGAAATATATACTTGACATTGTTTTTAAAGAAAAGTAATTGTACACTATGTCCAAGCACCTTAAGAAATAGACCAGAAAGAAAACCAGTCCCTGGCATTCGGGGTCTGACCTTACATCAGGGCTAGGTCTTGGCTATCCTTTGTTGAACATAAAGCAAAAATTTCACAGAACATCAGACAAGGTCATTCCATGATGTTGATGAACCAAAACAAAAATAAGGCCATTTTATTATTATCCCTGGACAAAAACAAAACATGAGCATTGTCCGAGCCATAAAATTTCAAACCTCCCCACTCCAGGCTAATATGAGGGACTGCTGCCTATTTATCACCTAATGCTTTAGCTTTGCTCTAGTCTCCTAAATCTGTAGATAAAATTTAATGAGATATTTTGTCATAAAAATTTTTCTGCTTTCTGAATGCACCCACTCTATTTGAATGTCCCCTCAAACACTGTCTCAAAGTCTAAATTCTGTATGTTCTTTTTAACATCCCCTTACTGAAGTGCACCATGATTACCCCTAGATTTGCAGTCTCATCAACTTTAATAAGTAATAAAACCAATCTATTTAACCATAGGTATGTTTCTGGTAGTCTTTAGCTACAGAACATTGACAGCAAACATAAAAAGATACATCTGGTAAACATGTTTCAGCTTGGTAAAGCTTTTGGATAGAACATGCTGTCCAGGCCTAGCTATCTTAAATCCAATAGCTATTTTTAATCATGTGAGACATATATTAGGATATATTCACACTATTGGATGTGTTATTATTGTTCATATTTGGTATTAGGCCTTATTGGCTTAAGACTTTATAGGCCATGTTAATAGTTAATAATAACCTAGAAGTTATTACATTTGTGTTGAACGGCAACAAAAAAGAATGAGCTTTTATGTATTCTTAACCATGACAAATCTCCCAGTGAAAGAAGTAAACTTTTCTGTCTGAGGTTTAGGGAATATTAATGCAATAGGAATGGATTTGAACTTTGAAGTAGCCGCTGCAGGATTTCTGAGACACAGTATACTGAGAATATTCAGCTCTGAACCCTGGGCTACAAAATCTAAAGAATGAAGGATAAAACGAAGGGTGATGTGAAAGTCGCTGGCTTGTCCGACTCTTTGTGACCCAATGGACTATACAGTCCAGAATACTAGAGTGGGTTGCCTTTCCCTTTTCCAGGAGATCTTCCCAACCCAGGGATCGAACCCAGGTCTCCCACATTGCAGACAGCTTCTCTACCGGCTGAGCCACAAGGGAAGGCAAAAAAAAAAAAAACTTCGGAATAGAAAAGAAACTAAAACATCAAATCACATTCCTCCCCCATCCTCTATTCACTTCAAATTTAATGCTTCCACTTCCATCTCCTATCCCATTGTTTTTTGCTTTCAGCCTTTTCTTTTTCAAACAATCTGGAGCTTTAAATATTATGATCTGAAGCAACTTCCTAGTCCTTGTTAATAAATTTGATCTTCTATCACATATATTTAACAGGCATCCAAAGGAAAGCTTCATATTTTGAGACATGGAATAAAGATTATAAGGTGATCCTGATGATTATACAGCAAACTATATACTCAGAAAGAATCCTGAAAGGTATAAAATGTGATTACATTTTTTGTTTTATTGTTAAAGGAAAATTATTGTTGGAATAAAAATTATGAAATACCTATTATTTATATGTAAAACAACATTTCCCATATTGTCTAAATATTGTCCTACAGATAAATCTTTTCCAGCTTGGTGAAAATAAATGAAACATTAATTATTGTGTCTCTGATGCCTGAAACAATTTAGCTACTTCATCAATATGCCTTTTGGGCAAATCACCCCAGTGATTCTGTGATTATCATAAATGCTGCACACAGGCAATTTTTGCCTGAAATTGAAGATTACATTATTAATTCCACATAGATTCTTCATCCTAAAAATCAACCTACCCATGTTTTCTCATCTCAAACCAAGTATTCAAAATTAATCAACTCTCTGAAGCATCATGTTTAGTGACAGGACAGTAATGTGTCTGCCATAACCAATCAGGTGAAACATCATTATAAGGCAGGTATTTCAAAGATAAGACTTTAAAAATTAATGAGCAAAGGGAGTAAAACATGTACATTTCAACCTTTCTTTTCTTTGAAGGATCTAAAGAGGACAGGTATGAAAACTCAGTCTTCTTCAAAGGTAGTTATTTAAATTTCAAATAAACTGTTTTACATTGCTAAATTCTAGATAAAATTAAGTATCATGTATCAATGTCCTGAACAGCAATAAATATTCCTTCTACAATCTAAATTTATTCTTTGTAAATCTATTTTTTAAATTAACTCCCTCTAATCCTCTACATACTATTTTTTCACATTCGATACACTCTTCATCCTATCAACATCCCCAAATTTGTTAGCTTTCAAAGACTTTATATCATTAGAAGCATATGAACATATGCTGGTAGAGCTACCAAAAGCATATTTTAATTATTTTAACCTGTTAGACTGTTTTCTATCTTTTTATTATTAACCTAGTTGTATATTGGTATTTGAAGTTCATTTTTTGTAAGCTGTATCCATTTGCAGAGTACTTGTTTATCCAATCTGATAAGCTCTACATTTTGGCTTTCATCTTTAGACCATTTACATTTAGCTTAATATGGCTAGGTATATAGCTAGTAGCTTGCTATGTTTTATATTTGTCCTTTTTTTTTTTTTTTTTTGCTGTCCAGTCCGTTTTTCCTTTACTTTTTTTCTAGTTTGTCTTGTATTGTCTTTTTTGTTGCTGTTTATTTCTAATGTTGGCTTACTAAGTAAAACTGTCTGTGTGTGTGTGCTATTTTATGACTGCTTTAAAGGCAGGACTACATATGTTTAACATATCACAATCAATTTTCAAGTGATATCATACCCTTTCATATAAAAGAACATTAAAATAGTATATTTTATACCATTTCTGTTATATATTTCCTTCATTTCCACTTGGTATCCAATTGCTGTCATATATTTCACTTTTATATACGCTATAAATCTCACGTCAATTATTATTTTTTGATCTTCTAATTATCTTTTAATGGGTTTAAATGAAAAGAAAAAAAGCATATATCCATCCATAAAATTACTATTTCTGATAATCTTTATTCTTGTATAGTTCTACACTTTGGTGTCATATCATTTTCCTTCTTCCTGAAGAACTTCATTAAATATTGGGTAACTTCTTTAATAAAAGATATTTGTGCTTGGTATAAAATTCTTTGTAGATAGTATGTCTTAATACTTTGAATGTGTTGATCTTTGGTCTTTCCTTTTGCATCGTTTATGTCTGAAATTCGTTGTAATTCTCATTTTTGTTCTTTAGTTTATAATATATGTTTTCCTCTTTTTTAAGACTCCTTTTAAAAAAAATCACTTGTATTAAGAAACTTAAGATTGCTTGGTGTAAGTTTTTTCATGATTCATCAAATTTGGAAATTTTCACTTGGTTTCATCAAATTTTCTTTTTTGTGCCTCCCTGTCTATTTCTGTATTTCAGATAATCCATTTAAATATAAATTAAGCTGCTTGAGCTTCATCCACTGTTCACTGATCTTCATATTGTTTATTATTATTTCTCTCTGAGATTTACTGTAGATAATTTATAGTGCTGTGACTTCAACAATTTTTTCCTTCAGTGTCTAATCTGACTTTAACCCCAAGCAGTGTATTTTTCATCATACAATTGAAGATTCTTTTATCTCTGAAATTTTTTTATGATCTTCCTGCTTATCTTATTTATCTCAACATGTCTTTTTTGAATATTTGGAACCTAGTCATAATAATGGTTTTAATGTCCTTTCCTACTAATTCTAAAATAGGCATTAGTTTTAGGTATGCTTCGATTGTCTTTTCTCTCTCCATTATGGAATATGTTTTTCCTATTTCTCCACCTGCCTTGTCAATTATGATCAGATGTTAGACATTGTAAATTTTATCTTACTATGTTTGGGATCAGTTAGTTTTCTTTAAGTATCGTTGACTGTTATTCTAAAATATAGTTAAGTTATACAGAAACAGTTTGCTTACTGTGTGTCTTTCTTTAAGCCTCATTAGTTGGGAATGAAATGATGTTCAGTAATTTCCCATCAATAAGGCAAGACAGTTTCATATACTCCACCCAAATCCTCATGAAACTTGAAGTATATTCAGTCTGGTTGGTGTGAGAGGCGCCATCCTCAGTCCCAGGAGAGTGATGATAACTGTTATCTCTAGTGCTTTCAGGAAATCATTTCCCCTAAGTGAGGTAGTTTTCTCACACAAATGCACTAATTCGTCCTAAACTGAGTAGTCAAAAGGGACCATCTGCAGATTTCTAGAATTTTCTCAGTGTAGCTCTCCTCTCTGATGATCTGGTCAGTGAATTCTAGTTACCTCATTTTTCAAACACTCAGGTCCACATCTTCAACTCAGGCAGTCTGCCAATTTCCACTTATGTTCCCCTTCCCTATGTCAATGCCTAGAAAACTTTCCAAGGCTATTGTTGTTCACTTGTTAAGTCATGTCTGATTCTTTGTGGTCCCATAAACTGCAGTACACTGGGCTTCCCTGTCCTTCACTATCTCCCAGAGTTTGATGAAACTCATGTTCATTGAGTCAGTGATGCCATGCAACCATCTCATCCTCCATCTCCCTTTTCTCCTATTGCCTTCACCTTTCCCAGCATCAGGGTCTTTTCCAATGAGTCAGATCTTCCCATCAGGTGGCCAAAGTATTGGAGCTTCAGCTTCAGCTTCAGTCCTTCCAGTGAATATTCAGGGTTGGTATCCTTTAGGATTGACTGATTTGACTCCTTGCTGTCCATAGGACTCTCAAGAGTCTTCTCCAGAACCAAAGTTCAAGAGCATCAGTTCTTCGGTGCTCAACATTATTTACAGTTCAACTCTCACATCTGTACATGACTACTGGAAAAACCACAGCTTTTACTAGACAGAACTTTGTCAGGAAAGTTATGCCTCTGCTTTTTAATATGCTGCCTAGGTTTTTCATAGTTTTCCTTCCAAGAAGCAAGTGTCTTTTAATTTCATGGCTGCAGTCACCATCTGCAGTGATTTTGGAGCACAAAAAAGTAAAATCTGTGACTTTTTCCACTTTTTCTCCATCTATTTTCCATAAAGTGTTGGGACTTAATGCCATGACCTTAATTTTTTGAATGCTGAGATTTATTCTAGTGTTTTCACTCTCTTCTTTCACCCTCATCAAGAGGATCTTTAGTTCCTCATCAATTTCTGCCATTAGAGTGGTATTATGTGCATATCTGAGATTGTTGATTTTCTCCTGGCAACCTTGATTCAAGTTTATGATTCATCCAGCCTGGTATTTCGCATGATGTACTCTGCATATAAGTTAAATAAGCAGGGTGACAAAATGCAGCCTTATCGTACTTTCCAAATTTTTAACCAGTCTGTTGTTCCATGTTGGGTTCTAACTGTTGCTTCTTGACTTGCATATAGACTTCTCAGGGGGCATGTAAGTTGGCCTGGTATTCTCATCTCCAAGAATTTTCCCAGTTTGCTGTGATCCACACAGTCAAAGGCTTTAGCCACATGGTCAAAGGCTTTAGCATAGTCAATGAAGTTTTAGGATGGAAACTTAACTAACTGCATGAAGATTCTTTCTGGGATGATGTTAATATTCCATATACTAATATGGAATATAAATATACACATGGGTGATAGTTACATGAATGTCTATGTTTGTCAAAATTTCTCAGTATATATACTTAATACTTGAGCACATTATTTATCTAAATTATATGTCAATAGAAACTTTGGCCACCTGATGTGAAGAACTGACTACTGGAAAAGACCTTGATGCTGGGAAAGATTGAAGGCAGGAGAAGAAGGGGATGACAGAGGATAAGATGGTTGGATGGCATCACCAACTTAATGGACATGAGTTTGAGCAGGCTACAGGAGTTGGTGATGGACAGGGAAGCCTGGCATGCTGCAGACTATTGGGTCACATGCTTGGACATGACAAAGAAACTGAAATGAACTGAGAGTTAATTGAAAATATTTAGCTAAAAATAATATTAGCTGCAACTTTTTCATTGTAAATTTGGAGTTGCTTTAGTGGCCATTATTGTTGATATTTGTTAGAAATATGGCTATTAAATAATTTTAAATTTTAAACCTATTAACAAATAATATATCTTTCTAAGGAATGGAAATAGTAACTTAAAAACTCTTATCTGACATATATCATAGGTAAATTTAATAGGGCATTTTCAATTTATCTATGAGATAAAGTTCTAAGTAAAAATGAGATAGCAAAAAATTACAATTCAAAGGCATCATTACCAAGGATTTTTACTTATAATTCATTTTTAACTCCTTGATGCTTATTGTCACTTTCTTAGATCCATTGACTTACAAATATTGCATTCAAGGCAAAATTTTCTATTTCCCATAATTTGAAGTTTGTCCTCAGTGTATCCAAGGCTTTGTAGGTCTCAAACTCTGGGGAAAAAATGTATTCTTTTGCAGAGACAACTAAAACCGTTGCTAAGTCTTCTCCAGCACCACAGTTCAAAAGCATCAATTCTTCTGCGCTCAGCTTTCTTTATAGTCCAACTCTCACATCCATACATTACCACTGGAAAAACCATAGCCTGGACTAGATGGACCTTTGTTGGCAAAGTGATGTCTCTGCTTTTGAATATGCTGTCTAGGTTGGTCATAACTTTCCTTCCAAGAATAAGCGTCTTTTAATTTCATGGCTGCAATCACCATCTGCAGTGACTTTAGAGCCCCAAAAAATAAAGTCAGCCACTGTTTCCCCACCTATTTGCCATGAAGTGATGGGACTGGATGCCATGACCTTAGTTTTCTGAATGTTGAGCTTTAAGCCAACTTTTTCACTCTCCTCTTTCACTTTCATCAAGAGGCTCTTTAGTTATTCTTCACTTTCTGCCATAAAGGTGGTGTCATCTGCATATCTGAGGTTATTGATATTTCTCCCAGCAATCTTGATTCCAGCTTGTGCTTCATCCAGCCCAGCATTTCTCATAATGTACTCTGCTGCTGCTGCTGCTGCTGCTAAGTCACTTTAGTCGTGTCTGACTCTGTGTGACACCATAGACGGCAGCCCACCAGGCTCCCCCACCCCTGGGATTCTCCAGGCAAAAACACTGGAGTGGGTTGCCATTTCCTTCTCCAATGCATGAAAGTGAAAAGTGAAAGTGAAGTAGCTCAGTCGTGTCCGACTCTTAGCGACCCCACTCCATCCATGGGATTTTCCAGGCAAGAGTACTGGAGTGGGGTGCCATTGCCTTCTCCGGATGTACTATGCATATAAGTTAAATAAGCAAGGTGACAATATAGAGCCTTGACGTACTCCTTTTCCTATTTGGAACCAGTCTGTTGTTCCATGTCCAGTTCTAACTGTTGCTTCTTGACCTACATACAGGTTTCTCAAGAGGCAGGTCAGGTGGTCTGGTATTCCCATCTCTTGAAGAATTTTCCACAGTTTATTGTGATCCACACTGTCAAAGGCTTTGGCATTGTCAATAAAGCAGAAATAGACGTTTTTCTGGAACTCTTTTGCTTTTGTGATGATCCAGTGAATGTTGGCAATTTGATCTCTGGTTCCTCTGCCTTTTCTAAAACCAGCTTGAATCTGGAAGTTCACGGATGACATACCTTTGAAGCCTGGCTTGGAGAATTTTGAGCATTACTTTACTAGCATGTGAAATGAGTGCAGTTGTGTGGCAGTTTGAGCATTCTTTGGCATTGCCTTTCTTTGGGATTGGAATGAATAGTGACCTTTTCCAGTCCTGTGGCCACTGCTGAGTTTTCCAAATTTGTTGACATATTGAGTGCAGCACTATCACAGCATTATCTTTTAGCATCTCACCAATCCCCAATTGACTCCAAACATGCAAGCAATCCAAACTCCAAATAACAAGCAATGCTTGTCGTTCTATGTTGATGAGGTTTCACAGTGGCTTGTTACTTAGCATTATTGTGGTAATCAATTACTCATACAGGTAAAAAGATATTCAGTGGTATCTTTTCTTTTGATACAGACAGAATAAAGTGAGAAGCTTTCTGATAGCAAATATAAAAACTTTCCTATTCTGAAAGGCATTTAAGAGATAGAGCTAACTTGATGTCTATATATTAATTCATATTTAAACTTATTTTCTGGGATGTCAACAATACAGCGAGGGGCCTGCAAATGTTTCAGAAAAAACTGATTGAAGAGAAAAGGCATGCTAATCAAGCAAAGGTAAAATCAGGAAGATAGCCAGGAGTTTTCCCCAAAAAAGCCTGTAGAAAACCAACATGTGTGTGTGTTTCTTTTATTGCTCCAAATGGGCAAACCCATGCAGGTATGTATCACAGGAAGATAGATATAAGATGATAGAAGGACTAAATATTTTGAACTCTATCAATAAGATGTTCTCAGAAATTGAGTATACTAGGTACTTGACGAAATCAAGGAAAATTTAGGTAACCTAGGCCCAATTTTGTTTCTCTATGATAAGCAATGAGGTAGAAATCTAAGGGTATAGAGAGGCTAAGAGGGAAGTCAGTGGCTATACTCAAAATTCTACTATACAAAGTTCAAATATTATCACTTTATTATCAACTATAGGTGACGAGGTAGATTTAGGTTTTGCCTCAATCAACTATCTGCTTCAAAGAGGAGAGAGCTATTTTGTTCTTTCAAATTTTCTTCCCTGGGGAAGAAATGATTGCCAGTAACATCCAATTCCAATTTCATTATCCCTTTCAAAACTAATAAATAGTAAAAAAGTAAATATCCAGCTCATGTAACTTCTGAACAGTTTTCCAGGAATTTGTAATATTTGTTTCCATTTTCTACAATAATTGGAAGTATAGCTTTCTGAGAAAAGTGCAAGTAGATGATGATATTATTTACTGGATAACTGGAATTAGCAGTCATATTTTCTTTAATATTTTCCCTGAGATTAAAAGAATATTATGAATTTTAAGAGACTATACAACTATAAAAGGGAATTTGACCACAGGTGTCCAAGAATCATGATTAATAAATCTGTTGCTGCTGCTGCTGCTGCTAAGTCGCTTCAGTCGTGTCCGACTCTGTGCGACCCCATAGACAGCAGCCCACCAGGCTCCCCTGTCCCTGGGATTCTCCAGGCAAGAACACTGGAGTGGGTTGCCATTTCCTTCTCCAACGCATGAAAGTGAAAAGTGAAAGGGAAGTCACTCAGTCGTGTCCGACTCCCAGCGACCCCATGGACTACAGCCCACCAGGCTCCTCCGTCCATGGGATTTTCCAGGCAAGAGTACTTATTCAGGTTAGAAGTAAAATTTAGAGAACTTCTAATAATCTAAATTATTTACATTAAAAATAGGTTAGAACCAAATTCATAAGCATGATATTTTACTTATAAGAAATATAAAATAGAGGACTGTGTACCACTTTGATCAATATATTTACCATGGATAAAACTCCCAATTTGAATCTCTCCTAGATGTCCAAGTGAGAATAGTCATGACAGACTCATTCTACTTTGTTTGTAAGCAGGGCTTAGTCATGGAGATCTGGTTGTAATGGAGGCATCTTAAAAATTCACTTGTGTGGGTGACAGGGAAATGGACTGATGAAGATTGGGATGTGGCAGTAGGGAGAGAAGAAGAAAAAAATCTCTACTTCATCTATTGTTGGCAGTTCTAATTCTTAGGAAACATGCATTTCAAGGAAAAATATCTAGCAGTGGCAAGATAATGTATGAAAATGTCCACTTAGCTCTATTTTAATGTGCTATATATTTTTTTCTTTTGACTGTGCTACTCGGCTTATGGGATCTTAGTTCCCTGACCAGGGATCATACCCATGTCCGCTACAGGGGAAGCATGGATTCCTAAGCACTGGGCCACCAGGGAATTTCCCTTTTAGCTTTTTTTTCCTTTTCCAATATGTCCATGATGAATAAGATTCAGCTTACTTCCCATACTACACTTACTTTGCTTTCAAATTCTCTAAATATGTATTAGCATATTAAATATCTCTTTCTTAAAGCATGATTCTAGATTGCAAAAAGGACAGGAGAGTCTCATTTATCTGTCTTGAGTTCTGCTCTGTTATAAGACCACTCTAAATGAAATCTTAGAAACAGATAGGCCATCTTGATATCCTTAAATACCCTGTGCAAAGGAAAACTGCAGTAGACCATTGTACCATTAGAAGAGAATAGGAAGCATTAGTGGCAAGCCAGTGACTCCCCAGTAAATTGGGAAATCATGTTAAGGAAATGCAACTAAGCATCACCAAGAGTGTAAGATGAATGATGGATTTACTGACAAGAGCCAGCATGAAGAAATGTCAGTGACTTAAGTCCATAGTGGGGTAATTTTCTTAAAAGATATGCCACTCCAGAATGAGTGTAGATATATAAACATATATGGACCTTCATGAAATATCACAATACCATGAAAGCCACAGGAAAACTGCCTCTACAGCAGGAAAAAAGGGAGTGGGGTGAAGGGGAAAAGCCTGAATTGACTCATCTTACCTCTAAAATACACTGTTTTATCAATGAATTTCCTTTTAAGTGAATTTTCTTGCAGGAGATTAGAAAGATGTCTGCCAATAAGTGGAGTGGGGCCTAAGATACAGACTAAACTTGGTTTTCAGACAAACTTAGACAGCAATATTTCTATATTACTATTTGTGAGCTGTAAAAGTGTTAAAATGCATTTTTAATGTTGGAGTTTTTACTAAACAAAGTTCTGGGAAATTATATACCCATTTCTAGAAAATAATATATATTTAGTGTGATAAATATGTAGAATATCGGTCAGTAATATGAAAAATAATAAAAATTGATTACTTTCTAATTCTAGATTTCTATCATGTTCATCAAAGAGTCAACACTATCAAATATAATTGAAGTGGAGTGTTACAATCACCCAAAATTTCTCCTTTCAATTTATCATCCCATTAAATTTTAGTACCTTCCATCTTCTCCACTTGCAGTAGGGAAAGAAAGAATTAAAATGAAATGGTTAAAGTTTAAAAGGAAGAAGTTTAAGGGGAAAAATTTTAGACAAAATGGATGCTCCAATCATGCGTGAATGAATAGGATTTGCATAGAAACGAATGAAAATGAAAACACAACAACACAAAACCTGTGGGACACGGTAAAAGCAGTCCTAAGGGGAAAGTTCATAGCAATACAGGCACACCTCAAGAAACAAGAAAAAAGTCAAATAAATAACCTAACTCTACACCTAAACAACTAGAAAAGGAAGAAATGAAGAACCCCAGGGTTAGTAGAAGGAAAGAAATCTTAAAAATTAGAGCAGAAATAAACGCAAAAGAAACAAAAGAGACCATAGCAAAAATCAACAAAACCAAAAGCTGGTTCTTTGAAAGGATAAATAAAATTGACAAACCATTAGCCAGACTCATCAAGAAACAAAGGGAGAAAAATCAAATCAGTAAAATTAGAAATGAAAATGGAGAGATCACAACAGACAACACAGAAATACAAAGGATCATAAGAGACTACTATCGACAATTATATGCCAATAAAGTGGACAACGAGGAAGAAATGGACAAATTCTTAGAAAAGTACAACTTTCCAAAACTCGATCAGGAAGAAATAGAAAATCTTAACAGACCCATCACAAGCATGGAAATTGAAACTGTAATAAAAAATCTTCCAGCAAACAAAAGCCCAGGTCCAGACGGCTTCACAGCTGAATTCTACCAAAAATTTAGAGAAGAGCTAACACCTATCCTGCTCAAACTCTTCCAGAAAATTGCAGAGGATGGTAAACTTCCAAACTCATTCTATGAGGCCACCATCACCCTAATACCAAAACCTGACAAAGATCCCACAAAAAAAGAAAACTACAGGCCAATATCACTGATGAACATAGATGCAAAAATCCTTAACAAAATTCTAGCAATCAGAATCCAACAACACATTAAAAAGATCATACACCATGACCAAGTGGGCTTTATCCCAGGGATGCAAGGATTCTTCAATATCCGCAAATCAATCAATGTAATACACCACATTAACAAATTGAAAAATAAAAACCATATGATTATCTCAATAGATGCAGAGAAAGCCTTTGACAAAATTCAACATCCATTTATGATAAAAACTCTCCAGAAAGCAGGAATAGAAGGAACATACCTCAACATAATCAAAGCTATATATGACAAACCCACAGCAAACATTATCCTCAATGGTGAAAAATTGACAGCATTTCCTCTAAAGTCAGGAACAAGACAAGGGTGCCCACTTTCACCATTACTATTCAACATAGTTTTGGAAGTTTTGGCCACAGCAATCAGAACAGAAAAAGAAATAAAAGGAATCCAAATTGGAAAAGAAGAAGTAAAACTCTCACTGTTTGCAGATGACATGATCCTCTACATAGAAAACCCTAAAGACTCCACCAGAAAATTACTAGAACTAATCAATGACTATAGTAAAGTTGCAGGATATAAAATCAACACACAGAAATCCCTTGCATTCCTATACACTAATAATGAGAAAACAGAAAGAGAAATTAAGGAAACAATTCCATTCACCATTGCAATGGAAAGAATAAAATACTTAGGAATATATCTACCTAAAGAATCTAAAGACCTATATATAGAAAACTATAAAACACTGGTGAAAGAAATCAAAGAGGACACTAACAGATGGAGAAATATACCATGTTCATGGATTGGAAGAATCAATATAGTGAAAATGAGTATACTACCCAAAGCAATCTATAGATTCAATGCAATCCCTATCAAGCTACCAACAGCATTCTTCACAGAGCTAGAACAAATAATTTCACAATTTGTATGGAAAAACAAAAAACCTCGAATAGCCAAAGCGATCTTGAGAAAGAAGAATGGAACTGGAGGAATCAACCTGCCTGACTTCAGGCTCTACTACAAAGCCACAGTTATCAAGACAGTATGGTACTGGCACAAAGACAGAAATATAGATCAATGGAACAAAATAGAAAGCCCAGAGATAAATCCACGCACATATGGACACCTTATCTTTGACAAAGGAGGCAAGAATATACAATGGATTAAAGACAATCTCTTTAACAAGTGGTGCTGGGAACTCTGGTCAACCACTTGTAAAAGAATGAAACTAGAACACTTTCTAACACCATACACAAAAATAAACTCAAAATGGATTAAAGATCTAAATGTAAGACCAGAAACTATAAAACTCCTAGAGGAGAACATAGGCAAAACACTCTCCAACATACATCACAGCAGGATCCTCTATGACCCACCTCCCAGAATATTGGAAATAAAAGCAAAAATAAACAAATGGGACCTAATTAACCTTAAAAGCTTCTGCACATCAAAGGAAACTATTAGCAAGGTGAAAAGACAGCCTTCAGAATGGGAGAAGATAATAGCAAATGAAGCAACTGACAAACAACTAATCTCGAGAATATACAAGCAACTCCTACATCTCAGCTCCAGAAAAATAAGTGACCCAATCAAAAAATGGGCCAAAGAACTAAATAGACATTTCTCCAAAGAAGACATACAGATGGCTAACAAACACATGAAAAGATGCTCAACATCACTCATTATCAGAGAAATGCAAATCAAAACCACTATGAGGTACCATTTCACACCAGTCAGAATGGCTGTGATGCAAAAGTCTACAAGTAATAAATGCTGGAGAGGGTGTGGAGAAAAGGGAACCCTCTTACACTGCTGGTGGGAATGCAAACTAGTACAGCCACTATGGAGAACAGTGTGGAGATTCCTTAAAAAACTGGAAATAGACCTGCCTTATGATCCAGCAATCCCACTGCTGGGCATACACACAGAGGAAACCAGAAGGGAAAGAGACACGAGTACCCCAATGTTCATCGCAGCACTGTTTATAATAGCCAGGACATGGAAGCAACCTAGATGTCCATCAGCAGATGAATGGATAAGAAAGCTGTGGTACATTTACACAATGGAGTATTATTCAGCCATTAAAAAGAATACATTTGAATCAGTTCTAATGAGGTGGATGAAACTGGAGCCTATTATACAGAGTGAAGTAAGCCAGAAAGAAAAACACCAATACAGTATACTAACGCATATATATGGAATTTAGAAAGATGGTAACAATAACCCTGTGTACGAGACAGCAAAAGAGACACTGATGTATAGAACAGTCTTATGGACTCTGTGGGAGAGGGAGAGGGTGGGAAGATTTGGGAGAATGGCATTGAAACATGTAAAATATCATGTGTGAAATGAGTTGCCAGTCCAGGTTCGATGCACGATACTGGATGCTTGGGGCTGGTGCACTGGGACGACCCAGAGGGATGGAATGGGGAGGGAGGAGGGAGGAGGGTTCAGGATGGAGAACACATGTATACCTGTGGAGGATTCATTTTGATATTTGGCAAAACTAATACAGTTATGTAAAGTTTAAAAATAAAATAAAATTAAAAAAAAATAAAATAAAATGCTTGGATAAAAGATAAAAAAAAAAAAAGAAAAAAGAAAAATTAAGGACTTTATCTTGTAGGATAAAAAGAGTCAGATGTTTCACTTTATCCGAAGGCCTCAGTCAAAACACTTTACAACAGTAAGGTGATTTTTTACTTCACAAAATAATAATACTAAAGTAAAACAGCTCTAAGCATGGAAGTGGGACAATGATGTTATTAAGTATGCATTCGTGCTCAGTTGCTCAGTCATGTCTGACTTTGTGACACCATGGACTGTAGCCTGCCAGGCTCCTCTGTCCTTGTAATTTTCCAGGCAAGAATAGTGGAGTGAGTTGCCATTTCCTACTTTATGGGTCTTCCTGACCCAGGGATTAAATCTGCGTTTCTTGCATCTCTTGGATTGGCAGGCTGCTTCTTTACCACTAGAAAGGATGCAGGTTATTTCTTTTTCCCTCTCACCCTCCAGTATTTTGGCTTAATTATCTCAGATTTAGAAGATGGTCACCAAAATCCAGTGGCATGAGTGGATTACTCAAGTGCATAGCTCAAGAACACAGTCAATTATCATTTTATTGGCATTTTTTGGTCACTTGGAAACTAATATTTGATTTAAAAAAAAAAACAACAGAAAACTCAGTTGTACCATGAAAATAATAAAATGCATATTTAACCTAAAAATTATCCTAATTACTTAATATTTTTACCATGATTTCCTGGTAGAATCTAATTGTATTTAAAGTAGTTTAGCAAAGGTTATGCTGTACACTCCTGGGCAGCATGTCTCAAACCGGACATGAGATAAAATTCCAGTGGCTTTTAAAGAGCAGGAAAATACATTAGTGTGTTGGAGAATCTTAGTTAAATTAAGCCATAATTATGAAATACATATTACAACAGCTTCCGTGGTGGCTCAGAGGTAAAGAAATCCACCTGCAATACAGGAGACACAAGAGATGCAGTTTCGATCCCTGGGGTGGGAAGATCCTCTGGAGTAGGAAATAGCAACTCACTCCAGTATTCTTGCCTGGAAAGTCCAACAGACAGAGCAGCCTGGTGAGCTACAGTCCATGGGTCACAAAAAGTTGGGCATGACTGAGCATAAACACACATACATTTTTATTTGCCTACAAGTGAGAAATATGTTTTCATTGGAAATTATTTTTAAGCTAAATAAATCTGTTAGAATGCAGAAGATCCTTTATTAGAGGGGGCAGGGGCTTCCCTTGTGACTCAGTGGTAGAGTCCTGCCAATGCATGAGACAGAGGTTAATCCCTTAGTTGCCACAGGGCAACTAAGTTCATGCACCACGACTACTGAGACTGTGCTTGAGAGCTTGGGAGCCACAAGTACTGAAGCCCATGTTCCCTAAAGCCCATGCTCTGCAACGTGAGAGAACACAACAATGAGAAGCCTGCGCACCGCAACCAGAGAGTAGTTCTTTCTCTCTGCAACTAGAGAAAAGCCGGGCAGGTATGAAGACCCAGCCAGTCAAAAAGCAAAAGTAACTCAATCATTATTAAAAAGAAGGGGCAGGAGGAAAACAGACATAAGTAGATACAGATAGGAGCTTTAACTGTTAGAAGGACACATCCCTTCTGGAAGTTCCTATTATTATATGTTTCCATTAGGTGAAACTAGAAGAAAAAAACGCTACAACTTTAAATATAAAATCACTCAGTATCCGAAGGGAGATGAAGAGGAGAGGTAACTTTTAAAAACATTAAGTAGAGCTACAGAGAGAGATTTTCAGGTGATTTTTTTTTTTAATTACAAATTCTAAAAATACATGCATGTGATCAAGGACTGCAACAAAGGACTAGCAGGGATTTATAAAAATAGTAAGCCTCAACAAAGCTAAACACTAAATTTTTACCTGCTAACAAAACAATAACATAAAATGTCAAAGAGAGAAAAAATTATTTTTCATTAGTTGAATATCTGAAAAGAATAATAAAATTCTGAACAGGGGAACTGATAAAAGGGCAATATAAGAAGGCAAGGAAAAGATACAACTCCTCACTGTGATTAGAAAGAAAATGCCAACAGTTGAGTTTGTAAGTTAGGGCAACCAGAGACTTCTCAAGATGGAATTGGGATCTCAGAGGTTAATGACAAAAGTGTTCACAACGGATGGTATCAAGCAAAATGTGAATTGTTAAGCTAAAGGGCTTTTGGATTTCCTTCCACGGATGCTGAGAATCTTTGACTCTAAAATAATTGTTGACTTGTTTTTTTTGAAATAATAGAAGAGTTATAATTTTGAAAAAAAGAGCATGGTTTCCAAGCTCATAGGTAATTATTCTTTCTTAAATTATGAAATTATCAAAATTGAGGATGTTCCCTAAAGTAATTGAAGATCCTTAAAGCCTTGTTTATGAAATACTGGCAAGATAAAATATATATCGATCACTAAGAATTATGTGTTTTGCAGGTATAATAGGAACTACAAAATATAAATATGCCTGAAAAGTATGAGATAGAGAGCCTGATGCTGCACATGCCTTCTGAAAAATCTGTGGTGTATATATATTGGTTCACTTTCTCTCATAGAGTAGAACCAGTTATTTCAGGAATACTGTTCATTTCAAGTGGAAGGAAAATATTCACAAAATTTTCAAGTGCTTTTTAAGTGGCTCTATCGTTCTATATTGAAAGAAGTGTGATAATATCACCAACTAAGGTATAGACATGCCAACAGATTTACTTTTCCTATAGGGACGGGGATAGACTTTTAAAAGCTGATACAGGAATAGGAATAGGCTGAATCTATAAAAAGCTTCTGAAATAACATGTTCCCGGTAATTTATGGTAGTTTCTTTCAAATCAATAAACCAAGAATGCCTACAATCTGCAGAGCACAAAATCTCACCAGTCTGTTTCTACAGAATTCTATGACTCCAGATACTAAAAAAGCACTGGCATATCAGATCTACTTTAACCTATTTTCAAAAGCAGAACACTTTTTGGATTTTTGAGGCACATAACTACTGCCAGCTGTTATTTACACTTTCCTCTATTTACACTTTTCCCTACATAGAGTAGTAGTTCTATTTAAATTAGAATCCTCTGCAAACTTTCCATCTCTGCACTAGAGATAATTCTGCCAAATACTATCAGCAGGGCCACACCTGGTTAATTATTACAAACATACAAGGTTTGCAGTCATAATTTCTTTTCATATATTCATGCTTTTCAAAGACACATGCTTTGCTGGCCTGCCATCTTCCTGCTCTTTCTCACCTAATACCATTTTCCTGTTCCTATTATGGAAACTTTGATGTTTCTTCATGACATTCATGGTTCCCAGAGGTGTAACTGGAAAAAAACTGTCTCCTATTTTTAATTGTGTGTGTGTGTGTGTGCCCAGTCAGGTCCAACTCTTTGCCATCCCATGAATTGTGGCAGTGAGTTAAGGAATCTATAGTTTACCCTTGCTTATATTTTTCTTCTGTTGTTTTTGTTGTTATTGTGACTTCTAACCTAACAGTAATGTTGATGAGGGCAGGAATATGTTTTGTATATCATGGCAATCAGAAATTACCATAGTGCCTGACCAATAGTAGGTACATAATGCATATATGTTGAATGAAAGAGACAGAAATGAATGGTCAAATGAATAAACTTAATACAAAATAATTATATAAAATGAATATAACATAAGTGGATAATTAATACTAAATTATTACATTTCTAATTTGTTAAACATTCTAAGCATCTCTCATTGCTATATAAAGCTCTGATTCTATTCCAAAAGGAATTTCCATTTTGTTATGTCTTATCATTACCAGGAAATAACAAAACCCACAATGTCTGAACCTTTTATTTGGTCAAATGATTTTATAATATACAGGCCAGCCACTACTCAACACAGAAATGATGATTTAACTCTCCCTTTTTTAATGTTTCCTGCCGGGGTGCAGCCCCGGTTGATCCAGGGTATTCGAAGCGGGGACGGTGTCGGCGACCTATTTATTTATAAATATTTATCAAAGATATAAAGAGTAATAGGATGAGGATAGTTCAGTAGGAAAATTCAGTGGAGAAAAGAGGCTGAGTAGCTTGGTTTACGCGGGAGACCAATAAAACTTCAAGACAAGAAGTTTGCACCACTTACGTAGGCCGCAGGCGTCCTTCCGTTCTCCCGAAGGAGAGGAGACGCTGAGGCCTCCCCGGTCGGATCTTAGAAGCCCAGGTATAATTAGCAAGCATGGCAGGTTCCGCGCTCCAGATGGAGACTCAGCCAGAATTTGAAAGAGAGAGCGACATGGGGAGACCAAGTTTCAGTGAACAAGGCCCGCACTTTATTTTCCAAAGTAGTTTTTATACCTTAAGTTGTGCATAGAGGATAATGGGGAAGGGGTGGAGTCATGAAAGGATAGCTGTTCCTGGTCCTAATCGAAGCCAGGCTTTCAAACTTATCATATGCAAAAGTTCAGGTGATTTACATCATCTTCTGGCCAGGAGGCCTGTTAACATTTTAAGAAACTTATTTTTCTCTAAAGGTGATTATTCCAAAGTCAGGCACCAGCCTCCAAAAAAGCATTGGACAAAGCTGCATTTTACATTTCTATACACCCATTATATCAATCAATACACCGCCAAGGACACAGTAGGTAAGGAGTATGGAGACTTAGCAGCAAACATTGGCTGAATAAGTGAAAAACCCTTCACCAATACAATTTCTAATCAATCTTTTAACTACTCAAAAGAATCTGTGTTTAGACAGTTTAGAACATCTCCTGCCTCTCACAGTTGGGAGGCTCTGAACAATCATATGTGGCCGGAAAAACCTTTTCAGGCAGGCTAGAGGACTTCCAAAGGAGTTTGTAGGTTGAAACACTGTCACACCCAGGAATTATTAACTGGAGCTGTAAGCTAACTCTCTTTTCAGAGAGAGGTAGTGGGGGACAGCCCCCCGTAAAGTCAGAGGTGTAGGTGAAAGCACAAAGCAGAAAGTAGGCAGACTCTGGTTTTGGGGGTAGTGCTCGAGAATTTCCAGGGGGACTCCTGAGGCTCGATCCCGCCTTTGCGTATGCTGAGCCTCCTTCCTCATGACCTTTGTCATGGGCGGAGTTCCTCACGCTGGCTCCCGGCAGTGATAGAATTCCAGTTGAGCTATTCCAGATCCTGAAAGATGATGCTGTGGAAAGTGCGGCACTCAATATGCAATATGCACTCAATATGCAATATGCCTGCTCCCGGCAGTTTCCATTGTATCAAACACTCAAAAAATTATAAGGACAGGAAATATAGAATAGTAGAGTCACTTCTTAACACATCACAGCCAATGTCATTTTAGGGAAAAATTATTTGATGTCTACTCTGTGCAGGCATTATTCTAGGAGAAATATCTCCTATAGTTCCTACAAAAACAGTTCTCAAAAATTCATCAGATGTGGTCTCAGGACCCTTTTACACTCAATAATTATTGAGTATCAAAACAACTTTTTATGGGGAGTATATCTATCAATATTTGCCACTTTAAAAATTAAAACTTGCAATCCCATTACTGGGCATACACACCAAGGAAACCAGAATTGAAAGAGACACGTGTACCCCAGTGTTCATCACAGCACTGTTTATAATAGCCAGGACATGGAAGCAACCTAGATGTCCATCAGCAGATGAATGGATAAGAAAGCCGTGGTACATATACACAATGGAGTATTACTCAGCCATTAAAAAGAATACATTTGAATTAATTCTGATGAGGTGGATGAAACTGGAGCCGATTATACAGAGTGAAGTAAGCCAGAAAGAAAAACACCAATACAGTATACTAATGCATATATATGAAATTTAGAAAGATGGTAACAATAACCCTGTTTGCAAGACATCAAAAGAGACACAGATGTATAGAATAGTCTTTTGGACTCTGTGGGAGAGGGAGAGGGTGGGATGATTTGGGATAATGGCATTGAAACATATATAGTATCATATATGAAACAAATCACCAGTCCAGGTTCGATGCAGGATACAGGACGCTTGGGGCTGGTGCACTGGGATGACCCAGAGGGATGGTACGGGGAGGGAGATGGGAGGGGTGTTCAGGATGGGGAACACGTGTATAACTGTGGCGGATTCATGTTGATGTATGGCAAAACCAATACAATATTGTAAAGTAATTAGCCTCCAATTAAAATAAAAAATTTATATTAAAAAAATAAAAATTAAAACTGATAAGTGCTTGAAATATTTCTTTATTTAAAAGAAACTCATTTCAGGTTAATATTACATAATTTAATGAAAATGATTGTATTTTAAAAAAACTAATAACAATGACACTGGTTTATGTTTTTTACAAACATCTTTAATTCCTGGCTAAATAGAAGATAGCCAGGTTCTCATTTCTGCTCTACATTCAGTCTTTTGTGACATCACGTATCACATAGCCACTGGAGAGTGCACTGTACATTTTGAGAGAAAGGAAGTGAAAAGGACAAATAATGTCTTAGTATTGTTATAAATACAGTCTTACTTCACAGACCGTGTGAAAGTACTTCTGAGCTCTGCTCAGGTCCCCAAATCACCCTTAGAGAATCCTTGCCCTGGGAAAACCTTTTGAGTTGATATTATTACCTTTATTTATGATATTTAACTCTGAAGAAACTGAACCTCAGTGAGATTAAAAGACCTGATAAACATGAGAGGAAGTGACGGATACAGGTTTAAACACTCATCTCTTAATTCCAGAGCCAGTGTTAAACCCAGTTACCACAGACAACCTCAGAACACTTTTAACCACAGCTTTCATTTCCATTTATAATAGATTATCCATTGATCAGGGGAATAGAACTTTAATGCCTAAACCCCAAACAGCGCTAGGGAACACTGGGATCCAGAAAATTATATACATTGGAGAAAGGTGAAAACCCACAAGTGTGAAAATACATAAAGGTAAGCTTTATTTGAATGGAATCAGGAAGCCCTGAGGAAGAGCTCTCATAGAAGTACTACTAGCTGCAACCTATATAACCAGCAAGGAGAGGAAAATATGAATTGTGTTAACACGGTCTGCTTGCGGAGAATTCTCTATACAAATTCTCACCAGGTCTCAACGTCTTATCCATGGTAACATTAATGTTACTTTTCTTCCAGTAAGAAGGAGGACATTTTTCACATGGGAATTTCATCTTCTGTTTTTAAGACAAGAAAGGAAGACAGCTCCCTGCCCTAGCAACAACGTACTAACCACCACTTGTAGCCAATATGAAACCACCAAAACCTCGAACTCCTTCATTTCTAAGGAACTTTCCTTCAAAACAATCCTCCCCAGTTTCCTAAAACCTGATGAAAGGTGACCTTACCTTCATCTCTTTGGACTTGCCTATGATTCACTACAGCCAGCCTTTCTCAAATTGCTATTCTCCGCTATTCCCAAGTAACACATCTAGCTGGTAAAATAACTGACAGTTTTATTTCTAAAGTCAACACAAGCAAGGTCTCCTGGAAGTGCCACACAAAGAGGAGTCTGACGCCTGACTGGAGAAAAGCTCTCCAGGTGAGATTATGACAGGAAAGACAGAGAAACCAGGACACTGAAGAACAAACAGAAAAATATGGCCAAAACATGAGAAAAAATTTCATTTCTTTTGTGAAAGAAATTGACAAAAATATATCCACTTGAATCTTGAATTTTCAAGGGCCAAGTGAGGCTACTTTGAAGTAAATAACTGGCTCCAGAAAGGCAGAAAAGGCTTGCTCTATATTTAGTCACTGATGAGGAAAAGAAAGATCCCCAGGAGATGGGAAACTTGGCTGTGTGTAAAACTGAGGGCTCTCAGTGTCATCGGGCAACCACTAAATTAATGATATTTTATGTTAATTATTGTATTAATATATTAATAAATCTGTGGTAAGAGAACTTGTCACTGAGCTGTATTTAATTATTCTCAAAAGTGCTGTACAGGATGGCTATATGCAAACTCAGCAATATTCCTTAAAACTAATTACTCAAGGAAATTTTTCTAAGAATATAGTGACACAGATATATCTTACATAGTTAGAGGTACCACAATTTCCTTTACATTTTTTAAGCTGAACAATATGAATGAATGAAAGGTTACCCATTTTTTAAAGTTGTTTTTCTATAAATAATAATGTCTCAAATGTATGACCACTCCATGTTGATGTGTGGTGATAACATTAAAAACCAAGAAATTGTCGTATGCTAGACATTTGCTACAACCTTTACATGGATGGTTTATTCAGTTCTCACAATACCACTATGAGGATGTTACTCTGGTTACCCTTATTTTATGGATGAGGACTAAGAAGCTCAGAAAATTCAATCAACTTGCCTGATATCCCTGAAGTAATAAAGGATAAGGCTAAGATCTAAATCCACAGAAGTGTATCTGTTTAACTACCATGCTTTACTTGTTTGATGACATTTAAGCAGAAGAATCATCTATGATTCGATGAAATTGAAATTGCCTCTTTGTCTACTGTTTAGATCTCAGGACCTGTGTTGCCCATACACATACTGGGAGCCATCATTCTTTCTTGGTGGAAACTTTCTGACCCTGTATTTTCAGATTTTTGATATATTGCTTTTTCTAGGTGGTTTAAATGTTTTGGAAAATCTAAAGATCAAGGTTTGTCCAGAACTCTAAGTGAGCAAGTGTGTATGAGTTTTGTCCTTTTAAAGGCAAAAAATGGGGCAAGAACTAACAAAGTAAATGAAGTATACTTTTGATGTTTGGCATCAAAAAAAAAAAAAAAAAAACCTTTGAATCTAAGCCCCATTGAGGCTAGGTTCTCCTCCTCCTCCTATTTTGCTTTAATAGAAACCTAGTTATCTAACTAGATATTTGACCTTTGGCAAGTCTCACTCCTGGCTCATTTGTAAAGTAGTTAAACTACAGAATAATAGTAATGGTTATAATAATGATACTGATAATAAACCTGTGTAATAAGCTCCAGTTGCACACTGTATTTTTCTAACTGTTCACATATAGTAACTTTTAACCAATATATTAGTCCTGCCCATTATGATACACAAATCACAGATGAGAAAACTAAAGCAGGGAGGTTAAGAAACTTGTTCACCATGAAACAATGAGTGGCCAAGCTAGGATTGGGATTAACATGCTGATTTCAGATTCATGATTTTAACCCAATATGCACTATTACAAAATAAAATTTGGGCTACACGTTTGTTAGGATATATTTTTCCCTTCTTAAATAGTCTCTAACTTTTCTATAAATGAAATGAGTAAAGAGTAGAAAATGTTCCTTAACCATTGAAATTTCAACAATTTACAATAGTGACATACTTTTTTTTTTTAACTGAGATATTTAACATATTGAGTCTTGAGCAAGAACAAAAGATTACATTAAAAAGCCCAAGTAAATAAGTATAGTCATAAATAATAAAGATAGAACATATAAATGGCAATGTCTAGAAAATCAACATTTTTGTTGCAAATTTTCATTGGAATGAAAATGTCAGGTTTGGTTTGATAACACAAATCAACACTAATGCTCTGTCTCTGGTTCTTAGACATTCTCTGGGACTGATTCTAGGAGACTGAAATTCACTTGTATTTAATCTCAGAGTATAACTTAAAAATGGGTACAATTAAAAAAAAATCCTCTACAAAAATTCCAGTAACAAAATAATCATAAATACAAATTAGGAGAGGAGAGAGAATAACTACCAAGGAAATTAAATGTACATATAGAATAGAGGCCAGAATCAGTAATAAAAAGGCACTTGATTTAGTTTGTCTTTACCATATTCTTTCTACTCCAATTACATGAAAATTCCACTAAATGGTACAATAAAATAGATGCCCTACTTCTCTATTTGCACTTTTTGACAACCAAACATTTAAATTTTATACAATTAAAAAATTTGACATTGAATTTTGACCAGTTTTAATTTTCCTTTTTATTTGCTTACCTGTTTGTTTTTAAATTGTTTGGGTATTTTAAGTTATATGTCTATGCCCAACAGCTTTCTCTCCATAACATTTATGAAGTTTCATTATATTATACTTCAGGGTTCAGTTCAGCTCAGTTCAGTTCAATCGCTCACTCATGTCCAACATTTTGCAACCCCATGGACTGCAGCACACCAGGCCTCCCTGTCCATCACCAACTCCCAGAGTTTACTCAAACTCAAGGCTATTGAGTCAGTATTGCCATCCAACCATCTCAGGCTCTTTTGTCCCCTTCTCCTCTTGCCTTCAATCTTTCTCAGCATCACGGTCTTTTCAAATGAGTCAGCTCTTCGCATGAGGTGGCCAAAGTATTGGAGTTTCAGCTTCAACATCAGTCCTTCCAGTGAACACTCAGGACTGATCTCCTTTAGGATGGACTGGTTGGATCTCCTGGCAGTCCAAGGGACTCTCAAGAGTCTTCTCCAACACCACAGTTCAAAAGCATCAGTTCTTCAGCACTCAGCTTTCTTCACAGTACAACTTTCACATCCATAAATTACTGGAAAAACCAAAACCTTGACTAGACAGAATTTTGTTGGCAAAGTATTGTCTCTGCTTCTTAATATGCTATCTAGGTTGGTCATAACTTTTCTTCTAAGGAGTAAGCATCTTTTTATCTCATGGCTGCAGTCATCATCTGCAATGATTTTGGAGGACCCCCCCCCCAAAAAAAAAGTCTGCCACTGTTTCCATTGTTTCTCTATCTATTTGCCATGAAGTGATGGGACTGAATGCCATGATCTTAATTTTCTGAATGTTGAGCTTTAAGCCAACTTTTTCACTCTCCTCTTTCACTTTCATCAAGAGGCTCTTTAGTTCCTCTTCACTTTCTGCCATAAGGTGGTGTCATCTGCATATCTGAGGTTATTGATATTTCTCCCAGCAATCTTGATTCCAGCTTGTGCTTCATCGAGCCCAGTGTATCTCATGATGTATTCTGCAAATAAGTTAAATAAGCAGGGTGACAATATACAGCCTTGATGTATTCCTATTCCTATTTGGAACCAGTCTGTTGTTCCATGGCCAGTTCTAACTGTTGCTTCCTGTTGCGTGCATACAGATTTCTCAAGAGGCAGGTTAGGTGGTCTGGTATTCCCATCTCTTTCAGAATTTTCCACAATTTATTGTGATGCACGCTGTCAAAGGCTTTGGCATAGTCAATAAAGCAGAAATAGATGTATTTCTGGAACTCTCTTGCTTTTCTGATGATCCAGCAAATGTTAGCAGTTTGAACTCTGGTTCCTCTGCCTTTTCTAAAACCAGCTTGAACATCTGGCTGTTCACAGTACACATATTGCTGAAGTCTGGCTTGGAGTATTTTAAGCATTACTTTACTAGCGTGTGAGATGAGTGCAACTGTGCAGTAGTTTGAGAATTCTTTGGTGTTGCCTTTCTTAGGGATTGGAATGAAAACTGACCTTTTCCAGTCCTGTGGCCACTGCTGAGTTTTCCAAATCTGCCGGCATATTGAGTGCAGCACTTTCAAAGCATATTTTAGGATTTGAAATAGCTCAACTTGAATTCCATCACCTCCACTAGCTTTGTTCATAGTGATGATTCCTAAGGCCCATTTAACTTCACATTCCAGGATGTCTGGCTCTAGGTGAGCGATCACACCATCGTGATTATCTGGGTCATGAAGGTCTTTTTTATACAGTTCTTTTGTGTATTCTTGCCACCTCTTCTTAATATTTTCTGCTTCTGTTAGGTACATAGGACTCCTGTCCTTTATTGTGCCCATCTTTGCATGAAATGTTCCCTTGGTATCTCTAATTTTCTGGAAGAGATCTCTAGTCTTTCCCTTTCAATTGTTTTCCTCTGTTTCTTTGCACTGAACACTGAGGAAGGCGTTCTTAACTCTCCTTGCTATTCTTTGGAACTCTGCATTCAGTAGCTTATATCTTTCCTTTTCTCCTTTGCTTTGTATTTCTCTTCCTTTCACAGCTATTTGTAAGGCCTCCTCAGACAGACATTTTGCCTTTTTGCATTTCTTTTCCATGGGGATGGTCTTATCCCTGTCTCCTGTACAATGTCATGAACCTCCATCCATAGTTCATCAGGCACTCTGTTTATAAGATCTAGCCCCTTAAATATTTCTTACTTCCACTGTATAATCATAAATGATTTGATTTAGGTCATACCTGAATGGTCTAGTGGTTTTCCCTACTTTCTTCAATTCAAGTCTGAATTTCACAATAAGGAGTTCATGATCTGAGCCATAGTCAGCTCCTGGTCTTGTTTTTGCTGACTGTATAGAGCTTCTCCATCTTTGGCTGCAAAGAATATAATCAATCTGATTTTGGTGTTGACCATTTGGTGATGTCCATGTGTAGAGTCTTCTCTTGTGTTGTTGGAAGAGGGTGTTTGCTATTAACCAGTGCATTCTCTTGGCAGAACTCTATTAGCCTTTGCCCTGCTTCATTCTGTACTCCAAGGCCAAATTTGCCTGTTACTCCAGGTGTTACCTGACTTCTTACTTTTTCATTCCAGTCCCCTATAATGAAAAGGACATCTTTTTTGGTAAAGGTTACTTAAACAAAAACATGAGCTAAATTTTGACACGGAACTTTATTTTGCTTTAGAGGCAAATATATATTGTTATAAATATAAAAGAGATTTAAAAAGAATTCAAAAATCTCTGTTTACCTAGTGTCAGTAAATTATCTTTTTTATGACTTTGGTATTAATTTAGAAATATGTTTCTTTTGTCACATTAACACAGTTATCAGAACCAAGGTTTATTACAGATCATTACATACAGCTCTTTTTATATAAAAACCTGTACACTAATTATAAAATGACTATTTTATAAAAATATTTTTAGTTTAGCAGAAAGTTTGCAGTTGGGTCCCATTTTATAGTAGATCTCTATTGCAATTTAAATACAATTTGATATTTTTCAAAATCATTTTGCTGTAATATTTCAGTTTTATTTACTTGTTAAAATGATACATCTGTTTGGTTTGGAGGTTGTTTGTGATTTTAAAATATTTTTAATATTAATTTTAAATATTAAGTGTATTTAAAAATGTATTATAATTTCTTATAAAGATAATACATACATTTTTCAGAAAAAAAAGAAAAGTGGAGGAAAAATAAATTATCCCAAATCCTATCTGCCTACAGAAATAATTCTTGCTGTTAATTTCAAGTTCATACTGAAAATGTTGTTTTTTATTTCTAGATCCTCAACATGACTATAGCCATCACATTTTAAAGCAATATCTTGTTATTGCCTCATATTTATTTAGTGAAAATTCCTTTAGTATAACAAATTTTTGTGACTCTTTCAAATGTAATCTACTAAGATCAGTGAGTTCTATTTTAGTTTGTATTGTATTTTGATTACTTATAATAGAAGCAAAAAATGGTTAAAGGTTTTCAGAGTTTAAACGAGGCCCAGAGCATTTGAAATTTTTATGCTTCTGTGATGTTAAACAAATTTACAGCCATATTTGTATATAATATTCAAAGCATAAATTTAGACTCCTTCATAAACATCAGGTCAATCTGTACCCTCTGCTCATGAGTGGAGCAAATGTGGCCATTACCATATTATAAGCGTTTGTCCTCAGTGTTCAGTTTGACTGCATGTACTTCACATTTACTGTGTTTTCATTGACTGTTGAACTTACTCAGTGTCCATGCAACAAACTGTATCCTAATTAACCGTATGGTGTTACTTCTGCCACATCAGCTAATTTGTTTTAAACAATTCAGGCAAAACATGCCTGAATTGAGTAGATATACATAAACTGAAATAATTTCAACATTCTTCTGGACAAGCATGAACCAGATGTACTATATATAATTTATATGATAACAGGATTATGAATCATCATATATAAAATGAGAAAAGCAGATGCTTTGGAAGGTAAAAAAGATGTATCTTCTCTGCTACACTACACTATGAAAGGGAAAAGTGAAAGTCACTCAGTCACATCCAACTCTTTGCGACTCCATGGACTATAGTCCATGGAATTCTCCAGGCCAGAATATTAGAGTGGGTAGCTGTTCCCTTCCCCAGCGGATCTTCTGAACCCAAGGATCGAACCCAGGTCTCCCGCACTGCATGTGGATTCTTTACCAGCTGAGCCACCAGGGAAGCCCCTTTTAAGGTATCTAAAGCCGTGTTTCTGTGGGTGTATTTGTATGTACACGGATAAGTGTGTGTGCACTCTCATATATATAGGACCTTGCTCTGTGACACCAACAAATATAAAATGCATGTCTATGAACCACTTTTAATTAAGTAAAATATAAGGAGACTGTAGAACCAAATTGCAAGAGCAAAGACATTGTTTTGTTAAATAGCTGTTGATATCATATAAAGAATAATCACAAATAACTACAAACGAGACAAAAAACTCATCATCACTACTGGGAAAAAAATCGACATTGATAATAGATTGCTGCTAAGTCACTTCAGTCGTGTCCGACTCTGTGCGACCCCATAGACGGCAGCCCACCAGGCTCCCCGTCCTTGGGATTCTCCAGGCAAGAACACTGGAGTGGGTTGCCATTTCCTTCTCCAATGCATGAAAGTGAAAAGTGAAAGTGAAGTCGCTCAGTCGTGTCCGACTCTTCGTGACCCCATGGACTGCAGCCCACCAGGCTCCTCCTCCGTCCATGGGATTTTCCAGGCAAGAGTACTGGAGTGGGGTGCCATCGCCTTCTCCGGATAATAGATTAGTAGGGTGATATCACTCAGAAAATGTACTTTCTTTGTATCTATTTTTTACTAAATCCTGTGACAACAAGAAAACACAAAGTAAATAAGAACCTCATCCAGCAGTACTGTCTATTTTCTTCAAGACCTTGTGATAACATTTACATAACTTCAGTTATTTTTAATACAAACTATATATATATATATATATACACACACATATACATGCATACACATATGTTATTTTGAGCAATTTTCACTCCTTATTGGTAATAACAGTAACTTGTATTTTTCTGTGTTGTGAATAGATTACATTTTAATAACAGTAAAAATTATGTTGTGAATAACATTTGTATACATATTTTATCTCATATATGTATACATATATATGTACATATGTGTCTATGCACAGATAAAATGTATATGAAATAAAGATATACCTACATATATCTTTTCCAGGTTTTTAAAATGGTAAATATTTAGGTTATATCCAGATTATTGCTACATTTAACAACATTGAAATGAATATCTTTATAAAAATCTTTTTGTAAATAATAGTTTTGTATTTATAAGACTACCAGAAAGATACCATACTAGAAAATGCTGAAGTATAAAATGCAATAAAAATTAATAATGGTATATGTTTTTACTTTTTTTCATAATTTTTTGGAAGTTTTCTCCCAAGAGGCCACCTTCTATCAGGGCAACTCTTTCCCCCATGCAAGCTGTGAGACTGTGATTTCATAACCCACAGAAGAGGTATGAGGCCATTTTCCCAGGAGGGATTTTGTAATCCTTCTTCTTTAATAATAGATTTATTACATCTAATTGGATGAATCATGTACTTTTTTTTTTTTGTCACAGCCATGGTTATAAATCTGATCTGTCCAGTTATAATTTGTTGAAAAAGAGGGCAGATTCTTATGAATGCATGTAAATAACCACATTTCCATGAAAAGTGATATGATTCAAAAAAGGCACTTTGTATACATGCCTTAATCTAGCTTCTCCCCAAAAAGAGTAGAGCCTAAGAAAAAAGTAGACTTGCAGGTCTATATTACCAAGTTGTGTACAGGTGGCCTGCAGTAATGTTTCACTTAGACTGGTTTAAAACATTATATACTCAAAGATCAACTTTTTCTGAAATATTGTCCTCTTTACAATTTATAACTTTTGATTTATAGTTTAGATTTTTTATATGAGTATATTTAGACATCCACATATAATTAAATGAATATATTTAAAGTGTTTAAAATATATTAATCTTATTTATAAAACAATGCCTACACTGTAGGGAATTAAGCATTAAACTTCTAACATCTCACTTAAAAGCAGACAATGCATATCTATCATTTTGCTACTAGTGAACCCTGTATGCTTCCTGCCCTAGCATGCTACTACTCAGACCCTCACACTGGGCCTCAGGACATGCCCTGCCCTCCATTTTGAAGGGCCTGCCTCCCTCTGCTGGCCCAGCAGAGCTCAGCAGCACAATTCAGGCAAGGTACCTCCAGGTCAGATGTGCTCCTGCATTAGCTCCACTGGGATCCAGTCTCAGTGTCTCCCCTTTAGAATACTCCCCAACCCTGTTGTCCATGCAGAGAGTCCAGGTGCCTGGAATGTGAGTCTATGGGGTGACTGCCAAGCCCCATGGCTGTGCCACAGAAGTCGATTCCCCACTGCAGGCCTCTGTAGCATTTCTTTCACAGAAGTAAGCAAGACTGAGTCTCCAGAATGGTGCTGACAATGCTGGCAGTGGTGTTTGGAATGACTCATTCACATGGGACATGAGACAAGTTCAGTGCTTTGGGAAACAGACAGGAAAACTTTGAGCCAAACTACATGCATAGGTTTACTTGTCAGTATTTCTGCTATGTTATCATGTCTTTTCTGTAGCATCTGAGGGCAGAGAGGTGACAGTTATTTTTTACCTGTGTATCCACTCTTTCTTATGTTTCACTTCCATCCCCTCCATAGGATCCTCACCATATGACAGGGAGTCCTCTAGGAGTGGTTGCACCCATTTCCCACAAGGACTTACGGACTTTTGAGGTTACTATTTTGCAATGCCATGGGCCCTTCCAACTGATGCCCACTCTTGCCTTTTTTCAAATTGCAGCGCTCTGCTTTCTGACATTGGTCTTAAGCTAAGCCTGAGGAGAAATAATCAATCCTTGCACAGATGGTGCTACACTTCTGATACGATCCAAAGCTCCTTGCCTAACCCTCTCACTGTGTAGTGTGCAAAAGTGCGTCAGGAGGTAGACAGTCAACACTGAAAAAATCCATATTCTGGTAATGCAGAGATTACAACATAAACAGTTCAAGAGAAATCATGATTGGATGATATGTTATTCAACACTTACACTATAAAATTCTGAATAATAAATTTAACATGAGCAGAAAACAAAATATGCCCACATTTTACTGCATTTTCTGAACAAGTATTGTATTGTGATCATTATTAATGAAGCACAATGATAACCATAGAGTAATTGGAAACCAGTATTCACAGGAGCACAATGGATGATGAATGATGCAGCATTGTGAATAATGATGTAACTGGGTTTAAATAAATAGTATCAGAGAAATGCAGAGCCAAGATCTATGTTATTTCAATACAGTTTCCCAAGGCCCACTGCCTCGTAAGTCGTAATAGTACTGCTTCCTTTTTCAAGTGTAGGAGACAGGAAATTAGCTATGAATGCACAACTGATAGTAAAGAACATGAAGAGGTAATTTCTGGACCTGAAAAGGAAATGATGGTACCTGAACAAAATGTGAAATCTTCACGTCTGACAATCAGTAAGTATTTAGATGCATTTTCTCTATTACTCTAAGTCTTGGTTGATAAATCACTATCTGTTAAACTTCACTGAAGCCTATCATTCATTTTTAAAATTAAATTGTTTGTATCATCAGGATCCTAACAAAAATGTATATGGACACAACCCTCACATCCTAGAGACATCACTTTTATGTTTCTTAAAGTGAGAAAAATCAGTTTACACAGGAACACTACAATGTTATTTATTTATTGCTGTGTGACAAATTACCCCAAAATTTAGCAGCTTAAAACACAAACATTTATTATCTTACATAATTTCTGAAAATCAGGAATAACATCTGAATAGTTCTGGCTCAGGATATCAAAAGAAAATACAGTCAGCTTGTCGCCATGTGGGCCCCTCTGTATGGGATGCTCACATAATATGTCAGCTGGCTTGCTCAGAGTAAATGGTCCTAGAAAAGTGAGTTCGCTCAAGACAGAACCACAGTTTTTGCATATTCTATCAGAAGTCATATCCCATCATTTTTGCCATACACTCCTCTTTGGAAGTGAGTCACTAAGTTCAGCATATTCAGTATTCAAGGGGAAACAAAGATCTACATCTTGAGGGGAAGAATAGGACAGCATGTGTATACACATTTTTCCCAGTCTTACTGAGGTACATTTGACAAAACTTTACCTATGTGAAGTATAAATGTGATGGTTTTATATGCATATATTATTACAAAAGGATGGCTAGAATCAAGTTAATTAATACACCCATGTTTTCTGGTGTGTGTGTGTGTGTATCTGGTAAGAATGCTTCAAAAATGTGGTGTACATGTATAGAAATATATACATATATATATATATCTTCAATGTGAACATATTTTTTAAATGTCACAATAATCTATGAAATCTTTATAAGTTATTTGGCAATGATCATTTGATAGTGAATAAAAACAAGAGACAAGAATACATACAGCTTGGCAATCTAGGGTTGCTGTTTTGTAGTCTCGATAATTTTAAATTGAAATCTATTTGCAAATTCTTTACAGGCAGACAAATTTTATATATTAATAAACTCAAGTATCATTCTACAGTTTATATTGCTTAAGGATCTTAGAAATTTTATGCTTAAACTGATGTTTATAGTATAAAATCATATTTATTATTGGTATGCTTTTTTTGTAAAGTGACATTTTTATTTCATTAATATGTTGTTTAAGTAGAATAAATTTTTACACAATTTTATATTCTAAAAAAATAATATAAACTTAGTTGAACATATTTTAAAATAATTGTATTATTTACAATACATTTGGCAATTATTATAACTTAATATAATAATATAGCCAGTGTAAGATATTAGCAAGTTCAAATTAATTAGGATTTTTATGAAAAATTACCCAAATTTTACACAAACTATATACATTTACATATTTTTGGACTATGATAAAATCAAAATGAATTAAAATTAGCTAATCATATTAATTTGCTCAAGTATTCACTTTGATTAGAAATATTACAAATAATTTTTAAATTTTTTAAAAACCTTAAATTTTGTTAATATTACTGAAGTTCTCAATTTTTTCTTCTACCCACTAGACATCGATATAAATTTCTTTGCTTCTTATGCTATACCCTGGCAGTCAGTCTTTATCTCCAACTTGATCATTTCTCTGAGCTAACTTTTTTTAATTTAAAAGGCCAGCATTTTTAAGTCATTTGGACTTTTTTCTGTATCTGAGATTATTGAGTTTTTTGCTTATTCTGGTTTAGTTTAGTTAACTTTGAATTATGTGAGTGCTTATTAGTCCCTATAAGTCAATCAGAATAGGAGCACCAAGAAGATTTATAATCTAATTTACTAATTTCCCCAGAGTTAAACAAAGAGATATCAACTCATATATTCATAAAACATTTCATATACACAATGGAACACTCACCAAATTCTCAGGGGAGTTTGGGGCTGGCTGCTTTCAGGATCACTTCAGGATGTAAGTGATTTACCATTGGGTTGAACCCTAGAATTATAGTATAGGTGCAGTGCAGCACACCAGGAAAAATACTTTTATATGCAGTGGGTCTTGGTCCATTGTTTGTTCTAGTTTTTGTCCAAATATCTGTGGGTTGAGATATGGGCTTAACTTAGTTTAGGGTTTCAGTTCAGTTAAGTTCAGTCTCTCAGTTGTGTCTGACTCCCTGCAACCCCATGAACTGCAGCACGCCAGGGCTCCCTGTCCATCACCAACTCCCGGAATTCACACAAACTCATGTCCATCAAGTCAGTGATGCCATCCAGCCATCTCATCCTCTGTGGTCCCCTTCTCCTCCTGTCCCCAATCCCTCCCAGCATCAGTCTTTTCCAATGAGTCAACTTTTCACATGAGGTGGCCAAAGTATCGGAGTTTCAGCTTTAGCATCAGTCCTTCCAATGAACACCCAGGACTGATCTCCTTTAGAATGAACTAGTTAGATCTCCTTGCCAACCAAGGGACTTTCAGGAGTCTTCTCCAACACAACAGTTCAAAAGCATCAATTCTTTGGTGCTCAACTTTCTTCACAGTCTAACTCTCACATCCATAACTGACTCCTGGAAAAAACCATAGCCTTGACTAGACGGACCTTTGTTGGCAAAGTAATGTCTCTGCTTTTCAATATGCTCTCTAGGTTGGTCATAACTTTCCTTCCAAGGAGTAAGCGTCTTTTAATTTCATGGCTGCAGTCACCATCTGCAGTGATTTTGGAGCCCAGAAAAATAAAGTCTGACACTGTTTCCACTGTTTCCCCATCTATTTCCAATGAAGTGATGGGACCAGATGCGATAATCTTTGTTTTCTGAATGTTGAGCTTTAAGCCAATTTTTTCACTCTCCTCTTTCACTTTCATCAAGAGGCTTTTTAGTTCCTCTTCACTTTCTGCCATAAGGGTGGTGTCATCTGCATATCTGAGGTTATTGATGTTTCTCCCGGCAATCTTGATTCCAGCTTGTGCTTCTTCCAGCCCAGCGTTTCTCATGATGTACTCTGCATAGAAGTTAAAGAAGCAGGGTGACAATACACAGCCTTGACGTACTCCTTTTCCTATTTGGAACCAGTCTGTTGTTCCCTGTCCAGTTCTAACTGTCGCTTCCTGACCTGCATATAGGTTTATCAAGAGGCAGGTCAGGTGGTCTGGTATTCCCATCTCTTTCAGAATTTTCCACAGTTTATTGTGATCTACACAGTCAAAGGCTTTGGCATAGTCAATAAAGCAGAAATAGATGTTTTTCTGGAACTCTCTTGCTTTTTCCATGATCCAGCGGATGTTGTCAATTTGACCTCTGGTTCTTCTACATTTTCTAAAACCAGCTTGAATATCTGGAATTTCACAGTTCACGTATTGCTGAAGCCTGGCTTGGAGAATTTTAAGCATTATTTTACTAGCATGTGAGATGAGTGCAATTGTGTGGTAGTTTGAGCATCCTTTGGCATTGCCTTTCTTTGGGATTGGAATGAAAACTGACCTTTTCCAGTCCTGTGCCCACTGCTGAGTTTTCCAAGTTTAGTGTTTACTACACATCTACTTATTAATAATGCTGATTAATAAATTAAATAAAGGTAATTAATGTTTATTAGATATTTATCATTAACACATCTTGTTAGCAAATATTTTACATCTTCATTTGTCTAATTTATGTATTTTCATAGACATCTCTAATTCATTCAATAGAGAGAAAAACTATCTTTCATTTAGGCTAAAATTTCTGGACCAGTCAGCAATAATCTTTCACATTTTATCTATATTGAAATTATAACATATAGTCAGATACAGTTATGCAATTGGTATTAAAACTAACAAAATTCATCATAGAAATCAGAGAGCTTTGGTCCTTACACTACACACAGATGATTATGACATGCAAAAATTCTATAATTTTTAAGACCAAATAATACCCCAAATTCCCAAAATAAAGAAAGTGAGAATGTGCCAGCCACTGACCCAAAAACAAAACAAAATTAAAAAATAACTACCACTATAAAAGAATATAAAAATAATCTTTTATAAGAAGAAAATGTCTTAAAAAATATCTTATCTACATATACATAGACATAGAGAAGAGTGTCAGATTTGATTTTACAAATTTAACCATGGGTAAGCACAGCACACAACTAACTTTCAATAAAAGCTCACCTGTTGGTTTCTTCGACCATGTAATAGAAATGTTAGGGAAACACAAAGGATATCTAAAATGCATTTGTTATAACTCACTTACAGTGGCTGCTCTTCACTCCAATGACAACAAGGCTTGTTTTCATTTTAGTGTTAGTTTTTGTTCCCTTTGGATGATGTAAACTTGTAATAGTACACATACAATCAAACATTAGAGTAAGTTATAAAAAGCCAGAAGATAAAATATCCCCTATATTGAAGACAAAAATTGACACAAGAAACTTTCAACCTCAGAACTGATACAGTCCAATGGTCCAACTAATCTATGTCTTATAATGTCTTGTAACCTGGTAGCAAAGATAAAATCATTCCAAAAGAGAAATGACAAAATCATAAGACTTAAGATTAATATAAATCACATACAACCCCACCCATACTGTCATTTGTTACCTGACAAAGACTGAAGAACTATGGACAGAAGTTCCTAACATTGTACAGGAGGTGGTGACAAAAACCATCCCCAAGAAAGAGAAATGCAACAAGGCAAAATGATTATTCAAGGAAGCCTTACAAATAGCTGAGAAGAGAAGAGAAAGGCAAAGGGAAAAAGAAAAGATATACCCATCTGAGTGCAGAGTTCAAAAGAATAGCAAGGAGAGATAAGAAAGTCATCTTAAATGAACAATGTAAAGAAATAGAGGACAACAATAGAATGGAAAAGACTAAAGATCTCTTCAAGAAAAGGAGAGATACCAAGGGAATATTTCATGCAAAGATGAACACAATAAAGGACAGAAATGGTATGGACCTAACAGAAGCAGAAGAGATTAAAAAGAAGTGGCAATAATACACAGAAGAACTACACTAAAATGGTTTTAATGAACCAGATAACCAGGATGGTGTGATCACTCACCTAGAGCCAGACATCCTAGAGTGTGAAGTCAACTGGGCCTTAGGAAGCATTACTAAGAACAAAGCTAGTGGGGTAATGGAATACCAGCTGAGCTATTTTAAACCCTAAAAGATAATGATGTTAAATGTTATACTCAATATACCAGCAAATTTGGAAAACTCAGAAGTGGCCACAGGATTGGAAAAATTCAGTTTTCATTCCAATCCCAAACAAGGGAAATACTAAAGAATGTTCAAACTACTGCATCATCACGCTCATCTCGCATGCAAGCAAGGTAATGCTCAAATCTTTCAAGCTAGGCTTCAGCAGTATGTGAATTTACAGATGTACAAGCTGGATTTAGAAAAGGCAGAGAAACTGGGAATCAAATTGCCAATATCTGATGGATCATAGAGAAAGCAAGGGAATTCCAGAAAAACATCTGCTTCATTGACTATGCTAAAGACTTTGAGTGTATGGATCACAACAAACTGTGGAATACTCTTAAAGAGACAGGAATACCAGGCCACCTTACCTGCCTCCTGAGAAACCTGTATGCATGTCAAGAAGCAACAGTTAGAACCAGACACGAAACAATGGGCTAGTTCAAAATTGGGAAAGGAGTATGTCAAGGCTATATATTGTTCCCCTGCTTATTTAACCTACACACAGATTATATCATGAGAAATGCCAGGCTGGATGAAGCACAAGCTGGAGTCAAGATTGCCACGAGAATTATCAGTAACCTCAGATATGCAGATGACACCACTCTGATGCCAGAAAGCAAAGAACTAAAGAGCTGCCTGATGAAAGTGAAAGAGCAGAGTGAAAAAGCTGGCTTAAAACTCAGCATTCAAAAACTAAGATCATGGCATCCGGTCTCATCACTTCATGGTAAATACATGGAGAAACTATGGAAACAGTGACAGACTTTATTTTCTTGGGCTTTAAAATCACTGAGGAAGGTGACTGCAAACATGAAATTAAAAGACACTTGTCCCTTGGAAGAAAAACTATTACAAAGCTAGACAGCATATTAAAATGCAGAGACATCAATTTTCTGATAAATGTCCATATAGTCAAACGTATGGTTTTTCCAGTAGTCATGTACGGATGTTAGCGTTGGACCATAAAGAAGACTGAGCACTGAAGAATTGATGCTTTCAAACTGTGGTGCTAGAGAAGACTCTTGGGAGTCTCTTGGACTGCAAGGAGATCAAACCAGTCAATCCTAAGGGAAATCAATTCTGAATATTCATTGGAAGGGCTGATGTTGAAGCTAAAGCTCCAGTATTTTGGCCACCTGATGTAAAGAGCCAACCCATTGGAAAAGACTCTCATGGTGGGAAAGAAAGGGAGGAGAAGGGGGCTCCAGAGGATGAGATGGTCGGATGGCATCCCTGAGTCAATGGACATGAGTTTGAGAAAACTCTGGGAGTTAGTGAAGGACAGGGAACCCTGGTGTGCTGCAGTCTATGGAGTGCAAAGAATAGGATAGAACTAAACAATAAAGAACAAAGACTGGTTAATCAGATCCTATAATCAAAATAGCTTCCCAAAACTTTATCACTAAGGGAAGTCATAAACAGGTAATCAGGTACAAAAGAGAATTAGATTTCACTGAGAACCAGACATACTCCAGAAACAGAAACTGAAACAGTAAAAATCTCAAGAGAAAAACTTTCATCTCTGATGAGCAAGATTTATTATTGGACGTGAAAAAAGGCTGACCTCGGTGTGGGGACACACGAGCTTATAGCTCTTGGACAATACTTATCTAGACAGCACCAGTGGTTAAATCTATCTGAACATTTTGATGGGACCTCCACTTTGGGAGAAAACTCATAGATAAATACATTAAGAAAAAAAAAATTTTTTTTTTTTATCTTCACATGGTTTGAGAGTCCAAAGTTCAAAAGAACCAACTCCCTGATGAAAGGATAGAACAAATATTTAAAAATAAAACCATGGTTACTGTCCTTCAGTTCACAGTAGGGGAAAACATTATCATATCTTCTCTCTTCTGTAAGGATAGTCACATATCTCTAGATGTCAGTGTTGCAAAAGTCAGAGATAAACTTGTTTATCTTAGGAGGTTAGCAACTTACAGGAAAGGGTTTAAATTTGCATTTATTTAGAGGCTAGTGCTAGACAGGATGTTACCTATTTTTAGTTTTCCTAAGGATGCGAAAAATTTTTCCCTGTTACTAAGGAACAGGATGTGCTCAGTTACAGCAGAGTCCAGGCAAGGTTCAATTTTATTGTCTTAAATCAAATGCATACATTGAGAAATATAGCATACAGGCTAAGTGAGAAGGAAATGCCATAGGTTAGTCTTTCAAATTTATTATATTTTATTCCTAGTACAGAATCCTGGGTTTAAAAGCCTTAGGTATAATGTAGGCTACCTCTCCTATTTACTTCAACCGAATTTAATCATCAGGGTAGAGGTTGTTTGACATTATTGTCCAACAAATGCTATGATAAACTGGTATCACAACCACACTTTTTCTCTATTCTATGGGGGAAAAGTGATAAAGAATATTAGGATTTATTGTAAAGGACGAGTATTTGAGTTTTGTGAAGTAGATATATCTTGTAAAGTAAGAGTAGTAACTACAACTCAAAGAAATCTGTTTTAATTTGTTTTGGTTTTTTTCCCCATGAAGATATCTTTAATGTCTATACAGTCACTCTTACAATATTCTCACTTTTTGTCTTTTAGGTGAATTAAACTTTCAAAACTTATTTTCTGACTCAATATTATAATGAAACCATATAACTTCAGATATGATGAAGTTGCTTAAGTTTTTCCTATAATTTATTTTCTGCCTGAAAAATTACTGTTTGATGTTACAAACTTCAGTACATAAATTAAGTCAAAAACATGATTTTTTTTTTAAAGAAAATCCAAAACCACTCTTTGGGAAAAAGAGCTTGCATAAGCATGTGCAAACTTTTCATAACATATTATTCTATAGTATGGACCAATATATGTCCAGAAAGAGAAAAATGTTAAATGGCCCCAAAATAGGATGGCCTTTCAATCATACCTGTATTGCCAGCTTCATAACCTGGGGAAAAATATCATAAATAAGACTGGACTCCTTTTCAACCAAGATACAATATTAGCTGTATAGTCATTTTCTGTCAGACACACATATCCAATTCTATCTTCTCTAAAAAAGACCACTGTACCTGTAATTATCTGCACTAGGCTGAAACATATGTTTTTCCATGTCAGTCAGATCATGCTGTTCAACACTTCTACTCATTCAATTCCATAAAATACCTCTATTCCACTTCTCAGAACTATTAGCTATTCATTTCTGCAACAGGACTTATTTCCAGTGACTCAGAAATTGGAGGAATGGAGGGAGATTCATCCCTTCAAATGTTATAAAAACTCACTTCAGAATTATACTCTGTCTAACCACAGTGCGTGTAGACTTACTAGCAAACCTAAAACAAATACCAAAAATCCATTAGTAGATTTTTACATGGAGAAACAGGGCAGAAAAATTAGAATAAATCTATTTTTTATTATTTATTTATTTATTTGTGTGTATGTGTGTTTTAATTTAAATTTATTTATTTTAATTGGAGGCTAATTACTTTACAATATTGTATTGGTTTTGCCAAACATCAGCATGAATCTGCCATGGGTTTACACGTGTTCCCCATCCTGAACCCCCCTCCCACCTCTCCCCCCATACCATCCCTCTGGGTCATCCCAGTGCACCAGCCCCAGGCATCCTGTATCCTGCATCAAACCTGGACTGGCGATTCGTTTCTTATATGATATTATACACGTTTCAATGCCATTCTCCCAAATCATCCTACCCTCGCCCTCTCCCACAGAGTCCAAAAGACTGTTCTATACATCTGTGTCTCTTTTGCTGTCTTGCATACAGGGTTATCATTACCATCTTTCTAAATTCCATATATATGTGTTGCTGCGCTAAGTCGCTTCAGTCGTGTCCAACTCTGTGTGACCCCATAGACAGCAGCTCATCAGGCTCCCCGTCCCTGGGATTCTCCAGGCAAGAACACTGGAGTGGGTTGCCATTTCCTTCTCCAATGCATGAAAGTAAAAAGTGAAAGTGAAGTCGCTCAGTCGTGTCCGACTCTTAGCGACCCCATGGACTGCAGCCTATCAGGCCCCTCCGTCCATGGGATTTTCCAGGCAAGAGTACTGGAGTGGGGTGCTATACTGTATTGGTGTTTTTCTTTCTTGCTTACTTCACTCTGTATAATAGGCTCCAGTTTCATCCACCTCATAAGAACTGATTCAAATGTATTCTTTTTAATGGCTGAGTAATACTCCATTGTGTATATGTACCACTGCTTTCTTATCCATTCATCTGCTGATAGACATCTAGGTTGCTTCCATGTCCTGGCTATTATGAACAGTGCTGCGATGATCACTGGGGTACACGTGTCTCTTTCAATTCTGGTTTCCTCGGTGTGTATGCACAGAAGTGGGATTGCTGGGTCGTAAGGCAATTCTATTTCCAGTTTTTTAACAAATCTCCACACTGTTCTCCATAGTGGCTGTACTAGTTTGCATTCCCACCAACAATGTAAGAGGGATTTCTTTTCTCTACACCCTCTCCAGCATTTATTGCTTGTAGACTTTAGAATTGCTCCATTCTGACGGGTGTGAAATGGTACCTTATTGTGGTTTTGATTTGCATTTATCTGATAATGAGTGATGTTGAGCATCTTTTCAAGTGTTTGTTAGCCATCTGTATGTCTTCTTTGGTGAGATGTCTATTTAGTTCTTTGGTCCACTTTTTGATTGGGTTGTTTATTTTTCTGGACTTGAGCTGCAGGAGTTGCTTGTATATTTTTGAGATTAGTTGCTTGTCAGTTGCTTCATTTGCTATTATGTTCTCCCATTCTGAAGGCTGTCTTTTCACCTTGTTTATAGTTTCCTTTGTTGTGCAGAAGCTTTTAATTTTAATTAGGTCCTATTTGTTTATTTTTGCTTTTATTTCCAATATTTTGGGAGGTGGGTCATAGAGGATCCTGCTGTGATGTATGTCGGAGAGTGTTTTGCCTATGTTCTCCTCTAGGAGTTGTATAGTTTCTGGTCTTAAGTTTAGATCTTTAATCCATTTTGAGTTTATTTTTGTGTATGGTGTTAGAAAGTGTTCTAGTTTCATTCTTTTACAAGTGGTTGACCCGTTTTCCCAGCACCACTTGTTAAAGAGATTGTCTTTAATCTGTTGTATATTCTTGCCTCCTTTGTCAAATATAAGGTGTCCATATGTGCGTGGATTTATCTCTGGGCTTTCTATTTTGTTCCATTGATCTATATTTCTGTCTTTGTGCCAGTACCATACTGTCTTGATGACTGTGGCTTTGTAGTAGAGCCTGAAGTCAGGTAGGTTGATTCCTCCAGTTCCATTCTTCTTTCTCAAGATCGCTTTGGCTATTCGAGGTTTTTTGTATTCCCATACAAATTGTGAAATTATTTGTTCTAGCTCTGTGAAGAATACTGTTGGTAGCTTGATAGGGATTGCATTGAATCTATAAATTGCTTTGGGTAGTATACTCATTTTCACTATATTGACTCTTCTGATCCATGAACATGGTATATTTCTCCATCTATTAGTGTCCTCTTTGATTTCTTTTTTTTTTTTTTTTTTTCCTTTGGTGTTTTTGGTTTCTCATAACTTTTTTTTTTTTTCGTTTCATACATGATATTTTACATGTTTCAATGCCATTCTCCCAAATCTTCCCACCCTCTCCATCTCCCATAGAGTCCATAAGACTGTTCTATACATCAGTGTCTCTTTTGCTGTCTCGTACACAGGGTTATTGTTACCATCTTTCTAAATTCCAACAGTATACCTCTTTGATTTCTTTCACCAGTGTTTTATAGTTTTCTATGTATAGGTCTTTAGTTTCTTTAGGTAGATATATTCCTAAGTATTTTATTCTTTTCGTTGCACTGGTGAATGGTATTGTTTCCTTAATTTCTCTTCTATTTTCCATTATTAGTGTATAGGAATGCAAGGGATTTCTGTGTGTTGATTTTATATCCTGAAACTTTACTATAGTCATTGATTAGTTCTAGTAATTTTCTGGTGGAGTCTTTAGGGTTTTCTATGTAGAGGATCATGTCATCTGCAAACAGTGAGAGTTTTACTTCTTCTTTTCCAATTTGGATTCCTTTTATTTCTTTTTCTTCTCTGATTTCTGTGGCCAAAACTTCCAAAACTATGTTGAATAGTAATGGTGAAAGTGGGCACCCTTGTCTTGTTCCTGACTTTAGAGGAAATGCTTTCAATTTTTCCCCATTGAGGATAATATTTGCTGTGGGTTTGTCATATATAGCTTTGATTATGTTGAGGTATGTTCCTTCTATTCCTGCTTTCTGGAGAGTTTTTATCATAAATGGATGTTGAATTTTGTCAAAGGCTTTCTCTGCATCTATTGAGATAATCATATGATTTTTATTTTTCAATTTGTTAATATGGTGTATTACATTGATTGATTTGCGGATATTGAAGAATCCTTGCATCCCTGGGATAAAGCCCACTTGGTCATGGTGTATGATCTTTTTAATGTGTTGTTGGATTCTGATTGCTAGAATTTTGTTAAGGATTTTTGCATCTATGTTCATCAGTGATATTGGCCTGTAGTTTTCTTTTTTTGTGGGATCTTTGTCAGGTTTTGGTATTAGGGTGATGGTGGCCTCATAGAATGAGTTGGGAAGTTTACCTTCCTCTGAAATTTTCTGGAAGAGTTGAGTAGGATAGGTATTAGCTCTTCTCTAAATTTTTGGTAGAATTCAGCTGTGAAGCTGTCTGGACCTGGGCTTTTGTTTGCTGGAAGATTTCTGATTACAGTTTCAATTTCTGTGCTTGTGATGGGTCCGTTAAGATTTTCTATTTCTTCCTGGTTCAGTTTTGGAAAGTTGTACTTTTCTAAGAATTTGTCCATTTCTTCCACGTTGTCCATTTTATTGGCATATAATTGCTGATAGTAGTCTTTTATGATCCTTTGTATTTGTGTGTTGTCTGTTGTGATCTCTCCATTTTCATTTCTAATTTTATTGATTTGATTTTTCTCCCTTTGTTTCTTGATGAGTCTGGCTAATGGTTTGTCAATTTTATTTATCCTTTCAAAGAACCAGCTTTTGGCCTTGTTGATTTTTGCTATGGTCTCTTGTTTCTTTTGCATTTATTTCTGCCCTAATTTTTAAGATTTCTTTCCTTCTATTGACCCTGGGGTTCTTCATTTCTTCCTTTTCTAGTTGCTTTAGGTGTAGAGTTAGGTTATTTATTTGACTTTTTTCTTGTTTCTTGAGGTATGCCTGTATTGCTATGAACTTTCTTCTTAGCACTGCTTTTACAGTTTGTCCCACAGGTTTGGGGTTGTTGTGTTTTCATTTTCATTTGTTTCTATGCATATTTTGATTTCTTTTTTTATTTCTTCTGTGATTTGTTGATTATTCAGCAGCGTGTTGTTCAGCCTCCATATGTTGGAATTTTTAGTAGTTTTTCTCCTGTAATTGAGATCTAATCTTACTGCATTGTGGTCAGAAAAGATGCTTGGAATGATTTCAATTTTTTTTTAATTTACCAAGGCTAGATTTATGGCCCAGGATGTGATCTATCCTGGAGAAGGTTCCATGTGCACTTGAGAAAAAGGTGAAATTCATTGTTTTGGAGTGAAATGTCCTAGAGATATCAATTAGGTCTAATGGTCTATTGTATCATTTAAAGTTTGTGTTTCCTTTGTTAATTTTCTGTTTAGTTGATCTATCCATAGGTGTGAGTGGGGTATTAAAGTCTCCCACTATTATTGTGTTATTGTTAATTTTTCCTTTTATACTTGTTAGCATTTGTCTTACATTGTGGTGCTCTTATGTTGGGTGCATATATATTTATAATTGCTGTATCTTCTTCTTGGATTGATCCTTTGATCATTATGTAGTGTCCTTCTTTGTCTCTTTTCACAGCCTTTGTTTTAAAGTCTATTTTATCGGATGTGAGTATTGCAACTCCTGCTTTCTTTTGGTCTCTATTTGCGTGGAAAATCTTTTTCCAGCCCTTCACTTTCAGTCTGTATGTGTCCCCTGTTTTGAGGTGGGTCTCTTGTAGACAACATATATAGGGGTTTTGTTTTTTTATCCATTCAGCTAGTCTTTGTCTTTTGGTTGGGCATTCAACCCATTTACGTTTAAGGTAATTATCGATAAGTATGATCCTGTTGCCATTTACTTTATTGTTTTGAGTTCGAGTTTATACACCCTTTTTGTGTTTCCTGTCTAGAGAAGATCCTTTAGCATTTGCTGGAGAGCTGGTTTGGTGGTGCTGAATTCTCTCAGCTTTTGCTTGTCTGTGAAGCTTTTGATTTCTCCTTCATATTTGAATGAGATCCTTGCTGGGTACAGTAATCTGGGCTGCAGGTTATTTTCTTTCATCACTTTAAGTATGTCTTACAATTCTCTCCTGGCCTGAAGAGTTTCTATTGAAAGATCAGCTGTTATCCTATGGGAATCCCCTTGTGTGTTATTTGTTGTTTTTCTCTTGCTGCTTTTAATATTTGTTCTTTGTGTTTGATCTTTGTTAATTTGATTAACATGTGTCTTGGGGTGTTTCATCTTGGGTTTATCCTGTTTGGGACTCTCTGGGTTTCTTGGACTTGAATGATTATTTCCTTCCCCATTTTAAGGAAGTTTTCAACTATTATCTCCTCAAGTATTTTCTCATGGTCTTTCTTTTTGTCTTCTTTTTCTGAGACTCCTATGATTCGAATGTTGGGGCATTTAATATTGTCCTGAAGGTCTCTGAAATTGTCCTCATTTCTTTTAATTCGTTTTTTTTCCCCCTCCCTGATTCATTTATTTGTACCATTCTACTTTCTAATTCACTAATCCTATCTTCTGCCTCCGTTATTCTACTATTTGTTGCCTCCAGAGTGTTTTTTATCTCATTTATTGCAGTATTCATTATATATTGACTCTTTTTTATTTCTTCTAGGTCCTTTTTAAACCTTTCTTGCATCTTCTCAATCCTTGTCTCCAGGCTATTTATCTGTGATTTCATTTTGATTTCAAGATTTTGGATCATTTTCACTATCATTATTTGGAATTCTTTATCAGGTAGATTCCCTATCTCTTCCTCTTTTGTTTGGTTTGGTGGGCATTTATCCTGTTCCTTTACATGCTGGGTATTCCTCTGTCTCTTCATCTTGTTTATATTGCTGAGTTTGGGGTGTCCTTTCTGTATTCTGGCAGTTTGTGGAGTACTCTTTATTGTGGAGTTTCCTCACTGTGGGTGGGGTTGTACGGGTGGTTTTTCAAGGTTTCTTGGTTAGGTAAGATTGTGTTGGTGTTCTGCTGGGTGGAGCTGGATTTCTTCTCTCTGGAGTGCAATGAAGTGTCCAGTAATGAGTTATGAGATGTCAGTCAGTTTGGAGTAACTTTAGGCAGCCTGTATATTAAAGCTCAGGGCTGTGTTTCTGTGTTGCTGGAGAATTTGCGTGATATGTCTTGCTTTGGAACTTGGCCTTTGGGTGGTGCTTGGTTTCAGTGTAGGTATGGAGGCATTTGATGAGCTCCTGTCAATTAATGTTCCCTAGAGTCAGGAGTTCTCTGGTGTTCTCAGGATTTGGACTTAAGCCTCCTGCTTCTGGTTTTCAGTCTTATTTTTACAGTAGTCTCAAGACTTCTCCTTCTATACAGCACCATTGATAAAAACATCTAGGTTAAAGATGAAAAGTTTCTCCACAGAGTGGGACACCCAGAGAGGTTCACAGAGTTACATGGAGAAGAGAAGAGGGAGGAGGGAGTTAGAGGTGACCTGAATGAGATGAGGTGGAATCAAAAGAGGAGAGAGCAAGCTAGCCAGTAATCACTTCCTTATGTGCACTCCACAGTCTGGACCGCTCAGAGATGTTCACGGAGTTATACAGAGAAGAGAAGAGGGAGGAAGGAGACAGAGGTGACCAGGAGGATAAAAGAGGGGAATGAAAAGGAGAGAGACAGATCCAGCCAGTAATCAGTTCCCTACGTGTTCTCCACCGTCTGGAACACACAGAGATTCACAGAGTTGGGTAGAGAAGAGAAGGGGGAGGGAGGAGACAGAGGTGACCAGGTGGAGAAAAAAAAGAGTCCAAAGGGGGAGAGAGCAGTCAAGCCAGTAATCTCGCTCCCAAGAAAAAAATGGGTACTGAAGATTGGGTTCTTAATGGTACAAAATTGATAACAAATACCAAAAAGCAAAGATTAAAAATCTAGAGTAGAGGTTGGATTTTCAAAAATACAATATTAAAGAAGAGAATAAAAAAAGTCACAAAAATTATAATATATATATATATATATATGAAGTTTGCTTTAAAAAATAGGGTCTTTTTTTTTTGAAAAGTAATAGTAGGTTGGAGTAATAGAGGACTTAAAAATTTTTTTTAATTAAAAAAAAGAATGATCATAAAATTAGTAAAAATATATCTGGGACTTTCTCTGGTGTTGTTGTGGGCAGTGTGGGGTCAGTTCATTTTCTGATATTTCCTTGGTCCGTCTTATATTTCTCAAGATCTATAGGCCCCTTCCTATGTAGTCAGTACTAACCACAGGGTTTTAATCTATTGCACCTGTCACTTCCAAGGCAGTTCCCTCTGTTTTAGCTTCTTTTGTTTGCTGGTCTCATCAGTGTCTGATTTCTGCCCTGACACAAGGCGGGTGGTGGTGGACACTTTTTTTAGGCTCACTTGTTCAGTCGTGTGGTAGGGAGGGAGGGACGCTGCAAACAAATAACACTGGCATGTGCTCATAGTGTCTCAGCTACACTGGGCCTGCCCCCAACTCACGGCGTGTGTGCCCTCCCTGCCCACACTGCTCTGGCTCTAGGTTGTTCCACCAGGAACAGTCTGAGGCTGGCCCTGGGCTGCATGCACCTCCCAAGTCTAAGCCGCTCAGGTTCAGGCACTAGGGTAGTCCTCAGAGGCACAGACTTGGTTGGGCATGTGTTTTGTGCCCTTCCCAGGTCCGAGCAGCTCAGGTGATAAGGTGTTTGGTGAGCACAGTCGCTGAGACTTATCACCTCTCCCATCCCTGCTGCTCAGTTTTCTGAGTGTACCACTGGTGCACTTTCTCAGGCAGATGTTGACTTTCCAGAACCACAAGAAGTCTTAGTTAGCAAAGAAGCCTGCTTGCAGTTTGGTAGATAATGTCTCTCTGGGGCTGCGATTGCCCCCTTCCGGCTCTGGCTGCCTATCACCGGAGGGGGATGGTCTGCAGCTGGCTAGTTCTGTTCAGCCCTTTGTTCTGTGCGCGGGTCTGGCAGTGTCTTAGGTTAGGGCTTTTTGCGTTGTAGCTATCCCACAGTCTGGTTTGCTAGCCCAAGTTAATTCGCTCAGATTGCCCTCAGGGCATTCAGGCCTCGTCCTTACTCTAAGCAATCCAGCCCGCGCCTCCCTGCCCAGCCCCTGCTTGCTAGTGGTGGGTGCAGGCATCTGCGCAGCTTCTCCGCTGAGGGAGTTACCGTTGGGCTCATAATCTGTGGGTTTTAATTATTTATTTATTTTTCCTCCCTGTTATGCTGCCCTCTGTGCTTCCAAGGCTCGCCACAGACTCAGCAGTGAGAGTGTTTCCTGGTGTTTGGAAACTTGTCACTTTTTAAGATTCCCTTCCCAGGACGGAGCTCCATCCCTACCTCTTTTGTCTCTTTTTTTGCCTTTTATATTTTTTCTTACCTCCTTTCAAAGACAATGAGCTGCTTTTCTGGGTGCCTGATGTCCTCTGCCATCATTCAGAAGTTGTTTTGTGGAATTTACTCAGTGTTTAAATGTTCTTTTGATGAATTTGTGGGGGAGAAAGTGGTCTTCCCATCCTATTCCTCTGCCATCTTAGCAGAATAAATCTAAAGTTTTTTTGTTTTTTTTTAAAGGCTTTGCTAGTAGCTCAGCTGGTGAAGAATCTGTGTGCAATGCAGGAGATCCCAGTTCCATTCCTAGGTCAGGAAGATCCTCTGGAGAAGGGATAGGCTACCCATTCCACTATTTTGGGGCTTCGCTGGTGGCTCAGATGATAAAGAATCCACCTGCAATGCAGGAGACCTGGGTTCAGTCCCTGGGTTGGGAAGATCCCCTGGAGAAGGGAATGGCCTACCCACTCAGTATTCTTGCTTCTTGCCTGGAGAATTCTCTGGACAGAGGAGCCTGACAAACAGTCAGACACAAATGTGCGAGTTTCACTTTCAAAGTTAAAAAAAAAGTGCATAACAAACAAGGAACAAAAAAGAGTCCCATTTTAAAAGTAAGGTACAAATTCAGAGCAGAACCAAGAAAAAAAAATTTTTGATGCTGATATGGCTGAGCTAGTTGTCTATCTTATTGAACTGAAAGAGCCATTTACAAGACAGAGTTACTTGCAGTAAGATTTGCTGTTTTAAGCTGTGAAAGTCTATTGATTTTTTTTCAAAGAGCTCTGTATTTCACTGAATCAGAGTCTTGTCATTTAAATATAACCCAAATCTTTCATTTGCTTCTCTTCTTTTATCCATAGACTGAGATCAAAGTATCATTTTATTAAATCTGAAAGCATCATAGTATTTAGTACAGAGATATGCACATATTAATCAGAAAACTCCCAGTTTAAAGAACATCTTTAATTATTATGTATTTAAAATTTGAGCATTTTAAGTCTAATTATTCAAATTTATGTTCATAATATCAGTATAGTCAAGACATACTAAATATTTCCTTAAAAACTGTTGTTTATCAAAAAATGACATTTTTAACAAAATGAGAAAGACATCAGAGAAATAGAAAATCCTATGCAAAAACTGCCATTTATTATAATAAATAGCTCTGTTCCAAGGTTTACATGCTTTAAAATGTCAATAAAATGTTCACACACTGTTATACTATCAACAGTGCTTTTAACAACTATGCAAACACATTAGGAAAGAGTACGTTTATATCTTTATAATGTAATGAGTCGCCATAGATTCCTCAGAGCTTATACAAGTAAGTGGTAAATAAATATCCCTCGTGTGTGTATGTGTTAGTGAGAGAGAGAATACTAAACTCTAGTGATAGCTTTCCAAAAAATTACTGGTTTCTTTTCTCATGGTGAAATATTTACAAGCATCACCATCGCTACACACAATCTATTTTTCTACTTTTTTCTTCAGCCATTTAAACAAACATTTAATCAATACCAAGTAATATAAGCACTTCTCAAAATGTGAGGTAAAGACATTTTAGGAAAGACCTTTTCCTGGAACTGCTAAACATTTTAAGGACTTCCCTGATGGCTCAGAGGTAAAGAATCCACCTGCCAAGCAGGAGATGAGGGTTCAATCCCGTGGTCAGGAAGATCACCTGAAGAAAGGCATGAAAACCCACTCCAGTATTCTTGCTTGGAAAATTCCACAGACAGAGAGGAGCCTGGAAGGCAACAGTCACAAGAGTTGGACATGACTAAACCTCCATTATCCCCAAACATTTTCAATCTGTGTGAAAGACTATAACCTTGATATGCTCTTTCTTATGAAACTCTGGCAGATGATCAGCAGCTGAGGTTGAAGATGGTTTGAAATTTAGCAGCCCTAAAATAGTCTGATTTCTCAAGTCACAGTTTCTATATTCAAATAATAAGCTACCTATAGTCCAGGTGCAAAAAAGTGTTCTGTGGAAACTGGTTATTTCAAGTATTTAGAGAATAATGCTTTTTTATTAGGAAAGCATCAGTACTTGTACTAGCCCTTTATAGTGAATTAATGGTATGGGAACACTGTACACATTATAATTCTAAATTAATTTAGATGTAATCCACAATCACAACTAAGCAATTTTAAGTTAGAATTATACAAACTGTAAAAATATAAACATAATACACAGAATAAATAATTCTATTAAAGTAATATGAAGTCTGGACCCTGGTAAAGACAAGCAAAGAATGGGAACTAAAATAATTAAATTGTTGATTCAAGTCCCTTAAATTGAAATTCAAGTCTTCCCTGGTTGTTCAGATGGTAAAGAATCCGTTTGCAATGTAGGAGACCTGGGCTCAAACCCTGGGTCAGGAAGATTCCCTAGAGAAAGAAATTGCAATCCACTCCAGTATTCTTGTCTGGGAAATCCCATGGACAGAGAAGCCTGGTGGGCAACAGTTTAAGGGGTCACAAAGAGTCAGACATGCCTGAGAAACTAATGCTTTCACTTTACTTTAAATTGAAATAGTGTTTCTGTAAATAATGTTTAACTTTTTAAAAAGAGTACACCTAACTAAATAGACAACCTTAAACTGAACCTATGTATTTGAAATGATTTCTAAAACTGATTTTTTATTTATCTTTAAAGTTGTGACTACAGAACTCAAAGTGTATATGTGGCTACATTATTGACTGTTCTTTAATGTTATTAAAGATTACACAACCAGAACAAGACTTTATTCGCATTATTTTCATTTGTTCTGAATTGTAATCCCTCCCAAAATTAGGGATTATACCTCCTGGTTTTTTAGGGGTAGACATACTAAATTTCAAGCTCTAATAGAGAATCAATCAATGATTTTGGATGAGAGAATGTAATTAAAGAAGTTGGACTGGGAATCATAAAAAGTATCTTAAAGACTAAAACACTGGTCTATCCTACATACTGAACAATCTTTTGATGACTTTGCTAAAACTTACCCCTATTTTTGTAAATAGCCCATATTACTTAAAGAGCTTCATCTGATTCTTTCAGGATGCTAACTAAAATCTAGGATACTGCATGCCTATGGTAAATATTCACTCAGTGCATGTGTGCTTGCATTTAGTAATGATAAATAAATGTCAATCCCTGGTGGCTCAGATAAGAAAGAATCTGCCCTCAATGCAGGAGACCCAGATTCAATCCCCGGGCCAGGAAGATACCCTGCAGAAGGGAATGACTACCCACTCCAGTATTCTTGCCTGGAGAATTCCATGGATAGAGCAGCCTAGTGGGCTACAGTCCACAGGGTCACAAAGAGTCAGACACAAAGTAAATAAATGTCTCCCCAAAGAAGTTTCAAGCTCCTCTGTGACAGGGACTCAAGTCGGACATACTACACATCTTTTACCTTTTTCAGTCTCTTGTAGTACCTAACACCAAAGCACAGTGGTTTGATTGATTGAGTCTTAATGTTTGTAAATAGTCTCAGAGAATAATAACATTAGCAAAATTAAAATAATTATGCGTCAAAAACTGCTCAGAACCTTCAAATGTTTTAAAAAATGTTGCTGAATGATAAATTTGCTAATACTTAACAACTCAATATTTTTCAATTTTTGAATGATTATTAGGACTCAAGTGCTTCCCAGGTATGCTAGTGGTAAAGAACCTGTCTGTCAATGTAGAAGACATAACAGACATGGGTCCATAGGGTTGCACAGAGTCAGACATGACTGAAGCAACTTATCATGCATATACAACATAAAGAAACAGAGTATTTTTAATAGGTTTACATACCTTTATTATCTTTCTGACTGGATAAAATAATCAGAAAATTATTAGAGAATTTAAACTACTTTTATTAATTTAAATTTTTTTCTAAGCCTTTAAACTGCCCACTTTCTGCTTATTTTTTACATTATATGATTCTTTTTCTTCTTCACCAAAACCGGGATTTAAATAAAAGTAGGTGGATCTACTCTAAAGTAAAGAACCCACCTGCCAATACAGGAGATGTAAGAGACACAGGTTTGATCATTGGGTTGGGAAAATCCCCTGGAATAAGAAATGGCAAGCCACTCCAGTATTCTTGCCTAGAAAATTCCATGGACAGAGGAGCCTGGCAGGCTACAATCTATGGAGCTGCAGTCAGACACAACTGAAGTGACTTAACATGCATGTAACACACAGTCTCTTAGGAACCTCAAGCATGGAATCAAACTACCATATAAGCATGTTGTCTTTTGAGAGTTTATAACTTATTTGGCTTTTTATATCTTTTTAAAGGTGTGGAAAAGTCAACATAACCTTTAACATACAGTTTGCTCTCTTATTTTTCCACATTCTTGGCAGAATATAAGTTAGTCCCTTATAACTATGTAGATGATTCCATAAATATAATGGGGAATTTTGCAAAGGCTGGTTGAGGCTATATTTTTGTTCTTCTAACATTGCCAGGACACCAAGACAAAACATGGGAAATGGAAAAACTGGGAGGACTTTGGGACTCATAAAATTCAGACAAAGCAGAAGTGATGTAATCCAGGTAGGTACAGACAGAAATAGCTCTTTAGTCCTGAGGAATTTCAGTAGCATGCATTGCGTTGTGGACTGTGTTTCTAGCCTCTACTCAACTTAGAAATACAGTTGAGAAAGCAGTTTGTTTTATCATAGTGTTTTCTTGTGAGGACACATTTCCTGCAAACCCAGCAGCAGGAACAGTATGACTTTTCTTAGGCAATTGTCTTGTTTTTAATCTAAGGACTAACTATAGCTTTGAAAGGGATTCTGTTTCTCTTTGTTGCTTACATGCTTAAAGCCAAGTTTGCTGTTTGCCCCTAGAAAAGCAAAGATGGCATGCCACATATTTTGTGAATTTATCCCATAAACATTTTTCATCCAACTTGAACCCTTCATCCCTCCCAGTTGTATCACTCATTTCCTTACTATAGTAGATGTGTCTTACTTCAGATGGCCTGAACTACTTGTCTGAGCCTGACTGTAGCCACAAAGGACAAACTTGGTTTATTGACTCATTGAAATGGGAGAGACTACATACCAAGAGAAATCAAACAAAGAAAAAGGTAGAGTTTTATAAGATTGAGGGGAAGGCTGGAGTTTCAGAGAAGTTTCCAGAAAGCAGAATTTTCATAGGCATAAAGCAAGACTGTGTAAAGGCTTATGGCCTGCAAAGTGGATTCCATTTTCCCATTTTCTTGGAAACCATAAAGCCAAGACAAACCCAGATGTCGTATACAGACAATCTGCCATTGAATCTTCTTTTCTCTATGTCAATGTGGCTTTGCTACTCCAGGAAAGAATGGCGTATTTAATTCTTGATGTGATTTCAAATAGGAAATTTCCTCATTGTCTATGATTTTAGAGAAGAAAATTTATCTATGAATAAAAAATCAGTAAGAAGTCAAATAAGGAGGTCATTATGACTCTTGCCATACATGGTGTACCCTTGGGAGAAATAGTGTTTCCTGTTAAATCTGCTGTTAACTTTGTCTCTGTTATTGCAGTTCATGAATAGCTAGGTGGATTTTTATTTTCCTAGCCCAAAGCTAAATTTTACTTTCTTATATGTTTAAATGTAACAATATATAACTTAAGAATATATAATAAATTAATGAAATGCTGAACATCATGAACTGGAGAGAAAATGGTAACCCATTCCAGTATTCTTGCCTGGATAATTCTATGGGCTGAAGAACCTGGCGGGTTATAGTCCATGAGGTCACAAAGAGTCAGACATGAATAACTGAACATGTTCAAATTTTATCAAAAGTCAAAACACAAAGCTAAAGCAGCCAAAATTTCAGAACAGAACTATCTGATTTTGTTTTCAGCAATTACACCACATATTCCAAAAAAAAAAAAAAGTGGTTAGCATGTCACATATTTTCTGAATTAACCCATAAACATTTTTCATCATCTCCCATCCATCCAGCAAAGTTTCAATTAACTTAATGTATAATTACTAAAGTTATGTTTAGGGTCTCTCTCCTTCTTTCAGTGATATCATGTATCACTGATTTAAGATGACAGAATTTGGGGACTTTATCATCTGTGGTATTAATTTTTATAAGCAAGGAAAATGAGGGTCAACTAATTAAAGTTAGACCAAGCCTGAAAAATATCAGCTTCCTATACTGCAGCCTAGTTTTTATTCACCATGCAATTCAGAATATTATGTCTGCAAGGAAAAAACTCTTAAGAATATTTAGAGATTAACTATTTAAACACTGCTCTTACAATTACAAGAGGAACTTCAGTAGGTTTATTACACATACATACACACACACACACACACACATACCTTTCAGGGCTGGAGAGAGAAAGAAGATGTGTTTAAACTCTGCCATAGGCAGAAGGCCAGTAGAAAAACCTAACTTTGGTGGTTGGAGTGAATGTAATTAAAATCTGTCTTTTATTTCTCAGAGGCAGTCTCAGTGATAAAGTGTATGTTCCTGGATCCCTGCAGCTCTATAATAACAACAACATATTTCCCTGATCACTATGGGGAGGACTAAAATCTAGAAATGTATTTGACTGTGTACCAAGCACTGGTTTCAATAAACGACTAGGTCAGTCTTTAATGATTTTCAGATAATGAAAAGTATTAAGAGCTCCATGGTCATCTGAGGAATTTCAGCATGAAGGTAATGAAAAACAGTAGCTTCCCCTCAAATGCCTATGTTTCAGGAATCAAATAATGGTGGTGAGTGCTTTCTTTTTCTTTCCTCTTGAGTTCTACATGTTTCTGTTCAGTAATTGCCTTAAAATGATAAGACCTCACAAGGTCAGGAGAGAGGTAATATAGTATAGCTCTAATCCTTAGGTTCTAGATTTGGGCTGTTTGGGTTTAAAGTCTGGTTCCATCTACACACATCTGTAGCTTTAGGAAAGTCTTTATAATTTATAAGCTGAAAATTAAATACTTCAACTCACTTATTAATGAAATTGAGATGAAGATAGCATCATTGGACAGAATTAAGTAAGGTATATGTGCCAAAATGTTATTCAGTGCTTATAATGTACTATGCACTCAATAATGTTGTGTGCTTTATTTTGAAAACAAATACAAATAGAAGTTTCCCTCTGATACTAAAAGTGTTTACATTTCATTAAAAAGCCCTATGTATAGGAATCAAGTGTGAGTAAAACACTTTTATTGACAAAGAATCATTAAACAACACAATTTAAATGGTGAAATATATACATATATATATATATGTAATAGCTTATTTAAGTCAGAAGAAAGAGATGAACCAAATATGGTTTATCTCCATTTTCAAAAATATAGTTTAGTTTCTTACAAAACTCAATATACTCTTACCATATGATCCAGCAGTTGTTTTTCTTGGAATTTACACAAAGGAGCTGAAAACTTATGCTCACACAAAAACATGCAAACAAATATTTGTAGTAACTTAGTTCAGTTCAGTTCAGTTCAGTTCAGTCACTCAGTCGTGTTCAACTCTTTGCAACCCCATGAATCGCAGCACACCAGGCCTCCTTGTCCATAACCAACTCCTGGAGTCCACCCAAACCCATGTCCATTGAGCTGGTGATGCCATCCAGCCATCTCATCCTCTGCCGTCCCCTTCTCCTGCCCTCAATCTTTCCCAGCATCAAGTTCTTTTCAAATGGATCAGCTCTTCGCATCAGGTGGCCAAAGTATTGGTGTTTCAGCTTCAAAATCAGTCCTTCCAATGAACTTATTCATAATTGCCAAAACTCTTATGGAACCAAGATATTCTTCAGTAAGTGAATGAATAAGCTGTGGTTTATCCAGACAATGGAATATTATTCACAGCAAAAATGAAAATGAGCTACCAATTCATGAAAAGACATGAAAGAAGCTTAAATACACATTACTAAATAAAAGAAATCAATTGAAAAAGGCTATATGCCTTTCAACAATATGACATCTGGAAAGATAAAACTATGGGGACAATAAAAAGATCAGTGGTTGCCAGGGGTAAAGGGGGAGAGAGATGAAGCAGAGCACATAGTATTTTTACAGCAATGAAAATGCTCTGTGTGATATTATAGTGATGGATGTACATCATTATATATTTGTCCAAACACAAAGACAACGCCAAGAGTGAATCCTCAGGTACACTATGGATTTTAGGTGATTATGATGTATTAATGTAGGTTCATCCTTGGTAAAAAAAAAAAATAATAATAATAATAATAATGATGTATTATTCTGGTGAGTGATGTTGATTAATGGGGAAGGTTATGTGAGCGACTGAACTGAACTGAACTGATGTATGGGTGGGAGCTGCAGGTATATGTGAAATCTCTGCATCTTCCTTTCAATTCTAAAACTGCTCTAAAATCTACAGTCTTTAAAGACTAAAAAAAGTATGTTTTAAAAAGGCAACCATTTATTCCACACTAATTTATAATATGTATACCATTAGTAAGTATGCTGCTATATTCTAGGTATCAAAAATGAGATTGTCAAAGTACCAGCCTTCAAGGTAATCATGGTAAGGCAAGCGGATGGTAATGTCTGCTCTACTGGAGGTTGGACAGCGAGGCAGTTTGCGACCCATGGTCACGTGGATTATCCTCTACACATTCATAATGACAATGCACCCCTGGAGTTGTGCAGAATATAACATACAGGATGTAAGCATGTCCTCAGAAAGGGGCTCTTATTTGACCACAAAGTTAAAGAATAAAGAATATCTTCTAAAAGGAAATAATACAATTCAACAAGATTTAAAATATTCTACATGCCATACTCTTAAAAGCTAATATTAATATTTGAGAAATTTTGAGATAATGTAAATAAATTTCAACATGCTGGTAGAAAGAGTACAGATAAGAATTATTTTTGATTAAAAAAATTAAATGATAAAATATTTTTTTAAAAAATGGAAGAATTCCTATATAGCCTTGGAATAGAGGTCTATTCTATTTCTAAAAATAACTCAAAATCAATATAAAATAAATTAATGATTTTCACTACATGAAAGCATTTTAAAATGCATATATGAAAAAATCAGAATAAAATAACTACTGAGTTGGGAAAATAGTTGCCAATCATATTACAGATAAAGAGCTCATGTCCTTAAATTATTATAGTTCCTAGAAATCAAGGTCAACATTTTAATGTAAAGAGTGTTCACAAAAGACAACAAACAGATTTTCCTTAAATAACATCAAAATGCTTATTCACTATAGTATGAAAAATGTAAATAAAAATACACTGAAGTAACATTTTTTTCATTCAATCCATCTGGAAAAATTAAAAGGTTGTAAAATATTTAACATTTAGTGTAAATTCATAAAATTCTCCTAGAGGGCAATTTGACAATATAAATAAATGTATATATCCTTTGTCCATTAATTTCACTTCCAGGAATTTATTCCAAAGATGGCCTTTCATGAGTGAAAAATAACCTATGTATACAAAATTACTCACTGTGGCATTCATTCTAATAGCAAAAGATCAGAAACAACTCAAGAGGTTATCAACAGGGCACTGGCTAATAACATGGCAGCACATCCCTGCAAGAGGCTGCTATGTAGCTATAAATTTATAAAAGAAAAAGGCCTGGTATATTACAGAAATGTTAGTCCCCAAGATATAGTAAATGAAAAAGAAAGATGCAGAAGAGTTTGTTATATGCTATATGTTTGAAGAAAAGAAAGAAATAAAACTATGTATTTATTTGTATTTATATTCACATAAAACTTTAGAAGTTTATATAAAACTTCTTAATAAAGACAACTTTATATAAAACCAGTAAAAGTCATTAGCCATGATAGTGGATGATGGGAACTGTATATATGAGTAAGAGGTTAGGTACTAGACTCACTGTATAGCTTTGAAATATTTTAATTTTCAACTCATGTACATTCATTACCTACTCAGAAATAAAATCTAATTATACACACACACACATATATTTGTATATGGGCTTCCATGGTGGCTCAGATGGTAGAGAATCCATCTGCAATGCGAGAAACCTGGGTTTGATCCCTGGATTGAGAAGATCCCCTGGAGGAGGGCATGGCAACCCACTCCAGTATTCTTGCCTGGAGAATCCCCATGGACAGAAGAGACTGGGAGGCTACAGTCCATGGGGTTGCAAAGGGCTGGACACAATTGAGCAACTAAGCACAGTGTGTGTGTGAGTATACATATTTATATAAAAGGAAACATCAGTTTAATTCCTTTAGTGAGAGTGAACTAACATTTATTGATTATCTATTTATATGGTTTTTGTTAACCATTTTGCTAGACTCTGTGTGTTATATATATTTAAATCATTTATATTATATATAATTCAAATGATAACAAAAATTTTAAAAGACAACACCCATGGTATACAGGTCAAATAATTGAGTCTCAGAAATATTAAGCAATATATCTAGGTCTGTACAATTAGCACTAATATTAATACTAATAATAACAGCTAACACTTTGATAAACTTACCACATATCAGGTATGGTTCTTTGAGTTAGCTGCTAAAACTTTTCCTATTTCAAATAAAGGAAACAGGAACACAGTAAAGTTAACTGATGTGTCCCAGGCCTCAATACAGAAAAAAGGCAAAGTAAGCATTCAACAAGGGAATCTGTCTCTACGGTCCATATTCTTAACCATTTTGCTATTATTTAGGCACTTCTACCAGTTAAAGCCCAGATTTTTCCTCTGTAGCATGCTTTATTTATATGCTGAAATGTGAAACATTGAAAAATTACCTTCAGTTGTATCCAAAAAATTTTATAAAAGCATTGAAATCATGAGTCACACAGACACAGAAATATTGCTATCCCCAGTCAGCTCAAACAGTTGTTTTTAAAATAATAGCGGTTCTTTTCAAATGCAGTGTGCTATGATTTTGTGAAAAATTGGAATAAGGGTCAGAGGATTGGGTTCTTGGAGCAACGTTGGCACTATATGGCAGGCTGATGTTTTTCTTGCTTCTTCAAATGTATCAATAGACGGACTTTCTCTAAGGTCTGTAGCTATTTGACATTCCACATTTCAAAAATTCTGCAAGAGTAGCCACTTTCACCAAAAGCTGACACCACAGAAAAACCTTTTCCAACATATTTTTCTAGAATGTCCTTTTAAGAACTACTAGTTCTGCAGCACAAGTAGAAAGGCAAGTTCCTGAAGCCATGAGGTCACAGAGCACCTGGTTCCTTGAACTGCTAAACAGCAAATTTTTTCTCCATTCTCATGAGAGTGATTTCTAAGAGACTGGAACAGTGTAAAACATCAAAGTTGGGCCAGCCATGGCAAAGGACTGAGTATAACTCTGTATCTAGGTGGGAGAGACAGCACTGAATCAATTCTACTGAGCTCTGCATTTTGTACTCTGCTGAAAAACCTTACCAAAGGAAGTTGTCAGCCACTTAAGAGCCGACTTAGAGTAGCAAAACCCATATAAATATCTGGCAATTTTTACAATACAAAAATGTGTCTAACTTTAAATTTAGAATGGCAAAGGAAATTTACCAACATTTTAGATGCTTGCAATTATTTATCTTTCAGTGTATACTTACAAACGGTGGAATCCAGAGTTTCACTTCATTTTGGAGTACTTATAATTAAATCTACAGATCTAAAGATTTAAATGTCTGTCCCAGTCAGCAGCCAAGTCAAAACTGACACATCTAGAGACAAGAGTTTAAAATGGGATTGCATGGTCACAGCCAAGGCATAATGCCTGCTGCTGAGCAGGATGCAGAATGGTGAATAATGCCATCTCAGCAGACAAGAGCTTAACTGCCAAAGCCTGACAGAAAGACTGATTTCCTCTAAAGGAGACTAAATGTTTTAAAGGGAATGTAGTAGATTGAATTTGTAAAATATCTACAGCATCTTTTCATCTGAATTATAAAGAGTTATATAACTTCATCTTAAATATGTTCCAAAAGACAACCCTGTTGTATGTGTACACACACATATACATTAAGATTCAGTCTAAAGCATTATTGTAGGGAATTTTTGGAAGCCTCTAAATATGAACTCACCATTTAAAGCTACTGAATTTTTGTTTATTTAAAGCTACAGAATCACATAGATGGGTAACCTTGTTTTATACATTTTGGAGCATTGAATTATAGAAGTAGAAAGGATGAAAAACTGTCTTGGCAGTATTTCAGAAATAATTTTAGGAGTAGATTTGGATATTCCATTAAACTTGGCCCTTTTACTTATCGATAGTTTAAATCTGCACAAAAATATAAACGGGAACAAGTATTTCAGTCCTTAGAGATAGCAGGATATCAGCTATTAAAACTTTCACAAAGGAAAAGGGAAGGGAGAGGAGTGAATATGAGAAAACATACCCAAAGTCATCTGTTCAAATTCTGTTTTTAATATATGCGTGACCATAGAAAATATAGTTACCTCTTATCTAAAATAGTTGTTAAATCCTACCTACATCTTCAAACTATGATAGTTAAAATAAATGTGAAAGCAATATGCCTGGTGTCTGGCACCCAGATGACAATCAACACAGTGGTTGAATCTTCTTGACACAGCTTGTACTCATCACATACTCTTATTACAACAGTAATGTGTAGGAAGTTTCTTTTTTAAAAAATGATCATAACTGACTTCCAAAGTTTTAAATAAAATAACGGCTGACACACATCCACAAGAAAAATTAAACTGATATTAAATAAATATCCAATATTGGTAACCCATGCCTTTCACATATTTATATTTTGGGGAAGTAACACACTTGAACTATTGCCCTAGCCCTCTTTTACTCTTTATTCTGACAGTTAATTCTCAAACATGAACTAGCCATATTCCTCAGTTTTTAAGCATTTATAGACTTATAAATATATATTTAAGAGATTTATAGTCTTTGTTTCTCTTTCTGTCTGCTGGATAAAGGTGATACAGAAATCCCGGACCTAAACTTTTACTTTAGGTGGTCTGTCCCAAGGCCTAACCTAACAGTACAACTGTTTGCTACATGCTTAAAAACACGTACTTCTTCAACCCTAGAAGGAAGCTTTATTAACAATGAAGCTGACATTTTAATGGCCATCTGGCTGTCTCTCCTGTGCTTCTGAATCAGTAGAGGAGATAGATGCTATTTATTGATTCTCTAAAAGCTCAATGATGAAAAGTAAATCTCAAGCTCAAGTGTAGCTGTAAAAGCCTACAGAAAAACATTTATTCAACATGTAGGTAGATGAACGATGTCCTCTACCAGTGTGTGAAAGGAGTGAGAAAGGGGTCTCCAGTGAAGAGAAATTCCAAGGTACTCTGGTACTCTGCTTATCTCTCCCTTATCACATTATGATAGACATTATTAGTATTTACTCATCTACTTCTTCCATTATGCTAAAATACCTTAGAGGGCCAGAGGAGAATATTAGCATAGGCTTGGATCAGAATTTTGACAAGTGCATAAGAGCCACATATAGAGGGTTTCAGCTAAAGATGGAAAAGATTATAAGACTCAGAGATATAAACATTATTAAATTAAATTACTGCACAGTGAATGGGGAATTCCCTGCAATGGAAGAGCAGAGACCAGACACTCATTCTCCAGGATTGAAATAAAGGACTCAAACACCAGATGGGTGGCTGGCTTTTAAGCTTCTTTCAATAATGGTATGATGTGACCATCATTGTTTAATAATCACTATCTTTCTCTTTCTAATGACTATGTGACATTAATTTCTTCATTTCTCTTTAAATTAACTTAGCCATTCAATTCTAATATTTCAGGAAAGGTAGAGATTTGCTCATTAATTCTTACATACAACTCAAATACCAGAAAGTATAGTGTACAAAGCAGAATTGAATTTCCTTAAGAAAGCTGATGAGTGGACCCATCAAAAACACTATCAGTTTCCAAAGAAAAATGAAAGCCAGACCTCATTAAAGTGACAAAGCTTCTTAGAGCAGCACTCAAAATAATTGATTAAATGCACTTTTTCTGTAGTTCAGAATTTTTGCTTATTAATATACAGTCAGCCCTCTGTTCCACAGTTTCCAAATCCAGGAATTCAACCAACCACAGATCAAAAATATTTAAGAGAAAAATTGCAGAGAGTTCCAAACAGCAAAACTTGCATTTTTCTCATACAGGCAACTGTTTACCTAGCATTTACATTGTATTCACAACATTGTATTTACAGTGTATTAGGTATTATAAGTAATCTACAGGTGATTTAGAGTAGATGAGAGAATGTGCATAGGTTATACATAAGTACTATCCCATTTTACATGAGAGACAGGCACCCATTGATTTTGGTATCCACAGAGTGTCCTGGAAGTAGTCCCTTTTGGATGGCTAGGGATGACTGTATACATCCCAAAGTGCATACTGCATACTGCATACATCCACAGTCTTTTGCCTTTCTGAAGGGAACTATTTAAAACTGGAATAAATCTGATCAGTTCATCTGACAGTGGTAGTTAACCTACTCAAGGATGTGGAGATACTGGTCTAATGCCTCTGGGCCATGACATATATTGTTTGTAGCCTCTTTAAAATTTTGTTGAATAAAGTCAGTGTTGCATGTGGCTGAAGATTTACCAGAATCTTTCTAGGTATTTGAATAAAAGTTAATTTATAGCCCTTAATTTTTAAGACCTAAATTTGATTTTACGAGGGCTTATTCTTCTTGCTTTCTCTCTCTCTTTGTGTCTCTCTGGTAGAACACTTTTCTGATTTTCTCAAAGTCTAAAGATGTGCACACAGAAAACAAAACATACAATTTCATCATTATGTCAAAGAACTCATAATATTTCACATTAAATATTTACATTAAATGTGCTTAAGAGAATTAAAATATATCTTATTTTAAAAAAAAATATATATATATCTTATTTTTCTTGTTTGAATATAGATTCAATTGATTACCAGGATTATTAAAACTCACTACTATGGCTTTATTGGGAACACTCCACAGTACTAAGATGGATAAAAATCTAAAGTCTTAAAAAAAAAACTTTAAGTGCTGTTATTATGTTCATAATTATTGAAAATACAGAATGAACAAGTTGTATTGGGTCACATATCTAAAAAGTGGAGTGAAAGAACCAGAATATTGCTCTCATAGTACACCTAAATATGTGCAGAAACATTAAAGCTATACTTTTAATAGTTAATCATTAAAGTAAAACCTAATTAATTCAAAAGTTCTAAAAGGGGAAAAAAGGTCCTAGCCATCTGTATTTTATTTTTTTCTACCTTATTAAAAATAATTGACAAAATTATACACATTTAAATATACAACTTGATGATTTAATATACATAAACATTATGAATTAATTATCAAAATCTAGTTAATTAACACATATATCTCTCATATATCTCTAATTCTTTTAGAATGGGGGCATCATAATGTTTAAAATACACCTTTAGCAAATTTTATGTATATAAATATCATATTACTAGGTGTAGCCAACATGCCATACATTAGATCTTCAGGACTTATTCATCTTAGAACCAAAAGTTTGTATCCATTGAGGTATAGACCTCCCCATTTCCCCCTTCCTCAGCTTTTGACAAGCACTATTCTACTCTCTTTTGTTTTAAGATTAAAAAAAAAAAAAAAAAAAAGCTTAACAAAAAAGGATACCATACAGTAGCTGTCTTTGGCTTATTTCACTTAACATAATACCTTCCAGGTTTATCCATGGCCTCACAAATGGCAAGATTTTTTTCTTCATATGGCTTATATGGCGTAATATTCCATTTATTCCATTACTTATATACACCACATTTTTCAATCCCATTCATCCACTGGCAAATAGTTAGGTGGCTTTCATATGCTGGCCACTGTACACAATACTATACTAAATATGGTGGTGGGCACCTCTTGGAGACTCTGATTCTGCTTCTTCCAGTAGTGGGACTGCTGGATCATACCAAAGGAGAAGGGGGCGACAGAGGATGACGTGGCTGGACGGCATCACTGACTTGATGGACGTGAGTCTCAGTGAACTCCAGAAGTTGGTGATGGACAGGGAGGCCTGGCGTGCTGCGATTCATGGGGTCGCAAAGAGTCGGACACGACTGAGCAACTGAACTGAACTGAACTGAACTTTGAAAATGTTTTGCATAATAACTGTAACCAATTCACATTCTCTCCAACAGTAAATAAGGGTTCCCTTTTCTCCACATTGTCATCAACTTTTATCTATCTTTGTGATAATAGACATCTCATTGAGGTTTTGATTTGCATTTATCTGACAATCATGTTGAATATTTTTTTCATGTACCTGTTGAACATGTGTATATCTTCTCTAGAAAACTGTCTATTCAGGATTTTTGCCCACTTTGTAATCATATTATATGTTTTTGCATATATGTTTATATGCATATATGTTTATATTTTTTGAGTTGTATGACTTTTCTTATGTATTTTGAATATTAACCCTCCTTTTTTTAATTTAATTTTTAAATTTTATTTTATTTTTAAACTTTACAAAATTGTATTCGTTTTGCCAAATATCAAAATGAATCCGCCACAGGTATACATGTGTTCCCCATCCTGAACCCTCCTCCCTCCTCCCTCCCCATACCATCCCTCTGGGTCGTCCCAGTGCACTAGCCCCAAGCATCCAGTATCGTGCATTGAACCTGGACTGGCAACTCGTTTCATACATGATATTATACATGTTTCAATGCCATTCTCCCAAATCTTCCCACCTTCTCCCTCTCCCACAGAGTCCATAAGACTGTTCTATACATCAGTGTCTCTTTTGCTGTCTCGTACGCAGTTAACCCCTCATTTATTGTACAGTTAGCAATATTTTCTCCCATTTATATTTACAGTGATAAATACCTACATTAAAAAAACAAGAAAGATTCCAAGTAAACAACCCCTCCTTACATCTGAAGAAACTAGGAAAGAATAATAAACCTGCCAAAGTTATCAAAAGGAAGAAAATAATAAGGACTGGACATGAAAACAACAGACTGGTTCCAAATAGGAAAAGGAGTACGTCAAGGCTGTATATTGTCACCCTGCTTATTTAACTTATATACAGAGTACATCATGAGAAACGCTGGGCTGGAAGAAGCACAAGCTGGAATCAAGATTGCTGGGAGAAATATTAATCACCTCAGATATGCAGATGATGCCACCCTTATGGCAGAAAGTGAAGAGGAACTCAAAAGCCTCTTGATGAAAGTGAAAGTGGAGAGTGAAAAAGTTGGCTTAAAGCTCAACATTCAGAAAACAAAGATCATGGCATCTGGTCCCATCAGTTCATGGGAAATAGATGGGGAAACAGTGGAAACAGTGACTGACTTTATTTTTCTGGGCTCCAAAATCACTGCAGATGGTGACTGCAGCCATGAAATTAAAAGACGCTTACTCCTTGGAAGGAAAGTTATGACCAACCTAGATAGCATATTCAAAAGCAGAGACATTATTTTGCCAACAAAGGTTCATCTAGTCAAGGCTATGGTTTTTCCTGTGGTCATGTATGGATGTGAGAGTTGGACTGTGAGGAAGATTGAGTGCTAAAGAGTTGATGCTTTTGAACTGTGGTGTTGGAGGAGACTCTTGAGAGTCCCTTGGACTGCAAGGAGATCCAACCAGTCCATTCTGAAGGAGGTCAGCCCTGGGATTTCTTTGGAAGAAATGATGCTAAAACTGAAACTCCTGTACTTTGGCCACCTCATGTGAAGAGTTGACTCATTGGAAGAGTCTGATGCTGGGAGGGATTGGGGGCAGGAGGAGAAGGGGACGACAGAGGATGAGATGGCTGGATGACATCACTGACTCGATGAACGTGAGTCTGAGTGAACTCCGGGAGTTGGTGATGGACAGGGAAGCCTGGCGTGCTGCGATTCATGGGGTCGCAAAGAGTCGGACACGACTGAGCGACTGAACTGAGAGCACTGAAATAGAAACTTGAAAGAATAGAAATGATCAACAAATATGTGTTTGCTTTTTGAAGATGAACAAAATTGGCAAACCTTTAGTCAGACTAAGAAAAAATATAGTCTTATTTATTTATGACTCAAATAAATAAAATTATAAACTAGAGCATAGACATTACAAATGATACCACCAGATAGATATAAAGCAACATAGAAATTGCTATCACCAATTGCATGCCAACAAAGCGGAAAACCTAGAACAAAAGATAAATTCTAAGAATATTTAACCTTGAGAATCATGAGGAAATAAAAATCTGAACAAACCAATAATGAGTAAGAAGGTTAAATCAAAAGTATACTCACTTATAAAAACTCAGGACCAGATGGCTTTACAGGTAAATGCTATCAAAGATTTAAAGAATTAGTACCAAGTTTTCTCAAACAATTCCAAAAGTAGAAGAGGAAGGAATACTTTCAAACTCATTTCATAAAGCCAGCATTACCCTGATCCCAAAGCCAGATAAGGGCACTACAAGAGAAAAATAACTATAGGGCAATATACCTGATGAATATACATATAAAAAAATACTAGCAATACTCAATAAAATACTAGCAAACTGAATTCAAGAGCACATTAAAAGGACTATGCTTCATGGTACTAGAAAAATATGTAAATAATTGAGAAATAAGATGTATCAGGATGCATCAAAATATAGTTAAAGCTTATTGAACTTTATTATTCTGAGAATATGTGTTACCATAAACCTTATGATTTAATTCAGAGTAATTATTACAGAGTTCACATACATGCAAAGAGACCTTAGGTCCCAGGTATCTAACCAAGTAAAGAAAATTAGGAGAAATCCCTGGGAAGGGAGCACAGAAGCTAAGTCCTAAGAGATAAATGGGAATTAACCTGGTAAGCAGAGGAAGGATGAAGAGTAAAAGTAATAAGCTCATCAATAAAAAGTAAATATTCAAGGGCCCAGGGAAGGAAAAAACAATTGCAAAAGCCCCTCTCAATAGAGAGAAGCTTAGTGTGCTATGGTCTGGATTGGGTAAGATAAATAGTTTGTACTTTAATCTAAATGTAATGAAGAGCCAATGAAGCTCTTCAGGTATTAGGATGGCAGACTAATTTATTCTTGCAAGAATGTTTTATTGGGGATCTACTTTATGTCAGGTACTATAAATGAAATATTCATGGTCTCTGCACTTAGGAAGTTTACAATCCAGTAGTCAGATGACTGTTTCCGGAAAAAGCAATCTGGTTTCAGAATGGAGAAATGAATGAATGAATGAAGAGAGAAATTAAAGTAGAGAGAAATCTTAGGCACTTTTGCAATATCCCATCTGAATTGAATGATAATTACCTGACTCAGATTATTGGCAGAGAGATAATTCAAAACACCTAAAATTGAATGAAGAGTTTGGATAAATACCCTGTCATATTTATTCAGCTATTTTATAAGTTATACTCAGATGAATTTCTATTTACATGAACAAGTATTCGAAATATACTATAATGCAAAAAATAGCTTTAAATAATATTTTATGTCATTTAAAAAATCATTTTAAGTATTTATTATGGTGTAACAAATTATTCCCAACCCTAAGTTTAAAATAATTTCCATTTATTATATTTGATAATTTTGTGGGCCAAGAAAGCAGGCATTGCTTGACTGGGCAATTATTTTATCCTTTGTAGCATTAACTTAGGTCACTTGGTTTTGTTTGGCTGCATATGGTCTGGTTTGGCATAGCCAAAATGGCTTAGCTCAAATGCTGGTACTTTGACAGCGTAGCTGAGGAGGTGGGCTCTGCTATGATTGTTGACCTGAGTAACTAGCCAAGGCCTCTCTAACCTGGCAGTCTCAAAGTAGTTGGAGTTCTCACATAATAGTTTATAGACCCTAAAGTAGGGATATGTCTCAAGAGACAGAGTGGATATTGTCACTCACATAAAGCACACAGCATCACCATCTTCACCTTACACACTCTTTGTCAAAACGATTACTGAGGTCACCCAGACTGAAGGAGAATATGACTGTAATATTCTGTGCCATAAAAATTTTGTGATAATTAATTTATTAGTTTATAGGCTAGGCCACCCTGAAGTAATCATATTGCTGCTGCTTTGCTATTGATGTATAAAACTTTACACCTGCAAATAAATACAAACTTCTTTAAAAAAAAAAAGAAATGTGGACCCCACCATTCAATTGAATGACCATATAAAAAATATTTTTAAAATGTTGACACGTCTTTACTCAATCAGCCACAGTCTGCCCACTGTCCACCAGTTATCGTAATTGATTCATCCCTGCCAAATGTTCCTTTCCCTCCACGGTCCCCAGAAGCTCTTCCCATCACAGCATATATTCAAACTCCTGGATCTTGTCCCCTAAATCACTCCCAGGATGAGATGAGCCTCCTCGGGTTTGGTTCCTCAGATAAAGTATCTCTCATTTTGAAGATATGTATACTAAAGAGGTAAATTATCTATCCTCCACACACATCACATGCAATGGTGAGACACAGGTAAGATAACAGATATGTAAAACTTTCATTAAAAAAAAAAAACAACTTAGAAATGTGGGACACTGTTATTAGTCCTTGCCGTTTCTGCAGTCTAGTCAGGCGCATGTCTCCTATTCCATGTAACTGTTGGGTTAAGACCCAGCAGCAATCTGTGGAATGATTCTTGGCAACACTTCTGAGCTCTTGGTCTTCTCTCACATATTTTTTTCCATTAGAAATGCTAAATTTGTAAAATCTGTAGGCTTCTCAGCCTGTTTTCTCATTGGATAATTTTGGCAGTTTTAAGATCTCTTTTCATTCTGTACTTTTTTGTCCTCTTTCAGTCTAAGCTAATATTATGTCTTTAAAGCTATGGGGTTTTTTTGTGTGTGTATCAAATCCAGTTCAATCTATTAAGCAAAAGTAACATCCTTTTTCTTTCAAGGAGAGGCCTGTTTCAACATGAGTTAACAGTCCGAATGCTATGGGAAAATGCCACTTAGATCCTTGGAAGTCGTTGGCTGGTTGAAACACTCTAAACTCATGTTCTAAAATTCTTAGAGGACCTGTCATCTAGCAGAGTGTCTAAGGGGAAGGTGATGGGACTTTTAGAAATCTCCCTACGCAAGCCTTTAAATTTTTATGAGGTTTCAACAAAAGTTCCCCCAGTCACAGCTTTGTGGTCTCTAGGCTTGGCCCATGTTTACTGACAACTGTTCTACATGCCAAACTGCCCAGAGGCCAGGGATTATGTAACTGAGAGTGCTTTGCTGGGAGAAACCGACCCTGAGTTTCATTTTCAAACACAGCAAGCCCTGTTATATATTTCCCCTAAATTCTTCTTGAAAACGGAACAGTTTCTTCTGTGGTTCATTCCATTCTTGATGTCTTTTATCATAGGCAAAAGGAAATCAGATTCCTGCCTTACCCAGATCAAGCGACCATTTTATTTCCCGTTTTACTGATAGAAGCAGTTCTGAACTTTCTGCCAGTACGTAAATCAGGTACCCATTTCCTAGCCTCCACTAATGTTTCCTGACTCTTTTTTTTTTTTATGTTTTACTAAGTATTCCTGCGGAGAAGGCAATGGCACCCCACTCCAGTACTCTTGCCTGGAAAATCCCATGGATGGAGAAGTCTGGTGAGCTACAGTCCATGGGGTCGCTAAGAGTCGGACATGACTGAGCAACTTCACTTTCACTTTTCACTCTCATGCATTGGAGAAGGAAATGGCAATGCACTCCAGTGTTCTTGCCTTCAGAATCCCAGGGACGGAGAGCCTGGTGTGCTGCCGTCTATGGGGTCGCACAGAGTCGGACACGACTGAAGCGACTTAGCAGCAGCAGCAGCAAGTATTCCTGAGGCCGCTCCAGCTTCTATTCACCAGTCACAAAGACAAAGCTGCAAGTTTTAGGCAGCACCCCAGCTCTAGGTACTAAATTCCATTCTCGCTTTGTATTATTGCACACAGCATACCAAAACATTTAATAGATTAAAGCATTTAATTATATATCATGAATATGTGGTTTAGGAATTTGGACAGAGAAATTATTTCACTCTCCATGGCACTGAACGGGTCCCTCAGCATATTTCAAACAGGTAGGCTGATCTGGAGACTCTAAGAAGGTGCTTACATATCTAGCACCTTGGCAAGAAGGGTTGGAAGGCTCATCTTTCTTTGTACGGCCAACCAGAGTGGATATATATTCCCTTCCCAGCTTTGTTGCCTCAAACTAGGGAAATTTCTTTCATAGTAGCAGAGAGTTTGAACACATCAGGTGCCATCTCTTAAAGGTTTGGGGCCAGAAACTGCATACCACCATGTCTACTTTATTCTAGCCAAAGAACTCATTAGCCTGCCCAGATGCAAGGAGAGGGATACATAATCATCTTTCATATGCAGCTGCTATTTTTATTATTTTTTATTCAGTTGCTAAGTCATGTCCGACATTTGAGTCCCCATGGAATATAGACCAACAGGCTTCTCTGTCCATGGCATTTTCCATGCAAGAATACTGGAGTGGGTTTCCATTTCATATAGAAAGTGTCAAATAATTTGCAGCTATCTTTCATCTGCCACATTGCCATACATAAATAATGTCATTATTGATGTCAAAAAAACTTTCCTGTGTAGTTTATCTGTACTTCTTTTTTAATGAGCATTTTTTTGGAAAAAGAAAATATATATTCATTTCCAATGAAAGTGAAGAAAATAGGGAGGCCACAAACAAGTGTCCACTACTATGCCACTGGGTCTTCCCAGATGGCTCTACCGGTAAGGAACACACCTGGTAATGCAGGAGATGCAAGAGGCTTGGGTTCAATCCCTGGGTCAGGAAGATCCACTAGAGGACAGCACAGCAACCCACTCCAGTATTCCTGCCTGGAGAATCCTAGGGACAGAGAAGACTGGTGGGCTACAGTCCATAGGGTCACAAAGAGTCAGGCACAACTGAAGCAACTTAGCACATACACCCTGCAATAAGGAATTGGAAAGTGCTTGCCCCTTAACCCAACAGATAACATAAATCAGCAACCCCACTTTCTCTTCTTCTGACACACCAATTACTTCTTAAAGCTCTGAAATCATGTGTTGCACTTGCTCAGAAATATTTAATAGCTGAAACTCAATTAACATTGCTCTAAGATAAAAACTGATTTTGTCTTAAAACTTGTGTTTTTTGTCTTAGCTATTCATCACATTCCTAATGAAAGTAAGTGGCCTCAAAAGAGCCCAGTTTTTAGTTCTTGTTATTAAGTGAGAAAACCATCAAATAAAATAAGGCCCACTCATTTACTTTCATTTTTTTCCCTAGTCTTAGGAAAAAACTATTTCCACATGTACAGTCATCTGTGCTCTACTTTTCTAGTTCATTAGACTATGCTAGACTTTCTTAGTAAAATTTTTAGCAATCACATTCATGCAATCTATAAGACCATAACAAAAATATCTATTTTGAAGTTATTTTCTTAGTTATTAATTCAAATTATGAAAGTTGGAACAATATTTCCTCAAGCAGCCTCCATCCTTTCCTTTATTTATTTACTTATATACATAACAAGCATTTAGTAAGCATATATTGTGTCTTGATACTATCAGAGGTATGGGGGGGAAATGAAAAGTTAAAAAAGATGAATTTTCTCTATTCTTATGAAAGTAGTTAGAAACAAGATATTAATAAGGAATTATAGCCAATTGTGCCATAAAGAGGAAAGTGACACCAACAGAAGACTCAGTATAGAACATAGTAGACACACCCAGATTAGTCTGGGGAGTAAGACAAGGTTTCACAGTGGAACTAACATCCTAGTTGAGATTAAGGTTGTTAATCAGGCATGGACCAGACATCTATAAAGGCCCAGAGACAAGAGAGAGTATGGAAATACTTAAGGAATTTTAAAAATTCTGAGAAGGGAAGAAGAGATGCTGGAATTTTGGAAGGACTAGATCAAAATGGCTCTGTAAAATACGGTACTATAGACAATTTGGACTTTACAGTAAAAATCTTAATCCACTGAAGCGATTTAAGTCAGGCAAATGTCAACATCAGAACTCTGCTAATAAGATCATTCTGGCTTCAGAGTAGTGAACTATTTGGAAGAAGAAAGAACTGGATATCAGGGTTCCACTTTTAAAACTACCACTGGCATCCATGAGAAGAGCAGGCATTGGCATCAACAGTGATAACAGACAACGGAAGGATTATAGAGCTACTTAGAATATAATACTGAGGGTTGATGGAGCTAATGGAATAATTATGGTAAAAGTACTAATAGTTAATAATAGAACCGTATATGTTGCGTGGGCTTCCCAGCTGGTGCTGGTGGTAAAGAACCTGCTTGCCAAAGCAGGGGACACAGGAGATGGGGGTTCGATCCCTGGATCAGGAATATCCTCTGGAGGAGAAAATTGCAATCCACACCAGTATTCTTGCCTGGAGAAGCCCATGGACAGAGGAGACTGGCAGGCTGTAGTCCATAAGGTCCCAAATAGTCAGACATGACTGAAGCGACAGCAGACACAAAGTGTTACAGTATTTTAAGATGGATAAATTAGGACTATAATTGGAAAATTGGAAGCGGGAGAGAGAGTCTTAGTAAATCTAATTTTAAAATATCTAGAGACAAATTAACCAGATATAAATGGCCTCTCATTTAATCAATCAAACAATAAAGAACACGTTAGCAAATGAGGAAACATAAATATAGCCTGGGTAGTCTTATGAAAATTTACTGATATATTAACACTGAGGATCATTATCTGAAAAGGGAAGGCTTTATCAGAAATATATATATATATATATATATGTATTTGTCTGATTCCACAGACAAAATTCTAGAACTTAACTTCAAAGGTTAACAGAGGTCATCTATGGGTTGTGATACAATATTTTTTGTTTTTCATTTTATCTGTATTTTCTAATTTTCTTTAATATACCAAAATTTATTTTATAATCTTAAAAATGTTACAAATAAAAATGATAGTAAGCAGGGCTCCAATTTTCAAAGACAACATATGGGCTCAGGGCCAATTATTACAATAATCATACTTTGTATTGATACTTCTATCAGTTCAGTTCAATTCAGTTCAGTCCAGTTGCTCAGTCGTGTCCAACTCTTTGAGACCCCATGAATCGCAGCACGCCAGGCCTCCCTGTCCATCACCAACTCCCGGAGTTCACTCAGACTCACGTCCATCAAGTCAGTGATGCCATCCAGCCATCTCATCCTCTGTTGTCCCCTTCTCCTCCTGCCCCCAATCCCTCCCAGCATCAGTCTTTTCCAATGAGTCAACTCTTCGCAAGAGGTGGCCAAAGTACTGGAGTTTCAGCTTTAGCATCATTCCTTCCAAAGAGGTACCGAAAAGAGATATGTGCCCAGGTAAATAATTAACACAGTGATGTATCATTTTACTATGATCTGTGGCTCTGACTTAATGTCTCCAAAGCAAAACTGTAGCATATTGTTGCAGGTTGGCATTCCTAAAGAGCAGACTCTGAGACAGAATTTACATCCAATAGATTTGCAAGGAAGTCTTCTCAGGGTTAAAACTAGGGGACGTGACTAAAAAGGAAGGGAAGGAAAAGAAAGGGAAGAAGTATGGTAGGGCAGAAAAAGAAGTTGGTTTTGCTTCATTCTCAGGGTAAGACAACCAACCATGTGTGGAGATTTTAAAGATAGAGTAAACTCTCAAAGCTGTCCTCACATTGGCTATTTACTGGATATGGGACATCACAGGAAGTGAACGTGATATTGAGCAGCAGTCTTCAGCTGAGGCAGTTACCCGAGGGGGCTAATAGCTTAAGGCTGTCTGCCAGCAACAGCTCCAGGAGATTGAGTAACAACTACCTGATTTATGAAGGAAGATATGGGTATTCCATCACAATGTCTACACAAAAGGACTCCTGGAGCACTACCGAAATTACCTCCTAAATGCTAATTTCAACCCTGAAAGTGAGAATATATAAGTGTACAACTTGAAAGCAATATCTAGGGTTCCAAAAGACAGAATGATGAACAAGAGACTAATTCTTCCTAATGCCTAGCCCATGTCACACAGGACATGAAGAATCCACCTTGGCCCTAAAAACAAGGAGATATAGAATCAATTTATGACTTTTACTGCCTAGATAGAAGACAGAGATGAGACATCATGAATAAATGTACATTAAACTTTTTCCCTTTTAAAACTTCCATTTCTGAAAAAATCAATCTCAGTCTTCCTATACTTGCCTTTGAACATAACTCATTCATGGAAGTATAAGAAAGCTCTGTGTGGGGTGTGAAGAAGAGAAGATATTTATTACCTTTTAAAGTCAATGGTTCAATTCTATAAGACTTTTAATTGACTGGATGGAGGGGTGAAGAAAAGAAGAATCTCAGGGATAATGTCTGTATTTTTAACTGAATGGATGCAAATCAGAGGACATGAGAATTCTACCAATGCTGTGAGAATACTTGGCTATCTCTTCTAAGCAATATTAAAGCAAATCCCTATTTCATATCATATACACAAATGAATTTTATGTAAATAGCTAAACATTAAAAATGAATAACAACTGAAAATTTTTGAGCAATCATGCACCACACATACACACACACACACCCACACACACACACGCACACATATCCTCCAGGCCACACGTATACTTCAAATGGCGAGAAATGACAGAAGAAAAAATAAAACAAAATAGATGAATAAATATGCTGGAAATGAGAAGAAAGATCTTTAGGTAAACAAAAAAATATATATGAGTAGAATTGCTAGATAAAATATAGGATGTCCAATTAAATTTGAATTCCAGATAAACAGCAAATGTCTGTTTAGTATAAGCAGGCCCTGTGGAATATTTAGGACTTTCTTATACAAAGGAACTGCTATTCTATATTTAATATTTAACACATTTGGTAATTAAATGTATTATTTGTCGTGAGTTTGAGTGAACTCCAAGAGTTGGTGATGGACAGGGAAGCCTGGTGTGCTGCAATTCATGGGGTCCAAAGAGTCAGACACAACTGAGCAACTGAACTGAACTGAACTGAAGGATATATTTGCTAAATCTGACAATCAAAATGAGTAATTATTCAATGAAAAAAAGGAAAGAAGTTTGAATAAAAGAAGGAAACTTTTTACAAAATCACATAGGAAGTAGGGAGCAACAGTTAGAACTGGACATGTAACAAGAGACTGGTTCCAAACAGGAAAAGGAGTATGTCAAGGCTGTATATTGTCACCCGGCTTATTTAACTTATATGCTGAGTACATCATGAGAAACGCTGGGCTGGAAGAAGCACAAGTTGGAATCAAGATTGCCAGTAGAAATATCAATAACCTCAGATATGCAGATGACACCCCCTTATGGCAGAAAGTGAAGAGGAACTAAAAAGCCTCTTGATGAAAGTGAAAGAGGAGAGTGAAAAAGTTGGCTTAAAGCTCAACATTCAGAAAACAAAGATTATCGCATCTGGTCCCATCACTTCATGGGAAATAGATGGGGAAACAGTGGAAACAGTGGCTGACTTTATTTTTCTGGGCTCCAAAATCACTGCAGACGACGATTGCAGCCATGAAATTAAAAGACGCTTACTCCTTGGAAGGAAAGTTATGACCAACCTAGATAGCATACTCAAAAGCAGAGACATTACTTTGCCAACAAAGGTCTATCTAGTCAAGGCTATGGTTTTTCCTGTGGTCATGTATGGATGTGAGAGTTGGACTGTGAAGAAGGCTGAGCACCGAAAAATTGATGCTTTGAACTGTGGTGTTTGAGAAGACTCTTGAGAGTCCCTTGGACTGCAAGGAGGTCCAACCAGTCCATTCTAAAGGAGATCAGTCCTGGGTGTTCATTGGAAGGACTGATGCTGACGCTGAAACTCAAATACTTTGGCCACCTCATGCGAAGAGTTGACTCATTGGAAAAGACTCTGATGCTGGGAGGGATTGGGGGCAGGAGGAGAAGGGGACGACAGAGGACAAGATGGCTGGATGGCATCACCGACTTGATGGACATGAGTTTGAGTGAACTCTGGGAGTTTGTGATGGACAGGGAGGCCTGACGTGCTGTCATTCATGGGGTTGCAAAGAGTCGGACACGACTGAGCAACTGAACTGAACTCAACTGAACTGAGGGAGCAGGAACTCATATAGGAAGTAGTATCTGTACCATCACCTTGTGTTTTACTCCAGACAATTCTCTGAGAATAAAAAAAAAAAAAGAGCAAAAAGATAGAAGGTATGAAAGAAGACTTAAGAATTATGAAAGAAATAGCTGAAACTTCTTAAAGATACCTAAGATAAAGTCCAAACGAGAAAATAGAAAGAATAAAGATAACAATAAAAAATAATTATAAATAATTAAAATTTTCCTAAAACTGAAGGAAAAGCTAACTGCTTGGACTGAAAGTTTATTCCAAGAGCCAACACATAGAGATATACACATGCACACATATGCCTACTCATTACCATCACTAAAAAAAAATCTTTCAGCCCAGAATTTTGTACTTAATCAAAATGGCATTCAAGGGACACAGCAAATTAAGACATGTTATTCAAACATTTATTTTTCATAGCTTTCTTCTGAAAAATATACTATAAGAAATTTCCTATTAAATAAAAAATCAGTCAAGAAAAAGTGTATAACGTACAGGTAATCAAGTAAATTAGTGAAATATAAGCAAAAAGTTCTAACTTGTTAGTAGCCACCTGTAAACAAAATTTCAGGTGATAATAAGCATGGGATCAAAACATACAAAGTTGTTTCTCATATTTGCAGAAGAGGATAAATAGGAATACTTGTTAATTCTAAATGTTGAAGAAAAAATGTTAGTTAAGTATGTTAGCCACTTGAGTGCAAACAATAAAAAAAAAAAATACAAAATATGTAACTTCAGAACATCTGGAGAGAAAGGTAGAATGCATAAATTCCAACCCAGGGGGGAAATCAAATATCAGTCTGATCAAGGGCAGGAAAGGAAAACAGAAAATATATATAGGCATAATTCACTGATTTAAACAGAGAAAATAAAATAAAATCTAGCTATATTCTGTATATTAGAAGCATATTTTAAAAATGTCATATTCATTATAGAAGATATTATTTTACTATTTTGTTCCCACTTCCTCTCATTTTGATCCATCTCTAAATACTCCTAAGCTAAAGTGGATAGTTTCCATATAAAGCAACTGGATCTTTCTTTTCTGTTTCTAAGGTTTTCTCCAGCACCACTGAAGCCTGTTCAGACTGTTCAGGGAAGCCCTAAAGGGCTGAGCATTTATGTTCCCCTGGGCAGACTTCAAAAACTGAAGACTGGATTGGGTGCATAAATATCCCCAACTTACTATTCCTGTGTGGGATGATTCTGAGACTCCTCACAGGATTCCCAGCAGGATGGGGCTCCAGTCGCACACAGTGGAAATCTACTTAATACATTTTTATTGGACTTTTCTCTTTCTCTGTGTGACTTAGCTCATGCCCTCCTTGGGCTTCCTGGGATCACCTCCCAAAATAAACTTACCAATACTAACTCCTTGTCTAGGGCTTTCTTTTAGGGGAACCCAAACTAAGACAGTTATTATCAAAATTGGGTGATAATAACCTCTCATATGTAGCGCACTGCAATTATTGATGCTTTCATTGATGGTGGATTAGTGAGGTACAGGTGGGCAGAGAAGCACTAGCTTAAAAAATATGAGAACAAAGGTGATTATAAAGATTGTAGAATTGGATGGTTTGGTATAGTTTCTTCAGAAGCCTTGAAGAAGACAGTAACAGACTCAAGTTCAGTTCAGTCCCTCAGTCGTGTCTGACTCTTTGTGACCCCATGAATCACAGCACGCCAGGCCTTCCTGTCTATCGCCAACTCCTGGAGTTCACCCAAACTCATGTCCATAGAGTCGGTGATGCCATCCAGCCATCTCGTCCTTGGTCATCCCCTTCTCCTCCTGCCCACAATCCCTCCCAGCATCAGTCTTTTCCAATAAGTCAACTCTTCACATGAGGTGGCCAAAGTATTGGAGTTTCAGCATCAGCATCAGTCCTTCCGATGAACACCCAGGACTGATTTCCTTTAGGATGGACTGGTTGGATCTCCTTGCAGTCCAAGGGACTCTCAAGAGTCTTCTTCAACACCACAGTTCAAAAGCATCAATTCTTTGATGCTCAGCTTTCTTCACAGTCCAACTCTCACATCCATACACGACCACTGGAAAAACCATAGCCTTGACTAGACAGACCTTTGTTGGCAAAGTAATGTCTCTCCTTTTGAGTATGCTATCTAGGTTGGTCATAACTTTCCTTCCAAGGAGTAAGCGTCTTTTAATTTCATAGCTTCAATCACCATCTGCAGTGATTTTGGAGCCCCCCAAATAAAGTCTGACACTGTTTCCACTGTTGCCCCATCTATTTCCCATGAAGTGATGGGACCAGATGCCATGATCTTCGTTTTCTGAATGTTGAGCTTTAAGCCAACTTTTTCACTCTCCACTTTCACTTTTATCAAGAGGCTTTTGAGTTCCTCTTCACTTTCTGCCATAAGGGTGGTGTTATCTGCATATCTGAGGTTATTGATATCTCCCGCCATCTTGATTCCAGCTTGTGTTTCTTCCAGCCCAGCGTTTCTCATGATGTACTCTGCATATAAGTTAAATAAACAGGGTGACAATATACAGCCTTGACATACTCCTTTTCCTATTTTGAACCAGTCTGTTAGCCCAATACAAATTCTTGGCATGGTGTTTGAGAATCAGAGAACCCCAACGGTAATATTTAAAGAACCCTTACTTTATGCAATAATAGGGCAACCTTGCTAAAAACACACAGAATTTCATACTAAGTATGTTATTGTTGTTTAGTCACTAAGTTGTGTCTGACTCTTTGAGTTTTAGTTGCATTGTAGTTTGTTGACAGGAAGGCTCTCTCCTGTGACTCAGAATATTATGTCCTGATAAGGCCACATGGGGCCAGTTTTAGCATGTTCAAGATGGCTCTTTCAAGCTTAGACACAAAGATATCCCTCAGCAAATCAGGGTGAGAATGATCCAACTGCTTTGGCAGGGTACAGATAAAGGGTCATAAGGCCCAGGAAAGTATGTTAAAATATGAATCTGTTTCTTTTAATTTAACCTTTGTGTTCTATTATTGTGCTATAAGTTAATTACTCAAGGAATGTTGCCTATAGCTTACAGTATACACAATGGCCCAGTTCAGTGAATTTTGCCTTCTGTACCTGACATACTGAAGTCGCTCAGTCGTGTCCAACTCTTTGAGACCCCACAGACTGTAGCCTAGCAGGCTCCTCTGTCCATGGGATTTTCCAGGCAATAATACTGGAGTGGATTGCCATTTCCTTCTCCAGGGGATCTTCTCAACCCAGGGCTTGAACCCGGGTCTCCCGCGTTGTAGACAGACACTTTACCATCTGAGCCCACCAGGGAAGTCCGGTCCTGTGCCTTAGTAGTAAGCTAAAATATCTGCTGTAAGTCACTTCAGTCGTGCCTGACTCTGTGTGACCCCATAGATGGCAGCCCACCAGGCTCCCCCGTCCCTGGGATTCTCCAGGCAAGAACACTGCAGTGGGCTGCCATTTCCATCTCCAATGAATGAAAGTGAAAAGTGAAGGTGAAGTCATTCAGCTGTGTCTGACTCTTAGCGACCTCATGGACTGCAGCCTATCAGGCTCCTCTGTCCATGGGATTTTCCAGGCAAGAGTAGTGGAATGGGGTGCCATTGCCACATGGACAACAGCCTTGTCTAACTCAATGAAATTATGATGTGTAAGGCCACCCATGAAAGATTGGTCATGGTGGAGAGTTCTGGCAAAACATGGTCCACTGGAGAAGGGAATGGCAAAACATTTTATTTTCTTAGGCTCCAAAATCACGGCAGATGGTGAGTGCAGCCATGAAATTAAAAGATTCTTGCTTCTTGGAAGAAAAGCCATGACCAACCTAAAGAGCATACTAAAAAGCAGAGACATTACTTTGCCAACAAAGGTCCATCTATTCAAAGCTATGGTTTTTCCAGTAGTCATGTATGGATGTGAGAGTTGGACTATGAAGAAAGCTGAGCACCAAAGAATTGATGCTTTTGAATTGTAACATTGAAGAAGACTCTGGAGAGTCCCTTAGACTTCAAGGAGATCCAACCAGTCCATCCTAAAGGAAATCAGTGCTGAATATTCATTGGAAGGACTGATGTTGAAGCTGAAACTCCAATACTTTGGCCACCTGATATGAAGAACTGACTCCTTGGAAAAGACCTGATTCTGGAAAAGATTGAGAACAGGAGGAGAAAGGGACAGGATGAGATGGCTGGATGGCATCACCAACTCAATGGACATGTGTTTGAGCAAGCTCCAGGAGTTGGTGATGGACAGGGAACCCTGGCATGCTGCAGTCTATGAGGTTACAAGGAGTTAGACATGACTGGTCAACTGAACTGAACAGACTGACTAGTGAAATAATCTGCATGATAAAACATGTGCCAGTTCTCTTTACTCTAAAATAAAATGTCTAGTGCCCAAATAACACTTTAAAAAAAATATTTTGCTAAAATCTTATGTCACCTTCCCTGCTAGAAAAATCTTTCATTTTGTACAACGCTTCAGAGTGCCTTTCAATAGTTGCTAGATGCCTAATTTATAAACCACCTCATAAAGCCAATTAGATCTTCAAATTTACTTGGTTGAATTTTCTTAACAAAGAAGAAGCAAATGATAGAATGAACAATTATAAATATGAGTAAAAGTAAAAGTGAAGTCGCTCAGTCATGTCCGACACTTTGCGACCCCATGGACTGTAGCCTACCAGGCTCCTCCGTCCAAGGGATTTTCCAGGCAATAGTACTGGAGTGGATTGCCATTTTCTTCTCCAGGGGATCTTCCCAACCCAGGGATCGAACCCAGGTCTCCCGCATTCTAGACAGACGCTTTACCATCTGAGCCACCAGATATGGTTAAAAATAATACATAGGAATTTTTTAAAATACTGTTTTTAACTCTAGAAATCTCTGCTATGATTCCAAATCTGAGCTCTCTCAACCTCCTTCTTCCTTTCCGTGAGTGATCTCACTCACTTAGGGCAAAGGGCATCTAATTTCTCCACTCCATGTAGAATTCTCTTTCAAGTATTAAGGACTGCTGGATAAAGCAAAGGAAAATAGATGCTCCTCCATTCCCTTCCCACACCCAGGGGTAATATACAAGTCTGAGAACATCCAGAATTACTGACAACAATCTCTATGGAACTTTGTCCTTGTCTTACCTTGGTCTCCTTTGAAAGTTTTCTTCACAATGCAATAAAATCAACATTACCCCTTAACATAGTTCTAAAGACAACTAAGTCTGGAACCAGTAGCAAGAAGCTCAGAAGCATAACCTGAGCAAAGGTTATGTTGTCACTTGCATTTTCTTATTTCCTTGGTGTTTGCTCATGATTAATAATAATAGCTACTTAGAAGTATTTTCCATCTGAGCAAGATGGATATCTTTAGTAAATGTGGTCTGAAACTAATGCATTTGGAAATTGATCAAGAAATCCTGCTAACTTTGCTTATTAGCACCCTTAAAATTCTCCTAGAATCTATCATTCTTTCAGTGTGAGTTTCTTCAAGGACATCTTTTGATGATTGTATAGCATAATCTGTGCTATAACTATGAGTTTTCTTTAAAAATATACAGGAAAATAGGCCCTGGCCCAAGGTTAGTTTTGCCCAAGTTTAACAACTTTATTGTTAATTCTAATTTAAGAATATTGTTGTTGCACCTCTTCTCTCCATTACTTTCTATTTTGTTTGTAAATACCTTACAATGTTATTCCTGATGTAATTATTGTAAGTATCTGAAGTGTCTTCTTATAGCAGTTTATAATGTCTTTGGGATTACTCAAAAGAATGTAGTCACTAAAATTTAAGGTTCAAAAAAGTTATCTGAATGTTTCAATTCAATATCAGGATAAATTTTTGATCAAAATATTTTAAATAAATTATAAAAGGCAAAACATAAGAGTCTAAAAGCAAAATTTATGTGTTATATATTACATATTCAGTTCAGTTCAGGTCAGTCGCTCAGTTGTGTCCGACTCTTTGAGACCCCATGATTCACAGCACTCCAGGCCTCCCTGTCCATCACCAACTCCCAAATTCACCCAAACTCACGTCCATCGAGTCAGTGATGCCATCTCACCGTCTCATCCTCTGTCATCCCCTTCTTCTCCTGCCTTCAATCTTTCCCAGCATCAGAGGCTTTTCCAATGAGTCATTTCTTTACATCAGGTGGCCAAAGTATTGGAGTTTCAGCTTCAACAGCAGTCCTTCCAATGAACACCCAGGACTAATCTCCTTTAAGATGGACTGGTTGGATCTCCTTGCAGTCCAAGGGACTCTCAAGAGTCTCCTCCAACACCACAGTTCAAAAGCATCAATTCTTCAGTGCTCAGCTTTCTTTATAGTCCAACTCTCACATCCATACATGGCTACTGGAAAAACGATAGCCTTGACTAGACAGTCCTTTGTTGACAAAGTAATGTCTCTGCTTTTGAGTATGCTATCTAGGTTGGTCATAACTCTCCTTCCAAGGAGTAAGCGTCTTTTAATTTCATGGCTGCAGTCACCATCTGCAGTGATTTGGGAGCCCAAAAAAATAAAGTCAGTCACTTTTTCCACTGTTTCCCCATCTATTTGCCATGAAGTGATGGGACTGAATGTCATGATCTTAGCTTTCTGAATGTTGAGTTTTAAGCCAACTTTTTCACTCTCCTTTTTTACTTTCATCAAGAGGCTCTTTAGCTCTTCTTCACTTTCTGCCATAAGGGTGGTGTCATCTGCATATCTGAGGTTATTGAGATTTCTCCCGGCAATCTTCGTTTCAGCTTGCACTTCATCCAGCCCAGCGTTTCTCATGATGTACTCTGCATATAAGTTAAATAAGCAGGGTGACAATATACAGCCTTGACATACTCCTTTCCCTATTTGGAACCAGTCTGTTGTTCCATGTCCAGTTCTAACTATTGCCCCTGACCTGTATACAGGTTTCTCAAGAGGCAGGTCAGGTGGTCTGGTATTCCCATTTCTTTCAGAATTTTCCACAGCTTGTTGTGATCCACACAGTCAAATTCTTTGGCATAGTCAATAAAGCAGAAATAGATGTTTTTCTGGAACTCTCTTGCTGAATGATGCTTCTCTGGTTCGATGCCTTATGGGTGAATCTAAACTTTGTCTTTACAACCCTCAGAATGTGAGAAAATAATTGCAAATGAAACAACTAATAAAGGATTAGTCTCCAAAATATCCAAGCATCTCATACAGCTTAATACCAGAAAAACAAACAATCCAATCAAAAAGAAAAAAAAAAAAGGGCAAAAGACCGAAACATACATTTCCCTAAAGAAGACAAACAGATGACCAATAAACATATGAAAAGATGCTCAGCATTGCTCATTATAGGAGAAATACAAATCAGAACTGCGATGATATATCACCTCACACCAGTCAGAATGGTCATCATCAAGAAATTTACAAACAATAAATGCTGAAGAGGATGTGGAGTAAAGGGAACCCTCCGGCACTGTTGGTGGGAATGTAAACTGATACAGCCATTGTGGAGGACAGTATGGAGTTTCATTTAAAAACTAAGAATATGTCTACCAGTCTACCATATGACCCAGCAATCCCACTACTGGGCATATACTCTGAGAAAACCACAATTCTAAAAGATACATGTACCTCAGTGTTCACTGGAGCACTATTTACAATAGCCAGGACATGAAAGCAACCTAGATGTCCACCGAAAACATGAATGGATAAAGATGTGGTGCATATAGACAATGGAATACCACTCAGCCATAAAAAGGAATTGATTTGAGTCAATTGTAGTGAGGTAGATGAAGCCAGAGCCTGGTGTACCGAGTGAAGTAAGTCAGAAAGAGAAAAACAAATATCATATATTAATGCATATGTATGGAATCTTGAAAAATTGTACTGATGAACCCATTTGCAGAGAAGGAATAGAGCTGCAGATATAGAGAATAGACTTGTGAACACAGCAGGGGAAGGAGAGGGGGGCCAAACTGAGAAAGTGACATGGACACATACACAGTATCATGTGGAATACAGAAGGCTAGTGGGAAATTGTTATATAACACAGGGAGCTCAACGTGGTGCTGTGTAATGACCTAAAGGGTGGGACTGGGGGATGGAAGGGAAACTCCAGAAGGAGAGGATCTATTTATAATTATAACTGATTTGTGTTGTTGTACAGCAGAAACCAACACAACATTGTAAAGCAATTTTCCTTCAAGTAAAAAAGAAATTTAAAAATGTTGTCTTCATAATTAATATGTTGCCAAAATTTTCTATATGAACATGTAGCATGCATATTTTAAAAACAATATCATTTAGAAAAGTATTAATAATTTAAAATATTTAAAATTTCAAATATTTTTTCTTCTTATATTTTTAAGAGTCTTACACTGAAACCACCAGCATTCACAATTACAATTTGTCAGAAATGGTAAACAGATGATAATTACATTAAAAATATCAAATTTGCTGAGACAAAAGAAACTGTGGAAGTTACTTTTCTTTTATCTTCCTTATGACAAAAGTAAGAATCAGAAAGATTATTGACTTGGTTCATGTTACATTTCAAGCTAGTGGGATATTTGAGAATCTAGCCTCCTGAGTCTCATATGAGGTTCTGTCCATTATCCTCATGAATGGTTTATGTCTCCTACTTCCTTTTATCTTGTCATCCCCACCAGATAATGAGTTTTTAAAGAGAAAACCAAGTCTCCTCCTAGTTTTATTACAATTCCCTATTCAGCAGTAACCTGAACACTAAAACTTCAAATGCATATCAATTTACCAAATATCTTTGCTTCTCCAGAAAACAAAGTGTTTTTTAAGCGATAGAGTGTATAAAGACAAGAGTGGTGGTAGTGGGACCGTTCAGAGTTGACTGCAAGCAATTCAGTATAAAACAATTTCACAAAAGCAATTCTTAAGTATTGAAAGCAATTACTAAGTTGGGAAGATCCCCTAGAGAAGGAAGTGACAACCCACTCCAGTATTCTTGCCTGGAGAATCCCATGGACAGAGGAGCCTGGCAGGCTACAGTCCATGGGGTCGAAAGAGTCAGACATGACTTAATGACTAAACCACCACCACCGAAACTTTCCCATAAATCATTAAGCATGGTGATAGAAAAAAGATAAGGTAATTTAACACAAGTCATAAAATGGTCTCCATAATGTGAATCCTGACAAATATTAGAGGTATCTTATTCTCCATGTTCATTATTTCTATGTAAGCTAAATGTCCAGAAAGGTTAGTTTATCCCCCAAGATCTAGACAGGATGTATTTGTAGCCTCATCCTATACCTGTTTATATGCAACGTCATGCCTAAGTTACATGTAAATTTCCCCAAGTACATATTACCAATGAATTAAACACAACCAGAAATGAGGTCAGGTATGGAGGCAAACCTTTGAAAATTACCTCTGACAGTATTAAGATCTTTCCATTAGCTATGTCACACTACATAGCATAAAGAAACTGGCCTAAGTTTTTTTTGTTTTTTGTTGTTTTTTTTCTGTTGTAAGCAGAGAATCTGAGAACTGGGAATTAGTAACTTCTATCCAACTTGGCCGGCAGGTAGTGAACTGTGGCCGTATAACAGAGGAATGTGCCTTATTTGCAGCTTGGAAATTTTAACTACAAACATGGAGTTCCTTGGTTTTTTCTTTCTTTTGATGATCTTTATTTTCCAAAAAAAAAACTTCCCATGTTCTTTGCAAGTTAAAGGTGCTAAGGTTATAATAAATGTTGACAAATGACCAGAATCTTGGACTACGAGAAATCTGGAATAGTAAGAAGCCTCCTGATACATATTCTGCTAGAGCAATTCAACTAAATAATGAAATCCTAAAAATACTCCTAATGACTAGCTGGCAAATCAATATCTAACTAAATCATTACAGGGTTTTCATTACATTTTTGGACACTGATCTCTACCCTCAAAATAGTAACCAATCACAAGGAAACAGATAAGCCAGCTAAACAATGAACTTTCTGAGAAAAACACTCTTGCAGCTTCGTGCTTTAAAAAATATATATATATATATTTCAAGGACTCAGAAAAATAAACATTTAATAAAAATGTTACCATCAGGTGAACTTTTTTAACTTAGTGAAATATTTAATCACAAAAAATTTTAAATTTCATATTTATGAGTCAGTGTGATCATACTGAAGTATTATATGGAACCATCATATTTCAATTCAGTCGCTCGGTCGTGTCCGACTCTGTGACCCCATGGACTTCAGCATGACAGGCATCCTTATCCATCACCAGCTCCTGAATTTACCCAAACTCATATCCTTCAGTCGGTGATGCCATCCAACCATCTCATCCTCTGTCATCACCTTCTCCTCCTGCCCTCAATCTTTCCCAGCATCACGGTCTTTTCCAATGAGTTAACTCTTCGCATCAGGTGGCCAAAGTATTGGAGTTTCAGCTTTAACATCAATCTTTCCAATGAACACCCAGGACTGATTTCCTTTAGGATGGACTTGTTGGATCGCCTTGCAATCCAAGGGATTCTCAAGAGTCTTCCCCAACACCACAATTTAAAAACATCAATTCTTCAGCACTCAGCTTTCTTTATAGTCCAACTCTCACATCCATACATGACTACTAGAAAAACTATAGCTTTGACTAGATGGACCTGTGTTGGCAAAGTAATGTATCTACTTTTTAATATGCTGTCTAGGTTGGTGATAACTTTCCTTCCAAGGAGTAAGCGTCTTAATTTCATGGCTGCAGTCACCATCTGTAGTGATTTTGGAGCCCAAAAAAATAAAGTCTGCCATGGTTTCCCATCTATTTGCCATGAAGTGATGGGACTGGATATTATGATCTTAGTTTCTGAATGTCGAGTTTTAATCCAACTTCATTCTCCTCTTTCACTTTCATCAAGAGGCTCTTTAGTTCTTCTTTATTTTTTGCCATTAGGTGGTATCATCTGCATATCTGAGGTTATTGATATTTCTCCCAGCAATCTTGATTCCAGCTTGTGCTTCATCCAGCTCAGAGTTTCTCATGATATACTCTGCATATAAGTTAAGTAAGCAGGGTGACAATATAAAGCTTGGAGGTATTCCTTTCCCTATTTGGAATCAGTCTGTTGTTCCATGTCCAGTTCTAACTGTTGCTTCCTGACCTGCATACAGGTTTCTCAAGAGGCAGGTCAGGTGGTCTCGTATTCCCATCTCTTTCATCATTTTCCACAGTTCGTTGTGATCCAGAGAGTCAAAGGCTTAGGCATAGTCAATAAAGCATAAATAAATGTTTTTCTGGAACTCTTGCTTTTTCGATGATCCAATGGGTGTTGGCAATTTGATCCCTGGTTCCTCTGCGTTTTCTAAAACCAGCTTGAACATGTGGAAGTTCATGGTTCACATACTGTTGAAGCCTGGCTTGGAGAATTTTGAGCATTACTTTACTAGCGTGTGAGATGAATGCAATTGTGCGGTAGTTTGAGCATTTTTTGACATTGCCTTTCTTTGGGATTGGAATGAAAACTAACCTTTTTCTGTCCTGTGGCCATAGCTGAGTCTTCCAAATTTGTTGGCATATTGAGTGTAGCACTTTCACAGCATCATCTTTCAGGATTTGAAATAGCTCAACTGGTATTCCATCACCTCCACCAGCTTTGTTCGTAGTGATGCTTCCTAAGGCCCACTTAATTTCACATTCCAGCATATCTGGCTCTAGGTGAGTGATCACACCATTGTGATTATCTGGGTCATGAAGATCTTATGAAGATCTTTTTGGTACAGTTCTTCTGTGTATTCTTGCCACCACTTCTTAATATCTTCTGCTTCTGTTAAGTCCATACTATGTCTGTCCTTTGTTGAGCCCATCTTTGCATGAAGTGTTCCCTTGCTATCTCTAATTTTCTTGAAGAGATCTCTAGTCTTTCCCATTCTCTTGTTTTCCTCTATTTATTTGTGCTGATCACTGAGGAAGGCTTTCTTACCCAAGTCTGCTGCACCCAGAGCCCCTGCCCCTGCAACACTCCACTGCTGACCTGTACCTCCAGGAGACACTCAAACACAATTCTGTCTCAGTTTCTGTGGGGTCTCTGGGTCCTTGTGGACACAAGGTTTGTTTGAGCTCTCTGAGCGTCTCTGGCTGGAATAAGGTGCTCATTTTTTTAATGTGCTCACTAAAAACTGCTTAATTGGTAATTCGAAAAAGAACATTCCTAGGACAGGGATGGGGGAGCCTGGTGGGCTGCTGTCTATGCGGTCACACAGCGTCAGACACGAACAACTGAAGTGACTTAGCAGCAGCAGGAAGACAGAGCCAATCCACCTGAGTCAATCTCACTTGTTCCCATCCATCCACACCATCCAAGTTCTACCCCAAAATGTGTTTCTGGTATATTCCAAAAAAGATATAATGAAATCCATTTTCTTCTGCAGGATATTTCATATGTTTCCAACTGATGGCCCCAAACTGGTCAAATCTGTCATTCTGTAAACCCATCCAGAGTTGCTTGTGATCTTTTTTTGGCATTTCATTGATTACTTGGTCATCATTTTTAGTTTATGATATTTATTTACACTGTGTCATCCTTCTTACAATGTCACATCCTAAAAGAAATCAGTCTTGAATGTTCATTGGAAGGACTGATGCTGAGGCTGAAATTCCAATACTCTGGCCACCTGATGAGAAGAACTGACTTATTTTGAAAACACCCTGATGCTGGGAAAGATTGAAGACAGGAGGAGAAGGGGACAACAGAGGATGAGATGGTTGGATGGCATCACTGACTTGACAGACATGAGTTTAAGCAAGCTCTGGGAGTTGGTGATGGACAGGGAAGCCTGATGTGCTGCAGTCCATGGGGTCACAAAGAGTCAGACACGACTGAGCAACTGGACTGAACTGAACATGTCACAGTAGAAACAGTTTGGGCACCATCTTGCAATGCCACTGTCAGAACTAATAGGGCCAATAATATTGTCTTTACCTAATTAGGTTATTTTAGGTGAAATCTAAAATGTGGGAAAACAGATATAGGGATTTGACTCTGAGGGCAGAACTGGGCTTCTGCTCCCAAAGCTAAGGCACCTTGGGGAAGATTTTCAATTCTAACCCATTCTCCTGGGCTTAATAAAAATTCTTCTCATGAATTTAATACTCCTCACCAAATATTATGGATTCTTCCTCTCTGACACATTATAAGAAAATTAGAACTAGATTCATTAGCAAGTATTAAGGCTTGCACTCCACTTATTTATCTCTCACTAAATAAGAATGGTATTTTTTTTTATTCCTTTACTTTCAGTTTAAAAAGTCATAGGGCTTTTTGCTGTCTCACATACAGGGTTATCGTTGATGTATGGCAAAACCAATACAGTATTGTAAAGTAATTAGCCTCCAATTAAAATAAATAAATTTAAATTAAAAAATAAATGTAAAAAGTCATAGGTTTTATTTGAGGTGAAAAAGAACTCTAGTTTTGTATCATTCAAGCTAAGAGATTAAAAAACAATATGTTTACTAGTGATTTTACTAAATCTAATTATGCTGTTAACATTTTTTAGGATAATCAATTTGAAGTAGCAGTAATCATTTATCTGTTCAGTATAGAATTGATATGCACTTATTATGAAAACTCAGAAATACATAGAACATACAGAGAAAAGCATAAATGTAAATAAACAGCAAAAAAATTCCAAATACCAAAAGCCAATAAAGATAGCTATTGCAAATACTGTCAGCCTTTTTTAAAATTCTAAGCACTTATATTTCTAATAAGACAAATTCCTAGACCAACTATATATTTTCACTTCTGACATTTCTGCTTTTTACCTATGTGAAGTTTATAAGGATCACTGCATTTATCTCATGGTATACTTGGATTAATTTGCATTTCCAAAAGAAATTTTATGTCTCCATTTTTTTAACTTTCTTTTTCTTTCCTTTTTTTAATTCTTCCAGTTCTATTGAGATATAATTTATGTATAGCATTGTATAAGTTTAAGGTATATGGCATTTTGATTCACCTTCATACATCATATATCATGAGATGACTATCACAATAAATTTAGTGCATATCATGTAATGTTATGTAGCTACAAAATTTAAAGATAGATGCAAAATTAAAGAAACAAAAAAATCTGATGAGAGCTCTTGTGATTTACTCCCTCAACTTTCATTTACAACATACAGCAAGGTTAATTATATTTGTCATGCTGTATTCATGTCTCTGTTTTTATCTAAGTCTCTCAAGAAGATTGATAATTATTAGATTTTGTGTGTGTCTGTGTCTTTGTGTGTGTAATTCAATTCATAGTCAATAAAGCTTCTAATGCACCTCTTAGAAAGAGAAGCTAAGGAGTGAAGTTTACACCGGATTGCTTCCTGTACCACTTCATTCATCTGCTTCTACAAGAGAGCTACTAATGGATCAGGGACCCAGAAAAGCCAATCAGCCTGTGGCAGCAATCCAGTCCTCCTTCTCAGTGCTTTCTGCATGTGTTTGAGCAGCTGAGGAAAGCATCCAGGAGTTTCCGTCTTTCAACCAACCATCTAACAAAGGTTTGGCAAGGTTTATGTTTTATGAAATTGTACACAAGATAGTGTCCAGATCACACACATTTCAGTTCAGTCACTCAGTCATGTCCGACTCTTTGCGATCCCATGGACTGTAGCATGCGAGGTTTCCTGGTCCATCACCAACCCCCGGAGCCTACTCAAACTCATATCCTTTCAGTCAGTGATGCCATCCAACCATCTCATCCTCTGTCAACTCCTTCTCCTCCTGCCTTCAATCTTTCCCAGCATCAGGGTCTTTTCTAATGAGTTGGTTCTTTGCATCAGGTGGCCAAAGTATTGGAGTTTGAGCTTCATCATCAGTCCTTCCAATGAATATTCAGGACTGATTTCCTTTAGGATTGCATGGTTGGATCTCCTTGCAATTCAAGGGACTCTCAAGAGTCTTCTCCAGCACCACAGTTTAAAAGCATCAATTCTTCAGTGCCAGCTTTCTTTATAGTCCAACTCTCACATCTATACATGACTGCTGGAAAAAGATCACACAAGGGGTACAAATTAAATTATATGTACTATGTAGGTAAGGAAGTAAAATGATCTTTGGCTTATTGTCTATAACATAAAATACAACTCATTCTCCACAAAATATCATCATGATCACTTAAGGTACAGCATTTAATAGTTTAATAGTATATCAATACAAATAAACTGTACTGTTTTGGCTTAACATAGAATCATTCTTACTGGACTCCACCACAGTGTCTTTCATCAATCAATCCAAAGAAATATTATTTTTTAAAGTCATATTAAAAAGCAGAGACATTACTCTGTTGACAAAGGTCAGTCAATCAAAGCTATGGTTTCTCCAGTACTCATGTATGGATGTGAGAGTTGTACCTTAAAGTTGAGGGCTGAAGAATGGATGCTTTTGAACTATGGTGTTGGAGAAGACTCTTGAGAATCACTTGGACTGCAAGGAGATAAAACCAGGCCATCTTAAAGGAAATCAGTCCTTTCCAATTAATATTCATTGGAAAGATTGATGCTGAAGCTGAAGCTCCAATACTTCAGCCACCTGATATGAAGAACTGACTCATTGGAAAAGACCCTGATGCTGGGAAAGACTGAAAGCAGGAGGAGAAGGGATTGACAGAGGATGAGATGGTTGGATGACATCACCATCTCAATGGATACAAGTTTGAGAAAGCTCTGGGAGTTGGTGATAGATGGGAAGCCTGGCGTGCTGCAGTCCACTGGATCACAAAGAGCTGGACATGACTGGGCGACTGAACTGAAAGTCATATCACATGCATTATTGTATTTATTATAAGGCTTTAGTTGAGTATATTATCTATTATAATATCAAAGTATCATTTTATATCATGCACTGTCCAAAGGATTTCATAGAAGAAATTTGTTTCAAGTTTCAGTTCCAGAAATGCCTATCTTCTCATTGAGAGTAGGCTTGAATTTATCTTGCTATGTAATGAAATTATATAGAATTATGATTTGCACTTCTATCTGGCTTTAAGTAATTAGAGCTAAATATAGCTAAATGTATAGCCCATCTCTAATAGCTATGTGGGACCTATGCTGTGCATTTCAGACAATGTCATGAATTCCAGTTTTTGTTATCTTCCTATCATTTTTAAAATTTAATTAATTTATCAGCTCTTTATTTTAACTATTTTCATGGTTTCCACTATTTTAAGCAGCTTCAATTTCTTTGTGAAACAAATATAAGTTAATAATGTTTACTTGATCAGGCCTGATGCTTTTAAAGGAAATTCTGTTACTATTTTATCTGTTTTTATCTAACTCCTTTAATGATATATGTGTCTGTGCACATGTGAATTTGAATACTCTTTGAGTTTGTACAAGAATAAACACACTCAAAGCTCTTTTAATAGCATTGTCCTAATCTGCAATTTCTATTGAATTAGGAACGAAGAAAAAAATGTTCAAAATCCTTTATTTTTCATTTAGTTCATATACTCATAAGGATTTTTCAAGCAAATGTAACAAACAAGATAAATAAATAGATTTCTAAAGGGAGTTCAAATTAATAAGCCATAAGCAGCTTCACTAATCCAGTATAGAAAATTAGTTCTTAAAAAATCTCTTGGTAATCCACTTTCAAACCTCTCCAGTTTGTTCAATAACAATATAAGTTTATAGAGGTTCCAGAGTAAGTAACCTCTCTGTACCATGGTTTCAATGTTCAGCTTATAATTAAGCACTTGAAATGCTTGGGAATATACTTTTCAAGGTATCAACAAACTGTATAATTTATTTCTCTCTCCTTCAGATAAATATTATGAATGTGTCAGCACGAGCCATAGACTTCTACAATGCAGTATGCATAGTGGGTTAGTCAGCATTATCTTCACTCGGTTCTGCTTAGGAGACAAAATTGAGATTATATAAATTAAAATACTTTATCATTTTTTGATTCTCTTACTTTATTTTGTATGCTTAAAAATGTAGCTGTTTCTTCAAAAGTAAAATCAAGGACAGATTTTTACTCTGTGAATGATATAAGCGTTCATAAAAGTATAAAGGTAATGTTCCATTCATGTAGGAGAACATGATATTAAAAGTGAAACTAATGCAAGCAATATGGCAGAACTTATAATATTTTCAAGAGAGAAACATCTTCAGAAGTGAGATAATTTGGCCCCTTTGTTTTGTAGGTGATGCTATTAGCCAGGAAGCTGAGTAATTTCCCTAGTCACAAATAAACTATGAATGTCTTGAGGCATGTAACTTGAAGGACAGAGGGTATTTTCAAGCATGTCTGGATACAGAGAATAAAAGACCTCACAAGGACTCTGGCTTATCCATTATGTTCTCTGTATTGCTATACCATGGTAAAATTCTCAGCTCTCCTCCACATGATGGAAAGATGGCTGCCTACACTTTTTAGCTTATACATCATCCTAAACACAATGTCAGTGTTGTTGGGGAATACTTTATTTCCAGTAGTTTCAACAAAAGTCCTAAATACAGGCTCTAGGACTCAGATTGCATCACCTGCTCACCTTTAAATTAACCCCTGGGATATGATGCTTTAGTTTCTCAAGCCTATGCCCCATGGCCATAGGGTTTGAAGCAACTTCACTCAAATCACATTAGAATATGCATGAGGAAAGATTGGTTTTGTCAGAAGACATGAAAATGAGTACTGTGCTTAGTTGTTCAGTTGTGTCTGATTCTTTGCTGGCCCATTGACTGTAGCCTGCCAGGCTCCTCTGTCCATGGGAATTCTCCAGGCAAGAATACTGAAGTGGGTTGCCATGCCTTCCTGCAGAGGATTTTCCCAACCTGGGGATCAAACCTAGGTCTCTCACATTGCAGGCAGATTCTTTACAATCTGAGCCATCAGTACTGGGCATGTTAAAAATGACAGATGCTCACTGCAGTGCGCTTGTTAAACAGACAGAAAAGTTTGAGGACCGTTTCCTTTCTGATTCTTCCTCTTTATTCCTCATAAGAAGTTGTTATGAATTATTTTCTACTAAGCTGACAGGAAGGAGTACACTCAAATAGTAGGTAGAATCACAATGTGGTACTAGATTTTGCATGGACATGTTTCTCTTCTATCTCTCTATCCAAGGGACAGAAATGCTAAGTGGTAGATCTGCTTTCAAAATGCAGAAAGATTTCTCAGGCTTCCTCTCAATTTCTCTCTAGTCCATTTTTCCTGTGCTAACTTAATTCACAATGGTAAGAGCCAAGCAAAGCTTTTGATGTTAAGGAGGGAAAGTCTGGGGAAAAGAGTGCAGTTTTTATTAGAATTAGTACTTAAGCTGGTAAAGAATCCACCTGCAATGCAGGAGACCTGGGTTCTATCCCTGGGTTGGGTAGACCCCCTGGAGAAGGGAAAGGCTACTCTTCTCCCAGTATTCTGGCCTGGAGAATTCCATGGACTGTATAATCCATGGGGTTGCAAAGAGTCAGACACGACTGAGCGACTTTCATTTTCAGTTCACTTTTTTCCTCATTTGCTTTGACCAGTGAATACTGTATGTGCTGCATCTAATCAGATGCTTACTGGCTGATGTGTTTGGCTTGTGGTTTTGGGCTCCTGTCATCTGTCATCAGAAGATCTTGCCTACATCTCAGAATGAAAGATATGTGGAACAGATATGAAACTGACTTGCAGACTGAAAAACAGCCACCCCAGTCAACTCCCAGACCCATATTCATTGTAAGGCTCTCACTGTAAGTCACTGGGGTTGTTGGGCTGTTTGTTAGGCAGATCTATCACCCCAAAGTGACTAAAACAACACATTATAGAAGCTGTCTACATTATGATTTATGCCAGAGACAAATCTAAGAAAAATGTTATTTTAAAACTTTAGAGCCAAGATTCAAATGGTCTCTTTTCAGAGTACTATTATAATATTAAAATAATTTTTTTTGAGTTAATATACACATTTATTGGTAAAGTAAGGGTTTTTTTTTTAATTTTATTTTATTTTTAAACTTTACATAACTGTATTAGTTTTGCCAACTAAGGTGGAGGGTTCAGGATGGGGAACACATGTATACCTGTGGCGGATTCATTTTGATATTTGGCAAAACTAAAATAATTTTTTTAAGTCTAAAAGCCAAAGTAAGATTAAATTAACTCAAGATTAAATTAAACACTCACTTATTTGTGTATTTCCTACATTTTGAAGTTGATATTGAAGTAAATGCAGGATTTTTAATAATACCCTTCCCTCCTTTTTTCCTCATATACTTCACACATCAAATATTATAGTCTCTGGAAACCCACACACTTCATCCTAATCTGTCTTTAATCCTTAATCTATACTCTGTTTCTTTTCTTTCTTTTTTTTTTTTTTTAACGTCAGACGGGTAATGTGCCAGTGTCCTAACAAGGTTTAGTGGGGAGGCACATGTCACGCAATAGAGTGAACATCCAATCATCACACTCTCTTTTCTTTCTTAATTGACAAAGTATCAAATAAAATGTTTTGGCAAACAAGGATCTCCCTGCAAAACTAGGTGGGAGATACTAAGCCAAATCAGACAAATCAGAATTCTCTTTCACAGGGAGAGAAAACTGATAGACTTTTTCCTATGTTATGCTTGGGAACTACTTGGGAAGAAGTGATTAGTCAGAGCCAGTATTTGGGTATATTTGCTCCCTCAATCCTGTTCATGTCAGTAGCCAAATGTCGTTTTAATATGAAAAATTTCATTTTATTCTCATTTTGTTTGTATGTCCTTGTATTTTATTGAATTTTTAATTCTGGAAGAAAGGTAGTTTTATTTCAAGAAATTAAATAGTCCAGATTTATAAAAAAGAAAATGTTCAGTTCAGTTCAGTTGCTCAGTTGTGTCCAACTCTTTGCTACCCCATGAATCGCAGCACGCCAGGCCTCCCTGTCCATCCATCACCAACTCCCGGAGTTCACTCAGACTCACATCCATCGAGTCAGTGATGCCATCCAGCCATCTCATCCTCTGTCGTCCCCTTCTCCTCCTGCCCCCAATCCCTCCCAGCATCAGAGTCTTTTCCAATGAGTCAACTCTTCTCATGAGGTGGCCAAAGTACTGGAGTTTCAGCTTTAGCATCATTCCTTCCAAAGAAATCCCAGGGCTGATCTCCTTTAGAATGGACTGGTTGGATCTCCTTGCAGTCCAAGGGACTCTCAAGAGTCTTCTCCAACACCACAGTTCAAAAGCATCAATTCTTCGGTGCTCAGCTTTCTTCACAGTCCAACTCTCATATCCATACATGACCATTGGAAAAACCATAGCCTTGACTAGAGGACCTTTGTTGGCAAAGTAATGTCTCTGCTTTTCAATATGCTATCTAGGTTGGTCATAACTTTCCTTCCAAGGAGTAAGCGTCTTTTAATTGTGTCTTTTAACTTCACACCTCCAGTTCCACTATCTCTGAAGTAATCGGGGCCCAGTGTTAAGAGTATGCATTTTGAAATATTTATCTATATAAATATCTCATGATTATCTACTTTTTTCCTATAGAAATGAACTCATAGACTTTCATCTAAGAAGTGCTTTCTTTTCTTCCATATAATAAATAAATGCCATTTATTTTACCATTATAGAGTAGAGCAAAGTTAATGGGGGAGGATGTGTAATCTTATAGGCAAGATAGAATGAATTATTTGAGTCAACTATATAATTTGCCATATGGTCTTTAGTAATGTGTGTGCTTATGTGCTTCTGTTGAGATCTTTGCTCTTTTGATTCTTTTCCTTTATTGCTTCAGAACTTCCTGATTCCTCAACAAATCTCTGGGACAAAATGATTGTATGCTGAACACAGGTCAGAAATATTGAGCAGAATAGGTAACTTATTTTGTGATATGCATTCAGAAATTTAGAAAAACTCAGCAATCACTTCAAATTCCTCTGAAATTGCTTGCTAACATTTCTTTGTCTTAAAGTAACTTTAAATAACACTGAGAGGGCTAACATACTGTCTCATTAGAATTTTACATATTATCTTTAATACTTTTGTCAAATTGTGCACGAGAGTAATTTTTATGTAGAAAAAATGAGTTAAACAGTAATCTCAAATTATATATTAAACTAACTAAAATCTAAAAATGCCTCAAGGAAGATTGAGTAAGTAAGGGCAAATTCAACTAAATTAACTTCATAAAAAGGGAGACATAAACAGATAATTTTACGTTGATATTTTGGAAAGCAAATACACTTCAATATGTTGTATCAGGCAAGGGCCTAAGGTACTTGAAATATTCAAATCATGCTTTATCCTTCAGCCTGAGAATAGATGGCAGAATAAGCCAAAATAGAGTATACTTTAATCTTTCAGATTCAGTCAAATTTCATGGTTGACAGAGCCAAATTTTGTGAGCCTTTCCCCTAGATGCAGGACTCTGGGAGTCACCACTTTCCTTTCCAAGAGAAAGAAAGCAGTTAAGTATAGCAAAAAGCAGAGCATCTGAGTTCCCGTTAGAATGTAGGTACATTTCAAAACAACCATTCTTTAACTGATGATTGTGAAACAGACCCCAGCAATGAATGTAAAATCATTCTTTGTGTCATAAAGTACTTGACAAATGAACCATCTTAAGAATATGCCTATTTTTTAAATAAAATAAAAAATGTTTAACTGTGATGAGATCCTGATTCTAAGCCAAAAAAAAAAAATTCTTGGAGAACGAACACCTTAGCTTATCTTAAGCAAAAACATTAGCTTTATGGATTTTTATTTCCCTTTGACCAGTTCCCCACAGCCTGGAAGTGCCACTGCAGAAAGATCTAAGTGGATCTAACTAACATTTTCCTTCCACATCCAGGCAGAAATCACTATAATTGCACACTTGTCTTTCTGACTTGAACTTTATTTTTTCAGAGACATTTCCCTAATCATAAAAAAATGATCTCTTAAAGTCATAGGGAAGTACTGTGCAATTGATACTGTGAAATCTAGCAACAGAGGGAAAGCCTAACATTTGACGTGTCCCAGGATTTTAAATAACTTGAGTGATAGATTACTCTCCAAAAGTAACAATAAAATGGGTAAAACATAACTAAAAAGGAAAATTTTAAACATACTTTCTAATAGTTCACATAGGATTATCAAACATCAAAGTTAAGAAAATATGGCCCTATAATTATATAGGGTATTCATTAAAATGGGATATAGTTGGTATTAAAACAGACTATAAAAGGAAAGTTCAATGCCTGACCCTGATGCTGGGAAGGATTGAAGGCAGGAGGAGAAGGGGATGACAGAGCATGAGATAGTTGGATGGCATCATCAATTCAATGGGCATGAGCATGAGTAAACTCCAGGAGATGTTGAAGGACAGGGAAACATGGCATGCTGCAGTCCATGGGGTCGTGAAGAGTTGGACACAAATGACCAACAACAATATTATTGAATAATCTGAAATCAGTGATATTAAAAAAAGCCAATGATCATTTTTTATGGCCATCCTTAAAACTGCTGCTGCTGCTGCTAAGACGCTTCAGTCATGTCCGACTCTGTGTGACCCCAGAGACGGCAGCCCACCAGGCTCCCCCGTCCCTGGGATTCTCCAGGCAAGAACACTGGAGTGGGTTGCTATTTCCTTCTCCAATGTGTGAAAGTGAAGTCACTCAGTCGTGTACGACTCTTAGCGACCCCATGGACTGCAGCCTACCAGGCTACTCCATCCTTGGGATTTTCCAGGCAGGAGTACTGGAGTGGGGTGCCATTGCATTCTCCATCCTTAAAACTAGCTCTGCCAAATTATTTTTCTGGTAGTAAAAATCCATTCTGATCTCATATCAAGGCATTAGTATTTCATTTACACCCTTAAGCTCTCTTGCTCCCTCTGCTTGAGCCTGTCTCAGGCTCAGAAATCTTTAATCTGAGAGAGGCCACGATTGGATTTTCACTATTTCCCCATTTTATTCTCCTCCCCTTTCTCCTTGACTCATTTTGCTGACTTTTGGGTTAGAGACAGGAAAGAACAGCAATTTGGTATGTGTAAAATAAAGAAATAAAATAGGTTACCTATATTTGAACACCTGAGTAAATTCTAATTTTTCCCTCATTTATTCAAATAAAAATGAGTTTAGAAAAGAAAGGGAAATGTCAAATGGCAGTTTTACTTATCTGACATTTTTTCTAGGGTTCTTGTCATGACAGCAGATTTCAAACCACTGAATGCTACATGTGTGCCATATAGTTTGATCTTACATGCAATCTCTTGTCCAGCAAACAGATCTTAATAAAAATACATTGATGAGGACTTCATAGGTCAGTTGAGATAAAAGTGAAAAAGTCACGAATAGCTAGAACTTTTGTTTCTGCACCAAATATTTCTTCTGAGCTTCAGGCTCAACTTCAACTCTATTTTATTATTGTATGAATAAGACAGACCAAGATTCCTGACTTCACAAAATATACATTCTGCTGAGTGATAACAGACAATAAATACTAAATGTAAACAATTACATATTGTAGAGTGTGTTCAAACTTGTGAGATGTAATAGAGGAAAAGGAAAACATAAGTCAGGTCTAAAGGGGATACAGAATGTGCAAATCACGGGGGAGGGTTTGGTCAGCAGATTGCAATGTTAAATAGGATGGTCAAGGTAGACTCATTGAGAAAGTAATATCTGGGCAAGACTGGAAGCAGGTGAGGGAGTGAGCCAAATGGAAGAAGTAACAGCTGATGCAAAATTCCTAAAGTTGGAGCTCACTCAAGTAAGAGCAAAAATGCCTGGTGGCTTGAAGCTCAGTGACTGAGAGGGGAATATGAGATGCTATGTTCCTAAAGCTAGGGTGCCAGTGAGGTGTCACATCAGGCAGCATCTCTTCAGTCACTGGAACACTTTGACGTTTTATTCGTGAAATGAGATAGATCACATGAGCTGATTTAGTTTTGAAAAGATCACTCTGCCTAATCTGTTGAGAAAAGACAGGGTATAGCGAGGGACCTTGGATCAGTGTAGACTAAATTCAGTACTGTGGTAGCACGCAACCCTAAAATTTCAGAGGCTTAAAAAACCAACGAAAAATGAAAAGTTTCTTTCTCACTCACATCACATAGCCATTGGGCTAAACTGTGGCTCTGCTCCAACATTGCCTTCTCTATGGGATCAGGCTGACAGAATAGTTGCTATCTGGGACAATGCCAGCCACATAGCAAAGGCAAAAGAGAGACAGGCTGACCAAGATCCATCTCTCAAAGCTCCTGCTCACAAGTGTACTCTCTAGATTACTTCCAAACCCATCTCATTGACCACTGCAAGTCATGGGGTCAAATCTGACCTCAGAAGACAAGAAATCTATAATCCTTCCACCAAAAGGAGAAAAATCTCAAGTCACACAACTATTTTGAATAATAATATGATTTTCCAAAGTGAATGAGAGGAAAATAAAGGGAGATTACCTAGAAGGTTATTTCTATGCTTTATGTAAGAGATGAAAATTACTATTTCTATATCAGTTACCTATCAAACAATGAAATCTGGAAGTTTCCAAGGGTATTATATAGAAACAAGCTGGAGACATGACAAAGAAGAAAGACCTATAACAGAAAATATTTAAGATCAAGAATGGTATGGAGGAAACTCACTGAGGGAAAAAAAAAAAAAAACTGACAAAAAAAAAAAAAAACAGCCACAAATCACAGAAGTATTATAAATATTAACTTATATCTAAACATTTCAGATACACAACTCATTTTCATTAGTACTTATAACTAAAATTCTCTAGGAAAGATTCCAAATAAATTTATTTCTAGTGAAGAAAATGTGGTGACCTAAGTATTGCTTTCTGTAGACTTAACCGACCTTGTAATTCAGAAGGAACAGTTTCTCAATAACATGCCAATTTTGCCTCTTTTATTCAATTTGCTTTGTTATCTTAACTTGACAGCAGGATCTCTCTGTTAAATCAGATATTTCATTATCCCCAGTTTCACTACGTGTTGTTGAGTAAGCTAGAAAGGTGACAAAATTCAATTTATACTTCCTGTTCCTACTCTTACATCTTTCCTTTGTAGATCCTTCTGCACAATAGTGAATCCCAAAGTTTAACATAACTATAACCTTTCTTTTATCCACCACAATTGGTTTATTCATTTATGTTTATTCCTAACATGCTCCAGGGAATATGCTAGATAATAGGGATACTAACATCAAAAGAACTACTTCTGTGCATGAGGTTCTTAAATTCCAGGGATAAAGATAAACTGGATTTATTGAGGTTATTGCTTGTTTGGAGGAATATGTGATGTGCAAAGATAACAGAGAAAGGAAAGTCAAACTCCACATAAGGAGACTTCAAAAAGAAGAGATGCTTTAGTTAAGTCAGTGTAAAGAAAGGGTGATAATTTTTTTTTTTAATGCAGTAAACAGAATTTCAAGCAGAAAGAAAGGCATATAAAAAGACGTGATAAAGTTAAAAAAAAAGTATTTGAATAATAGAAACAAATGGATGAAAATATGGAAAAGGGCATTGCAGGAAGATACAAATGAACAGATAAAGAGATGAGATCACAGAGAAGCTATTATGTCAAGATTAAATACCAAACAAGGAGGGACTGAAGAGAGTCAAGGAAGAAAATAACATCATTTAATGTTCATGGCAGTTAATGATTGCTTTCAATAAATGATCATTATTTTTATCACTGTTTGTGAAACACAGGAAAACATCTCTGCACTGAATAGTCATTCATGGAAGTCTGTGCTGTCATTCAAAAAGCAAACCAGGTCCTGAGGCCCACCAGAACTCTGGTCTTTACAATTTTAGAACTAGAGTTTTTCTCTGTTGCCTTCTACTCTCAGAATTTCATGGCACACCTCTCAGCATCTTTATCTTAATTTCACAGTTCTGCAGCAATGGTTCTCAAAACTTTTGGTCTCAGGATTTTAAGACTTTAAAATTCAGCAAGTACTCTGAAGAAATTTTGTCTGTATGGGTTAACTATATCTGAAAATAAAACGTTTTAAAATATTTGCTTATTAGTCTATTTAAAATATCAGTAAAAATGCCATTGCTACTAGCTAGTCAAGATGGTTTTATTAGGTAGTTAGAATAGGAAACAGGAGTCCAAAATGGCGGTGGCTAAAAGACAAGGCAGGGAAAGCCCGTGAAAATAGAACAAAGGAAGGTCAAAAGAAGGTCCAAGAACAAACAGCACTCCTGGCTAAGCCCAATTTGCATAGGGCAGGCCCAGGGGGAGGAAAAAAACATATAAAAGAAGGAGCTACAGCGCTTTCTCTCTCTCCCCCACGTGTGTGTGCTCTTTCCCTCTCTCCTTCTCCCTCTTTCTCCCCCTCACACTGGCTCACTCCTCCACTGTCTTCTCTTTGCGTCTTTGGGTTGGCATGCCCTCAAGCTTCGAGGATGGATTCTCCTGCTATCTTCTAAATAAAATAGACCTGTAACACTGATTTGTCTAAGAGCTATAACGTGGTTTGTCCACGACCCGAGAGCTGTGACGCGCCGAGGGCTTTAATGTCCATCACTCCAAATCTTTGTTGTGATGAGACAGAACTGAGGAGAATACACTAGCCTGACAGTTTTATTTTATTTATTTATTTTTTAGTGGTCTTTTTTTTTTTTTTTTTGGCTGCACACCCAAACCCTCAGCAGTGAGAGCTGGAGTTCTAATCACTGAACTGCCAGGGAATTCCCAGGAGTGCTTTTATACTTTTACAAGTTTCATTAATGTCTTGCTTGATGAGCAGATTCTTTCATCTGCTTTCAGTCAGCTGCAACATGGTTGGTTGAAGTTCATGAAGATAATGTCCTCACACACATACATATTGCTAGAAAATGTAAAACCCTTTCATATAATGGTGAATAATCTTTCATAATAATATGTCCAAACTCAGTAAATGGTTTCACAAACTTTGTTGTGATGTGCAATCTGAAAACATGTCAATGCACTTTTTGCACTGTTACATTAAAATCTCTTAATTTATCTTTCATTTAATGAGTTTTTGCCCTTGCAAGATTTTGTTACCTCTTCCATTGGTCATTTGTAAAATATTTGTTCCTTGAGTTAGGCAGATATTTCAAATTTGGGCACATATATTATACTATATATTAAAAAACCACATATTTGATAATATCTCATCAGAAAATCTCAAGTATTGTAATTTTCCAAGCTTACAGTGGAAGATGCAAATTTCCCAAAATTATTGTTTTTCTTTGAAAATTTAATTTTTTATTAAATACTTTTATTTAAGAAAATTTATACCAAATATCTGAATTAGAATAACTACTTTCTCTGTTAGCCATTTCTGAAATGAAAATGGTGTTTCATGAAAAAAAAGAAAAATTAGCTAGTTCAGCTCAGAACTGAATCACTCCAGGGTTTTTCCTTGAGATAACCACCACACTTCAGTGTATGCCTCATGCATACTTCCTATTTCATCTTATACACTATTTTAATCTTTTTTCTATTAGGTTGCCTTCCTTTTTTTAATGATATGTATGAGTAATTTGTATTCTCTTCATTGGATACAAAAAGTTTCTTCACTGAATCTATGTATTGCAAATATCTTCTTTTACTCCACAGCTTGCCTTTCCACTCTTTAAACAATATCTTCTAATAAGCTTAAGTTTTGAATTTTCAATTAGTTTATGATTTTTTTCCTTCCATGGTTACTGATTTTCTGTCCCATTTAAGAAATCTAATTCTATCCCAAGGTCATAAGGATACTTTCCTATGTTTACTTCTCAAAAATGTTTTCTAATTTTAAGTTTAAGTGTTTTATATGTTTAAGTGGCTTCATTTTAGGTATGTTAAATATTCTGATGCTATGACAAGGACATATAATTTTCTCACTTTCTATATTTTATTATGTCTATATAAGAATACAATTGAGTTTTATATATCTCTGTATCCAGCAACTTTGAATCATTAACAATAATTCCTATAGTTTTGCTGTAGAGTTTTTAAAACTTTTCCATATACAATTATGTCACATTCAGATAATGACAGTTTTCCATTATTTTATCCAAATTATAAATTTTATTTGCCACTTCTCATTTTACTGAATGGGAACTCTAAGACAGGACTGAATGGAAGAAATGTTAATGGGCATAATTAATAAGATTTTTCTTATAACTATATTTTTATTTACAGTTTTAATATAAATTTATGGTTTTATTGGAACTATAATCAGAGATTATGGCCTATAAGATCTCTTCTGCAAGACTAAAGATGTAATGTAGATAATAGACAGAAGAGTACAGAAAGAAAGAGCCAATGATTTGAAAATAACTCTGCTGTTTACAAAGGCAACTACTGGGATCCTTTACCCAAGCTGGACATGTCTTTAAAAACTTAGAGCTATGCTAGGTAAAACAGAAAGCTCATACTAGAATATATCTCCATTCCCTGAAGAGAAAACAAATAAACACACAAAATAGCTACATGTATGACTTGAAAGAGATGTCTTATACCGAATAAATCCCTGCTTGGACTCTCCATCTGCATCCCAAGATTCAAACATTTTCTCACACTACCAACAGATCATCACAACCAAAGGATGAATGCCTATTTTTATCTGGAAAGGATCAGCAGACATTAAGACAATAGCAAATACAGCCATGTACATACAATTTTATATACTAATAAACCTGTAGATGCAATTTCTCAAATGTTGGTCAAAGAACAAGAAATTTAAATAGTAATAAATATTACCATGTTGTTTTCCCAAAATGTTAGAGCAATTTATTCTGACCAACAAGTATCTCAGTATTTATATTTTCAAATATTTTAAGTTTTCTAATCTTACAGATAAAATAATGATATTCCATTTTTGCTTTAATTTGCATTTTCCCAACCACTGAGGTTGATCATGTTTTTATATATTTATTGCTCATATGCTTTTTCTCTTATGTGAATTATCTATTTACATTTCATTTCTATGTTTATATTTAACAACAAATTTATAGAACTTTGTTTTAAAAGACATTAATCTTTTGCCATATGGATTCCCTTTGTCTACAGACTTTGTTAATCCTCTGCTTTTTTTAAATAAGTAGTCAAACAAGTAAATCTCTTGCATGTGTCCTGAGCATACATTCTTAAGAAGATCTTCTCACTCTTAAAGTGACAAAACACTCTCGTTTGTTTTCTTTGACTGTAATATATTGCAGTCTTTATATTAAAATCCTTAGTATATCAGTATTCCATTTTGCCCATGAGAGTGGCAGGGGATAAATGTTGTCATTTTATAATTGTGAAGTCTAGGACTTAGAGGTTATATAAGAGGGCATATAAAAACAAAAACAGAAACAAAAAATGATTGGTGGTGGGGAAGAAAACCATACTAAAGGATCATTGTGTTTATCTTACTGTGTTGGCAGTTTAATTTTTTCTTAAATTTAGTCAGCAGTCTTTTCCTCAAGGGCTTCCCTGGTGGCTCAGATGGTAAAGAATACACCCGCAATGTGAGAGACCTGGGTTCTATCCCCAGGTTGGGAAAATCCCCCACAGGAGGGCATGGCAACCCACTCCAGTATTCTTGCATGGAGAATCCCTATGGACAGAGGAGCCAGGTGGGCTACAATCCATGGGGTTGCAAAGAGTTGGACGTGACTGAAGAACTAAACCAGGCAGCCAGCTTTTCCTCAGAATGGAGTAGGTGAGAGTTTGTAGTGCTTACATATAGCAAATGCATGCATGTTCTACCTACAATTTATTGGGTTATTAAATACCATATTCTACTGGGAGAATGCATTGGGAGAAATGTTTGAGGTCATGAGAAAGGTTGAAAAAGGTCAGGCGCATCACTGGTGGCAGCCTCTTCCCTCTCGGTCATTTCAAAAGTAAAATCATAAAACTGAGTGCCATACAAACAAGAGCTCTCCTGAGTTCTAGTTAAATGAGCATGAGGATATGTTTGTCAGCTTAGATAATAGAAAAAAATGTAATATAAACACCTTTCAGTTCAGTTCAGTTGCTCAGTCATGTCCAACTCTTTGTGACCCCATGAATCGCAGCACGCCAGGCCTCCCTGATGTGAGTTTACTCAAACTCATGTCCATCGAGTCGGTGATGCCATCCGGCCATCTCATCCTCTGTTGTCCCCTTCTCCTCCTGCCCTCAATCCCTCCCAGCATCAGGGTCTTTTCCAATGAGTCAACTCTTCCCATGAGGTGGCCAAAGTATTGGAGTTTCAGCCTCAGCATCAGTCCTTCCAATGAACACCCAGGACTGATCTCCTTCAGAATGGACTGGTTGGATCTCCTTGAAGTCCAAGGGACTCGCAAGAGTCTTCTCCAACACCACAGTTCAAAAGCATCAATTCTTCGGCATTCAGCTTTCTTCACAGTCCAACTCTCACATCCATACATGACCACTGGAAAAACCATAGCCTTGACTAGATGGACCTTTGTTGGCAAAATAATGTCTCTGCTTTTGAATATGCTATCTAGGTTGGTCATAACTTTTCTTCCAAGGAGTAAGCGGCTTTTAATTTCATGGCTGCAGTCACCATCTGCAGTGATTTTGGAGCCCAGAAAATAAAGTCAGGCACTGTTTCCACTGTTTCCCCATCTATTTCCCATGAAGTGATGGGACCAGATGCCATAATTTTAGTTTTCTGAATGTTGAGCTTTAAGCCAACTTTTTCACTCTCCTCTTTCACTTTCAACAAGAGGCTTTTTAGTTCCTTTACTAGATATTTAAAAAATCATTTAAAAAAATCACTTCACAGAAATATATAATAACATTCTAATGTAAAATAGGCTCACTGAGGCATAGAGCTATGTTTAGTCCATTCAATTAATAAGGGATTTATAGGGAGTCAAAAGAGCAAAATTACTAAAAGAATTAATTCCTTATAATACTCAGTGGTAGCCAAATAAAACACAGAAATATTAATTCAGATAATTATTTTAGGGCTTAGGAAAAAACTTCTTTCTCAGTATATAAGCAACAGAAAACCTCCATATTTAGTTAGATAATCCATCATTAGATTCAAACAATAAAATAAAAACCTGTATTCATTTTCCACAGCTGCTACAAACTACCACAAACTTAATGGATTTAAACAGACACACACTTATTACCTCACAGTTTTTGTGGGTCAAGAGATCATGCATGGCTTAAATGGGTCTTCTGTTGAAGGTTTACAAGGCTGCAGTTAAGGAGCTTGCCAGGGCTGGGTTCTCATCGGAGGCTGGACTGAGGAGGAATCTACTTTAAAATTTCCTCAGATTCTTGGCAGAACTCATTTCTGTGCAGTTGTGCAGAAAGTAGCTTTTACAAAAGCAACAACAGAAACTCCAGTAATACAGGCACCACAGTCTTATGTAATCATCTATCCATAATCAGTGCACGCCATTGGTTACAGTTACAGGGGCCACTCACACTCAAGGGGAAGTAATGAACAAAAGCAACTAACAACTCTATGGAGAAAATTAGGAGTCAGATTTGAATTATGGCTCAGTCACTTTCTACATATGCTTACTTGAGATACGTTCATGAACTTCTAAGGACTCCAATATCTTTATCTATAAAATGGAGTGCATTTATATGACTTATCTCACATGGTTCTTGTGTCAATTAGAGAAAATATTTAGGTACATTGAATAAGTCTGATACATAAGAGTTACTCAGCAAAACATGAAAGTCATTAGTATAATCACAGGATTCAAAGCCCACTGTGTACATAACACATTTCATGATATTATGAGATACTGTTTTAGAGTTTAGGTAATATCCTCTAAGGAAAATATAATTTATAAGGGAAAATGATATAAGCAAACTGACTCAGCATGCACCAAAAGAAGCAGTCAAAATGTATACATGCACACATATACAAATAATATGTTCATGTTCCTTTGAATGCTTCATGTACATTAAACTTCAAGTTGCTTCTTTTGTTTTTGAGTCGCAATTCTTCCAATACATATCAAGCAACCTTGAGTGTACCTCTCAAGCTAGAGTACCTGAAGTGACATTAAATATACAGATTCCCAGACAGTAATCTCTGAAGATGGAACAGAGTCTACATTTTAAACAAGGCCTCTTATTTGGAGGACTGGATTTTTATGTAGAATAAATGTTTAAGACACATTGGCTTACTGTTAACCCAAAGAATGAAAGTAGATACTTGGCTTCAAGATCTAGGGAGTTAGGACATAAATATTACTGATTCTGACCCTGATTCCACTTCTGACCACCAACTAATGGTTCTGACTAAGTCCCTTTTCATTGGCTCATTTCCCTCTTCCTGCTTTTAGGGATATTAAAATATCAATTAATATGCAGATACATATAAATGAATACTAGGCAACATAACTTAAGTAGCATTAGGAGAACTAGATTGAAAAAGAACTTATCATTTACAGAGGATGGCTGGTTTCGTTATGCTTCAAAGGAGAAAGTGTTTGGATACTACTTAGAGAACAAAGGACTATGAGTAAAAATTTATATGAAAGAAAATATAAGGTTGCAGATGAAGTTTGGGCAGATTGCAATGGATCTGTATCTAGAAAAATAATGAATAATAACCTACAGGTGGTAGAAAGGATCTAATGAATCTAAAGGATCGAATGCTTTTGACAGGGAAAGAGTACTATTTGACAAACAGTTCTGTTCCTAATGACTTGAAAGATCACTTGGGCCTAGTAAGGCATTCATATGTAATCTGATCCTAATGCAATTAGTTGTTTGCAGGAACAACACAAACATAAACCTTGAGACTAAAGGCAAACCTGAAAGGAATCAAAGTTTTAATTAGTTACAACCATTTTAGGAATTAGCTCACAGGTTTGAAGAGGGGGAACAAAGCTACAGAGAAAGCTATTATTGCCATCTGGGACAACAATATGTAAGGCTTATAATAAGGTGACCGAAACCAAAAACCTGTAACGTCATTGATATATTGGTGGTAACAGTTTACAAGGGTTTGGACAAAACTTGTGGCTATCTAACCAGGAGAAAATGGTTAGATCGGGGTGGTATAGTGAAGGCAATAGCTATATCAATTCAGTTATTTGTAAAGGAAAAAGATCCCATATTTTATATTGTGAGGTCTTTAGATAAAAAGAATTATATTATAATATGGTGTTTGGAAATTTAAAGATTCACCAAGGAATCAGCACAGAGTTAACATATTAAGGATGTAGATTCTTTACCAAGTTATTCTGCTTTTAAAATATTCTTTATTTTTATATTATTATTCAACAAATACAAGCCACCTAATGAACGAGTCACCTAATACAAGTCAGAGGGAAAACTGGAACCTGTAGTTAAGCCAGCACAGCGCTGATCTCCCAGTCAAAGTGAAGCAGAAGTTTGAAAAGCGATTCTCATGTTAATCCATTGTATTTTCACGCCTTCCTATAATACTTTTTTCCTTCTGTTTTTAAAATAAAATGTAATTCTGGCCAAAAAAAAGGTTGAAATTGAGTTCTAGAAATTGTCTTTGTCTTCTAATATCACTTTTCTGCAAAAGTCAAATGTTTTTAAGACAGGAAGATATAGATATTTTTACTGTGCTGGGTATTAGTGAATCTTCCAGGTAACAACAGTACAAGCCAATGCCCTTACCTTGATTCTTAGTGCACAGTCATTTTATTACACTAAATCAACCACTTACAGTCTCTGAAGTAACTGTAAAGCACCATCATCCATTGCTAAAATTACTAAGACCTAGAATTAACTGACACACCAGCATAAACTGAAATTAACATAGTATCAGTTACTAAAAGCAGTTTGTTTCTTGATTAATTGCTTGATAACACTTCATTATGAAACAAAGGAAAATGAATTTGAATAAAACTCACACCACTTTTTGACAACTGCTAATGAATTCATTGTGCTGTCTATATGTATTTGGATCCTGTTTTAGGACTACTCTCTATAAACTTCATGGGTAATATGTTCTTTTCCCAGCCTTCTTTATGACAAGAAATTACCTTGTGTGGCAATCATTTCATGTCACACTTGATTTTAAAGATATGTAATTACAACCTGCATGCTGATACCCATAAAACTGCATGGAATAAAGTGTTAGAATAACCACATAATTTCAAATATTGCCTTTTTTAAAAACTCTTCTATTTTTCATTCTCCTCATTAATTTTATTATGATATATACATTGTAAAATCTTGCAAATATCATTGAAAGTTTAGTAAATAGAAAGTACTGTACTTTCATCTCATCAAATCTATAGACATTACAATCAAATGCTGAGTAATGCTCAAACTAGAATTACCATTCAGCCAGTATATGACCACTGAAGTTGTTTTAGTTCCAATTCAGTTCCATAAGATTAGTTCCAATGTATGTTTTTCATAAAATCTTTATACGTTTTAGAAGTATGCCAATATACTCTGATTTACTATATCAATCCTAAAAGTATTTAAACCTTCAAAAACAATTTTCCATTAATGGGAAGAATATCACAAATATACCACTCAGGTTAAAAATGATTATCATCAAATAGTAATGGTTTCTTATTTTGCAGTTCCTTAGGCTTACATGAGACTTTGAAATAAGAATGTATGGCCGTCATTACTAGAGGTAAGTAGGCTGCTAATTAACAGAAGCTTAGGAATTGAAAACATAAATTAATTTTTATTTTGATCAAACAGGTAAAGTTAATGTTAAAAAAAAAAAAAAAAACCCTGACAGAGAAGGTCATACTAGACTCGCTTGTGTAGACATTCCTGACAACATCATGCTGAGAACAGAATCAGCTTCCAAAAAGCGTCAACCTAAATAAGATCATTCTGGGAAAATCACTGGGTTTTTCAGAGATAGATAAGAGTCAGATCAACACCACAGTAGGGATCTGTGCAAGAATAAGAAATTTTAAAGGGAAACGTTGCTTAGAAATATGCTGTAACACTGTCTACTTGATTAAACCATCCAGCACTTTCATTGTGCCTTGAGGCTTAAGAATAAGTGTATGCCATCACTGAAACAACACAGTGGTATTTGATATTTGGAATGTTGTTCAAAAAGAATGCAACTGATAAGATTATTAGAAAAAAAGCTTTTGCATTCTCTTATGAAATGCCTTTTCATAAAAGTGTCATTTTATAGCTAGATTTCATAGACATAACTAAAACTATTCCCCTAATGGGGTACTATGTACAATTATAAATGTTTATGCATTCACATAGATATAACAGCTGCTCATTTTGGCTTTGCTTTGGTTATTCTCTATTTTATTCTGCATTATTGCCAGAGAATCTTTGTCCTTTCTGAGTTCCCACTTCTCCATTCAACTTCACTGACAGTTATTTCTTCCCCTGAGAGCAATCACTGTTTACCATACCAGACTACACCTTGTGTCTTCACTGATAAACAATGACTTAAACACCAATGTCAAACAATGTCATCACAATTAAAGCAAATTGTGATGACAGTATGAAGCCTCCTGTTTGATTTACTGTTGCATAACTACAGCAGAAGCAAAGCAAGAGGAACATACCATGATCATATAAATGATGTGTCCCCACCACAGTATCTTTTACGTTTCCTCATTATTTAGTTATTTAACTAGAGTGCTGACTATAATTAACAATGCTGTATTACTTATTTGAAAGTTGCTTAAAAAAGTGCCCCCGCAGGTAAATTATAATATGAAGTTTTAAAAATATTAAAATACTATATTTTATAATCTAGAGATTCTAAGATTACCAAAATATATAATTTTTATGTTATGCACTTTTAATAACAAATATTTATTTGATTTTGGTAAAGTCTAATGGTCTGATCTGTTTTTGATGGTTGGAGTTTGGAAAAGCAGTCCCTAAAATTCAACTGGGCATCCAGAAATGTGAATCTGAGGATTTTTTCTTTTTTTTTTTTTTTTTTTTTACACATGGATAAATCACTTTAAAGTCCAAGAATGGAGAACAAGATGAAATTGAAAACACAGAACAATTTTTCATAGCTTTCTCCAGCTTTCACCATTACTCTTCACCTCTTTCAAATTTAATTCCCTGTGTGAGGAAATACAGTCAATAGAGTTTGTGGCACAATGTACCTGAAATCATTCATTCCTCTGTGCCTGAGAGACTCTCTATGTTATAGGGCGCTGTGTTTTGGGTACTTACATTCTTTACTCAGCTGGGCATGTGTGAGGTACACCCGAAACAAGAAGAGTCATTTTAAAATTTGAGCCCAAAGTTCAAACTGGAGATTAGAATAATTTTCTAATAGAAAATTAGGCTCTGCTCCTTTTTGACACTGTTCTTGTAATAAATTTGGTACCATATAACTATTGGAGTTTCTTTTCTGAATGTCTTACAAGTTTTCAAGCATTTTATTTGACTATTAGCCAATAACGTCATTTATGAGACAATGAATCTAGTCATAACCTAGACTTGAAGCCTAATGAGAAAATGATATAAATGTTTACTGGTATGGATTTCTTTTGAGACAATGTCCTATTATAGGTAAAACAATTTTGGGTATTTGTATTTTCCCAGTGATTTTTCAGCTCTGGGCATGCAGTTATCATTGAGCATTAATGATACATTAACTGTTAAAGGGCATGACCCCCATAGTCCCCACTCAGGTGAAAGCCAGGCTGCCAGAGCATTTTTAGTGCACACCAGGAATACATCATGTCCTCAAACACCAACTCAATAAGACACCTGGTGATGAGGTGACAGCAAGAATAGCAAACTTTCCAACTCGTTTCTTTACGTCTCTTCTGAAGGAGGAATTTTTATGTTAAAAATCATTTATATGATATCTCTTGATATACATTAAAATGAAAATGGAATATTTTAGTGAAGATCAACTGAAACGTGACCTTGTGTTTTTCTTCAAGTTTCAGATTTTCATGGTGAGCCTAAACTGAACTTGATAGTTGCTAGGAAATGCCATTTATTTCACAGATAAATATACAGATGTATATATTATAGGAAATCACCCATGGGGCTCTCTAACTCAAATGCACTGGCTTTTATGCAACCTTATATTACTTTTACAGAGAAGTATTACTATTCATGTATTCCTTTTGAAACAGCAAAAACAAATCAAGTAAAATCCAAGTCTTGTTCTATACCTTTTTAAGGAGTTGTGATTGGAAAACAGCCATCAGCCAACATGCCAAATTCCTCTGTGTTTAACAGAGGGGACAGGGAATGCAGTTATCTTCTGACAATCAGACAAAAATTGATATATGTTGCAATTTTCTCTATGAGATGAAATACTTTTTTCCTTGTATGCCACTTTATCAATTTATAAAGTGAATAGATCTAATACTAAAAGTAGGTTCCAAACTTATGTCAGTTTTAAGGTATATAAGAAAACCATGTTTTAAAGGTAGCTTCAGTTCAGTTGCTCAGTTGCATCCAACTCTTTGTGATCCCATGGACTGCAATTAGATATTACTAATTGCAGATCCCCTGGAAATATGAGAGTGTGACATGATTAAACTTATAGTAAAATCTGCTGTTAGGAATCAGACTGATATTCTCCTAGGCAGAATATAATAACATCAATTTTCTTTCTTCAGATTATTCAAAATGTGCAAATAACTGAATTATTCCTCCTTTTTTAATTAGCTTTCAAAATGGTTAAAGGACATCTTCTGTATGTTATTCTTCCTGGAAAAGTGAAAATGATTATATATATTTTTAGACTTCCTTAATAAAATGTATGATCGACCTAAGTAGTTACTTTTTCTTGTTTTAATTGGCACATCAAAATCCAAGAGGAAAAGAGATAAGAGATAAGCTCTCTCTACTAAATAACTATGTCAGTTTTATAAAAGTTCTGTAAAACTGATGCCTTCACTATCTTTAAAGTGTATATGGCAGGTTATAGAAAAGACTCTCTCATAGCATAGTTATTTTGATACCATGACTCTTTTTCCTCTGTTGGAGCTGGAGTAACCAGTCTGATAAAGACAAGGGCTGTGCTATCACTGACTTTGGAAATAAGAGGACACTCAAGACTGGAAGACATATTGCTTTATTTTTTAGCTCCAATTTGCACCTCCCTTAGGACCAAAAAAAAAAAAAAAACGGTATTTTGGGGTGAGCAAATGCAGAGCACAAAAATAAACCAATTTGGCTATGAGATCTATTTATTCTGAATCTAACCTAATAGAGTTTTGAGTTAAGGCAGAAGTACATGGCCCTTCCCACACTGCCCAACGAACTTGATCCTCAAATCAAGGTAACAAAAACATCCAGGCTTTCTCTCAATGGGCATAAAAAAAAGAATATAACTGAAATTCCGATCTTAGAAAATATCCTAAAATTTTTGAACATGTGTTAAGGATGATCTTTATATTATTTATTTTAGGCCTTTTAGTGATATAAAGACTTGTGGTACTTAGTTTCTATAAAACTGAACACTTTGGGAAGCAGATATTTCTGTTTTAAGCTGTTAACATCTTATTTAATGACTGTTTGCCTGAACAACCTGAGATAATTTAACTTTCCAACATTCATACAACTATGAGTCAAAAGTCCAAGCTAGCATAATTCAGGAGACATTGAATTACATGACCATGTTCTATAAAGTTTTATAAATATTTTCCTCTAAATATCTTCCAACAATCTTGGCAGGGGCTTCCATTGTAAGAATACAAACTTAGGAAGACATATACACCAGCTTCAATCAAAGTCAACTCTCCATATGTTTGCAATTAACTTCTGGGTAGACAGTCATTTTGAAAGACTCACTTATCAACAAAAATAACAGAATTCTTCTACCCCCAGGTGAGAAGCGTGTTGAAAAACAGACTATAACATTTGTCCAGGTATATTTGCCAGTTGTCTGTAACCACCTTAAACACAGGATAGATGAATCTTCCTTGGAACATAGGTTCTCAAAGAATAACAGAATTTTACACAGTACTCAAACTGTGAAGCTACTGAATAAATGTAAATTGCTGGTAATTATAAAGATGGTGAAATAAGTGCACTGACATTTTGAAAAGGTTAGCTTCCAATTTTGAAATGGTACATAAGCAACTGCCTTGACACAGAAGCAGAAATGTAGTTCCTGCTTAGGAATCTGTCATCAGAATTTTGCGGATTCATGTAGACACTGGAAGTGAGGTATCTGCGTGACATCTCTTGGGAATGGCCTAACTGTAAAATGTGCTGGTGATGAGGGCTATTTATCCTGCCAGACGGTACAGCAGCATCTTGCTCCAGTATGTCTGTACTCAAGAAGAAACAATAGTTTTAGGACTATTTCTTTTTAATATTCTACCTTTAAGGAATCGACTGGGTATTCCTTTAAATGCTTGGTTCCACTCTTTATTCTTTACTTCATTCAAAAATATTTATTAAGCATCTACCATGGTTCAGACACTCTTCCAAGTCCTGGATATACAACAGTTTGATTTCAGATATTTTGAGAATATTGGCCCAGATTCTATCATAATTCCTGACAGAGTGGTGGGTCAAAGGTATTAACTGAATGATATGAATTCAAATTAAAAGTTGAAAAATTTTGGCAACAGTAGACTCTTGAAACCAATAACAGTCATAAACGGATGCTTTACTCTCTGTGCTGCTGTTCAATATGGAAAATATGAAAAATCCTTTTATGAGCAGAAAAAGCATTCTATTTTTTTTAATCTAAATATTATCTTCATCCTTATTTAATTTTTCTCAAAATTTCATTTTGGATCCAATACACATTTCCTAGCTTTTATTATACCATATCTTACAGAAAATTACACTGATAATCTCAATAAGTTATCTTTTCTGCTTTTTGCAATCCTCCCACTTATTGAGTACATTTTAATTCAGTGAACTTCTAAAGAACCCTAAGATATATCATTATCCACCATTTCACCTCTGACTCACTTCTGCCCACACCCTAAAGCTCAATTTCTTTTCTTTTCAGTAAGCCTCTATGGCTAAAAATGATAGATAAGTGGATAAGAACTCACTAAGAGAAGTTTGAATTTTGCTTTTGCTACACAAAATACAAATGAGATGTTATGCAATTTTTGATCCTATTGAATTATAAGAAAACAGTAAGAGGGAGGTGCAGGCCCTATTTTAATCCTGATAATGTATGAAGCTCTAGATCAGGAACTCTCAATGTGCACTTCCCCAAATCATTAGTATAAGCATGACTGGCAATGTGATAAAAATGCATATAGGGAACAAACAATCTGTATTTTAACAAATCCTCCTAGTGATTCTGATTCACTGATGTTGATAATCACTGTTCTACATTTTTGCAGCTATCTTGCTCCCTAACACTGCTGCATCATTTGCTCTTTTCATGTAAGAAATTATCACATATAAATGTTGAAAAAAGAGCCATTATCCTCAATTAATAATCCGTATTTAAAGGCATTTTCAATCACTTTGCAAAAATCTGGATACAAGGTCATTGGGAAGATTAGATTTGATCTGTGTAGAACAAGTCCTGAGAAGGAGGTCACTGAAGAGTCTGAAGGGGTGCTGTGTAGTTTCTGAAGCCAAGAGGACCATCAGTGGATATCAATGAACACAACAATAAAAAGTTATATACCCTTAATTAGGAAAGTTCAAGTATACAGTGAATCAATGTGTGAACCAGTGTGTAAAACATAGCTTCAGATCTGGAAGTTTTTCCTCACAATAATCCAATATGAGTTCAGAATGATCCAATACAATACAGGAAAAACCATTTCATTTCAGAAATTCAGAATCATGCATGACTGAAGTTGATGAAAGTACCATGCTGGTTAATACAGGAATACAGAAGTTACAAATTCAGTCTTTCTTTTTCTGTGGAACATAAACCTTCAATGCTTGATGCTTGAGAGAATTAAACCCTGCTTTTACCATCAATTCAGAGAACTGACAGCAAGTATCTCAACAAAGAAACACCTGAATGCAACTCTGACGCACCAATTTTAAGTCTGTTTTCAAAAAATTTGTGTCAGCCTATTTTAATAAAGTATTAATGCAGTATAGTGGTTAAGAACAAAGAGTCTGTAGCCAAACGAACATGCTTTGATTTCTGGATCTACTACTTACCTTAGGTAGTTGTTTCCCATCTGTGTGCTTCAGTTTCCTCAAATGTAAATTCAGACTCACTGCCTCTTATGGTTGCTATTTTGATTAAAAGAGTTAATATTTGTATTTTAACAAATATTTTTAAAGATTTATAAAGGATAGTATCTAGAAAATAGTAAGAATCTTGAAAATGTTCATTAACAAATATATGGACTATGAATATTTCAATTAGAGTTTGAGGCAATGTGTGTAAGCAAATTCTTACAGCCAAATAAAACTATACATAAAATTAAGACCTGAGTTGTATATAAAGATTTTACATATAGCATTGCTTTTACTGGTTAATCTTGCTGACAATTTTTTCTAAGTAACTTCTATTGAGACAATGTGATTTGCTCAAAACGTTATCTCCTTTGCAAAAACGTTACTCATTGACTATGAAAAAGGCAAAGAATGAAATTGTACTTATATTAATTAACAATTAATAGAAGACAAGTCCAAGTGACACTGTTTCATAAACATGTAAATGAATTTATTACTAGCAGGCTTTGGATTGCTGATATATAGTACTATAGTGTCAAGAGAAAAAAAACTCATTAAATATATAAGTACTCAAATGAAGCATATTGTTTGTATAAATTATTGATGTATATTATTTCTGACTGCAATAATCCATTTTCATAATTAAGAATCACTGAGAAAACTTTGGAAGAAAGTGTATTTTTAGAAGAATCTATAAAAATGTATTTGATTACAAATTTTTTCAGTGATTATATTAAGTACTGTCCAAGGAAAGTAAAAGAAATGTCATGATGTTATTAAAAAAGTGGTGCAATGCAGACTAGTATCAGTTAAAACCCAACCTGTATTCACTCAGGGAAATACAATTAGTTTATTAAAATTGAACAAGCTAATCACTCAACTTTCGATTTAACACCAATTTCCCAATTAAAAAAAAATCCTGTTTAATTTTATAAATTTTCAACAGTCCATTTACTTACTTTCTGCACAACTGCCAGAATTCTTAATCTTTTTTTTATTTTTTTGCATGAGAACCAACAATTTATAATGATGCATCCCATCAAGTAATTTTCTGATCCAGCTACAGAAGCAATAGAAAAGTCATATCTTTTGTCTTTCTCATGATAATTTGGGCTCCTCCCTGAAAGACCATCATCAATTATGTCTCAAGTGAATCTCCAGTTATTCCTTTGCTATAGTCAAAGCATCATCCTTATAAAATGGCTCTCTATCCCCTGGGAATCTAAAGCAGTATCATTGCCAGAAAATTAAGAAAAAAAAAAAAAATCCACTGTTTCACTAGAGTAATATTGCTGCTTATACAGAAAAAGTGAGAAAATAATGCTTTCTACTCACTGTGAGCTTCTCTCTTGGTCTCTGCATCTTTCTTCTCCTACTTTGTTTCTGAAAAACAAAAAACATTAAAATCTTTAAATGAAGAAAACATCATTGAAAAGGTATTTACATGATCTGCATATGCAGACATTTCATTATAAATACGAAATGATTAAAAAGTGAAATGCTGTGTTGTTGAAATATAGGGGCTACAAAGACAACCAGGGTTCTCCAACATGAGAAAACTGACTTAGGAATAGGAACTGGCTAAGTTACTCCTTCTGCCCAAAAGAAAAGCCTACAAGGAACCACTGCAGAGGGAACATAGCACTGATAAAATTAGTAAAAAGGAAATATTCAAAAAAAGATCAGAAAAAAAAGACACAAATAGCTAAAGGGCTGGGCCTTGATTTGGAAAGAATTCATAGATAAGTAACAGCTAAGTTGTATTAGGCATTTAGAGAAAGCATTATTAGAAGTAACCCTAAGCATTAACAGAACTAAGACTTTGTTATTTAAAAATCTAAACTCTGAGCCTACATTTATACAAAGGTTAAGTGTTGTGCAATTGAGAAATGATCAAGTTGGTGATGATAATACTAATGATAAAAGCTTTAAACATATCAGACATGTGGTACACAATTCATAAACATTATTTTATTCAGTTCTCAAATATTTAAGCTAAATCTATTGTCCACTCTTGCAAAAACCAAGGCTTACAATGGATGGTGATTTGTCCAAGATCACCAAATCAGTAAGTGGCAGAGTCAGTACTAGAAAAAATGGACATCAAAACCAGTGCTTTTAAATTGCTGAACAAAAAAGACAGAGTTTTACTAGAGAGTACCATGGACTACAAAAAAAATGCATCACCCAAAACCTGCAAGATGAGGAAAATGGAGATTGACAAGATGAGAACAAAGACCCCAGTTTTACCCGTACCAGCTACTAGGTATTTCAGCTTATATAAAGTATGAAGACATTAAAAATAAACATAAAAATGTCATATATAATATTTACAATTTGTCAGACAAATAATTATGTTACATGGATGGTGCACTACTCTCAATCCATTCAGTTGATTTAGCCATTTGATTAATCCTTTGGTTAACTTGAAATGCTTTAAACTAAAGGTATAATTTTATGTAGCTATCTGACCTGAAGAATACAAGTTTATTCTAACCTTTAATTCTGATACATAGAGTGGACAGATAATTGTTAGTGATTTTGAATTATGTATTATCAAATTTGGGGCTTCCTTTTTTTGTAAAAGATGCTTATAATTCATTACATTAGAGAGTATATTTTATGTTTTTTAAATTTTATTAAATTTTAACTGCTTGAGGATAATCTATGTGCATTTGAAAGTGAAAGAGGAGAGTGAAAAAGTTGACTTAAAGCTCAACATTCAGAAAACTAAGATCATGGCATCTGGGGGAACAGTGGAAACAGTGTCAGACCTTATTTTTCTGGGCTCCAAAATCACTGCAGATGGTGATTGCAGCCATGAAATTAAAAGACGCTTACTCCTTGGAAGGAAAGTTATGACCAACCTAGATAGCATATTCAAGAAGCAGAGACATTACTTTGCCAACAAAGGTCTGTATAGTCAAGGCTATGGTTTTTCCAGTGGTCATGTATGTATGTGAGCGTTGGACTATAAAGAAAGCTGAGTGCCGAAGAATTGGTGCTTTTGAACTGTGCTGTTGAAGAAGACTCTTGACAGTCCCTTGGACTGCAAGGAGATCAAACCAGTCCATCCTAAAGGAGATCAGTCCTGGGTGTTCATTGGAAGGACTGATGTTGAAGCTGAAACTCCAATACTTTGGGCACCTCATTTGAAAAGACCCTGATGCTAGGAGGGATTGAGGGCAGGAGGAGAAGGGGACGACAGACAAAGAGATGGCTGGATGACATCACCGACTCAATGGACATGGGTTTGGGTAGATTCCGGCAGTTGGTGATGGACAGGGAGGCCGGGCGTGCTGTAGTTCATGGGGTCGCAAAGAGTCAGACATGACTGAGGAACTGAACGGAACTGAACTGATTGGAAGAATATTCCTCAAAGATATTAAATGCTGTTTAGACTTAGTAGGCCACTTCTCCATCTTTCATCTGGGATGGTCTTAACAATGTAACTGCCCCCTCTACTTTCCCTTTCCTTAAACGTTGACAAAAGAAAATAAGCTGTGGACAGTGCTTGTAGTAGGAATCACCTTTACAAGGCAGTCAAGCAATAAAACAAGCTTTTTTCCCAAAGCCTTGTACACTTTAAATTTCAGAGGAAAGTAGCAAAACAAGTAACAGGAAACTACAGCCAAACTAGAGATCAAATTGCCAACATCTGTTGGATTTAAGAGAAAGCAAAAGAATTCCAGAAAAACATCTACTTCTGATTCTTTGACTATGCTAAAGGCTTTGACTATGTGGATCACAATAAACTTCGGAAATTTTTTAAAGAGATGGGAATATCAGACCATCTTAGTTGCCTCCTAAGACACCCACATGCAGGTCAAGAAGCAACACTTAGAATCGGAGGTGGAACAATGGATTGGTTCAAAACTGAGAAAAGAGCATATCAAGGCTGTATACTGTCACCCTGATCATCTAACGTCTATATGGAGAACATTATGTGAAAGGCTGGACTGGAAGAATCACAAACTGGAATCAAGATTGCTGGGCAAAATAACAACCTCAGATATGAGGATGATACCACCCTTATGGCAGAAAGTGAAGAGAAACTAGAGAGCCTCTTGATAACTGTGAAAAAGAAGAGAAAAAGCTGACTTAAAACTCAAAACTAAGATTGTGGCATCTGGTCCCATCACTTCATGGCAAATAGCATGGAGGAAAAGTGGAAGCGGTGACAGATTTTATTTCCTTAGGTCCAAAATCACTGTGGAAGATGACTGTGCTGTGCTTAGTTGCTCAGTCATGTCTGACTCTTTGAGACCCCATGGACTGTATCCTTCCAGGCTTCTCTGTCCATGGAATTCTCCAGGCAAGAATACTGCAATCACGCAATTCAAAGATGTTTGCTCCTTGAGAGAAAAGCTATGACAAACCGAGACAGTATATTTAAAAGCAGAGACATCGCTTTGCCAACAAATGTCCATATAGTTAAGCTATGATTTTCCAGTAGTCATGTATGGATGTGAGAGTTGGATCACAAAGAAGGCTGAAGGCCAAAGAATTGACAGTTTTGAATTGTGGTGCTGGAGAAGACTCTTGAGAGTCCCTTGGACTGCAAGGAAATCAAACCAATCTTTAAGGAAATCAACCCTGAATGTTTGTTGGAAGGACTGATGCTGAAGCTAAAGCTCCAATATTTTAGCTACCTAACGAGAAGAGTTGACTCATTGGAGAAGACCCTGATGCTGGGAAAGATTGAAGGCAAAAGGAGAATGGGATGACAGAGGATGAGATGGTTGGATAGCATCACTGATTCAGTGGACATGAGCTTAAACAAACTCGAGATAGTGAAGGACAGGAAAGGCTGGTGTGTTGCAGTCCATAGGGTGGCAAAGAGTCGGAAAGGACTTAGCAACTGAAAAACTACAGCAGAAATATTAGACTTATCTAGACATTGTCTTATATTCTCTTCAGAGCATCATGAAACGCACTGTCAACTGGTATCACATGAAACTATACCAACATATTTATCCTGGTCCTTACAATGTTTGAGATACTTATTCAAATAGACAATTTTCTGTATTCTGGCACTAACGTTTTCTCCCTCAGTGCCTTCAAGAGATTTTTTGTATCTTTTTAACTAGCTAGAATGAGCTGAATTAGCCTCTGTGCCTCCAAAATAAATAAGTAAACAAATACATAAGTAAATCTGTTAGATTTCTATATTGCAATTCTTAAATTTGTTTGAGTTATATCAGCAAGATAAAAGTATAATAAATAACCACCTATCTCCACTTTCACACAAAATCAGATGAATGCCTCTCTTGCTTGCATCAAATACCGGAATAGTTGATCAGCCAGCTATTTCTATAATAATATTGAAAACATTTATTGACTGCTTATCATGTATCAGGGATTGTGATTTACCAATTCTTAAAGTAACTGTAAGAGGTACCAGTCTCTTAGTATTCCAGTTTCATAGCTGAGGGAAATAAGATTCAGATAAAATCACTTTCTATGACACAGCACACAAGCTCACACTGTTAGTAGATTGGAATTGGAGCCAAGTCTTGAATTCAAGCAGTTTGTCTCTAGGGTTCACGTTGTCATCACTTCCACTCCCCTGCCTCTCATTTGAAACTTTCTTTTCCCACTTACTCTCATGGCAAGCTTTGCTCATGGATATCATCGTTCCTTTATGAAGCAAATTCCTAACCACTGGTACCACTTTGTATACCTGTCAATTAAAAGTTACAATTACATTTTTATTATTTCTCTGATCTATATCCTAACAAACTGATCACACATATATCTACCAATAATCATCTATATTTCAATGATCTCCAAATCTATATACCCACATTCACATATACCTTCAGTTATAAGATTAAGTTCCTGTCTTACTACACATCTATTTTATTTCACATCAACCTGTCAAATTAAGTATATCCAAATCTGAACTCTTTTCATCCCCGTCACTGTCTCCTGAATTTCCTACATCATTTTTGAGATACTAACATTTGCCATTCTAGTATGGCTCAATTATATCCTGTCTAGAAATGTAACATCATTTTACTTAGGCTTTGTTCTCTAGTTCATGCTTGTATTCCATTTTTTTCTATCCAATTCATGATCAAACTCTGTTAATATTTACTACCTCCTAAAATCTCCTTATCCCATCTCTTTCTGTGCATTAAAACTGCTTTCATAGAAGTCTTCATTATATCTCACTTGGATGGCTAAAAGTTTGTCCTATTTTTTTTTCATTTGCTTCTCTTCTCTGTCCTTTTTAAACATATTAAAGATTCAGAGTTATCTCAAACTCAAATTCAATCCATTTATCTACCAGGAAACAATTCCCTTAACCCCTATAAGATAAAGGTAAATTCCTAACTTTGACAAACAGCATTTCTGGACTTCACTCTTCCTAATCATTTAACATAATCCCTTGCCTGCCACTCCGGCTCTTGAACCTGATTCTTCTGTCACATTTGATTGCTTGAAATTCCCCATGCTTTCTCATATTTCAGTGTCTGAGCACACATCACTGCATACATCTAGATTCTGTTTGTCCTTGTCTTTACCTTGAAATTCTTTCCTTAAAGTGTGTATCCATAATACACACGGTCATTTTATATTGTTACTTCTTCATTTGTGACCATTGTACATATTATGGTCATGTCATTTCTCAAAGTTAATTATAATGATGTTTTTGTTTACATTACTGGATATAAGTTCCTTCAGATCTTGGACTGAAATTCTTCATTTAAGCAGTGCCTGTGAATGCCATAATAGGCATACAATAAATATTTACTGAATAAATAAATAAATGGATGTCTGGATGAATGAAAAGGGACATATGTTCTGGACTTCAATATACAGGCAGGAAGAAATTGAATCTGTGTCAGTTCCCCTGTCATGAAGTGAAGTGAAGTCACTCAGTTGTGTCCGACTCTTTGCGACCCCATGGACTGTAGTCTATCAGGCTCCTCCGTCCATGGAATTTCCCAGGCAAGAGTGCTGGAGTGGATTGCCATTTCCTTCTCCAGGGGATCTTCCCGACCCAGGAATCGAACCAGGGTCTCCCACATTGCGGGCAGACCCTTTACCGTCTGAGCCACCAGGGAAGCCCTCCCCTGTCATAAGTAACTATAAATATATTTTGCTTCCTACTCCTTAAAGTAAAGTAATACTAGCCTTTAACAATATTTTAATTTTACTATATATTCCTTAAATTTACTGAGGTGAAAAAAAACTAGGCATTTTAGTTTGAATTGCTATAATTAACATATTCAAATTATGATTCAATGAAGCAATCTGTACAACATTTAACACATTCTAGCTCGTAAGAATGTGTTAAGTTCTCAAAAAACTGTAATTGAATGATATCAGTTATCTAAAAGTATACATTGGAAACTTTACTTTCATAAAGTAGTAACTGAACTCAAACATATTGCTTTTTAAGTAATATGTGATCATCTAGAACAAACAGAGGAAATACAAAAGAAAGCATTTATCTTCTAATAACCACTCCCTAAATTACCCAAATATAATATATTTAGCACAAAACATGAAGTAACTCTAATAACCCAAGGTCTAGTCCTCTTACTATTCAATCAAATTGAGTATGGAGAGTTCAGGTTATTAAGTAGACATATTTTCTGCCTCTAAATGTCACTCTCAAACATAATTTGATGAACTATACAAAGAAGAACATAAACTATTTGCATAAAATATTCCATGAAATATACTCAACTTCTGTTGAAATAACAAAATAATGGGCCCAAGTGTTTGCTGTCTAATGGATACTGAATAAAATGCTGTCAAACTCTTTTAGAGTGAAGCAAAGGCTGTACTGAGGAACATAAAGAATAATAAACGAATATTCAGTAGCTTTACAAAAAATGATTGGATTTTCAATTGCATTCAAAATGACTATTCAAATCAATAACCTATTATTTCAGAGGACACAGTCTATTTCATAAATATGGGGCATAATAATTAAAAGTGTTGTTGTCAATAGGCTAGAGGTTAATTGCAAAAGCAACCAGAAGGCCAGTGTTCTCTGTGCAATATTCAATTTTAACTGTCAAGTATAATGAGCATTTGTGCATTTGCAAGAAATGTTTCAAAACCAATCTTGCATTGAATCAAAAAATTGTAAATATTTCATAAAAATACTTTGAACAAATACTAAAACGATATCTAGGAAGTTACTAGAAGCTACTTAAAAGTTTAAAAAAATATGCAAAATAGATAGCCAGTGGGAATTTGCTGTATGGCTCAGGAAACTCAAACAGGGGTTCTGTATCAACCTAGAGGGGTGGGAGGGGAGGGAGATGGGAGGGAGGTTCAAAAAGGAGGGGACATATGTATACCTATGGCTGATTCATGCTGAGGTTTGACAGAAAACAGCAAAATTCTGTAAAGAAATTATCCTTCAATAAAAAATAAATTTAAAAAAAGAAGTGAAAGTTTAAAAAAATGTTGTTTACTTTTAAGCATGGCTATGTGAATTTTCAATAATCCCAGCATGTTCTATTATTCAGTAACATGGTTCTGTAGATTCACTGTTATTCTTAACAATTCATACTACTCATACAAATCATTATATAAATTGGCTAATTTGGGTTTACAAGGAACTAACTTAGAAATTTGTATTTATAATATAAAAGAAAGGGAACTGTGAAATAAAAGAAATGTAATATAATTATAAGATTGCTTTTACTTATTGAATTTTTATGCTTATAATGAGGTTCTTAAGCTTATATTTGCTTTATTGACACTGGAACTACCAAAATAATGCATTTAGATAAAATAATGTAGTGGCATATAGAGAAACATCTCTCTTCTCTGCTTCAATTTTGTATTCTCTCAAATGTAACTCTTATCACTAAACTTATTATATATTATTCCATATATTTCTTTACATACAGACAAACATTTGAAAATATATGCTTATACTTTTAGTTGCTTACAAACACTGGTAAAAATATACACAAAGTTCTGCCACACTTGCTGCTTCATCATGTAAAATGCACATCTCTTAAGTGAGCAAGAACAGATCTAATCAGCTTTTAATGACTGTATGGTATTTCTTACTATGAATGTATCATAACTTATTCAACTGCTTCCATTTTTATGACATTGAAGTTATTCTCAGTGGGTCTTTTCATGTTAAAAGTAATACAGAAATAAATCCAAATATATGTCCCTACATGTTAACATACTTATTTAAATCTCTAAGAAAGATTTTTAAAGGGTGAAATGACTGGGCCAAAGATATACATGTTCCAAAAATTATTGTTAAATATTGTGAAATATTTTCAAAAGTTTGTACACATTCATATATTACTGATAATAATATGTAATTGTTATTCAATTATTATTTAACATGTTAGGTAGACTTTAGCTAATATAACAAGATAGGAAAACTGACAGCAAAAATTTGTAAACAGAAAGGCAAAATATTTAAAACTACTCTTCAATATTTAACTATATTGTATCATTTTGTGTATCTAGTAACCCCAAGAGATTCTATTAAAAACATTAGAATTAATAATTAACTTGGTAATGTGTTTATATACAAACTAAATATGCAAATTTAAGCTGTTTTTCAGCGTAAGCCAGTTGTAAATGGTATTGGAAAAATAATCCACTTGCAATAAAACCTAGAAATATAAAAGTATCTAAGAATAAATTTACCACAAGCTATAAAAGAAAAAGAAATTAACATAAATATAGTGAACCCATAAAAACAAAATAAATGAAAAGAGATAACATGTTCTAATATGGAACACATAAATATCACTTTTTTTCAAATAATACTCATGTAAGACAATTTTTATCTGACTCCAATATGTTAAAATTGGATTACAATGATTGAAAATGTTACAAAATAATAAATGTGGAAAATTGTCAAAATTTTGGAAATGTGATAGCTACTACACCTACCATCTATTAAAAGTTATTACAAGACACTGGAAGAGTAAAGTTGTTATAGCATTTCAACTAGGATTAGATCCATGTCCATGTCAAGCTAGATGATTTAGAACAATAGATAGAGTTCAAGCAATACAGCAACAGAAAAACAAGAAAGGACATCTTAGAAAAGACATTCCGAGTGGAAGTCCATAATTATATGTGTAACTCTACCCAAATTTCTGAGGAGCCCCTGGTTTCACATGTATGAGGCAGAAACCAGGCAGTCCAGCTAAAATTAAATGAACTAACCAGAGATTTCTTCTGCCACCAAGTGCAGGAGAGGCACAAGTTCAACTACCATCATTGTTTAATAAAGCAAATACCACTACTCTTTAGAAACAGAATCCTGAATTTCCCAAAATATCACAATATTCCGGAGACAGTTCAGATCTCTAGGCTTAGGAAGAAAAAGGAGAATGTAAGAAAAAGGACCGACTCTGAGATGACCAAGATGTTAAAATAGGCACATACCATAATTGTGTTCAAAGACTAGAGCAATATATGCTCATAATGAACACATGGGAAATCTCAGCTGAGAAACAGAAATTATGAAAATGAGCCACATGAAATTATGAAACAAACATATAATATCAATTTGTAAAATTCAGAGGATGATCACAATATCAGAATGGAGATTTTTTTTTAAGGCATGCAAATTGGCACATTGATCAACAGAAACTGTGAGGTAGGGAAAATACATTGTTCTAAAATAAAAAGGTACTAAGGGGCCATAGGACTATATCAATAGGTTTAACAAAAATGTAACTGGAGTTCCAGAAAGAGAAGAGAGAAAGGAGTAGAATTTTTTTTTCTTTTGAAGAAACAATGTCTAATAAAACCTGAATTTTGGTGAGAGACATAAATATATGAGTCAAGAAGTTCAATAAACTTCAATTATGATAAAATGCAAATACAAAGTAAAGGACACCTACACATATTATAGTCAAATTGCTGAAAACCAAATATAAAGAGAGAAATCTTGAAAGCAGCTAGAGAAAAACAGCACATTACCTAAAGAGGAAGATGACAGATAGTTGATGACACATTAAATATAATGGAAGAAACTGTCTAAGAATGATGGTGAAATAAAAGTAAAATATGAAAAAAAGATATGAAAAAATTAAGATATCTGTCACCAGAAAGTAAGCTTCACAAGAAATGCAAAATGAATTCTCAGAGTGAAGTGAATTTATATCAGACGGGAATATGCATTTGAGGGAAGAAATAAATACAACCAGGTATTGTAAGTTTGAAAACAAATATTAAAAAATTTACTCAGTATCCTTAAAATGTATACAAGTTTTGAAAGCCAAAATTATGGCATCATAGCATGGGGCTTATAATGTCTGTAGATGCAATATATATGTCAAAAATAATATAAAGAGGGCATGGGGAAGTATGGTTGCAAGCATATATTTTATGAGAAGTGATACAATATTACGATAATTCCAAGTAGGTTGGAAAAAAATTAAGGATGTATCTCAAACACTAAGAATATAATTCAAAGAGATTTATCTAAAAAGTCAATAGATTAAAGAAAAGTCTCAAATATTTGACTAGCTCTAAAGAAGGCAGATGGAGAAGGCAACGGCACCCCACTCCAGTACTCTTGCCTGGAAAATCCCATGGATGGAGGAGCCTGGTGGGCTATAGTCCATGCGGTCGCTAAGAGTCGGCACGACTGAGCAACTTCCCTTTCCCTTTTCACTTTCACGCATTGGAGAAGGAAATGGCAACTCACTCCGATTTTCTTGCCTGGAGAATCCCAGAGACGGGGGAGCCTGGTGGGCTGCCGTCTATGGGGTCGCACAGAGTCGGACACGAGTGAAGCGACTTAGCAGCAGCAGCAGCAGCAAAGAAGGCAGAAATAGGATCAGAGAAACAAAAAAAAGAGAGACAAACAATAAACAGTAAAATAAATGGTAGACTGAAGTCAGAACATAACAACAGTTAAATTTTACATTGTCTAATCATTCCAACTTGAAAAGCAGTGATTATCAGAAATAAAAAATAACAGGGTTCAACCCTGTGTTGTCTGTAAGAGTTTAAATATAAAGACAAAGGTAGAAGGAAATTGATAGAAAAAAACTATACATGCAAATAGAATGCATAAGAGCACTGGAGTGGTTATATTAACACCAGATAAAATAGGTTTCAAGACAACATACCAAAATTAAATATTTTGTGGTAAAAGGTTAATTCAAGGACATGAAAATCATATATGTTTATGTATCTAAAAACAAATCTTCAAAACTCCTAAAAACAAAAGTTGACAGACTAAATGAATGAAATAGATAAATCCGCAAAATAGTAGATTTTAACATCCTTCTCTCAGCAACTGATAGAATGACTCGAAAAAATATAGAAAATCAGTACACTAAAATGGGCACTATCCATCAGGTTGGACTAATTAATATTGATAGAATATTATAGATGGCATCTGTAGAATACACATACTTTTAAGTATGCATAAAATTCATCGAGACAGACTATATGCTAAGCCATAATCCATGCTCCAATATATTTAAAAGAATTAAAATCACACAGAATTTGATTTCTCTCACCAAACAGACCAAATTAAAGTGATTTATAAAGGAATTAAAACATACTTATAAAGAATCCCTGGGTCAAATTAGAAACCACAATGGAAATTTTGTAATGTCTGAAACAAAATTATAATGAAAATATAAAATACAAAAACAGATAAAGCAATGTTTTTGAGGGATTTATAATCTAATGAAGTGAATATTATTATAAGATCTCTGTTTTCACTATACTACATGAATCCATGCATATGTGCACTCACACTGCTTATGACCACTAGAATAGAAAAGTAGCTAGAACAGACTAGCAACCAGAAATAGTGGGAAGTATATGGAAATATATCCTTTGATATAAGGAAACTAAGGTCATAATTTTAAAATAAATTTTTATTTTATTGGAACATGATAGTTTATTTTAAAAAATTAAAATTAGCTAGACATTAGGGAAAATACTATATCACTATCATATGAGTAAATATTTCAATTTAATAATAAATAAAAGAACATTTGAATTACATTGTCATTTATTCTTAAAATAGAAAAATGGGAATCCAGAAAGTAAACTATTGATATTATAAATCTCATAAATTTTAAATTATTCATTGACAAAATATATTATAAACAAACTTAAAAGATAAATAACAGATTATGAGAAAAGATATGCAGCACATCTCAGAATACAGATTTCTTTGCTATGTAGAGTTTACAAATTAATTTTAGAATATGAATAAAATAATGCAATTTGAAAAAGAAGTAATGTTGGAAAATAAATAGGCAAGTTGCTCAGCTTTATTGGTAATCAAGTAAATGCCATTTAAAACAGTGATATAGATATACATTTTTTGGTCCAAAATATTGGCAACAACTTTTTTAAATCAATAAAGTCATGTTAGCATAATTAGATTTTTTCATCAACTGTTTCTATCTGGAAAGTTAAAGTTCTAAAATGGTATTTGAAGCAAAATAAACTTTGAAGCAAGAGCAGGAAGAGCTAGATTATGAGTACTTAGAACACAAAAACCAATAATTCACAAGCCTGGACAGTCAACAATAAAGGCAGCCACAGACAAGATGCAGAAGCAGAGAAACAATCATATCAAGAGTAGTTCAAACTTGACCTCAATAGCAACTGTTTAAAAATAATAATAAAATGTAGGGACCTATCAGGCAGAAGAAAATTGCTTCAACTTCCCCAGCAGGGCACTCTAACTACTAGTTGGCAGGGCAAAAGAATCTCATGGTATCCTGAGCCTGCAATTCATTTCCTCCACAGGGAAACCACCACTAAACATTTTCTGCCCCTTAGAAAAAGTGTAGTTGAATCTATCTGGCTCTGAAGCCAGACAGACTGCATTAGAATGCCTGCTTTCTACAAAGCCTTACTTTCTTCATCTAAAAATGTAGATATTACCTACATTGTGACGATTAAATAAAAGAACAGAAAAAGTTAATCACACAGTCTCTGGAACAGAGGAAATATGTACCAAAAGTTCATTTTCCTTCTTTTCCTATCGCCTGCACAGTTCAAACTAAGCATCAGGAATGCTTTGTAAGTATTGTTATGTAGCTGAGTAAGTCAATTGGTAACCCTTTGATTTCATGTTAATTGACAAAATTATTTGATAATTACGAAAAATGAAAGAATTTCTGAAATTGAGTTGAATTTGTCTACTCGGGGGAAAAAAAATACTGTTTAGCACTTACATTTTAATCTTGCTGCTACTGCTGCTGTCGCTTCAGTCGTGTCCAACTCTGTGCGACCCCATAGACGGCAGCCCACCAGGCTCCCCCGTCCCTGGGATTCTCCAGGCAAGAACACTGGAGTGGGTTGCCATTTCCTTCTCCAGTGCATGAAAGTGAAAAGTGAAAGTGAAGTCGCTCAGTCGCGTCTGACTCTTAGCGACCCCATGGACTGCAGCCCACCAGGCTCCTCCGTCCATGGGATTTTCCAGGCAAAGTGGGGTGGGGTGTCATTGCCCTCTCAGCATTTTAATCTTAGTTTTATCTAAATGACTCCTTTCAGGTTTATTCTCCTTATTTCATTCTTAGGTACAGTGACAAAAACAATGGAATTAGAGTTTGAAAAACTTCCTTCAAGACGCAACTGTTTTTTAGACTACTCAGCTAACAGTCTTACCTATGTTGTTTAATCACTAAGTCATGTTCCACTCTTTGTAACCTGTGGACTGTAGTGCCTAAGGTTGCTCTCTCCATGGGATTCTCCAGGCAAGAATACTGCAGTGGGTTGCCATTCCTTTCTCCAGGGGATCTTCCCAACCCACGGATCGAACCCAGGTCTCTTGCATTGCAGGCAGATTCTTTACTGTCTGAGCCACCAGAAAGGCTCCCTGCAACAAGAGAAGCCACCACAATAGAAGCCCCTGCATCACAGCAGAGTAGCCCCCATTCACTGCAGCTAGAGAAAGCCCACGCACAGCAATGAAGACCCAGCATAACCACAAATACATAAACCAATAAATAAATCTTTGAAAAATTCCACTTCACCTGATCCTGATTCTAATATTTTTTTTTTCTGTGAAATCTTACTTGGCATTTATGTTTTTATTTTTTGAGGAACCCAAAGGAAGAAATTATTGAATTCATTTTATTTAAATTCATTATTTTTTTAATGTCTTTCTAGTATTGTTTTGATAGGTTTTTTTTTAATCAGCTTTTATAAATTATAAAATAAAGCATACTCTCCTCACTGAAACAGAAAAAGCCATAAAATTTTATATTTACAAATTTTAGTTCCCAGTCTTACTACCTTGAAGTTAAGAACAATTAAAAGCCAAATGAACCTAATCTATGAAACAGAAATAGAATCAAGGACACAGAAAATAGACTGATGATTGCCAAGAGGGTGAGGGGGTGGGACAGGGTTGGATTGGGAGTTTGGCATCAGCAGATGGAAAGTGGTATATATAGAATGGATAAACAATAAGGTCCTACTATGCAGCATAGTGAACTATATTCAATGTTAAACCATAATGGAAAAGAACATAAAAATGATTGTATAACTTATATATGTAAATCTGAGCAACTTTGCTATACAGCAGTAATTAAAACAGCACTGTGATCCAACTATATTTCAAGAAAAAATAAATTGTAAAAATATGCTAAAAATAAAAATTAAATCAGTATTTAACTACCTCAGAAATTTTGAAAAATGCCAAAAAAATTAAAAGCCAATGGTGATATATATAAATTACGATCAACTGAAAATGTTTTAAATTTCCAATTGTCTGTTCCATTCTGTGCTTCTTTAAGTTTATTTTTGCAGGCAAGTGCTTATGGCATAGGGACTATAGCCAGACTTCCTGAATTTGAATCTCTGCTCAGCCACTTACTAATTATGTACTCTTTGGAAATAATTAACATTCCTGTGTTTCAGAATGTTTCATTATTGATACAAGGGAAAAAATAATAGTATTATACTTATAGGATTGATATGAGTATTGAATAAGTTATTGAATATAAAATACCTGGAATAGTGCCTGGCATACTAATATAGAATCTTAATCATTTTAAAATCATAATATAAAATGTAGTACCAAAATTTTTCAGAAGACTATCTAGAGATCCAAATAAATTATAATTCCTTATAATGTCTTTACACCAACATAACTGAGGCTGTTTGGAGAATCATAACTTTCCTCAGAGTTGAACAGTCTCCAACGTTTTTATGCTGTCACTTGAACACAGCTGTCGTGTGCAAGAAGCACTGCACAGAGAGTGAACGGCATAGACCAAGAAGCAGAGATGATAAAAAGCCTTAGTGCAGGCATTTAGTATATATTTTAAGGCCATCCACAGACTCTCTAGGTCTGGGAACTGTGTGCTCAAGTTTCAGTCAGTCATCTTACTCATTTTTCTTAGTGCAAGATCTGCCTTTTAGATTTTCAGATGGAAAATTGGAGAAGATATCAGTATTCAAGAAGTTTTACAGTTTAATAAGCTTAAGCAAAATCTCTTTATAACCCAGATTCTCTGATACCATTCAAAATTGCTATTCAAGCTTGGGAAAAAAAAAAAAGAAAAACACCTCTAGGACAAGCGAGAGAAGGGGAAAAGTAAGGAAATGATATTCTTTTACTGTTCTCTCTTTCATATGATGTTCTGTAATTAATGACTGTTGTTCTCTGAGTTCCCATTGAAATTACTGCTTTACTCTCTTCCCTGCTGGTAACTTTCACAATGATTGGTATCTAAGGTCAGAGACAAAAAATAATACTATGAATTAGGTCACTGCATCCTAAATGACTAATTGACACTTTTTTCCATGATATATAGCACTGTACCTAAAATCCTAGTCTCTAGCCTTCTCTTGATCTTAACTCTTTACCAATACTCAAGAGCAGTCCTAAAAATGGATCAAATTGTCTCTAATGCCTGTGACTCTCATTAGGCCAACTAGAACTGATCATGGATAAAAGCTTGATTTTTCTTTCTTCTAAAAATGGTTGGTGGCCAGGTGCGCCACTTCTCTGCTCTCTCTTCCTCCTGACTCAATGTTCATAATTGTTAAGTTGGGTCATGTCTTCATGATAGTTAATTTTACTACTTCTCTAGTGAAGGTCTGAAATTTTTCATAGTAAGTTTTTTAAAAAAAATAGAGAAATTATTACTCACCTTTATATTTTATGAGAAGCTTTATTTAAACATGTTTTTGCTAAAAACTTTTAAAGATTTTTTACAATTTAGCAATCCAGGAAAACTTTAAACAGTATAGCATGTAGCTAATCTGTTTATTCACCCCCCTTCTCCCCCATTGACTGGAAAGCAAACACTAGATGAAAATAATCATAAGGAAAAAAAAAAACACTTTTTTCTTAAATATTAACTCTTATTAAGCAATAGTGAACATTTTAATTGAATTGCCACAACTTAATTATTTCTCAATGAATTCATTGTTAGATGTCTTCTCCACTCTGGCACATAATAAAAGAAACCTCTCACCAAGGCTTCTCTGCTGTGAGTGAACAATGCCTAATTAAAATGTATCTAAATTCAGTCAAACAAAATCTAATGTTTCTTTCCCATACTTTTACTTCCACTCCTTTCCTTCTCCATGCTTTCTTTTACCATGGACTCAGAAAACTTATATAACTTTAGAAATAGTGAAGTCATATTTCATAAGTGAAGTCACTCAGTCGTTGTGTGTGACTCTGCAACCCCATGGACTGTTGCCTACCAGGCTCCTCTGTCTATGGGATTTTCCAGGCAAGAGTACTGGATTAGATTGCCATTTCCTTCGCCAGTGGATCTTCCTGACCCAGGGATCGAACCTGGATCTCCTGCATTGTAGACAGACGCTTTACCGTCTGAGCCACCAGGGAAGTCCATAAGGCAAAGTCAAAATTACCCTTTTTAATTTCTTAAAATTTCATCTTCAATTTAACTGAGAATGCAGCCCTGCTTAGTAATGTTTTTAAATATACCAAATAAATATTAAAGTATATTTTATCCCATAAAAGAGAAAGAGAGGGAGCAGAAAAGACAGAACAGTAAGACAAAATGTTCAGAATTTGTAAAACTTCCTGGATTAACCATGTCCTTTCTTCCCTCTAGGTTAACTTTTTTGGACACACACACACAAATAACAAAGCACCTCTTTTAATCCATTTCTCATCTTCTTTCTCCCTTCTTCCCTTCCTTCCTTCTTACCTGTTTCATCACTGGTGTACCTGAAGAAGTGGAGAGACAGGTATACCTGAATAAGTGTAAGTTAGTCTACGACACAGCCTTACTACATTATATTCTTCTCAGTTAAACAATAAAATATTTCCTTTTAAGAATTCAGAGACTACCCATCCTCTACTCATCACAATGCAAAGCACAGCAGTGTCACATGTCACAAATGCATCAGTGTTTGCCCTGACCAGGTCTAAAACACAAGCATTCTCAATTTCTCAAAAGTAGGAGAGACATTTTATGTTCTAAAAAACATCTTTTTTTAAATTTTAATTTATCAAAGTAAGGACTCCTACTCTTTACTTGGAAAATGAATACGCTGGTTACAAATGACAGAGAATCAGCTTAAGCAATAAAGAGAAATATATTGCTTCTCTTCATTGGGAAGGAATTCACAAAATCTAAAGCAGTGCAGCAAGTTCCAGGCCTCAAAGATTTGAACCAGGATATAGTCAACTGCCAAAGGTTTGGGGCACACCTCCCTCAGCAAGGCAGTCCAAGGAGGAATAAATATTCTTTTTCCAATGTCTGCATACTAATCTGAGAAGTTTGTGTCTGAGGCTTACCTCTAGGAAATTTATCATTCCCTAGAACCCGAGGTCCTACAATTGGCCAAACCTAGAACACACATCTATACCTACAGTTCGACCAGTGGATGTCTTCTTAGAAGAAACAAAATGAGAGAAAAAGTACCCTTGACAATCAAATACAATAGCTACTTTGTGGACCTTGGGATGTTCATTATAATATGAAGTCAGCTTTGTTCTACCAAATGTTTTTTTCTATAATTATCTATAATGTGTATTATAAACATGTTCACTAGTCAGTATCTAAATAGTCTAGAGATTTATATTCTTAGGAAAAAAAATTGTACTCATTTAAAATTCTACATTTCACTTTCAATGCTAATATGATAAGCTAGATATGTTTGGATAGATAATTAGGACTGCATACATCTGGATTTTAAATCATTGTACTGGGAAAGGAAAGGGAAAGCTTTGGAGATCTAATGAATTGCAAAAATAGGAGAATAAGAGATATCTGTACCACAGAGTGAAAAATTAACAATGATAAAAAGAATTCTGATCAAAGATTTAATCCAATCTCAGTATATTTTCTTAAAACACTTTTGTCAATTAAAGAAACTATGTCAAAAAAGTGGGCTAAGGCAAATAGATTAACTGATAAAGAAACTGAAAAAATAACATATCAACAGTCTACTCCCTTTCTAAAATCTGAAGCTACAAAATTATTTCATCTCATTTTTATCAAAAATTGTTTAAGAGCACTTTGAAAAGCTATAGAGGTTTGTTATCATGGAGGTGAGTAAATGGGCTAAAATCCTAAATAATCAATAACATCTTTTTCTTAGATTTATAAATATGTTTTGGATATCTTCTGCAAGATCAGAGAATAATGAGATACAATAACATATTTTACTGATTTTTCACAATCTGAAAAAAATAAATCTTTAAATTCTTGAAATAAAGTCATTTTCATGAAAATTCATAAGCTATATACATACTTGTGTTAGGCCAAATATGAGTGCGTCAAATATTCAGTTTTCTTTTAAATTTAACATAATGTGCTTATACTGCATTTCATTTCCAGTCTCACACAGAAATGCCAAAGCTTCACCCTTTCCTGTCTAAACAAAGTATACAATGAAAATCCAGATAATTTTTAGAGTGTCTATGAGTATATCTATCCAAGTCTCAGCAAGTTGGTTGAGATTTCCATTGAAAAATTGATTCATTATTTTCATATTGTCTCAGAAATGATAACAAATTGTTGGGCAGCTACTATTCGCCAGTCATTTTAAAGGCAATTTAAAACATAAATGTTTTATAATAGAACATTTATCACAGATATTAACATATTTTATCAATAAGAAAGCTAAGGCTTGGAGACAATCTACATCAACAGAGCCAGACAGAATTGAATCAGGTTCGACTCCAAAGCCAATTCTATTGTATTTACTATAGTAAACTGTCTCCTAATTATAGACTTATACTGATGGGGAAAATTATCATTCCCAGCTATTTTTTTTCATTTCCTCTAAGAGGATTATACAGCTCTATCCATTGCCATATGACTTACAGCAGCTCCCTGGTGATGAAATATACTAAGCATCAGGCTTATCCATGTTACTCACCTTAATCCATTAGCCATGGACATGTGTGATGTATGTTGCTGCTGCTGCTGCTAACTCACTTCAGTCATGTCCGACTCTATACAACCCCATAGACGGCAGCCCACCAGGTTCCCCCATCCCTGGGATTCTCCAGGCAAGAACACTGGAGTGGGTTACCATTTCCTTCTCCAATGCATGAAAGTAAAAAGTGAAAGTGAAGTCTCTCAGTTGTGTCAGACTCTCAGCAACCCCATGGACTGCAGCCTTTCAGGCTCCTCGTCCATAAGATTTTCTAGGCAAGAGTACTGGAGCGGATCGCCACTGCCTTCTCCAGTGATGTATGTTATGTCTGAGCAAAAACTTTAAGAGACACTCAAAGTTACTACCAATTGCTCTTTCCCTCTGCCTTGAGAACAGCATGTGAAAAATGCAGTTTGCTAGTCTTACCTAATTCCAAGTATGAAAAAGATACATGCAAGAGATAAACAGCCAACAGCCATCAACATTTAATACCAAGGAGAAATAAATGTTTCTTGGTGTAAACCCCTGAGAACTGATGCTATATGTTATTGCAAATAACTGATGAGTATAAGAAGTACTAAGACTATTGATGAACAGAATACTATCATTCCAACAGGAATGAAATAAATGTGGCCTTATTAGAATGTTCTGTTCCCTATTATAAAGATAAAACTTCAAATGGAGGATGCTGCATTCTGCATTAACTTTTGGTATGTAGCTCTAATGCCTAGGAATGCATCTGGGGAGCCTGAAGACAAAAATAAAATATTAAAGATCAAAAGAAAAGACAGAAGGAATCTGAGACTACCTGACACTGTTGATTTACTATTCCAGGCCTAGACTGCAACGTCCAGATTTCTTGTAGTGGGAGAAAAATAAACACTGTACATGTCTAATCCACTAAAATTAAGTTTATATTGCATGTATGTGTATGCTCAGCTGCATCTGAGTCTTTGCGACCCCATGGACTGTATTTCACCAGGTTCCACTGTCCATGGCATTTTCCAGGGAAGAATACCAGAGTGGGTTGCCATTTCTTACTCCAGGGGATCTTCCTGACCCAAGGATTAAATCTATGTCTCTTGAATATCCTGCATTGGCAGATGAATTCTTTACCACTGTGCTACCTGGGGAGCTGTCTTTCTCTCTAGGTTTCCAGTTTAATAGATTGCTTTTAGAACTGTGTTTGGTTTACAGAAAAATTGAGATGTGGGTACAAGAGTTCCCATATATCCCCCCTCTCCTTCCCAACACTCCCCTTGTCCTCCTAGAGTTTCACTTATTATTACTATCTTGAATCAGTATAGTATATTTGTTATAACTGATGATAACTCATATATTTTTATTAAAGAAATCCATAGTTTACCTTAGGCCTCATGTTTTGTGTTGTACAGTCTACAGGTTTAGACAATGTACATCCTAAAAGATGATGCTGTTAAAGTGTTGCACTCAATACACCAGCAAATTTGGAAAAGAGCAAAGGCCACAGGTCTGGTAAATGTCAGTTTTCATACCCATTCCAAAGAAAGGCCATTCAAAGAATGTTCAAATTACCATACAATGCTAACAAGACAGTGCTCAAAATCTTTCAAGCTAAGCTTCAACAGTACTTGAACTGAGAACTTCTAGATGTACAAGTTGGATTTAGAAAAGGCAGAGGAACCAAAGTTCAAATTGCCAACATCCATTGGATCAAAAAAAAGCAAGGCACTTTCCAAAAAAAATCTACTTTTGCTTCATTGACTACACTAAAGCCTTTGACTATGTGGGTCACAACAAACTGGGAAATTCTTAAAGAGATGAGAATACCAAACCACAGTACCTGTGTCCTGAGAAATCTGCATGCAGGTCCAGAAGCAACAGTTAGAACCACATATGGAACAAAGGACTGGTTCAAAATCAGGAGAGGAGTATGTCAAAACTATATATTATCACCCTGCTTATTTAACTTACATTCAATACTAGTACATCATGTGAAATACCAGGCTGGATGACTCATAAGCTGGAATCAAGATTGCTGACAGAAATATCAGATATGCAGATATGCAGACTGCATAGCTTTTATGGCAGAAAATGAAGAGGAACTAACAAGCCTCTTGAAGATAGTGAAAGAAGAGAGTGAAAAAGCTGGCTTAAACTCAACATTCAAAAAACAAAGATCATTGCATCCAGTCACATCACATCATGGCAAATAAATAGGGAAAAAAGTGGAAACATTGAAATTTTATTTTCTCAGGCTCCAAAATCACTTCAGTCAGTGATTACAGCCATGAAATTAAAAGATTCTTGCTCCTTGGAAGAAAAGTTAATACAAACCTAGACAGCATATTTAAAAGCAAATACATTACTTTGCAAACAAAGGTCCATATAGTCAAGGTATGATTTTTTTTAGTAGTCATGTATAGATGTGAGAGTTGGACCATAAAGAAGGTTGAGCACCAAAGAATTGATGCTTTCAACCTGTGGTGCTGGAGAAGACTTTTAAGAGTCTCTTGGACAGCAAGGAGATAAACCAGTCAATCCTAAAGGAAACCAATCTCTGAATAATCATTGGAAGGCCTGATGCTGAAGCTGAAGCTCCAGTACCTTGGCCACCTGATGTAAGGTGCCAACTCTTTGGAAAAGATCTTGATTCTGGGAAAGATTGAAGGCAAGAGGAAAAGAGGGCAACAGAGGATGAGATAGTTGGATGGTATCCCTGACTCAATGGACATGAGCTGGATAAAACTCTGGGAAATAGTGAAATACAGGGAAGCCTGGCATGCTGTAGTCCATAGGGTCGCAATGAGTCAAGACGACTTAGCGACTGAACAATAATAACATTTAATCACCATTAGGGTACCATACAAGATAGTTTCATTGCCCTAAAAATACCCTCTGCTCCACTTATTCATACTTCCCTCCCTCACTCCCTTCAGCTTCTGTCAACCCCTGATCTTTTTACTGTCTTCAGAGTTCATAATGTCGTAGAGTTGGAAGCATTTTCAGATTATCTTCTTTCAGTTAGCAATATGAATTTAACTTCCCTTGATGACTTTTTTGACAGGAGGCCTCAAGCTGCCTAGTGGAAAGATGGTAATGAAGAGAAACTGAGCCCTTTTGACAAAAGTCAGTACAGTTTGTCAGCCATGTGAGACAGCCACCTTGGAAGTAAATCCCCTAACTCCAATCAAGCCTTCATATAGCTTCATCCCTGGGTGACATGTAACAGCAATTTCATGAAAGACTCTGAACCAAACTTTGTACCCAAGGGCTGTCTTACTTAAAGAAATTAGGTGAATTTTTCAGAAGCTAAGTTTGGGGGATAATATTATACATAGAGCAGTGGGTAAGTAATCCATATACATTTTCCTCTAAGAATAAATTTTACTGTGTCCTGTTTTGATGGGAACTGATTATCAATGAAGTGTTCTCTAAAGAATTTCTATTCTGTGCTATGTAGATTACCTGCAAGTATTTTTCCCCTTTTATTTTCAAGAACTATCTTTGATTTCTTGCACAGTTCTATTTCCCTTTAACTGGTGAATGACTTTTCCCCTGGTTAAATAATTCTCAAGTTGCAGTCATTTTCCTTCACCAGTTTATAAACAATAACAGCCTCCTAACTGTACCGCTGGGGGTGCAAAGTTCAACAATGGTCTGTTTTTCCCCATTTGTACATAGCCTTGTTCTTTGCTTTAATTTTCTGAAAACTTGTAAGATACCTTCTCTTGCTCATTTGCTAGGATATGCCTATGAGTGTCATTGTTTTCTTTTTCTTCAGTGCAGCCTTCCTTCAATGAAGCCTATAACTTAGGTAACTTTTTAAATCTGAAAATTAAGACCTTTTTCATTTAAAAGAATTTTTTTCTGGTACGTTTGCTTCCTCTCCTTCCTGTTCCTTTTTCTCCTTCAGTAGAATCTATTGCTCACATTCTGTCTCTCAGATTTATTCTACGAATTTTTCAGTGTCTACTTTTTTTTTTTAACTTGTCTGTGCTTTGAGATATTTCTTACATCTGATCTTCTAAGGTATTAATTCAGTTTTCAATCCAGATTACGTTCACCTTTATTTCATAAATTCAATTTTCTAGGTTTGACTAGTGTATTTTTATGCCCCCAGAGGACTTTATAATGATGCCACTAGGAGTTGAGTTGCTATCACTTTTTTGCTGTTGTCTTTTGTCTTTGTAATTCAAGATTTCATCCTTTTTTCCCTAGTAATTCTGCACTACTAGGCACACATTTGATTATTCACCCTGATTCTTTTCTATGTATGGAGGCTATCAGAAGAAAAGTTACTTAAATACTTATTTATGCGTTTATTTATGGGTTTATTAGGCTTCCCAGGTTGCACAGTAGTCAAGAATCTGCCTGCCAATGCAGGAGATGCAAAAGACCCAGATTCAATCCCTGGGTTGGGAAGATCCCCTGGAGTAAGGAATGACAAGCCACTCTGGTATTCTTGCCTGGAAAATTCCATTTACAGAGGAGCCAGGCGGGCTACCGTCTAAAGGGTTGCAAAGAGCCGGACATGACTAAGCCTCACCACCACTGCTACACTGGCTTTACTTGGGCTCATATCTAAATGTGGGGCATCATTAAGGTGTAAACAACAAAGGGATTTGCTATACCCTGAATCTGTGGATTAAGGGCAAAGTGCTAGCCCCTGTGAAGCAAAACTTTCCCATTATGGTCTTTCCCAATCTCTTTATAGAGGAGACCCAACCTGTTCCCCCAACTTTCCCTCCAATCCTAACCTTTTTTCTCAGTATTTTGGGAAATTGAGCTTGTTCTTTTGGTTCCTTTTAGGCATTTTGACACTCTCCCAGAAGGCTCTAGCATTCCTCCCAGACCTTAATAATCCTCCCCACAAAAGCTTCTTCTAGGAACCTCTTTATTCCAGTAAATCTTTGGACTTTCAAGACACATTCTAGATAATTTCTCATCCCCTCCATCACTCTTTAAAAGGATACCCATTTTCTTGAGTTCTCAGACCTTCTCAATATTCGGTAAGCATGGAACCACTTAGCTCAGGGGTGGCAAAGAATCTAGATTTGGCAGAAGAGGGTAGGGGAGGAGAGTCATGTCCAGGCTCCACATGCCCAATATTCCCTTTATCGTGCTTAGACAGGAAAAGATTCTACAGATTCATTAATTTTCTATTGTTGGCCTAATAAATTACCACAAACCAAACAAGTTGAAACAATGTTCTTTTTATTTATTTATTTATTTTACTGGTAGTGCCTGTAAGATCCCAAGTGTGAGTGGCAGAAGTCAAGGCTTTGGTGACATTGCATTCCTGCTGGAGGCTGTAGAAGAATATCTGCCTCCTAGCAGTTCAGGGTATTGGCTGAATTTTGTTGAAATTGTACGACTGAGGTTCTCATTTCCTTAAGACTGTCAGCTTAGAATAAGCTGTACTCTTAGAGGCTTCCCACATCCCTTCTCATGTTTTCCATTTCATTCCTCCAGGTTTCATAGGTTAAATCTCTCCTCTGCCTCTAAACTCTCTTTCATTCTCTCTTGCCATATCTCTTTGAAACTTCTCTGATGTTAAGGATTCATGTGATAATACTAAACACATCAGATAAACCATAATAACCCCCCTATTTTAAAGTTCATAACCTAGCCTTGGTAAATTAAAAAAAATTGAAATCATTCCAAGCATCTTTTCTGACCACAATGCAGTAAGATTAGATCTCAATTACAGGAGAAAAACTATTAAAAATTCCAACATATAGAGGCTGAACAACACGCTGCTGAATAACCAACAAATCACAGAAGAAATCAAAAAAGAAATCAAAATTTGCATAGAAACAAATGAAAATGAAAACACAACAACCCAAAACCTGTGAGACACTGTAAAAGCAGTCCTCAGGGGAAAGTTCATAGCAATACAAGGCATACCTCAAGAAACAAGAAAAAAGTCAAATAAATAACCTAACTCTACACCTAAAGCAACTAGAAAAGGAAGAAATGAAGAACCCCAGGGTTAGTAGAAGGAAAGAAATCTTAAAAATTAGGGCAGAAATAAATGCAAAAGAAACAAGAGACCATAGCAAAAATCAACAAAGCCAAAAGCTGGTTCTTTGAAAGGATAAATAAAATTGACAAACCATTAGCCAGACTCATCAAGAAACAAGGGAGAAAAATCAAATCAATAAAATTAGAAATGAAAATGGAGAGATCACAGCAGACAACACAGAAATACAAAGGATCATAAGAGACTACTATCAGCAATTATATGCCAATAAAATGGACAACGTGGAAGAAATGGACAAATTCCTAGAAAAGTACAACTTTCCAAAACTCGACCAGGAAGAAATAGAAAATCTTAACAGACACATCACAAGCACGGAAATTGAAACTGTAATCAGAAATCTTCCAGCAAACAAAAGCCCAGGTCCAGATGGCTTCACAGCTGAATTCTACCAAAAATTTAGAGAAGAGCTAACACCTATCCTGCTCAAACTCTTCCAGAAAATTGCAGAGGAAGGTAAACTTCCAAACTCATTCTATGAGGCCACCATCACCCTAATACCAAAACCTGACAAAGATCCCACAAAAAAAGAAAACTACAGGCCAATATCACTGATGAACATAGATGCAAAAATCCTTAACAAAATTCTAGCAATCAGAATCCAATAACACATTAAAAAGATCATACACCATGACCAAGTAGGCTTTATCCCAGGGATGCAAGGATTCTTCAATATCTGCAAATCAATCAATGTAATACACCACATTAATAAACTGAAAAATATAAACCATATGATTATCTCAATAGATGCAGAGAAAGCCTTTGACAAAATTCAACATCCATTTATGATAAAAAAAAAAAACTCTCCAGAAAGCAGGAATAGAAGGAACATACCTCAACATAATAAAAGCTATATATGACAAACCCACAGCAAACATTATCCTCAATGGTGAAAAATTGAAAGCATTTCCTCTAAAGTCAGGAACAAGACAAGGGTGCCCACTTTCACCATTACTATTTAACATAGTTTTAGAAGTTTTGGCCACAGCAATCAGAGCAGAAAAAGAAATAAAAGGAATCCAAATTGGAAAAGAAGAAGTAAAACTCTCACTATTTGCAGATGACATGATCCTCTACATAGAAAACCCTAAAGACTCCACCAGAAAATTAGTAGACCTAATCAATGAGTATAGTAAAGTTGCAGGATATAAAATCAACACACAGAAATCCCTTGCATTCCTATACACTAATAATGAGAAAACAGAAAGAGAAATTAAGGAAACAATTCAATTCACCACTGCAACAAAAAGAATAAAATACTTAGGAATATATCTACCTAAAGAAACTAAAGACCTATATATAGAAAACTATAAAACACTGGTGAAACAAATCAAAGAGGATACTAATAGATGGAGAAATATATCATGTTCATGGATTGGAAGAATCAATATAGAGAAAATGAGTATACTACGCAAAGCAATTTATAGATTCAATGCAATCCCTATCAAGCTACCAATGGCATTCTTCACAGAGCTAGAACAAATAATTTCACAATTTGTATGGAAATACAAAAAACCTCGAATAGCCAAAGCTATCTTGAGAAAGAAGAAGGGAACTGGAGGAATCAACCTACCTGACTTCAGGCTCTACTACAAAGCCACAGTCATAAAGAGAGTATGGTACTGGCACAGAGGCAGAAATATAGATCAATGGAACAAAATAGAAAGCCCAGAGATAAATCCATGCACCTATGGACACCTTATCTTTGACAAAGTAGGCAAGAATATACAATAGATTAAAGACAATCTCTTTAACAAGTGGTGCTGGGAAAACGGGTCAACCACTTGCAAAAGAATGAAACTAGAACACTTTCTAACACCATACACAAAAATAAACTCAAAATGGATTAAAGATCTAAATGTAAGACCAGAAACTATACAACTCCTAGAGGAGAACATAGGCAAAGCACTCTCCGACATACATCACAGCAGGATCCTCTATGACCCACCTCCCAGAATATTGGAAATAAAAGCAAAAATAAACAAATGGGACCTAATTAACCTTAAAAGCTTCTGCACAACAAAGGAAACTATAAGCAAAGTGAAAAGACAGCCTTCAGAATGGGAGAAGATAATAGCAAATGAAGCAACGGACAAACAACTAATCTCAAAAATACACAAGCAACTCCTACAGCTCAATTCCAGAAAAATAAATGACCCAATCAAAAAATGGGCCAAAAAACTAAATAGACATTTCTCCAAAGAAGACATACAGAAGGCTAACAAACACATGAAAAGATGCTCAACATCACTCATTATCAGAGAAATGCAAATCAAAACCACTATGAGGTACCATTTCTCGCCAGTCAGAATGGCTGCGATCCAAAAGTCTACTAGTAATAAATGTTGGAGAGGATGTGGAGAAAAGGGAACCCTCTTACACTGTTGGTGGGAATGCAAACTAGTACAGCCACTATGGAGAACAGTGTGGAGATTCCTTAAAAATCTGGAAATAGAACTGCCTTATGATCCAGCAGTCCCACTGCTGGGCATACACGCTGAGGAAACCAGAAGGGAAAGAGACACGTGTACTCCAATGTTCATCGCAGCACTGTTTATAATAGCCAGGACATGGAAGCAACCTAGATGCCCATCATCAGATGAATGGATAAGAAAGCTGTGGTACATATACACAATGGAGTATTACTCAGCCATTAAAAAGAATACATTTGAATCAGTTTTAATGAGGTGGATGAAACTGGAGCCTATTATACATAGTGAAGCAAGCCAGAAAGAAAAACACCAATACAGTTTACTAACGCATATAATATGGAATTTAGAAAGATGGTAACGATAACCCTGTATATGAGACAGCAAAAGAGACACTGATTTATAGAACAGTCTTTTGGACTCTGTGAGAGAGGGAGAGGGTGGGATGATTTGGGAGAATGGCATTGAAATATGCATAATATCATATATGAAGCGAGTCGCCAGTCCAGGTTTGATGCACGATACTGGATGCTTGGGGCTGGTGCACTGGGATGACCCAGAGGGATGGTATGGGGAGGGCGGAGGGTTCAGGATGGGGAACACATGTATGACTGTGGCAGATTCATTTCGATATATGGCAGAACCATACAATATTGTAAAGTTTAAAAATAAAATTAAAAAATAAATAAATAAATAAAGTTCATAACCTAACACTTCTGAAAAAGCAATTATTTCATATCAGGTACCACAGTGACAGAATCTAGGGATCAGGGCTTGGACATCTTGGAGTGTCATCCTTTCTAACATGGCATATGTAAACATTGCTGTGAATAGCTGTAGCTCCAATAACATTCATGGATCATGAAGTGATCACCTCAGTTTGGACATTGAAAAAAAATCATATTGAATCACTTAAAATTTCAGAAGCAAGAGTGGTGAAGGCAATGAGAAAGGAGTTCCTTTAGAAAGCAAAATAAAAGTTGGCTCAATGGACTAATTAATAAACCTACTCTGTCTCTGATCAGGTAATCTTTATTATCCCTGGTAATAGGATATAATAATTGCTGCTGCTGCTGCTGCTGCTAAGTCACTTCAGTTGTGTCCGACTCTGTGCGACCCCATAGATGGCAGCCCACCAGGCTCCCTTGTGCCTGGGATTCTCCAGGCAAGAGTGGGTTGCCATTGCCTTCCTGTGTATCACTAAATCTATGTGTTTCTTAATCTTCTTTTCCAAATGGGATAGTTTATGATGGTGAACCTATAACTTCACTATCATGCACTGGCTATGTTAGGAAGAAATGTGCTTCTGAGTTTATAATTTGATAAATCAAAAATAGCCAAATCAATGCTCAAAGTCTAGAACAATAAACAAAGAAATCTTAATCTTTCATCTAGATTTCATACTCTTATGGAACATTAGATTGTTCCCCTAAGGAAGGGGACTAGTTTAAACTTATTATGGAATGAAAGGTGTACATGAGCATCTGAGTGAGCTTAGAATCAAAGTAAGGCAGATTTGTCTTTCAATATCCATTCTTGAGTTCTTTCTCAGTAATAGAACTTTCTCACATACCAATTCAAAGTGATAAATAATGACACCAAAATAATGAAAATATCTATTAATGGCAGAACTTATTGAAACAAAGTAAAATAATCTTGTAATTTCTTCCTACATTAGTGAAGAATATTTTAGACTAATAATACCAGTATTAAGCTTGATTCCACTTTGGCCCTTGCTTGTGTATCAGTCGCCTTCTTCCAAAGGTATAAAAATATTCTGTCAAATTTTAGAGCTTCTAACAGCTTCATTTTCACAACTTATTTACCAATTTCAAATAACACTTTTAACTTCTAATTATTTCATTAGTTCAGAAGGTTATAGAAACCCAAAAAATTTATTCACTATTATGTATGATAATGTCTTTCTGTGATTTTTATTAGAATTAACCACAATTGCTTCATTTAACATTGTATGCTGTGCTGTACTTAGGCGTGGCCAACCCTTGTGGCCCCATGGACTGTAGCCTGCCAGGCTCCTCTGTCCATGAAATTTCCCAGGCAACAACACTGAAGTGGGTTGCGTTTGCTACTCCAGGGAGTCTTTCCCACCCAGGGATCCAACCCGCATGTCTTGAGTCTCCTGTATTAGTAGGCAGGCTCTTTACAGCTAGTGCCACCTTGCTGTTGTTCAGTCGCTCAGTTGTGTCCGACTCTTTGTGACCCCATGGACTGCAGCACACCAGGCCTCCCTGTCCATTGCCAACTCCTGGAGCTTGCTCAAACTCATGTCCATTAAGTCGGTGATGCCATCCAACCATCTCATCCTCTGTTGTCCCCTTCTCTTCCTGCCTTCAATCTTTCCCAGTATCAGGGTCTTTTCCAATGAGTCGGCTTTTAACATCAGGTGGCAAAAGTACTGGAGCTTCAACTTCAGCATCACTACTTCCAATGAATATTCAGGGTTGATTTTCTTGACTGGTTTGATCTCCTTGCCAGTCCCCGGGACTCTCAAGAGTCTTCTCCAACACCATAGTTCAAAAGCATCAATTCTTCAGCACTTGGTCTTCTTTATTGTCCAACTCTCACATCCATACATGACATCCATACATACTGGAAAAACCATACCTTCAACTATATGGACCTTTGTCACAAAATAATGTCTCTGCTTTTAAATATGCTGTCTATGTTTGTCATAGCTTGGAAGCCCTAGTTTTAACACAACTGTGTTCAAATAAAAAAAAATGAAAATGAAAAATGATAGTATTTGGTGTACTATCATTTTTCTTATTTAACAAAAGTAGGAACCCTTACTTTCAAAAAAAAAGAAGAAAGAAAAATGATAGTATAATGGTCAAATTACTAAGATTATATAATTTACTCAAATATTTTCCTTACAATTTTGAAATTAGAACTTTGAAATAATTATTAGGTTAAGTTCTGAAATATCCAATGGCTTTTTCATTTATTCGTATGATATAGACATTTAATCAAGGAGTTTTCAGTAATTTTTGTGACAAATGAAAGCTCTTAAAAATTAAGCAATTATTTTTAATTTTGACATAACAAGTTTATATCAAGCATATAAGAACAAATTATAAGTTACTATATCTGTTTAAATATACATTAATGTATAAATTTAGGTGCACAGATATAAAATATAATAAACTAGTCTATTTTAAGTACTCAAGTCTTCAAAATCTTTATCCTTTAGAATTTCTGGCCAGCAGTTTTTATTATAATAATAGGTAAAGTACTTTGGTTTCCTCACACCCTAATAACCATATTTTCCTTGCATCTCTTTGTAAAATTTACTATCATTTTTCTGAATTTCTAAAAATCCATGCTGTAAAATACATTTCTCTTAATCTACAAATTGATATTCATGGAAGAATAGGAGATAGAAAAGGTGAAATAAACAAGATGAGGGACAAGGAGTCAATAATTTTCAAATAATGGCATATTTTTCATTCTTTTGGAAGACAATTTTCTACATGCTTTCTAAGTGAAGTACTATTTTTTTTTCCTCTGCAGTTTCTGCACTGGAGGATAAAAATAGTGTCTCCCTCTGAACAAATGCAGGAATGCTCACTGTCTCTTACAAAAGATCAGGGTTCCCTAATATGTAACCAACTTTATGTGTAGATATCCATCTGAGTCCAATTGTAATACTTCCATGGGATTTGACAAAAGGGGGATGGACACATATATACTGATTAACATTCTGCTTGTTGAGCCATTGAATAAAAAAATCCTTCATCTCTGATCCAGTGTTCTCATGTTGTCCTGCCAATATTCATGAATACTGTGGCAGTCTAATATATTAGCTTACAAGTCTGGTAAAATCTCAGATTTTATACAGGTTTTTTTTGGCACACCTTTATAATGACAATAGAATTACTTAGCATTTAATTTTTCCTTCTATCTCTTTTCAACTGAATATTGAGTAAAAAGGCATATAGGATTGATCAAATCAAATCTAAATTTAGACTCTAAAGACAGGCAAGATCTGCAACTGTGAAGCTAGTCAAGATCCTGGCCATGTCCAGGGTCAGAGTTTATATCCCATGTCATTTAGAGCTCTGGCAAAATATTATTCAATAAACCAGAATGCAAAGAGATAGGGCACTGAATTTAAGTCTCTATTTTCCAATGTACAAATGAATACTAAATATCCCATAAAGTTTACAATGAGAAATAAACAAATGATTAGTATCTGCAGATGGGTGATGGATAATATGAAAAGATGCTTGACATCACTAATTATTAGAGGAATGCAAATGAAAACTGCAGTGAGGTACCTACCACACCAGTCAGAATGGCCATCATTAAAAAGTCTGTAAATAGCAAATGCTGGAGAGGGTGTGGAGAAAAGAGAACCCTCTTACACTCTTGTTGGGAATGTAAATTCGTGCAGCCACTATAGAAAACACTATGGAGGTTCCTCAAAAAACTAAAAATAGAGTTGCCATATGAACCACCAATCCCACTCATTGGCATATATCTAGATAAATCTATAATTCAAAAAAGTTGCATGCACCCCTATCTTCATAGCAGCACTATTCACAATAGCCAAGTCATGAAAACAACCTAAACCTCCAATGAAAAATGAATGGATAAAAATAATGTGGTATATATATATATATATATATATATATATATGCAATGGAAACAATTCTGCCATAAAAAGAAATGAAACAATGTCATTTGTAGCAACATGTATGGACCTAAGCATTATCATACTAAACCAAAAAAGAAAGACAAAGACAAATACCACATGATATCACTTATATGTGGAATCAAAAATATGACAGAAATGAATTTATCTACTAAGCAGAAATAGATTCACAGACATAGAAAACACACTTGTGGTTGCCAAGAGGGACAGGGGTATAGAGGGAATGAACTGTGAGTTTGGGGTTAGTAGATGTAAGCTATTATATATAGGATGGATAAACAAAAAGTTCCTACTGTAGAGCACAGGGAACCATATATTCAATATCCCATGATAAACCATCATGGAAAAGAATATGAAAAAGAATGTGTGTGTATAATGAATCACTGTTATACAGCAGAAATTAACACAACATTGTAAATCAACTACACTTCAATAAAATACATTATAAAAATGATTAATCCTTCAAGATAGACTTCAGAAGTTTGAGGACTTCCAGATGGACATAGAAAAGGCAGAAGCACCAGAGATCAAATTGCCAACATCCATTTGATCATAGCGAAAGCAAGGGAATTCCAGAGAAATATCTACTTCTGTTTCATTGATTATGCTAACACCTTTGACTGTGTGGATCACAAAAAACTGGAAAATTCTCAGAGACAGGAATACCAGACCACCTTACCTGTCTCCTGAGAAACCTGTATGCAGGTCAAGAAGCAACAGTTAGAACCAGACATGGAACAACAGACTGGTTCAAAATTGGGAAAGGAGTACATCAAGGCTATATATTGTTACCTTGCTTATTTAACTTATATGCAGAATATATCACGAGAAATGCCAAGCTGGATGAAGCACGAGCTGGAATCAAGATTGCCAGGAGAAATATCAATAATCTCAGATGATATGCTAATGATACCACTCAAATGGCAGAGAGTGAAGAGGAACTAAAGAGCCTCTTGATGAAGGTGAAAGAGGAGAGTGAAAAAGCTGGCTTAAAATTCAACATTCAAAAAACTAAGATCATGGCATCTGGTCCCATCACTTCATGACAAATAGATGGGAAAAAAAGTGGAAACAGTAGCAAATTTTATTTTCTTGGGCTCCAAAATCACTGTGGATGGTCACTGCAGCCATGAAATTAAAAGATGCTTGCTCCTTGGAAGAAAAGCTATGACAAACATAGCATATTTAAAAGCAGAGACATCACTCTGCTGACAAAGGGCTGTATAGTCAAAGCTATGGCTTTCCAGTAGTCATGTACAAATGTGAGAGTTGTTGGACCATAAAGCAGGCTGAGCACCAAAGAATTGATGCTTTCAAGTTGTGGTGTTAAAGAAGACTCTTGAGAGTCCCTTGAACAGCAAAGAGTCAAACCAGTCAGTTTTAAAGGAAATCAACTCTGTAATTCATTGGAAGGATTGAAGCTGAAACAAAGGCTCCAATGTTTGGCCACCTGATGCGAGGAGCCCACTCATTGGTAAAGACCCTGATACTGGGAAATATTGAGGAGAAAAGGCCAGCAGAGCATGAGATAATTGGATGGCATCCCTGAATCAGTGGACATGAATCTGAACAAGCTCTGAGAAACAGTGAAAGACAGAGAAGTCTGCTGTGCTGCAGTCCATGGTGTCACAGTCGGATGTGACTTAGCAACTGAAAAACAGTATCCGTTAAAGTAGCTGCTACTGTTTTTGGTTTCCAAACTGATCTCTGCATTACAAGTATTTGATTGAGACATAAAATCTGGAAAATTCCAAATTATTAGCTCTCTTCTTCACAAAATGCCCCCTACCTTCAGAATCCTGACTGTGATTAAAGAATTCTGTAGTCAAGGACTCACCTTAGCTTTCACCATCCAGTTAGCCATGAGAAAACTTTTGCCAAAGGAAAAGCTGACAGTGGAGTAGACTTGTGAAGGCAAAGTTGGAAGGTGCACAGCAAACACTAAGTGACATTATATTACCTATTCTATGTTCCATACAACAAAGGCCTTCTAATATGTAGACGGTTTCATTGATTTGTAGCAATTCACAGTTTTTTTTAGAAGGCAATGGCATCCCACTCCAATACTCTTGCCTGGAAAATCCCATGGACGGAGGAGCCTGGAAGGCTGCAGTCCATGGGGTCACTGAGGGTCAGTCACAACTGAGTGACTTCACTTTCACTTTTCACTTTCACACATCGGAGAAGGAAATGGCAACCCACTCCAGTGTTCTTGCCTAGAGAGTCCCAGGAATGGGGAACCTGGTAGGCTGCCGTCTATGGAGTTGCACAGAGTCGGACAAAACTGGAGTGACTTAGCAGCAGTATCTACTATTATTATTTTTTTAATATAGCTGATTCAAAAACTGGTAAGCTACTCCCAGAAAATAAAGATTTGATTAAAGGTCTGACATCCAGAAACATGTATTTTAATGACAATGACACCTTCAAGACATCTTTATTATATTCATATACAGATTGTAGATGGTCTTTAAATTAGCAAGAATTATCTACATTATGGTTGCTCTTTGAAAAGAATCCCCTTAAGGAATGTTAACTTTTAGGAAAGGTACCAGGACAGCTTCACAACTATTATATGATGATGTATCTTAGCTGCTGCTGCTGCTAAGTCACTTCAGTCATGTCCGACTCTGTGCAACCCCGTAGACAGCAGCCCACCAGTCTCCCCCGTCCCTGGGATTCTCCAGGCAAGAACACTGGAGTGGGTTGCCATTTCCTTCTCCAATGCATGAAAGTGAAAAGTGAAAGTGAAGTTGCTCAGTCATGTCCAACTTTTAGCGACCCCATGGACTGCAGCCTACCAGGCTCCTCCGTCCATGGGATTTTCCAGGCAAGAGTGCTGGAGTGGGGTGCCATTGCCTTCTCCAGATATATCTTAGCTGCTACCTCTAAAAGACCTGACCTCCAAACTTTAGCTACTTTCTAGTTTCTGGACTGAATATTAAGAGTATATCTTGAGTTTCGGGCTTCCCTAGTAGTTCAGCTGGTAAAGAATCCTCCTGCAATGCAGGAGACTCTGGTTCAACCCCTGGGTTGGGAAGATCCCCTGGAGAAGGGAAAGGCTACCCACTCCAGTATTCTGGCCTGGAGAATTCCATGGACTATATAGTCCATTGGGCTTCAAACAGTCAGCCACAACTGAGCGACTTTCATTTGATTTCAGATTGGAAATACCTATTTGTGCCCGACTCTTAGCAACCCCATGGACTGCAGCCTACCAGCCTCCTCCATCCATGGGATTTCCAAGCAAGAGTACTGGAGTGGGTTGCCATTGCCTTCTCCGATCATATAATGTAAGATGGAAATTTGATGTAACTACAAAGGTTCTAAAATCTCAGCAACCTTAGTTTCTTTTTTATTGTTATATTAGTAAAGTTTCCTAATTAATATGTGACATTTTTTAAATTGTTCCCTTTTATTTTTCTAAATATATTTTAGCTTTTGAACAATGAAATTACTATTCATTATTTTTTCATGATTTATTGAACCATTAACCATGACACTGTATAGGATATACTTCAGAAATGTTTACCTCATTACCATCCTATATATTATTGCATGTATTTATTTAGTAGATCATAATTAATTCAAACTTCTGAAGTAGTTAAAACAATAAAGTGATTTAATTTCTTATCTTACATTTGTTTAATCACTTATTTAATTAAATTATTTAAACTGTAGCAAGATTTATAGGATAAGAATTAAACACTTCTAGAAGTCCTGCTCTGCGATTTAGACATATTAGTATAAAATTAGATAATTGAATAGTGAGGATATAAATATTATCATGCTAAATCAGAAAAAAATGTATTTGTAACAGCAAATGAAACAAATTCCTAAGACAGATGAGGTAATCATTTAATAAATGCAAAATAAAACCAATTCTAAGAGTAAAAAAAAATTTCACTGAGCTTCAGAAGACTATTAAGAAAATATGTTTTATGTTTAACAACAGACATTAATATTTACAAACAGGCTATGCCACAATAACATAATACAGGCAAGAGTTTTATGATTAAATGAATATTCAATTTCAAATTTTAATTTATTTTACTGGTAGCTTTTAAAACATGCAGCAGAGTTTTTCTTTAAAATGATAATCTGTGTATGAGAAATTGTAAGAATTTAGACACTTGGATTATAGATGTAAAAAAGAAATTACTTATCCTTTTGAAACTATATGTATTTTATGACCTTCTCTGAGTTATATGTTTCATTTCTGGTGAGAAGAACATTTTGAAGAAGTTAATAATAAACAAGTTTATTAGGGCAATTGAAAGGTGGGGGGTTGTTAGTAATGAATATATTTCTTATCACTAACTTCAAAACAGAATATATAATAGCAAGTTTATTAACCTAAATGTGTTATATATTCATGTTATTAGCATCTTGAATGTAGCCACTCCCAAGACCTAATTCTCATCTAGGTTTTTACATATTTTGCAGGCATATGCAAATAGGTAGCAGAAATATATTTCTGGAGCTTAAGAAAGCTATCTAAGCCTAAGTAAGAATTCAGTCTCAAGTCTGCTGTTTATAACTGAAAAATTTCTATCCAAAGAAAATGAGGTTAATAATAGGTTCAATAAATAAAAAAAAAAAGAGAGAGAGAGAAAAAAAAAATCAAAAAAAGGATCCTGGAGTGTTCTAGCATTTAGAGGATGTATGAACCAGCATACAAACATAAGACAGAAGGGACCCTGGTTGAAGAACATAACTTGAACATAAACTAGAATAAACTTTGTAAATTCTCAAGGTACTATTTTAGTGTACAGTTGTCATTAAATAATAACTTTCAAGACTTATATGTCTTATTCACAGAAAAGACCCCAATGGTGTCATCTGGGGCATATTGCAAGTTTAATAGAAAAGATAAATATATGGAGGCAGAAGTAACTTTCAACACCATTCAAAGTATATTATCTGAGCAAAGACAGAGCCCACTTTCCTCATTAAGGGCTTCAAATAAAAAAGATAATTTATGGGAAGGGTCTTTGCGGCATAAAAACCATTCTAGAAATTTAAGTTATCATCTCTGCATCTAGAAAGGGATACATACCAAGAAACTCTTGAAGTCCCTTTAGAGGTATACAGAGAGTTAGAAAATGATTTATATTTTATATTTGGCTCAAGCTTATTTTGTGTCTATATACTAGATTAGAAATGTTTGGAGGAGTTTTACTCCCATCATTCTTTCAATTCCATTCTGATAAACATTTAGAGAGTTTACATTAAAAATGAACATGATCTTCTCCCAAATCTTTAACAGATTAAGTTGAAATTGAAGTATTGATCCAGAAGTATTTATTGAGTACCTTAAGGGAAAGTCATCAGAATTAGCTTGGTAGAAATTAAAAGCTTCAGAGCTTTGGACAAACTTTGGGCAGAAAAATGCAGAGAAAGAGAACCAATATAAAGAAAAAAGCATATAATAAAGAGATGATATAAATTTTAAAAAAAGGAAATGTAGAATAGCAGGGGTTGACCAACAAACAAATAGTTCTCTTAACAGAGTTAAATGCGTCTGTCTTGCCTTTACAAAAGTCTTCCACCTACAGTATTGGAGCTGTAATGAGAAAAACACATATCAGATGAGTCTGGTTAGCTCCATCTTGTGGGAAGTTTGGGAATGTGAAAAGGGAAGTGATGGTGCCTGAGGTAAAGAATTTTGAGTCTGCAGGGCTCCAGACCAGTCTACTCCCAAGTGTGGACTCTACACCAACAGGGTGTGGATCACTCAAGAGATTGTTAGAACTGCAGAATTTCAGCCCCACCCCCTGCGTGGAAACTACTGAATCAGAATCTATAATTTAATAAGATTTCAAGGGGATTTGTATGTATAGTAAAGAAACATTGCTCTATAGAGCAGCTGTGAACTGTAGACCAACAGTTACTGATACTGGTCAATTCAGCACACACAATAAATCGTGTAGTTACTCTTGTCTGTTTTCTCACCTGTTCTCCTCCAGGTTGATGGCTATGAGTCAACTAAGATCAGAATGAGACAGAAGTTCCCTAGGCTGGTGCCCATTTGAAAAGACTCTGATGCTGGGAAAGATTGAAGGTGGGAGGAGAAGGGACAATAGAGGATGAGATGGTTGGATGGCATCACTGACTCAATGGACATGAGTTTGAGTAAACTCTGGGAGTTGGTGATGGACAGGGAGGCCTGGCATGCTGCAGTTCATGGGGTCACAAAGAGTTGGACACAACTGAGTGACGGAACTGAACTGAGGCTGGTTCCCTGAGGACTGGCTGCATTCAATCTAAGCACCCGCTGCATACAAGTGACTCTCCTTGCCTTTTTTCATCCTGCTGAGGGGATGTTGCAATGGGGCCTCAACAGAATATATGAATATGTCTTGGACTTACGGTGGCAATACTAAAATTTTTATAAAATATTTCTTTAAAAAAATACTATAAGCTTACACAAATCAAAATACTTCACTTTTTGGAGAAAATAATGCTAATAAAGTGTTCTCTTTAGAGATCAAGAAAAATGTTATTAAAACATTTATATGAAGCACATGAATAAATATGTTAGCATATTAATTAGATAAAACTGTTTCTTGGTTCTAAATAGAAATATTATCCTATTAATGTTTAATGCTCTATGAAGGAAAATAATTCACAACTAAGCTGTTTAATTTCCCATTTTCTGCTTGCAAGTCTTAAGTAGGTTTTTATACATTATAATAAAAGATCTTGTCAGAAATTCTTATTTCCTGGGGATTTAGCAAAAGATAATAAATGCACTTTCCAAAAAGTTTCAAACTCAAGTAATCATCTTTAATAAATTGTGTTTTAGCTCCCTATTAGCCCATCTACCATATTCATTAGAGAGAGGCTTCCATATTGAGAGCCCAAAAATCAATCTAAGTATATTCTCCTAATCAATTTCACCCAATGGGCTGATCTCCAGATAGCAAATACTTACACAGATTGTATGATAATGGCATTGGGACTCATTATTAAACAACCTTTCCTCTTTGGGAATGATATTGGTCTGGAAATTATACTGTAGAGAGATTTTTAAAACAATTATTTTTATTGTGAGTAACTGTGTTTTATATGAAGTTAAAAATTAAAAAAAAAACACAATTCATTTTCTACTTACAGGAATGGAGGTTGTATTAAACTTAAAAAATTACTTTAGAGATGAAAATTTTTATGCAAACTATAAAAGATTTTATTCACTTGAGCAGACATCACTTTTCAAGCACTGAAGGTAGTTATTAGCTGATGCAGAAATTATAGTAATATTTCAAACATAAAAATTAAGAAATATTTATTGTAGTTACTAAAAACCAAGTGTTTGATATTAAAAATTTTGAATGTGTTTACACCAACAAATTAATGTCAGTAGAGACTTTCAGGATTAATTCTTAGTTCTTTGAGGATAATTTACATCAATGCCCCAGTTAGGCATAATGAATATGATATAAACATTATCTAAATTTTTAAAAAATTATAAGTAATAAAATATTTTATGATTCCTAGAATGTATTTCTCATTATTATAGTAGCGAGTTAGTATTTCTGAAGAATGAAAGTGATGAAAACATTAAAAATTACATATAGTAACCAGAAGTTCTTATACTAATGAATTCCCAATGTTACAGTTGCTGAATTTTTTGGTTTAAGCTCCAACAAAATTGATTAATAAAATAATGTTTTCCCTTATCCTACATACATGAAATATTTCTAGAAAGCTCTGAGTACACAGCACAACCAGAGATTCACAGTTAAGATAGTAAAGAACTAATGAAGAAAGGTGAGAACTTCTTGATTGAAAATTTCCAAGATTAGCTCAGACAAAATTTCTATGAAATGCTGCCGAATTATGAAATAAAAACTGCCTTCTGTAACATTCAGCAGAACAGATTAGCTACGCCTGCAATAGTGCTGAATAAAAAATGTTAAATATAAACAATGATGCTAGAACATTAACATTAGTGGATATGATCCAGACAATTTCTGAGGTAATATGAAGACTAGGAGATTCAAGATCTTTATCTTAAGTTTATATAAGTTTCTCAGCAACAATGTGATAGACTCTAAGATGCAAGCAGGGAGAATGATAAGGTTGTAATAGCCTGACCTAGCGAAACTGGGAATCTGGTCCTGCCTTATTCCTAAGCTTCAGCCTCTAAAGTGACGACTGCTGCTGCTGCTGCTGCTGAGTCCCTTCAGTCGTGTCCGACTCTGTGCGACCCCATAGACGGCAGCCCACCAGGCTCCCCCGTCCCTGGGATTCTCCAGGCAAGAACACTGGAGTGGGTTGTCATTTCCTTCTCCAAGGCATGAAAGTAAAAAGGGAAAGTGAAGTCGCTCAGTCGTGTCCGACTCTTAGCGACCTCATGGACTGCAGCCTACCAGGCTCCTCCGTCCATGGGATTTTCCAGGCAACAGTACTGGAGTGGGGTGCCATTGCCTTCTCTGGAAAACTCTAAATCCAACAAAGTTCATTCCTGACCTAGTCTCTAAGACTACGGATAACTTCAAGAACAAAACATTAAGAAATACTATCCTGGGTGGCTCAGCAGTTAAGAATCCTCTTGCCAGTGAAGGAGCCAAGGGTTGGACCCCTGGGTCAGAAGATGACCTGGAAAGGGACAGGGCAACTCACTAATATTCTTGCCTGGGAAATCCTCATGGACAGAGGAGCTTGGCAGACTACATTCCATAGGATCGCAAGGAGTCAGACACAACTTAGCAACTAAACAACTGCAGCCCAACATGATGGGACACATGGTCAAATTATTCTCACTATTAATTTTACTGCACTTCCCTGGAGTCTCAGACGCTAAAGAATCTGCCTGCAATGTGGGACACCTGGGTTCGATCCCTTCGGTTGTGAAGATCCCCTGGAGGAGGGCATGGCAAACTGCTCCAGTATTCTTGCCTGGAGAATGCCCATGGACAGAGGAACCTGGCAGGCTACAGTCCATAGGGTCACAAAGAGTCGGACATGACTGAGTGATTAAGCACAAGATATGTAAGGACTAATCTTACAAACTGATCTGTTTGGATAATTGGGCTTCCTATTTGTGAATGAATTTTGTCTATCCTGGCCTCAATTCTTATCATTGAAATCTAAGTTTGTTCCCTATATCTAAAACTCTGAATCTTTGCATGAAAGATGATTTTTCCAGACTCTAGGATTGAATCCCTGTCCTGCCTTTATTCAGTCTGTTCATGTCTCAGGAACTGGATTGTGTCCTTGAATCTTAGTACGATAGAAGAGAGTCTGTACATGATGTTTCCTTTATCCCAAACATACTTCCTATTCCTCAGTTCCCCATTTCTGTGGTCTGTCAGACTTTTGGATTGCTGGCTTGGTCTATTTGTGAAGATAACTATCCCTTATTGATCACAAAATCCTAATTGCAAAATTCAGACTTAAATTGCAGAACATAGGGGAAACCACTAGGCCATTCAGATATGACCTAAATCAAATCTCTTATGATTATAGAGTGGAAGTGACAAATAGATTAAAGGGACTAGATCTGATAGACAAAGTGCCTGAAGAACTATGTACCAAGGTCCATAATATTGTATGGGAAGCAGTGATGTGACCAAAACCATCCCCAAGAAAAAGAAATGCAAAAATGCAAATGGTTGTCTGAAGAGACCTTACAAATAGCTGAGGAAAAGAAAAATGAAAGGCTAAGGAGAAAAGAAAAAATATACTCCTCCGAATGCAGACACAAGAATAGCAAGGACAGATAAGAAAGCCTTCTTAACTGAATGATGCAAAGAAATAGAGGAAAACAGTAGAATGGGAAAGAACACTACAGGAAAAAAAATGTTAATGACAAGGATAACCAAAATGGTATAATCACTCACCTAGAGCCGGACATCCTGTAGTGCAAAATCAAGTGGGCCTTAGGAAGCATCACTATAAACTAAGCTAGTGGAAGTGATAGAATTCCAGCTGAGTGATTTCAAATCTTAAAAGATGATACTGTTAAAGTGCTGCACTCAATATGCCAGCAAATTTGGAAAATGCAGCAGGGGCCACAGGACTGGAAAAGGTCAGTTTTCATTCCAATCCCAAAGAAGGGCAAAGCCAAAGAATGTTCAAAGTATCACACAATTGCACTCATTTCAAATGTTAGCAAGGTCATGCTCAAAATCCTTCAAGCTAGCCTTTAACAGTAAGTGAACTGAGAAATTTCAGATGGTCAAGCTGAATTTAGAAAAGGCAAAGGAACCAGAGACCAAGTTGTCAACATCCATTGGATCATAGAAAAAGCAAGAGAGTTCCAGAAACTTCTACTTCTGCTTTATTAACTACACTAAAGTCTTTGACTGGGTGGATCACCAAAAAAAAAAAAAAAAAATGTGGAAAATTCTTAAAGGATGGGAATAACAGACCACTTTACTTTTCTCCTGAGAAACCTGTATGCAAGTCAAGAAGCAACAGTTAGAACTGGACTGGTTCCAAATTGGGAAAAGAGTCTGTCAAGGCTGTATATTGTTACCCTGCTTATTTAACTTATTTGCAGAGTACATCATGTGAAATGCTGGGCTGGATGAAGCACAATCTGAAATGAAGATTGTGGGGAGAAATATCAATAACCTCAGATATACAGATGACACCACCCTTATGGCAGAAAGTGAAGAGGAACTAAAGAGCCTCTTGATGAAAGTGAAAGAGGAGAGTGAAAAAGTTTCCTTAAAACTCAACATTCAGAAAACTAAGATCATGGCATCTGGTCCTATCACTTCATGGCAAATAGATGGGGAAACAATGGAAATAGTGACAGACTTTATTTTCTTGGGCTCCAAAATCACTGCAGACAGGGACTGCAGCCATGAAATTAAAAGACATTTGCATCTTGGAGGAAAAGCTATGATCAACCCAGACAGCATTTTAAAAAACAGAGACATTATTTTGCTGACAAATGTCTATATAATCAAAGCTATGGCATTTCCAGTAGTCATGTATGGATGTGAGAGCTGGACCATAAAAAAGGCTGAGCACTGAAGAACTAATGCTTTTTAACTGTGGTGTTGGAAAAGATTCTTGATATTCCCTTGGACTGCAAGGGGATCTAATCAGTCAATTCTAAAGAAAATCAGTTCTGAGTATTCATTGGAAGGACTGATGCTGAAGCTCCAACACTTTGGCCACCTGAAGTGAACAGCCAACTCACTGGAAAAGACCCAGATGCTGTAAAATATTGAAGGCAGGAAGAGAAAGGTCTAAGAGGACAAGATGGTTGGATGGCATTATCAACTCAATGGACGTGAGTTTGAGCAAGCTCCAGGTAATGGTGAAGGACATAGAAGTCCAGTGAGGCTTCATACAGTTGGACACAACTGAGTAACTGAACGAACAACAGCAAAACCACCCCCTTAGGTATTTTATGCCCTTCAAATATAATGCCAAATTGGACTATCTCCTACAAACCTTCACGAGATATAAAATTTTGATGATAGGTATTCATAAAATACCTGTGGAATTCCAGCCATATTCTAAGAGATTAAAATGATTCTAACAAACTGAAAAGGGCATGTGGCAGCCATGAAACTGTGCTAGAGACCATGACTGACTATTACCCTGGAATGTATCTCATCTTTGTGTCAAAGTCACACTTCTCAGAAGATGCTCCAGCCAATGACTGAGTGTGGCAAGGGTACTAAGGCAGGTCCATTCCTGTGAGCAACTTTGGCTGTGAGTACTTCCCAGTAGCCTCACAAAAACTTTCTTAGGGTTACACTACAATCACAGATTCTTCCTCCCAACCCTCCTTCCCAACCTATCTCCTTCACAGGTGTTTGTCCTCCAGTGCTAATATATTTCTCCTCCTCTAACTATCCTCATTTTTCTTCCAAGAAATTTTCTACAACACATCTCTTGCACACTGAATCCTGTTGAAGGGTTGTAGAATATGCCACTCTAAAATATCCCTATTACCCTTACCATAGTTTGGCCTGAGGCCAAACTACAGGAAGGGAAAACAGCCCAACTGCTCAGCAAAAAACTGGATTAGAAATTATCTGAGCCTGGCCTTGACCACAAGAGCAAGACCCAGTTTTCCCCACAGCCAGTCCCTCCCATCACGAAGCTTTCACAGCCTCTTATCCTCATCAACCAGAGGGCAGACAAAATGGAAACCACAATTACAAAAAAAATAACCAAACTGATTACTTGGATCACAGCCTTGTCTAACTCAATGAAACTATGAACCATGCTGTGTAGGGCCACCCAAGATGGAGAGTTCATGGTGGAGAGTTCTGACAAAACGTGGTCTACTGAAAAAGGGAATGTCAAACAACGTTGGTATTCTTGCCTTGCGAACCCATGCAACAGTATGAAAAGACAAAGCAATATGACACTGAAAGATGAACTTCCCAGGTCAGTAGGTATTCAGTATGCTGCTAGAGAAGAGCAGAAAATAGCTCCAGAAGGAACGAAGAGTCTGAGCCAAAGCAGGAAAAACACACACTTGTGGTTGTGTCTGGTAGTGAAAGTCTGTTGCTGTAAAGAACAATAGTGCAGAGGAACCTGGAACGTTAGGTCCATGAATCAAGGCAAATTGGAAGTGATCAAACAGGAGATGGCAAGGGTGAACATTGACATTTTAGGAATCAGTGAACTAAAAGGGTCTGAAATGGGTGAATTGAATTCAAATATCCATTATATCTACTACTGTTGGCAAGAATCCCTTAGAAGGAATGGAGTAGCCCTCATACTCAACAAAAGAGTCCAAAATGCAGTTCAGTTCAGTCATCAGTCATGTCCAATTCTTTATGGCCCCATAACTGCAGCATGCCAGGCTTCTCTGTCCATCACAAAAACATGGACCTGGCTCAAACATGTGTCCATTGAGCAGGTGATGCCATCCAATCATCTCATCCTCTGCCGTCCCCTTCTCTTCCTGCCTTCAATCCTTCCCAGCATCGGGGTCTTTCCAATGAGTCAGTTCTTCGAATCAGGTGGCCAAAGTATTGGAGCTTCAACTGCAGCATCAGTAATTCCAATGAATATGCAGGATTGATTTTCTTTAGGATTGACTGGTTTGGTCTCCTTGCAATCCAAGGGACTCTCAAGAGTCTTCTCCAATGCAACAGTTCAAAAGCATCAATTCTTCAGCATTCAGCTTTCTTTATGGTCCAACTCTCACATCCATACATGACTACTGGAAAAACCATAGCTTTGACTAGATGGACCTTTGTTGGCAAAGCAATGTCTCTGCTTTTTAATATGCTGTCTAGGTTGGTCATAGCTTTTCTTCCAGGAAACAGGTGTCTTAATTTCATGGCTGAAGTCATCATCAGCAGTGATTTTGGAGCCCAAGAAAATAAAAGCTCTCACTGTTTCCATTGTTTACCCATCTATTTGCCATAAAGCGATGGGACTAGATGCCATGATCTTAGTTTTCTGAATGTTGAGTTTTAAGGAAACTTTTTCACTCTCTTATTTCACTTTCATCAAGAGTCTCTTAATTTCTTCTTCACTTTCTGCCATAAGGGTGATGTCATCTGCATATCTGAGATTATTGATTTTCCTCCCCACAATCTTGATTCCAGCTTTTGCTTCATCCAGCCTGGCATTTCACATTATATACTCTGCATATAAGTTAAATATGCAGGGTGACAATATACAGCTTTGACATACTCCTTTCCCAAATTGGAACCAGACCACTGTTCCATATCCAGTTCTAACTGCTGTTCCTTGACCTACATACAGATTTCTCAGGAGGCAAGTAAGGTGATCTGGTATTCCCATCTCTTTAAGAGTTTTCCACAGTTTGTTGTGATCCACACAGTCAAAGGCTTGGCATAGTTATTAAAGCAGAAGCAGATGTTTTTCTGGAACTCTCTTGTTTTTCTGATGATCCAACAGATGTTGGCAATTTGATCTCTCAATGCTCTGCCTTTTCTAAATCCACTTTGAACATCTGGAAGTTCTCAGTTCATGTACTGTTGAAGCCTTGCTTGGAGAATTTTTAGCATTACTTGCTAACATGTGAGATAAGTAAAATTGTGTGATAGTTTGAACATTCTATGGCATTGACTTTCTTTGAGATTGGAATGAAAACTGACCTTTTCCAGGTCTGTGGCCACTGCTGAGTTTTCCAGATTTGCTGGTGAATTGAGTGCAGCACTTTCACAGCATCATCTTTGATGATATGAATTAGCTAAGCTGGAAATCTGTAACCTCCCCTAGCTTTGTTTGTACTGATGCTTCCTAAGGCCCACTTGACTTCATCTTCAGGATGTCTGGCTCTAGATGAGTGATCACACGATCATGGTTATCTGAGTCATTAAGATCTTTTTTGTATAACTCTTCTGTGTATATTGCCAAAATGCAGTAATTGGGTACAATCTCAAAAATGACAGAATGATCTCTGTTCATTTCCAAGACAAACCTTTGGATATCACAGGAATCCAAATCTATGCCCAAACCACTAACACCAAAGAAACTGAAGTTGAACAGTTCTATGAAGATCTTGGCAAGTATACCCAGAAGAACTATACAAAAAAGATTTTCATGACCCAGATAATCACAATGATATGATCACTCAACTAGAGCCAGACATCTTGGAGTGCAAAGTTAAGTGAGCCTTAGGAAGCATCAGTACAAGCAAAGCTAGTGGAGGTGATAGAATTTCAGCTGAGCTATTTCAAATCCTAAAAGATGATGCTGTTAAAGTGCTGCACTCATTATTCCAGCAAATTTGGAAAACTCAGCAATTGCCGCAGGATTGGAAAAGGTCAGTTTTCATTCCAATCCCAAAGAAGGGCAATGCCAAAGAATGCTCAAACTACCACACAATCACACTCATTTCGCACGCTACCAAAGTAATATTCAAATTTCTCCAAGCTAGGCCTCAACAGTACTTTAAATGAGAAATCACAGATGTTCACACTGGGTTTAGAAAAGGCAGAGGATCAGAGATCAAATTGCCAGTATCTGTTGGATTACAGAAGAAGCAAGAGAATTGTAGAAAAACATCTACTTCTGCTTCATTGACTTTGCCAAAGCCATTGACTTCATGGATCACAACAAACTGTGTAAAATTCTTAAAGAGATGGGAATGCCAGACCATCTTACTTGTCTCCTGTGAAACTTGCATGCAGGTCAAGAAGCAACAGCTAGGATAGGATATGGAATAATCGATGGTTCCAATTTTGAAAGGAGTACATCAAGGCTGTATATTGTCACTCTGCTTATTTAGCTTATATGCAGAGTATATAATGTGAAATGCCAGTCTAAATGAATCACAAGCTGGAATCCAGATTGCTGGGAAAAATATCAATAACCTCAGATATGCAGATGACATCACCCTTATGGCAGAAAGCAAAGAGGAACCAAAGAGCCTCTTGATGAAATTGAAAGAGGAGACTTAAAAAACTGGCTTAAAATTCAACATTCAAAACCCTAAGATCAACAACAAAAATCATTGTCTAACTCATTTTGTCTCTGCCTAGGTCAACAAGCTACAACGTGCAGTGCCAGTTCAACAAGGTTATATAAAACTACACTAGACCATGGAAAATATTGCTCACCCTTAGATGGACACTGCTATAAGGACCCTGAGGCTGGAGACTAGCTAGAGGGGGAGGCCCAATGTCCCTTGCTGTCCCAGCTCAGCAGGAAGTAGCCAGAGAGACCTCAATGCCCCTATTCCCAGAGAATTGGGCCTCCCATCTCTTGAAGGGAGAACATTAGGTAGTTAGAATAGGAAAAAGGAGTCCAAAATGGTGATGGCTAAAAGACAAAGAAAGGGGAAAGCCTGCGAAAATGGAACAAAAGAAAACCTGTGGACTGGAGTGATAACTTCAGGCAAAATAAACACGGGCCCTTCTAGGCTATCCCAACTTGCATAGGGCAGGCTCAAAGTGGGAAGGAGACAAACGTATAAAAGGAGGAAGCCAAGAAGGATTGAGGCCTCTCCTTTGGGTTGACCAACCATCATGCCTTGAGGGTATACTTTCCTTTGCTTGCCAAATAAAACTGAGCTGTAACCGAAAAAAAAAAACTAACTTCATGGTATCCAATCCCACTCTTCCTGGCAAATAGATGAGGAAAAGATGGAAACAGTGAGAGACTTTATTTTCTTGGGCTCCAAAATCACTGAAAATGGTGGCTGCAGCCATGAAATTAAAAGAAGCTTGCTCCTTGGAAGAAAAACTTTGACAATCCTGCTGCTGCTGCTGCTGTTGCTAAGTCACTTCAGTCGTGTCCGACTCTGTGCAACCCCATAGACGGCAGCCTACCAGGCTCCTCCGTCCTTGGGATTCTCCAGGCAAGAACGCTGGAGTGGGTTGCCATTTCTTTCTCCAATACATGAAAGTGAAAAGTAAAAGTGAAGTCTCTCAGTTGTGTCTGACTCTTCGCGACCCCATGGACTACAGCCTACCAGGCTCTTCCGTCCATGGGAGTTTCCAGGCAAGAGTACTGGAGTGGGTTGCCATAGCCTTCTCCGGACAATCCTCGAAAACGTATTAAAAAGCAGAGACATTACTATGCCTACAAATATCCGAATAGTCAAACCTATGGTTTTTCATCTCATTAAAATGACAATAGAGTCGGACATGACAGAGCAACTGAACTGAAAGCACTCATCTAGTTCAATTCTAATGGGAATATATATTAGAAACCAATCAATAGTTCAAAGAAATCCATCAATTTTCATAAACTTATCTGCTTTAAATCACTTGACCTTTTAACTTACTGCAATGAAAATTATGTTTAAAATATGGTTATTCACCATAAAAGGAATGACATAATGCCATTTGTAGCAACATGGATGCAACTAGAGGTTATCTTAGTGAAAATCGGAAAGAGAAAGGCAAATACCATATGATATCCCTTTTATCTGGAATCTAAAATATGACATAAATGAACCTACCTATGAAGCGATCCATGGGGTTGCAAAGAGTCAGACACAACTGAGCTACTGAACTGAACTGAACTGATGAAGCAAAAACAGACTCACAGACATAAAACAAACTTGTGGTTGCCAAGAAGGAAGAGAGGTAGGAGAGTGATGGATTTGGAGTTTGGTTTTAGCAGGTGCAAACTATTGTATGTAGAATGGATAAACAAGAAGGTCATTCTGTATAGCACAGGGGACTATATTTAATATCTGGCCATAAACCAAAATGGAAAATAATGTAAAAAAGAATGTACATGCATGTATAAATGAATCATTTTGCTGTACACCAGAAATTAGCAACTTTATAAATCAACTATACTTCAATAAGGACTTCTCTGGTGAGTCAGATGGTAAAGAATCTGTAATGTGGGAGACTTGGGTTTGATCCCCAGGTTGGGAAGATATCCTGGAGGAATGGACATGGCAACCCACTCCAGTATTCTGCCTGGAGAATACCCATGGACAGAGAAGCCTGGCAGGCTGCAGTCCATGGGGTCTCAAAGTGGTGGACACAACTGAGTGATTAAGCACATACTTTAATAAAAATAAATAAAATATGGCTATTCAAAAAGCAAACTTCTAGTGTACATCACAACTATAAATAAACATCCTAAAATTAAAGGAGAGAAAGTCCCTAAAGATAATTACAAATATAAACTCTCCTTTAAGGGTATTTTAAAATACTTAGGTGAGATATTTCTTTTAAATATGTTAGTTAAGAATAGATAAGAATAACTAATGGCAGTAACTTAACAAAAATCAGAGATTAATATCCCAGCTACAGAGTAGCATCAGAAAAGCATCAAATTGTTCAAATATGACATGCAGTTGAATTTATTAGCTTAAAATTTAAAGCAAGAGAAATGCTATGGAATTCATTTCTGAGATTCTCTGAGCTATGGAATTAAGAAGTATTTAAAATTTATAGTGTTTGAAAATACTCACCAATGGTATAATAACTATTATACATTCCAAGTTAAGTAAAAGCAATGAAATTTCCTTGGATTAATTTATAGAAGTCAGTTACAAAACTATTTTCTAAATATTTGAGAAAAAACATGAGCAATAACACAATACTTTACTCTTTGACACTATCCTTAAATGTCTGTATCATAAGTTAGGCAGCAGAAAATACTGTAACATAATGCACAGGGTTAATGATGCTGTTATTACTTCTATTTCACAGCTGAGGAAATCAGAAAAGTATATGCTATTTGTGTTTTTGGCAAAAATTTAATCTTCAATCAGAGGAGAGAATGTCAAAATTTAAATTTGATTCAGAACAGTTTTGTAACAATCAGTGTTTTATAAGGCCAACTCAAAAATTTATCACTCTCCAAAAACCAAAGAATCAGTTATTTTCTATTCCTTTCCTATAAATTGTAAGGAACATTTTTGGGTTTTCTTCTTCCCTTTTCCTTAGGTATGACTCACACAGAAATTCATGTTTAGAGTACAAGTGTTTTCCTGAGTGAAATTATAAGCTTTCTAACTCTCCCCTGCAAAATTAAAGCATTTTGTTTTTAACTATATTAACACTTGTGTGAGATGCTTTCATACATCACTTATTTGGACCATATCTTTGAGTTTTCTACTATCTATTTTTAAGTACTTAATACAGTGTATTTATACAGCAAACATTCATAATACATTTTTCATCAACAGTGTGTGTAATAATTAATAGTAAGACTGCTGGAAGATGAAATTCCTATTAGCATTTGTCAATGTAATAAATTGCCAGATGGAATCTACATCTCAAAGGGATAGTCATGTAAGTCATAGTACCCCAGAAAACATGGAAATCCCCATGTTTTCAAAATATTATAATCATATTTATCAATATGGTACAACAGCCTTCAGTGAAAAACAGGATGAAATCAAAAGGGAAAAAACTAATAGCATTGACAATGTGTTAAAAAGAGTAATGTAAAGAAACTATCTTTCACAAACTGGTGCTCCCTCAATTACTGAGATCCACAATGTTGTAATCAATTCTAAAGGTTTGTGCTGTAATGAAATGACAACTTGTTTCTAAGTCATTACTTAGGGGTTTACAAATTAAAAATGGTCTTTATTGTCATCTTAATGAGATGAAGAAGAAGGCAATGGCACCCCACTCCAGTACTGTTGCCTGGAAAATCCCATGGACGGAGAAGCCTGGTGGGCTGCAGTCCATGGGGTCGCGAAGAGTCAGACACAACTGAGAGACTTCACTTTTACTTTTCACTTTCATGTATTGGAGAAAGAAATGGCAACCCACTCCAGCGTTCTTGCCTGGAGAATCCCAGGGACAGGGGAGCCTGGTGGGCTGCCATCTATGGGGTCACACAGAGTCGGACACGACTGAAGTGACTTAGCAGCAGCAATGAGATGAAAAATTCTAAGTTTCCTGTCCTCTCAAGAAGTGAACTTAAAACAACCTTAACTTTCTTCCCCACATCAGACACTAGATACTCCATGCAGAGTTTGCCGAGTGGATAGCCCTAGGGAAGGGACGCAAGTGGAACAAAGAACCACTTGATCCATGCCTCCTGGAATTTGAAAGACACAGAACCCAATGCCCAACATTTTTCTGAAAATTAGACAAAAGCACAAGGCTAATAAGATCCTCAAAGTCAAGAGAGACACCTGTGTTGGGAGAAGCTCTCCCTTCTGAGGCTCAGTCCAGAGGTTCTGTGAGTACAGTGGTACCAAGCAAAGTAGTTGAGCTTGAAACAACTTTGGAGGAACAGGCCCAAGGGAGCTACATGTGAAAGCAAAGTGAACCCAACAGCAAAAGGCTACAATGGGTATATCATGAGAACTGAGGAAAGTCTCTTCAATTATCATTTGAGAATGGTAAGAGGGAAATAAAGAGAATTAAAACTTCTCTATATTCATAAATAAAATTATAAGTCCATTAATAATACTGTATTTCTCTTCCTCCTTATTTTTCTCTGCTACTGTTGAAAATTATCACTTGGTAGGATAAAAGTATGTGTGATGTGAACATGTTTTAAAAAACAGTCACATGCTGGATACTACAGAAACAGAGACATATCTGTCACTTCCACAGGTGGGAAAATGTTGAAGGATGGGTGACCTAGTAAGCTCATTCCCACCCCTGGATAGTCACATTGGATCAAACTGTCAACGAACACCTTAAAATTACTACGGGGTTTATCATTCTAAAGTGATTAAGCTATTAATATTTTAAGGAAAATTTTTTTGGGATAGGAGGAGATAACAGAGGTTCTTCCATTTGATCAACAAGTATGTACTGAAGACCCATTAAGAACAAAACTAGAGATCACTACACTTATAAGTTTATAGATATCTAATGGTGTGCTATGAATAAATATTGATAAGGAAAAAGGATACGGAAAAGGATTGAGTCCAGATGCTATTTTATATAGTATGGATGGAGAAGACCTCTGGAAGAGCAAAAGGTTTTTCTTAATGTTTTTATGGTTCCTGGATGGCTCTGAAAAGTACTAACAAAGAGATGAACAGGATAAAAGCTGTGGCGGATTTATTTTGATATTTGGCAAAACTAATACAGTTATGTAAAGTTTAAAAATAAAATAAAAAAAATTAAAAAAGTAATAATGATAAAAAAAAAAAGCATACAAATTTACTTAATACAAGTTATGTGACATAGGCGCCTTTGAGAGGAAATGAAGCCCCCAAAGAGCGGGATCATTATTTAAAAATACCCATGAGTATTTTTATGCTAGGTTTGAAGAATGGACAGAGGTGGAGAAGTATGATAAAAGAGAGTATGAGATAAGTGAAGTAGACTAGGGGAACTTAGAAAGACCTCTTCAAATTCTTCTCAGTATCCTTTTGTTTTCAGAGATAAGGTTGCTTCTTTCCTCCTGGGATAGGGAGGGCAACTCTCACAAGAGGTTTTTATGATTTGTTTCAGGGGAAAAGGAAGAGGAGGTCAGATCTTCCTGCTTCTACCATTTTTTTCAAATTCCTTCAGTTTGAATTATTTATTATGCCAAGGCCCCATATTTTGGGGTGGCATGTCTTGAACCTCCCAGGTAAGGTAACAAGTAGGAACTAACGATATTCAAATATTTAACACCCTATAAAACAAGATCATTTATCAATTAGAAAGATCCCTGATTACTCATGGAGATAAGCCTGCTGCATGGTACTAAGCAAGCTTTACTGGTTATAACTCATTGAATTCCATCCCTGCATAATAATAGTTTAAATAATGGGAGCTCAATCCCTGTGAATATCTAGCATAGGAAATAGTGAGTGCATAGTCCCTGGGGCTGTTGAATGCTTGATAAGTGTGAGAACCAACAAGAACCTGAATGAGAGAGGGTAAAAGAAAAAGGAGAGATAGCTGCTAGACCAGATGATGTTAAAAATAATAATAATAATAAGATATGTCTATAAGACATTTAGATTTTTTTTTTGAGTATGGTAAACAAAGGAAGAGAATAATTTTTTAAGAATTATTTTGAAATAGTGTAGCAAAAAAGAAAAAACTAGCAAGAAAACATTAGAAACTTATCATGAGTTATTGAGCTGAGAGACATGATGCTATTGCAGAGTAGGATATACGAAGAGGACTTAGTGAGAATTGGTCAGTAGCTTTAAGGTACAATCTGAGGCCATTCTCAGGCTCAATGATTTGCTAGAAGAACTCACAGAACTCAGAAAAGCTGTTACACTCACAAAAGTATTAGTTGCTCAGTCGTGTCTGACTCTCTGTGACCCATGGACTGTAGCCCACGCAGCTCCTCTGTTCATGGAGTTCTCCAGGCAAGAATACTGGAGTAGACTGCTGTTCCCTTCTCCAGGTGACCTTCCCAATCCAGGGACTGAACCCATGGCTCCTACATTGGGGCAGATTTTTCACAACTGAACCATCAGGGAAGCCCCCATGAAAAGACCTAGGGGTATAGAAATTGGTACTGGCCAAAGGTCAATAGTCCAGAAAACTATGAAATATTTGAGGGAATTGCTTTGATAAAGAAAGAAACAAAAGGAAGGAATGAAACAGCCAGCCTGATGGCAAAAAGCACAATTTTCTGATCACTAAACTAGTCTTCATGAAAGGTGTACTTGCCAATAATCTTTCCTGATGACTGACACAGACATAGAATGTGTAAGAAAAATAAATATAATTGTACCTTATGTTGCTGTTGAGTTGGTCTCTTTAGTGTGGCAGCTTAACTTTCATTCTAAATAAACAGAATTCTAAAAATAAATCTATGAAAATGTTCCACATGAAAAAAATTTAACAATTACTGACACAGACATAGAATGTGTAAGAAAAATAAATGTAATTGTACCTTATGATGTTGTTGTGTTGGTCTCTTTAGTGTGGCAGCTTAACTTTCATTCTAAATAAACAGAATTCTAAAAATAAATCTATGAAAATGTTCCACGTGAAAAAATTTAACAATTACTGTCAGATACTAAGGAAAGCTAAATAAATCATGGGATGTTGCTTGTTTATAGGTAGAATGATTAATGTGATAAAGATGTCATTTTTCTATAAATTGATCCATAAGTACATTTTATGGATAACTCAAACTAACAAAAATTTAATACCATTAGTGAGATATAATTGACATGTAAATACTGCATATATTTAAAGTATTCAACTTGGTATTTGACAGATTTACATGTCAGTGAAACACCACCACAATCATGATGACAAACATTTCCATCACATTCAAAAGTTTTCTCATTCCCTTTTGTAACTCCACAGTCCCTCTCCTGTAACAAAATTGCTGGTCTGCTTTTGACACTATGTATCAGTATGCACCTTTTAGAATTTCATACAATTAGAATCATACTGTCTTTTTTATAGCTCTTTTCGCTTATAATTATTTGCAAATTCATTCATGTTTTTGCATATATTCATTGCACTTTTTTAGCACTGAGTAAATACAAATCAGCAAGTCAGAAAGCAACAGTTAGAACTGGACATGGAACAACAGACTGGTTCCTAATAGGAAAAAGAGTACATCAAGGCTGTATATTTTCACCCTGCTTATTTAACTTATATGCAGAGTACATCATGAGAAACGCTGGACTGGAAGAAGCACAAGCTGGAATCAAGATTGCTGGGAGAAATATCAATAACCTCAGATATGCAGATGACACCACTCTTATGGCAGAAAGTGAAGAGGAACAAAAAGCCTCTCAATGAAAGTGAAAGAGGAGGGTGAAAAAGTTGGCTTAAAGCTCAACATTCAGAAAATGAAGATCATAGCATCTGGTCCCATCACTTCATCGGAAATAGATGGGGAAACACTGCCAGACTTTATTTTTTTGGGCTCCAAAATCACTGCAGATGGTAATTGCAGCCATGAAATTAAAAGACGCTTACTCCTTGGAAGAAAAGTTATGACCAACCCAGATAGCATATTCAAAATCAGAGATATTACTTTGCCAACAAAGGTCCATCTAGTCAAGGCTATGGTTTTTCCAGTGTTCATGTATGGATGTGAGAGTTGGACTGTGAAGAAAGCTGAGCGCCGAAGAATTGATGTTTTAGAACAGTGGTATTGAAGAAGACTCTTGAGAGTCCCTTGGACTGCAAGGAGATCCAACCAGTGCATTCTAAAGGAGATCAGTCCTGGGTGTTCATTGGAAGGACTGATGCTGAGGCTGAAACTCCAGTACTTTGGCCACCTCATGCGAAGAGTTGACTCATTGGAAAAGACCCTGATGCTGGGAGGAATTGGGGGCAGGAGGAGAAGGGGATGACAGAGGATGAGATGGCTGGATGGCATCACCGACTCGATGCACATGAGTTTGAGTGAACTCTGGGAGTTGATGATGGACAGGGAAGCCTGGCGTGCTGTGATTCATAGGGACACAAAAAGTTGGACTCGACTGAGCAACTGAACTGAAATACAAATTATCTCATAAGATTTAATACATCATTTAAAAAAAATTTACTAAAAATATTTTCACATTTCTTTTTTTGGTTTTTTTTTTTGACTCGTAGGTTATTTAGATGTATGTGTGGTTTTCTTTTTTAGTTTGCAAATATTTGGAGATTTTCAGATATCTTGTTTTTATTGATTTCTAATTTAATTCCATTACAGTCATTATATCATTGATGAATGATACTTTTCATGATTTGAATACTTCTGAAATACATTGAAGCCTTTCTTACAGTCCAGAATATGGTCTCTTATGAGAAATATCATTTATGTTGTATAATTATTTTTGAACATAATTTGTTTTTCTGTTGTTACTTGAAATGTTCTAAGTATGTCATTTGGGTCATTGGTTAATTTATTCTTACTGATTTTCTATCTACTAAATGTTATTTCAATTATTGAAAGAGTAGTATTGAAATATGTCACTATAGCTATAGATTTGTCTATTTTTCTTTAAACTTCTAATATTTTTTCTCTATATAATTTGAAACTTTTTTATTAGATTTATAAACATTTAAGGTTGCTAAGTTCTTTGATTGAATTTATAACTTTGTCATTAGTAAAAGACCTTCTTTATCCCAGGTACTGAGGTAGAAAATTATTAGGTAGTCAGTGCAGAGTTAAGGCCTCAGTTTCTCCTTTTAAAAATACAATTCTAATTTCCACTTTTTTTTTCTTTCACACAACTGTCTTGCTCCATTAAACTATTGCTATACTTGCTGTTCCATTTCCTTGGCACTCATGGGAAATGCCTCTCTGGACTGGAGGCCATAAAACACTCAAACCCATGACAGCACAATCAGTAACTGATGTCCAACCTATTGAGAACTAAAACACCAGGTGAACTATCAACATTAGGACAGACATCTGGTCCTTAAGGAGGGCATGTCAACACACTCCAGTTTCTTGCCCGGAGAATCCCTGTGGACCCATGGATGGAGGACCTGGCAGGATACAGTCCATGGGGTCACAGAGTCAAGCACCACTGAGGTTACTGAGCACACACCGGTCCTTAAAAAATGGCCTGAGGTCATGAAGAAAGGTCAGGGGAGGGAGACTCAAGGTCTTGGGAAAATTCAAGGACTAAGAGATCAAAAAAGGCCATAAAATTGACAAACTATGCATGATGATTTTTAAACTCATTGGTCAGGGATTACATACATCTGGAGCCCCGAACCAACCAAAAATGAACAGGTCAATGTTGGCAAAGGTATAAACTGTTGTGATTTCTGCTGTTCAGGACACTCTCCCCCACACACACACCTCAGTGTCTATGCTGAGAGCTTTGTACTTCTACTCTCTGAAATAAAAATCTGCCTATGTGAGTATTTGCGTGTCCATGGGTTCCATTCTTTAGCTTTGCAGTAAGAGCTCAGATTCACATTTCAGTACCATTTGTTTCCTGCTTATGGCACCGGCAATAGAGTGAGTGCTCTGAGCCCTTATTGTAAGTGTGTCAGTGGATTTCAACAGAGTGCTAAGCTTACATCTAGAGATCCTTGAAACCCATTTGCTATCTTACCAAAGGCAAAATTCTTGTTGAAAATGGACAGAGAAAATTGAAGGAAATGCAACCCATTTAAGTAGGTTGTAGGCCTTTCAAGGTGAGTGGAGATTTTTTTTTTTTTTTTTTTAAGACTTTGGATTATACATCAAATTTTAATTGAGAGAACAGAACTCCAGAGGAATGAATTCTGCAGGCCCCAAAGAGACATAAGAAGGTGGCTCGGTGCGTAGGAATTCACACAAAGGAAAACAATCTGGATCCTACTGAGGATATTGCATTTAGTCATCATTGTCTCCCTAGGCTTCTCGTGGCTGTGACAGCTTCTTTGACTTTCCTTGTTTTTGATGCCTTCAAATTTTGAGTAAGGCATTTTGTAGGAAGTTTCTCAGTTTGATTGAGTTTTCTCATAATTAGGATTTGGGGATCTTAAAATCTTAAGGGATTTTGAAAGGAAGACCACGGAGGTAAAGGACTATTCTCATGTCATATTAAGATACACACTATCAATATGACTTATTACTGTTGATGTTAACCTTGATCACCTGGCTGAGGTGAGTGGAGATTTTCACAGCTGAGATTAGAAGATAGAACAATTAAGACATTAGACAGAGAAAGTGGCTCTAAGTTTTAGAATAGGCTTCTCCTCCTGCTCCTAATCCCTCCCAGCATCAGAGTCTTTTCCAATGAGTCAATTCTTCGCATGAGGTGGCCAAAATATTGGAGTTTCAGCCTCAGCATCAGTCCCTCCAATGAATACCCAGGACTGATCTCCTTTAGGATGGATTGGTTGGAGCTCTTTGCAGTCCAAGGGACTCTCAAGAGTCTTCTCCAATACCACAGTTCAAAAGCATCAATTCTTTGGCACTCAGCTTTCTTCACAGTCCTACAAAAACAGTTGAATGATTTATGAATTAATAATAACAGGATTTGAGGCCAGTCTTTGTGATTCATCAGACATTGATCTTGGTAAATAGCATACTTTGCAATCCACAACTATAAACAAAAGCTATCCAAAGTAAAGTAAAAGGTATTATATGCTAGGTAATCTTTTATATCATATTATTGTTAAATTTTCAAATTTTCAAAATTTTGAGTATAAAAGTGTATTATGAAGTCAAGAAAAACATTTTTGAGTAAGTTATGAATAACCAACAATTAGAATAAAGTCCTCAGTGGTATTTCTTTATTTCTCTACTAGTCCACAATGACCATTCAGATAAAGCCAATGCCAATAATAATAATAGTGATGATAATCAAGATTTCTCTTATGCTAATAAAACCCTCCAATAAAAGAGTCAGACATTTAAATTAGACTATACAATGATCCACTTGAGGGAGATTATAAAATACCCTTTGGATTAAGTATTTTAGCAGCCTTGACTCAATTTGAACTCAATAGGTTGCCCCTGAAAAATACCTCCTGAAATATGTTCTAAAATTGTTTTGAACCTAGGTATTTATTTCCCTGATATTTTCCCCTGTGTGAAACTTTTGTATACACAAAGGTTTTTGCTCTAGGATTCATATATAGCTAAGATAGCAGTTGCAGTAAACCAGGAACAGTTCTAAGTGGTGACCTGTTGAGGTCCTTTAATGGACCGGAATCTGGTTGTCTGGAGTCGACGATAAGAAAGTAAAAGAGAGAGAGAGGCTGATATTCCCTGATTTACGCAGAGAACCAATAAAGCCCTTGACACAGGGCTTGTGTTGCTCACGAAGGCACCGCGTGCCCTCTCGAGGGGGTGAAGGCACAGTAAGCCTTCTCAAGAGGGTCTTAGAAGCCCAGGCAAGAGAGTGAGCATGACGGGTTTCTATGCTCCAGAAAATTAGCCAGAGAGAGAGAGAGAAAAAAAAAAGAAAGAAAGAAAGACACCCGGACCCAAGCTCTGATGGAACAAGGGTGTTTTATTCAACATAGTGTGGTTATATATACAATCTTACGAGGTTGCTTTGCTCAGCAAAGATAAAGATCAAAAGTCCAGACTTACAAATTATCAAGGAAACATAAGGCAATCCATATCAAAGAGAGAGGGTTATAAACAATAACTTTTACTGTATGGTTCATAAAAAGGAAGAGGGTCATAAATAGTTACTTATCACCGTATGTAAAAACTAATGAAGGAAATGCATGCATTCCTCAGCCCCGGGAGTGGTTTGCCACTCCTCTTAATTCCTGAATATTCAGGAATTAATAAGGAACAGAGGATTCATGACAGATCCAAAACAGTACACAGGAAGCCTCCTGTTAAATGCTTCCTGACAGTGATCCATGAGATTTGTGTAATTATTTTCCCATTTTATAGGAAGGAAGTCAGAGCAAGAAAAGTTTAGTAACTTTCCTAAAATCACAAAAGTAATAATAGGTAGAGTTCAGATTTAAAAGTCTGATACTAAAACCCTTGAATTCCTCTTAAAGCATTTTCTGATGCTCTAGTGCTTGCTTCTCAGAACTTTTAATATTTGCTTTCAAAACATTTTATTCACATCCAATTTTCTTCTACAATTATTTTAGTCACACTTAAGGTCAAAATGGAGAAGGCAATGGCAACCCACTCCAGTACTCTTGCCTGGAAAATCCCATGGATGGAGAAGCCTGGTAGGCTGCAGTCCATGGGGTCGCTAAGAGTCGGACACGACTGAGCGACTTCACTTTCACTTTTCACTTTCATGCATTGGAGGAGGAAATGGCAACCCACTCCAGTGTTCTTGCCTGGAGAATCCCAGGGACAGGGGAGCCTGGTGGGCTGCTGTCTATGGGGTCGCACAGAGTCGGACACAACTGAAGCGACTTAGCAGCAGCAAGGTCAAAATATAAATAAATAATAAAATTTAAATTATCTTCAATTAACATGAGAATTAAGGGACAACTTTCTTTTAGATATGGTTGTTACAAGTCAGTAAGTGTGATGCCAAAAATTAATAGAAACGGAAAAATAGGATTTGCTTGAACAAGTGATGCTTCAGGAAGATCCATATGGTTTACCAAAGAAAGTGAAAAGTGAAAGTGTGAGTCACTCAGTCATATTTGACTCTTTGAAACTTCGTGAACTGTAGTCCACCAGGTCCTCTGTCCATGGAATTCTCCAGACAAGAATACTGGAGTGGGTTGTCATTTCCTACAACAAAATACACTGTCAAATACAATTCTGGTTAAATATCTTAGAGAAAAAAAAATGACTTGGCTTAAAGTATCAACAAAATAAAAGATAACGAAGTTACTTACATTGTGATAGCTATTAGACCCACACCGAGTATAATAGAAATGGAATTGCTGACTAAGACTTGTCACTTGCCATCTGCCTCTACAAGTATTAAATCACCAGCCACAATAGTCACTGACCTTCCACACACCCTGAAAGAAGTTCAGGGCAGAAATCAGGAATGAAGCACTCTCTGCTCTGGGAAAAACTGGCAGAGCGTGCCAGTTAGATAGTTAGATAGATTTTTTTAATTAATTAATTAATTTTAATTGGAGAATAATTACTTTACAATATTGTGGGGTTTGCCATACGTCAACATGAATCAGCCAGGGTGCACTGAGGGGGAAATGTGCACTCGTGGCTGATTCATGTTGACATAAGGCAAAAACCACCACAATATTATAAAGTAATTGACCTCAAATTAGAGTTAATTAATCAATTAATTTAAAAAATAGATATAAGATGTTATTAGCCCAATTTCTTGCATCTTCTCCCATCTAGAAAAGCACTAAAATCATTAACGGAGACATTTGCTTCTCTCGACTGGCTGCAAACTTCTTGTGACTAGCAGTGACCTTATGCCAAAATATGTGCTTGATTGAACATATCTTCCTTCACCAAAATCATTTATATATATTGAGCTCCCCTCTTACCTCTTCAGAGCAGTTCCTCAGAGCCAAATGAGATTGTGTCTCCCAGGCTATAGTCCTCATTTTGCCCCCAATACAGTCTTCATTTTACTCTCATGTGTTTCTTTTTCAGTTAATAGGATCAAGATGATAAACACATTTTTATTATCTGGGCTCCAAAATTTATTTGGGCTCCAAAATATCACTTGAGCTCCAGAATAACTGCAGATGGTGGCTGCAGCCACGAAATTAAAAGACTCTCGCTCTTTGGAAGAAAAGCTATGACCAAACTAGATAGCATATTAAAAAGCAGAGACATTACTTTGCTAACAAAGGTCTGTCTACTCAAAGCTATGGTTTTTCCAGTAGTCATGTATGGATGTGAGAGTTGGACTATAAAGAAAGCTGAGTGATGAAGAATTGATGCTTTTGAACTGTGGTGTTAGGGAAGACTCTTGAGAGTCCCCTGGACTACAAGGAGATCCAACTAGTCCATCCTAAAGAAGATCAGTTCTGAATATTCATTGGAAGGACTGATGCTGAAACTGAAGCTCCAATACTTTGGCCACCTGATATGAAGAACTGACTCACTGGAAAAGACTCTGATGCTGGGAAATATTGAAGGCAGGAGGAGAAGGGGATGACAGAGGAAAGATGGTTGGATGGCATCATCAACTTGATGGACCTGAGTTTGAGCAGGTTCCAGGAGTTGGTGATGGACAGGGAAGCCTGGTGTACTGCAGTGCATAGGGTCACAAAGAGTCTGACACATCTGAGCTACTGAACTGAACTGAATAAACACAACATTTTTTTTTTATTTAATTGATCAACATATTTTGTTTACTTTTCTAGATGTTCAAGGTAGGAGGGAAAATTCAGTCTGTCTTACTCCTTTATAGCCAAGATTGGAAGTTTCTAATGGTTTCCAGTGTGGGCAGAATGTAGGATAAATAGAAGTAAATTGCTATCACATCTTTCATTATTTATAAAACAGTACAAGTACTAACTTGAGGTAAGTTTTGGGCTGAAAGAAAAGTCATCCAAGATGGAATCGCTGTAGAAACTAATACAGACAAAAATTAATTTAAGTAGTCCATAAGTCTAAATATCAAAAATACAGTTGGTAAAAAAAAAAAAAAATACAGTTGGTAGAAATAAATATATATCTCTAAGATCTTGGATTAGACAAAGTTTTGTAGAACAGGACAAAAATATTAATGTAAAAAAAGTAATATAGAAGAAATTATTTAACTTAGAAATTTTTATCAATTAACCTACACCATTAGAAATTGCACTAGTTCATGATGGAGTAAGCAATGCTTTCTCACTTTAAACATCTAGAAAATCAGACAAGATATTTGAAGCAAACATTTTTAGACAAAGGAAAATCAGCAGTAAAGCAATTTCTGGGAGAAAAGAAAAAAATGAGGTAAAATCTACAATTAACTCGGCTTACTACCTGGAGAGAAATTCCAGGCACAGCACAAAGAAGAGAAAATAAACATTTAGTATAAACACACCACGGAAAAGTTCCCAGTAATACAAAGGAACAAATTATTGATACTTGCAACAAGGATGGGTATCATGGAATCATGCTGAGTAGGGAGGAAAATGTTACATGCTGGGTAATTATACAGTTGCCAGAAGTTAAGGGGGAAGGCAGAAAAGAAGGTGAATGTAACTATAAAATGGTACCACAAGGGATATTTTTAAATAGTACTTTTCTGTATTTCAGCTATGGTGGTGGTGATATAAACCTACACATTTGATGAAATTACATAGAAATAAATATATACACATGCACAAATGAGTGGGTGGGAAACCGATGAAACCTGAATAAAGTCAGTGAATTATATCAATGCCAATTTCCTGTTACCATTGGGGGAAATTAAGTGAAGAATATTCAGGATGTCTCTATAATCTTTCTTACAATTGTATGTGTAAGAAATTACACATGTCAATGCCCTCATTATATTTCTCCCCTTCAAATAGCACTATCCATTCCTGCAACATCCTGAATTCAGCAACTCTCCTTTTCCTTTCTCAGAAAGGAAAAATGATAACTTACTCTTGGAAATAATATACCCCTCATACAACACTCTGGAAAACTACCTTGGATAACTCTGATTTGATAACTTTATGTTAATGGTTCACACTTAATAACAGATACTAAAAATTCCAAACTTGCAGTGCTATCATGTATTTAAATATATAATCTCTTCCCAAATAGCTGAGCTAATTGTCCTCAATCAAGTATAAGCTAAAAAAAGAATAAAATAGATAGATTGAGCAGATACACATTTCCTTGGAACTATTATTTCTCAATTTTTTCAAAATCTTGCCTTTTTACTCAATATTTTATTGCCCAACCATTTTCTTCTATCTTCCTAAGTGTTTAGGAATTTCGTCCTAGATTCTTCACTACTGCAAATTCAAAGGAAAAAGGATGCATACAATATACAAAATGAATCTCTAGAACATACAAGCTAGATTTTACAATGTTTTTTTACAAAGTTTTTTAACAATGGGGTTTGGTTTTCTAAGCCCCTATGTTCATGATCTATTATAAAGACTAATAATCAACTTATTTCTGGTATTTGCCTGTATTACAGCTTGCTAATATATTGTATCCATAGTTTATATGAATTTTCATAGTTATTGTCATATAGGATGATTCAACAGTTCACAGCAAAGCAAAAGGAGAGGTAATAGTAATTCTAGTCCCATCACAAATAATATTTTTTAAATAGACTCCTAGTTGATAGAATTTTGGCAACAGTACAGTTCTGAACAGCACAGATTAATGTCATGGAGTCTCACTTTAACTACATTTGGCCAAGATGGTGAACTGAAAAATAACAAAATAGCCCTATTAGCTGACAGCCAGTAGCTGGCTTGCTTAAATAACAGTCCATGGTGCTCCATGCTGAATATAAATAATTTAATAAAAAATCAATATCCAATGCTATTACTCCCTGATTGTAATTAAACAAAACAGAATACAAACACATCACATAATCACAAAATTTACTAAATATCACACTTTCCTGGTCAAATAATGACCTTTGCTTCTTTTAATATGACAATTCTACCTCTAATTTTTCACTTTACCTTAAGACTAAATATTATTATAGTTCAGTTCACTTCAGTCACTCAGTCATGCCCTACTCTCTGTGACACCATGGATTACACGCAGGCCCGTTGAGTTGAGGACGCCATCCAACCTTCTCATCTTCTGTCATCCCCTTATCCTCCTGTCCCCAACCCCTTCCAGCATCAGGGTCTTTTCAAAAGAGTCAGCTCTTCCCATCAGGTGGCCAAAGTATTGGAGTTTCAGCTTCAATATCAGTCCCTCCAATGAACACCCAGGACTGATCTCCTTTAGGATGGACTGGTTGGATCTCCTTCCAGGCCAAGGGACTCTCAAGAGTCTTCCCCAACACAAGAGTTCAAAATCATCAATTCTTCTGTGCTCAGCTTTCATTATAGTCCAACTCTCACATCCATACCTGACTACTGGAAAAACAATAGCTTTGACTAGACAGAACTTTGTTGGCAAAGTAATGTCTCTGCTTTATAATATGCAGTCTAGGTTGGTCAAAACATACCTTCCAAGAAGTAAGCGTCTTTTGATTTCATGGCAGCAGTCACCATCTGCAGTGATTTTGGAGACCAGAAAAATAAACTCTGTCACTATTTCCCCAATATTTGCCATGAAAGGATGGGGCCAGATGCCATGATCTTAGTTTTCTGAATGCTGAGCTTTAAGCCAACTTTTTCACTCTCCTCTTTCACTTTAATCAAGAGGCTATTTAGCTCTTCTTCACTTTCTGCCATAAGGGTGGTGTCATCTGCACATCTGAGGTTATTGACATTTCTCCCGGCAATCTTGATTCCGGCTTGTGCGTCATCCAGCCCAGAGTGTCTCATGATGTACTCTGCATATAAATTAAAAAGCAGGGTGACAATATACAGCCTTGACGTACTCGTTTTCCTATTAGGAACCAGTCTATTGTTCCATGTCCAGTTCTAACTGTTGCTTCCTGACCTGCATACAGATTTCTCAAGAGTCAGGTCAGGTGGTCTGGTATTCCCATCTCTTTCAGAATTTTCCACAGTTTATTGTGATCCACACGGTCAAAGGTTTTGGCATAGTCAATAAAGCAGATATCGATGATTTTTGGAACTCTTTTGCCTTTTTGATTATCCAGTGAATGTTGGCAATTTGATCTCTGGTTCCTCTGCCTTTTCTAAAAACAGCTTGAACATCTGAAAGTTCATGCTTCATGTATTGCTGAAGCCTGGCTTGGAGAATTTTGAGCATTACTTGACTAGCATGTGAGATGAGTGCAATTGTGCGGTAGTCTGGGCATTCTTTGGCATTGCCTTTCTTTGGGATTGGAATGAAAACTGACCTTTTCCAGTCCTGTGGCCACTGCTGAGTTTTCCAAATTTGCTGACATATTGAGTGTAGCACTTTCACAGCATCATCTTTTAGGATTTGAAATAGCTCAACTGGAATTCCATCACCTCCACTAGCTTTGTTCACAGTGATGCTTTCTAAGGCCCACTTGACCTCACAGTCCAGGATGTCTGGCTCTAGGTGAGTGATCAAACCATTGTGATTATCTGGGTTGTGATGATATTTTTGGTGTAGTTCTTCTGTGTCTTCTTGCCACCTATTCTTAATATCTTCTGCTTCTGTTAGGTCCATACCATTTCTGTCCTTTATTGAGCCCATTTTTGCATGAAATATTCCCTTGCTATCTCTAATTTTCTTAAAGAGAGCTCTAGTCTTTCCCATTATATTGCTTTCCTCTACTTCTTTGCATTGATCACTGAGGAAGACTTTCTTATCTCTCCTTGTTATTTTTTGGAACTCTGCATTCAAACGGGTATATCATTCCTTTTCTCCTTTGCTTTTTGCTTCTCTTCTTTTCACAGCTATTTGTAAGGCCTCCTCAGATAGCCATTTTGGTTTTTTTGCATTTCTATTCCGTCTTGATCCCTGTCCCTGTACAATGTCACAAACCTCCATCCATACTTCATCAGGCACTCTATCAGATCTAGTCCCTTTAATCTATTTCTCACTTCCACTGTATAATCATAAGGGATATGCCCGTACTAAATTAACATTATTTCTTGACAAATCCTAAGCCAGAATAAATTCTTTTTTCCTTAGTCCTTCTAAAAAAATCACCTATGATAAATTCATACTATACTGTATGGTATAGTATGAATTTATACTATAAATTATACAATATATTTATATACTATATTTATATATATTTATATACTATAAATTATACTATAAATACTAATTCATAGTATTTCAATATCACAGTAATCCAAGTCTATGCCTCAACCAGTAATGCTGGAGAAGCTCAAGTTGAACAGTTTTATGAAGATCTAAAAGACCTTTTAGAACTCACACCCAAAAAAGATGTCCTTTTCATTACAGGGGACTGGAATGCAAAAGTAGGAAGTCAAGACACCTGGAGTAACAGGCAAATTTGGCCTTGGAATACGGAATGAAGCAGGGCAAAGACTAATACAGTTTTGCCAAGAAAATGCACTGGTCATAGCAAACACCCTCTTCCAACAACACAAGAGAAGACTCTGCACATGGACATCACCAGATGGTCAACACCGAAATCAGACTGATTATGTTCTTTGCAGCCAAAGATAGAGAAGCTCCATACAGTCAACGAAAACAAGACCAGGAGCTGACTTTGGCTCAGATCATGAACTCCTTATTACCAAATTCAGATTTAAACTGAAGAAAGTAGGGAAAACCACTAGACCATTCAGGTATGACCTAAATCATATCCTTTATGATTATACAATGGAAGTGAGAAATAGATTTCAGGGGATAGATAGAGTGTCTGATGAACTATGGATGGAGGTTCATGACATTGTACAGGAGACAGGGATCAAGACCATTCCCATGGAAAAGAAATGCAAAAAAGCAAAATGACTGTCTGGGGAGGCCTTACAAATAGCTGCGAAAAGAAGAGAAGTGAAAAGCAAAGGAGAAAAGGAAGGATATAAGCATATGAATGCAGAGTTCCAAAGAATAGCAAGAAGAGATAAGAGAGCCTTCCTCAGCGATCAATGCAAAGAAATAGAGGAAAACAACAGAGTGTGAAAGACTAGAGATCTCTTCAAGAAAATTAGAGATAGCAAGGGAACATTTCATGCAAAGATGGGCTCGATAAAGGACAGAAATGGTATGGACTTAACAGAAGCAGAAGATATTAAGAAGAGGTGGCAAGAATACACAGAAGAACTGTACAAAAAAGATTTTCATGACCCAGAAAATCACAATGACATGATCACTGACCTAGAGCCAGACATCCTGGAATGTGAAGTCAAGTGGGCCTTAGAAAGCATCACTACGAACAAAGCTAGTGGAGGTGATGGAATTCCAGTTGAGCTATTTCAAATCCTGAAAGATGATCCTGTGACAGTGCTATACTCAATATGCCAGAAAATTTGGAAAACTCAGCTGTGGCCACAGGACTGGAAAAGGTCAGTTTTCATTCCAATCCCAAAGAAAGGCAATGCCAAAGAATGCACAAACTACCGCACAATTGCACTCATCTCACATGCTAGTCAAGTAATGCTCAAAATTCTCCAAGCCAGGCTTCAGCAATACATGAACCGTGAACTTCCTGATGTTCAAGCTGTTTTTAGAAAAGGCAGAGGAAACAGAGATCAAATTGCCCAACATCCACTGGATCATGGAAAAAGCAAGAGAGTTCCAGAAAAACATCTATTTCTGCTTTATTGACTATGCCAAAACCTTTGACCGTGTGGATCACAATAAACTGTGGAAAATTCTGAAAGAGATGGGAATACCAGACCACCTGACCTGCCTCTTGAGAAATCCGTATGCAGGTCAGGAAGCAACAGTTGGAACTGGACATGAAACAACAGACTGGTTCCAAATAGGAAAAGGAGTACGTCAAAGCTGTATATTGTCACCCTGCTTATTTAACTTGTATGCAGAGTACATCATGATAAACGCTGGATTGGAAGAAGCACAAGCTGGAATCAAGATTGCCGGGAGAAATATCAATAACCTCAGATATGCAGATGACACCACCCTTATGGCAGAAAGTGAAGAGGAACTAAAGAGCCTCTTGATGAAAGTGAAAGTGGAGAGTGAAAAAGTGGGCTTAAAGCTCAACAGTCAGAAAAAAAAGATCATGGCATCCGGTCCCATCACTTCATGACAAATAGATGGAGAAACAGTGGAAACAGTGGCTGACTTTATTTTTTAGGGCTCCAAAATCACTGCAGATGGTGACTGCAGCCATGAAATTAAAAGACGCTTACTCCTTGGAAGGAAAGTTATGACCAACCTAGATAGCATATTCAAAAGCAGAGACATTACTTTGCCAGCAAAGGTCCGTCTAGTCAAGGCTATGGTTTTTCCAGTGGTCATGTATGGATGTGAGAGTTGGACTGTGAAGAAGGCTGAGCACCGAAGAATTGATGCTTTTGAACTGTGGTGTTGGAGAAGACTCTTGAGAGTCCCTTGGACTGCAAGGAGATCCAACCAGTCCATTCTGATGGAGATCATCCCTGGGATTTTTTGGAAGGAATGATGCTAAAGCTGAAACTCCAGTACTTTGGCCACCTCATGCGAAGAGCTGACTCATTGGAAAAGACTGTAATGCTGGGAGGGATTGGGGGCAGGAGGAGAAGGGGACGACAGAGGATGAAATGGCTGGATGGCATCACTGACTCGATGGATGTGAGTCTGAGTGAACTCCGGGTGTTGGTGATGGACAGGAAGGCCTGGCGTGCTGCAATTCATGGAGTCACAAAGAGTCAGACACAACTGAGTGACTGAACTGAACTGAACCTGTATGAAGACAACCTACAGTTCCCTTTTGTGCAGTCACCTTATGACAAGTTGAAAGTATCAGTTGCTCAGTCATGTCCAACTCTTTGTGATCCCATGGCTGCCTGCCTGGTTCCTCTGTCCTTGGGATTCTCCAGGCAGGGAAACTGGAGTGGGTAATCATTCCCTTCTCCAGGGGGGAATCTTCCTGACCTAAAGATCAAACTGGCTCTCACACATTGCAGGCAGATTCTTTCCTATCTGAGCCACCAGGGAAGTAAATTTACTTTGATTCTAGGTATTTTCCCTGTGATCTTTAGACTTTATCAAACTCACACAAAACAGGAGAGGTTAATTTATACATAGTGACTACTCCAAATACTGGCTAGATTGTGGAGTAAATGGTACATTCATCGCTTGTATAAACTGATACAGCCACTTTGGAAAGTCTTTGTCTAAACCTATAACTGTCCTGTTTCTCAACAATTCCCTTCTAGGTTTATATCCAATAAATAAGACAATACATATCCATTAAAAGATAATTATGGCATAATATGGATAATTATGGAATAATGTAGAATGTTCATAGTTGTTTTATTCATCATACACCAAACTGGAAGCAAGCCAAAGTCCTTCATTCCCTGGACTTTGCCTAAAAAATTATGTGCTTAAATGAAATACTACTCAGCAATGAGAATGAACAAATTACAGTTGTAATGAATAATATATGTTAATCTCAGAAACAATGTTGAACAAAGACATGAGATGTTAAAGTGGTCTACATTTTGAATAAAATGACTTTGTATAAAGCTCAAAAAGGGTTGAGACAAATTCAAGCTGTTCAAAGTTAGGATATTGGCAATATATACACCAATATATATATATATATATATATATATATACACATACACACACACCAGTACAGTATACATAACACATATATATGGAATTTAGAAAGATGATAACGATAACACTGTATGTGAGACAGAGAAAGAAATACAGATATATGGAATAGTCTTTTGGACTCTGTAGGAAAGGGCGAGGGCAGGATGATATGGGAGAATGGCATTGAAACATGTAAGTTATCACATGTGAAACGAATCGCCAGTCCTGGTTCTATGCATGATACAGGGTGCTCGGGGCTGGTGCAATGGGATAACCCAGAGGGATGGGATGGGGAGGGAGGTGGGAAGGGGGTTCAGGATGGGGAACATATGTACACCCATGGCAAATTCATGTCAATGTATGGCAAAACCAATACAATATTGTAAAGTAAAATAAATAAATAAATAAAACTAAAAAGAAAAAAAAATAGCATTTCTAGAATCACACACACACACACACAAAAACAAAGTTAGGATATTGGGTACACTTGAGAGAGTAGGACTTAAAGAAGCATAAAGGGACTTTTGGGGATCTGGTAATCCTCTGGTACTATATGAGTATATAAAGCCTGCAGAAATTTACAAAGTGGAATATGTATATGAGACACATGCACTTTCTTCTATTAAAAATGTTGAATGTATATTTTTTTAATAGAGAAGGTATGAAAAAACTGAGCTTTCAATCCTGCATAATAAAGACTGTAAAGAAGTACACTGAGTAGTGTTACTATATCATTCAGACTCCCACCATGAAACAAATGTTGGACTGGAAAGTTTATTTGAAAGAAGTTTTAGAAATAAACAAATGGGACCTAATTAACCTTAAAAGCTTCTGCACATCAAAGGCAACTATTAGCAAGGTGAAAAGACAGCCTTCAGAATGGGAGAAGATAATAGCAAATGAAGCAACTGACAAACAACTAATCTCGAGAATATACAAGCAACTCCTACAGCTCAACTCCAGAAAAATAAATGACCCAATCAAAAAATGGGCCAAAGAACTAAATAGACATTTCTCCAAAGAAGACATACAGATGGCTAACAAACACATGAAAAGATGCTCAACATCACTCATTATCAGAGAAATGCAAATCAAAACCACTATGAGGTACCATTTCACACCAGTCAGAATGGCTGCGATCCAAAAGTCTACAAGTAATAAATGCTGGAGAGGGTGTGGAGAAAAGGGAACCCTCTTACACTGTTGGTGGGAATGCAAACTAGTACAGCCACTATGGAGAACAGTGTGGAGATTCCTTAAAAAACTGGAAATAGACCTGCCTTATGACCCAGCAATCCCACTGCTGGGCATACACACTGAGGAAACCAGAAGGGAAAGAGACACGAGTACCCCAATGTTCATCGCAGCACTGTTTATAATAGCCAGGACATGGAAGCAGCCTAGATGTCCATCAGCAGATGAATGGATAAGAAAGCTGTGGTACATATACACAATGGAGTATTATTCAGCCATTAAAAAGAATACATTTGAATCAGTTCTAATGAGGTGGATGAAACTGGAGCCTATTATACAGAGTGAAGTAAGCCAGAAAGAAAAACACCAATACAGTATACTAACGCATATATATGGAATTTAGAAAGATGGTAACAATAACCCTGTGTACGAGACAGCAAAAGAGACACTGATGTATAGAACAGTCTTATGGACTCTGTGGGAGAGGGAGAGGGTGGGAAGATTTGGGAGAATGGCATTGAAACATGTAAAATATCATGTATGAAAGGAGTTGCCAGTCCAGGTTTGATGCATGATACTGGATGCTTGGGGCTGGTGCACTGGGACGACCCAGAGGGATGGAATGGGGAGGGAGGAGGGAGGAGGGTTCAGGATGGGGAACACATGTATACCTGTGGCGGATTCATTTTGATATTTGGTAAAACTAATACAGTTATGTAAAGTTTAAAAATAAAATAAAATTAAAAAAATAATAATAAAATAAAATAAAATAAGAAAAAAAAAAAAAAGAAACAATTTACAAAAGTCTAAAGAGAGTTAACCGAATTGGTATGTAATGGTGATGTACTTGGGAACTAGCACCAGTGGCAAGTTCTTACCACCCCTAAGACTAGGTGGGAAAGGGGAAGGAGTGAGGGGATCCCAGCAAGAATAGAGCTGCAAGTGATGAGCTCCTCAAAAGGAGGAAGCACTGCCCAAACCTCAGTCTGGCAGGGAAAGGGAAGAGGAATGAATTTATTTGATCTCTCGTCCCTCTCACAATCAGCTCTCCTGTTGCCCAATCCAACCAGAATCAGAGGAAAAGAGATTTCAGTAGGTGCAATTTACAGAAGGCAGTTTCCCAGAGTACAGTGCAGAGCAGAAAAGGGTAGAGGAAGGCTCTTTGGGGGTAAATTAAAGAAAATTAGCAGTTTTAGAGACTATAAGGTAAGTATTTATAATGGACTTATTTCTGTAAACTGAGTAGTATATATCTCCTTTAATAAGAAAACGTGCTTTCCACTTTGGCACAATTTCCTTCATTTTTTAAATCGTCTTTTATCTGAGACTTATTACCATCTGAACTTGTTATTTTTCCACTGTTGCATTTTTTAAGGGATAAACAGTTTTTTGTTTTTTAGATTTTGATAAAAATAAAGTAGTATGATACAGGAAGGTAGACTGTTTCTTTACCAAATGGCAGAACATATGTATTTTTATGGATCTCAAGAATATTTTTTTCTGTTACTGTTACAAAACTTGTCCATCAAGTCATTTTTATTTTCAACCCATAATCCAGACAAATTATAAGCATACATTTAATCCAGACCTGTCACTGGTCAGAGGAAGGGTAAGATAAAAGATAAGATTCACTTGAAATCATTTATTTTTTGACTTTAAATAACCCCAGTCTTATATGAAAAACTCAGTTTGCATTTTAGTTTGCCTTTGGTGAATATCTATTTCACCTGTAATTTCCCCTGCCTAAAAAAGAGCATTTTGGAAGTAAACAAGAATTAACTGTTTTTTCCATCAGTTTGTTAGGTAGTTAGAATAGGAAAAAGGAGTCCAAAATGGTGGTGGCTAATAGGAAAAGGAGTACGTCAAGACTGTTTACTGTCACCCTGCTTATTTAACTTATATGCAGAGTACATCATAAGAAACGCTGGGCTGGAAGAAGCACAAGCTGGACTCAAGATTGCCAGGAGAAATATCAATAACCTCAGATATGCAGATGACACCACCCTTATGGCAGAAAGTGAAGAGGAACTCAAAAGCCTCTTGATGAAAGTGAAAGAGGAGAGTGAAAAGGTTGGCTTAAAGCTCCACACTTAGAAAATGAAGATCATGGCATCCGGTCCCATCACTTTATGGGAAATAGATGGGGAAACAGTAGAAACAGTGTCAGACTTTATTTTGGGGGGTTCCAAAATCACTGCAGATGGTGACTGCAGCCATGAAATTAAAAGATGCTTACTCCTTGGAAGGAAAGTTATGACCAACCTAGATAGCGTATTGAAAAGCAGAGACATTACTTTGCCAACAAAGGTCCATCTAGTCAAGGCTATGGTTTTTCCAGAGGTCATGTATGGACGTGAGAGTTGGACTGTGAAGAAGGCTGAGGGCCGAAGAATTGATGCTTTTGAACTGTGGTGTTGGAGAAGACTCTTGAGAGTCCCTTGGACTGCAAGGAGATCCATCCAGTCCATTCTGATGGAGATCAGCCCTGGGTATTCTTCGGAAGGAATGATGCTAAAGCTGAAACTCCAGTACTTTAGCCACCTCATGTGAAGAGCTGACTCATTGGAAAAGACTCTGATGCTAGGAGGGATTGGGGGCAGGAGGAAAAGGAGATGACAGAGGATGAGATTGGCTGGATGGCATCACCGACTCAATGGACGTGAGTTTGAGTGAACTCTGGGAGTCAGTGATGGACAGGGAGGCCTGGCGTGCTGCAATTCATGGGGTCACAAAGAGTCAGTCACTACTGAGCGACTGAACTAAACTGAACTGAAAAGACAAGAAAAGGGAAAAGCCCAAGGAAATGCAACAAAGTATATCCCATTTGGGAGTGAGAACTTCAGGTGAAACAAATATGCCTCTTTCTTGGCTAGCCCAGTTTGCATAGGGCAGGCTTGGACGGCGGGATGGGGAGGAGACAAAATGTATAAAAGGAGGAAGCCAAGACAAATTGATGCCTCTCCTTTGGGGTTGGCCTGCCCTCAAGCCTTGAGGGTGTACTTTCGTTTGCAAGCAGAATAAAACTGAGCTGTAACAGAGCTGTAACACTGGTCCGCTATTTCAAATCTTTGCTGTGGAGAGATGGAACTGAAGAAATTACATATTCCCCCAAAATATTTGGTCTCATGACTCAGATCTAACCTGGCTGAAACAACCTCAACTTGGCCCCAGTGAAGCGGAGACCAAGTACAGCAGAAGCCCAACTTGGCGAAAGCTCACGTGGTGGAAACTGAACGCAAAGGAAACCTAGAACAGTGGAAATGACAAGCCACCAAACGTGCTGGAAACCAGGATAACAGAAACAAACTCAGCAGAAAGCTCATGCAGATCAGTCTCAGATTCCAGAACACCTTCAGTTAAGGTAGGAGGTCCTCACCCCTATGGCTGGAAGAACATATGGCTAACAAAATATTAATTCCTTCACAATATCTCATTTCTTGTTTCTTTAACCCCCTGCTAACAGGCAAGCAGCAGTGGGTGCAATTGAGGGACTCTGGTAGGGGCTACTCCCCAGTGCATCCCAAAGGCTCCACTATCTGCTGCACCCTAGTAGCTGTTGCCCAAGTGGGTGAGGGTTCTTCTTTCCTTAACCTCCTTTGTGTCCAGGATCATGCCAATGAGAATTGTGGGTACAGGTCAGGCATTTAACAGTTTTTCTGGCAGGTTATGAAGGGGGTTCCTTGGCATATTTTTTCCACTGCTTTTTCCTCCCCTCCTTCAGCTTCTCTCTCCATCTATGCCACAAAGTACTGGGCAGATAATCATCTGTCCATTTCTGAAAGTTGTGTTGAAACTGTTTACCTAATACTGGGATCTGAACCCACGTGGCAGGGACTCTGTGCTATGTTCAGTCACAGTCATGTCTGACTGTGAATTGAGCCCAGCCAAAACCCACAGTGCCTGATTTCAGGACCAAATAAAGCTCAGGTTCTTGATGTCTCATTGCAAAAAGAATTCAGTGAGAGATGCAGAGTAGGTAAGAGGTAGATGTGTTCAGATTCAGAGAGAAGCACAATCCACAGAGTGTGGGGCCATAGCAAAAGGTGTATGGGGTGGCCATACAATGTGGTATGGTTAGTTTTTTATGAACTGGGTGATTTCATATGCTAATGAGTGGGAGGATCATTCCAACAATTGGGAAAACAACCACTCCTTGGTCTTTTGATAGTGCCTTGGAACTGTCATGGCGCCTCTGGGTGTGTCGTTTAGCTTGCAGATTGAGGATCATGGTTTAGTTGAATTTGACTTGTCTGCCATCTTGGACCCACTTGATTTAATGGGTTTATGTTATGCCCTTGGGCTATGTCATTCTTTCAAAAGTTGTGCCCTGCCCTCTACTGTTCTGTTTCATGCTCTCTTCCAGAGCCCCATATAGGCCCACAATGTTGCATATGCAATCTTCTGGCGGGACAACCAGAAAATAGCTAGCCCTTGGGAGGGAAATGGTATATAATATCCAATCCCTCTAGAGATTCAGCCCTTCATCTTCCATGTTTCCTACAATGTGTAGGACAACAGAATCTCTCAGTGGAATCACACAATGCCTTCTAGAAGACCATCCCTTGGTGGCATCCATTCAAGGGCAATTGGGCTTCCAGAGACAATGTTTGCCACTTTAGGGGTTAGCCCTACAGATTATTAGGGCCAAAACCCTTACCACCCTTCTCCTAAAGCTACGAACATACCCCCAGATCATATTTTCCACTCCATTTCTATCATTCATTCAGTCTGGTGCCTCTTATCATTTTGTTCTTAAGCCACTTACTAACTCCAAAAACAAGGACCCTATCCCCTCTGGAGACAACATCGCTCCACCCAGCCTATTATTAAAGTACTCTTAGTGCCCCTATCAGGACAAGATAACCCACTCCTTTGTTACTACTTCTGTTATTACCTAGAGTGAGTCTACTATAATGAAATGTTTACTCTTAGAAATATCATAGGTCAGTTCAATTCAGTCCCTCAGTCTTGTCTGACTCTTTGCAACCCCATGGATTGCAGCACGCTAGGCTTCCCTGTCCTTCACCAACTCCCAGAGTTTACTCAAACTCATGTCCATTGAGACCGTGATGCCATCCAACCATCTCATCCTCTGTCATCCCCTTCTCCTCCTGCATTCACTCTTTCCCAGCATCATGGTCTTTTCAAATGAGCAACTTCTTTGCATCAGGTGCCCAAAGTATTGGAGTTTCAGCTTCAGCATCAGTCCTTTGAAGGAACACTAAGGATTGATCTCCTTTAGGATGGACTGGTTGGATCTCCTGGCAGTCCAAGGGACTCTCAAGAGTCTTCTCCAACACTGCAGTTCAAAAGCATCAATTCTTCGGTGCTCAGCTTTTTTTATAATCCAAAATTCACATCCATACATGACTACAGGAAAAACCACAGCTTGGACTAGCTTTGACTAGATGGAACTTTGTTGGAAAAGTAATGTCTCTGCTTTTTAAAATGCTGTCTAGGTTGTTGATGACATTTCTTCCAAGGAGCAGGTGTCTTTTAATTTAATGGCTGAGGTTTGACTCTGAAGTAATTTTAGAGGCCCCCCCCTCCAAATAAAGTCTCTCACTGTTTCCATTGTTTCCCCATCTATTTGCCATGAAGTGATGGGACCAGATGCCATGATCTTAGTTTTCTGAATGTTGAGCTTTAAGCCAACTTTTTCACTCTCCTCTTTCACTTTCATCAAGAGGCTCTTTAGTTCTTTGCTTTCTGCCATAAGGCTGGTCCTATCTGCATATCCGAGGTTATTGATGTTTCTCCCAGCATCTTGATTCCAGCTTGTGCTTCATCCAGCCCAGCATTTCTCATGATGTACTCTGCATTTAATTTAAATAAACAGAGTGACAATATACAGCCTTGATGCACTCCTGTCCTGATTTGTAACCAGTCTGTTGTTCCAGGTCCTGTTCTGACTGTTGCTTCTTGACCTGCATGCAGATTTCTCAGGAGGCAGGTAAGGTGGTCTGGTGGTCCCATATCTTTAAGAGTTTTCCACAGTTTATTGTGATCCACACAGTCAAAGGCTTTGGCATAGGCAATAGCGCAGAAGTAAATGTTTCTCTGGAACTGTCTTGCTTTTTTGATAATCCAACATATGTTGGCAATTGGTCTCTGGTTCCTCTGCCTTTTCTAAAAGTTCATCTGAAAGTTCATAGTTGAACATCTGAAAGTTCATGGTTCACATACTGTTGAAGCCTGGCTTTGAGAATTTTGAGCATTACTTTGCTAACGTGTGAGATGAGTGCAATTGTGTGGTAGTTTGAGCATTCTTTGGCATTGCCTTTCTTTGGGGTTGGAATGAAAACTGACCTTTTCCAGTCCTGTGGCCACTGCTGAAATTTCCAAATTTGCTGGTATATTGAGTTTAGCATTTTCATAGCATAATCTTTTCAAATTTGAAATAGCTCAGCTGGAATCCCATCACATCTACTAGCTTTATTCGTGGTGATGCTTCCTAAGGCCCACTAGACTTCACATTCCAGGATGTCTGGCTCTAGGTGAGTGATCATACCATTGTGATTATCTGGGTCATGAAGGTCTTTTTTGTATAGTTCTTCTGTGTATTCTTGCCACCCCTTCTTAATATCTTCTGCTTCTGTTAGGTCCATACCATTTCTGTCCATTATTGTGCCCTTCTTTGCATGAAATATTCCCTTGGTATCTCTAAATTTCTTGAAGAGATCTTTCCCATTGTATTGTTTTCCTCTATTTCTTTGCACTGATCACTGAGGAAGGCTTGTTTATTTTTATCTCTCCTTGCTATTCTTTGGAACTTTGTATTCAGATGGGTATATCTTTCCTTTTCTCCTCTGCCTTTCACTTCTCCTCCTTTTACAGCTATTTGTAAGGCCTCCTCAGGCAGACGTTTTGCTTTTTTTGCCTTTATTTTTCTTGGGGATCATCTTGATCTTTGTCTCCTGGACAATGCCACAAACCTCCATCCATAATTCTTCGGGCACTCCGTCTATTATATCTAATTCCTTGAATCTATTTGTCACTTCCACTGTATAATTGTAAGGGATTTGATTTAGGTCATACCTGAATGGTCTAGTGGTTTTCCCTACTTTCTTCTATTTAAGTCTGAATTTGTCCATAAGGAGGTCATGATCTGAGCCACAGTCAGTTCCTGGTCTTGTTTTTGCTGACTGTATAGAGCTTCCCCATCTTTCGCTACAAAGAATATAATCAATCTGGTTTCAGTATTGACCATATGGTGATGTCTCTGTGCAGAGTCGTTTCTTGTGTTGCTGGAAGAGGGTGTTTGCTATGACCAGTGGATTCTTTTGGCAAAAACTCTATTAGCCTTTGCACTGATTCATTCTGTACTCCAAGGCCAAATTTGCCTGTTACTCCAGGTATTTCTTAACTTCCTACTTTTGCACTCTTGTCCTCTATAATGAAGAGGACATCTTTTGGGGTGTTAGTTCTAGAAGATCTTGTAGGTCTTCATAGAACCTCTTATGGAGGACTAGGGGAGGAATTCAATGACTTACCTTCCCTCAAAGCAATAAGAGGATAAGGCTTATGGCTATTTCGCCAGGTTCTCTGTCTCAGGGCACAGGCTTGGGTTGCTTTACAACATTGTCTATTCCCATCCACAGTAGACAAGCCAGCAATGGGTTAAGATTACAACCCCTTAATCCTACCCAGCACTAGTCATGTTGCAGACCTTGGGGACACCCAATTCCAGCCTAGGGGTCTCCCATGAGGTCAACCTGCCTAGGGTCTGGTCCTGGGAGGTTGTCATGATTCAGCCTGTTTGGGGACCCACCAGCCTGGGGGGTCCCAGGAGATTGACCTGTCTTGACTGTCTAGGGATCTGGTCTCTGGGATGTTGTCACACCTCAACCTACTCAGGAATCTGCCAGTCTAGTGTCCCAGGAGGTCGACATGCCTCGACCTTCCCAGGGACCCAATTCTCTGGAGGCTGACATGTCTCAACCTGCCTAGGAATTTGATCTCCAGGAGGCCGTCATGCCTCAGCATGCCTGGGGATCAGCACCCTAACCCAGGGATGCCCAGCTCTCAAGTTGCAACAGTAGTGGGTAAATAAGCTTCAGAAAGACTCATCCCTAAGGAAGTCTACCAATGGAAATAGAAGGAAGCCTATTACTTGTGGGACTGTGCCCAGTCCAGCAATAACTCTGGAGTCCAACAAGAACCCCAGTGCCTTTCTGGAAAGTCTAAAAAGGCCCTCCAAAAGTTTACCAATCTGGACTTAGACTCTTACAAGGGGCAGGTGATTTTAAAGGACAAATTCCTGTCCCAGTGTGCATCAGACATCGGGATACAGTTACAACAGCTACAGCAGAAGGACCCTGCTCCCTCTTTAGATGAGATGGTCCAGACAGTCACCAATACCTTTTATAACAGAGGACAGGAGAGGGAGGCCAAGGCCCAGGAAAGGAAGACAAAGAAAGAGATAAGGCATGTCCAGATGCTGGTCACCTCCAGGGAAGCCCTATGGCAAACCTCAAGTCCTTGAAGGACAAGGCATGTGGCAAATGCCTAATCTGTAGACAGGCAGGATATTGGGCCAAAGAGTGTCCAAACCACGGCAAGTCTCCTAAAATAGCTTGCTACAAATGGCATCAATTGCGACATTGAGTGGCACTCTGCCCTGGGGACTCAAGAGTCTCAAGGTCAAGCGCCAAGCCTTTCCTCACAATGGTTCAACAGGACTGAAGCAGCCTGCTCCAGCTAGCCGTCCTGTCACAGATTATCATCACGGGGCTGGAGCCAAGGGTGCAACTGGATGTAGCAGGTTGGTCCGAGAATTTCTTGGTTGACACAGGGGCTACCTACTCTGTCCTGACCTCCTACTCCAGAGCCTTCTCCTCCCAAACCTGTACCATTTTGGGGGTTACAGGAAAAAACAATTACAAAAATATTCACCCAAGCACTTCTTGCTGGGATGGACAAATATTTTCCCACCAGTTTCTGGTGGTCCCTGAGTGCCCTACTCCCTTATTGGGAACAGATCTTTCCCTGCCTTCGAAATCTTGCAGCTACTGCAGTCCTGATAGAAGAGGCTCAAAAAATTCTCTCTTGGGAGCAAACTAACTATTTTTACCAACCACCAGGTGAAACAACTCCTGAATGGGAGAGGCCATTTATGGATGTCTGATCAAAGTATCCTCAAGTATCAAGTAGTGCTGATGGAAAACCCAGGCCTGATTATATCTGTGAGGTTCTTAACCCAGCTACCCTCCTGCCTACCCTCGAGGGCTCTCTCTCCCCTTTCACTCTTGCCTAGAAACTTCAGACCATTGGACAGAACCCTGAGAGGGATTGTCAGAAGATCCTCTGACCAATGCTCAGGAAATCTGGTACACTGATGGAAGCAGCTTTGTCTTAGAGGGAAAAAGAAGAGCTAAGTATGCAGTAGTCTCCAATTTTGAGACCATAGAGGCTAAACCTTTGCCATCAAGTACTTCAGCCCGATTGGCTGAGTTCATAGACCTGATTTGAGCTTTAGAGCTGGAAAAAGGAAAAAGAGTAGACATTTACACTGACTCCACGTATGACTTCCTGGTGCTACATGCACATGCTGCTATTTGGAAAGAGGCCACTTGACCACCCAAGGATCCCCAATCAAGTATGGTGATTGTATCAGATCCAACAAGTTATATGCTTGTGGGGTGTCAACCAGGACCCAAAAGACTCTAAAGAGCCACCACTATATGCTCCAGGGACTCAAGTCCTAATTAAAGTCTGGAAGGATGGGTCCCCAGTGGCTCAACTCCAGCCCACATGGAAAGGCCCCTATTCTGTAGTACTTTCTACCCCCACAGCAGTCAAGGTACCAGGATCTAACCCCTGGATTCACTTCTCATGAGTCAAGCCATGGAAGAAAACAGAAGAGGACACTCAATACACCTGTGAGCCCCTGGGAGAGCTCAGATTACAGGACTACAAATGAGTGCCATTCTAATGAACACCCCTCAAATTAAGTTTCTGGAGATAAGATTTTTCAGGATAGCTCTGAAGAGCCAACACAGGTTGGCAGGGGTTGTACTCCAAAAGGGACAGGAGATAGATTTCCTGATTCATGAACAAGGAGAGACTTGAGCCATCTTGAATGAAATTTGTTGTTTCTGAGTAAATATCTCCAACCAAGTTAAAGAAAGTCTCACAGTCCTCAAGAAAAATATTCAGACCCTACAGGATCTCAAAGAACCAACTGGAGAGTTCTCAGAGTGGCTACAATCTCTTTTTGCGGGATCCTTCTCCTGGTGAAGGGGGATTTGGAGTTAGCTAATGCCCCTACTAACCCCAGTTATCACCATATTGATATTGCTTATGATTGTTCCATGTATTATCAATTGTCTAACTCTCTTTTTCTCTGCCCAGGTCAACAAACTACAACATGCAGGCCTATTCAACAAGGATATATAAAACTACACCTAACCACAGAAAATATCACTCACCCTTAGACAGACACCATTATAAGGACTCTGTGGCTTGAGACTAGCAAGAGGGAGAGGCCCAATGCCCCTCGCCATCCCAGCTCAGCAGGAAGTAGCCAGAGAGACCTCAACGCCCCTATTCCCAAAGAATTGGGCCTCCCATCTCTTGAGGGGGAAATGCTAGGTAGTTAGAATAGGAAAAAGGAATCCAAAATAGCAGTGGCTGAAAGACAAAGAAAGGGAAAAGCCCAAGAAAATGGAACAAAAGGAAATCCTCAGACCAGAGAGAGAACTTCAGGTGAAATAAACATGCCCCTTCTTGGCTAGCCCAGTTTGCACAGTGCAGGCCCGGGGGGCGGGGTGGAGGGGGGCGGAGGGTGGAGGGGACGGGCAGACAAAGTATATAAAAGGAGACAGATTGACGCCTCTTCTTTGGGGTTGGCCCACCCTCATGCCTCAAGGATGTACTTTCCTTTGCTTGCCCTAGCTATAACCTAGCTATAACACTGGTCCACCATTTCAAATCTTTGCAGTGGTGAGACAGAACCAAGGAAATTACACACTCCCCCAACAAGCTCAAAGGAATAATATACAGCCCATAGATTACTATGTTTATCTAATGAGTAAAAAAATCCCGAAATTTGTTTTAGACATTGATATAAATAATTAAAATGTAGTATGTATACATTTTTAGGGTTTATCACCTCCAGATATTTCTATACTTTGTAACTGATCATTATGACCTTAAAATCTGATTATTGGCATAAAATAGAGCTTTAGAAAGCCTAAATGATTATCACTAGTTACTAAAATATGGCTTTTTAAAACTTGCAAATAAGAACAGATTAAAAACATGATCATCCTAATCTATATTCTAATCAAATCTCTGTAAAGGGAATTCAATATTTTAAATTAAAACTATCTTCTGAATGTATAAATCAAAATTATGCTTATAAATACTAATTAGATTAAGTTTAATTAAATCTGTTATTCATAATAGAAATTTTATATATCATTAAAATTATATGCCAGAAGTAATTACTGAAAAAAAAAATCTAGTTTTGCAAAAATCCCATACAAACTTTTATAGCAGACTCCACAGTTTCACTTTATATGTGTTCCATACTGTGCTTAGTCCCTCAGTCATGTCCGATTCTTCATGACCCCATGGACTGTAGCCCACCATGTTCCTCTGTCTATGGGGATTCCCCAGGCAAGAATACTGGAATAGGTTACCATACCCTCCTCCAGGGGATTTTCCTAACCAAGGGATGGAACCCAGGTCTCCTGAATTGCAGGCAATTCTTTACCATCTGAACTACCAGGGAAGCGCTTCACATAGTGTTTCTGAAATGGGTTACTTGGAGAATTATTTACCATCTTACAAAATAAGTTTCTTTTTTTCCTCTACACAGCAACAACAACAAAGGTTTCTATTCAATTCACTTACAGGGTGGGTTGAAGGGAAAACTTGGAAAGAAAGACATTCATAATAGGTGTCCCCACACCCCTATTCTCTCCATCTAGTAACAAGAACAGAAACAAAAAGTTGCACAGTAAATTCTCACATAAAGTAGCAACTACAGAGCAGAGATTCTATCTTAAAATTGTACTTTTTGACCTTGTTTTTTCTTAAATACAATCCATGTATTCAAAGTAAGGGCTTCCCTGGTGGCTCAGTGGTAAAAATCTGCTTGCAATGTAAGAGATGCGAGTTCAATCCCTGGGCCTGAAAGATCCCCTTGAGAAGGAAATGGCAACCCACTTCAGCATTCTTGCCTGGGAAATCCCATTGTCAGAGGAGCCTGGTAGACTACAGTTCATGGGGTCACTGAGTCAGACATGACTGGTGAGTAAACAACAATTACATCATCCAAAGTAACGAAGACATTGAAAAAGTATTAGCTGCAAGCTATTTTGTATTTGAGAGCATGTATTTTTCCACAGTACATCCTATACATTAACATACAATGAAATTGTTGTTCAGTCACTCAGTCATGCCCAACTCTTTGTGACCCCATAGACTGAAACATTCCAGGCTTCCCTGTCCTTCACCATTTCCCAGAGTTTGCTCAGACTCATGTCCATTGAATTGGTGATGCCATCCAACCATCTTGTCCTTTCTCATCCCTTTCTCCTCCTGTCTTCAGTCTTTCCCAGCATCAGGGTCTTTTTTTTAATGAGTCAGCTCTGTGCATCAGGAAATACTTGGTTTCAAATGTTAAATTTCTCTCTGAAGGGTAAGCATACATTACCATCTCAATCTCTAATAGTAATTTATCTTTATTTTTATATGTCAGTGATGAAGAATCAATGTCATATTGATGATTGTTCATAACACTACAGAATAAACAATCATGGTGTCTGAGCTAATACAAAGGATCATATCATCAAATAAGATTCACACAAATAAGAAGCCATACCTAGTGACAAGCTTTACTAGTAATTTCAAATACAAAATGAAGGAAAAGTCAGAGAAAGCACAGAGAAACTTGGACATCTCACTTGTTCTCTACATTTTTCTTCTCACATGGGACATGTGCTCTCCAATCCAGATTAATAGGTGAGTCTGGGATAAAACTGAGTGAACACTGAATTTTATCCATAACTCCCATGAAAAAGAAAAAGGCAACATGCTTCCTTCATGTATAATAATCCTCTAAATTATGCACTTAGACAAAAGTGACATAACCACTAGATGATCTATCTGATCAAATTTTCTAATTCATAATGTCACCCTTGTCTTGAATGCCTCCACCATGGTGTTTTCTACTCTCCTTTTTAAAATCCAGGTCTTTCTGAGCATCATCTATATCCCTCACAGACGTGACTAAACATCAGAGCTTCTCAACCTCAACTTTATAAACATTTTTGGCTGGATACTTCTTTGCTGAGAGGACTGTTTTGTACACTGTAGGATGTTTAGCAACATCCCTGGCCTCTCTACCCATCAGCTGTCGGTAGTAGTCACTCTGCTATGATGTCTCCCTGCAATACCAAATAAATGGTTCTGAACTACCAATTGCACTAGACTGGGAACCACTGCTATTTATTAAGCACCCTTATCTGGCAATTCCAAGAAATTTTAAATACCAGATGTCAGATCACTGAGAAAGGCCCAAGATCCCTCTCTGTAGGTTTTGCAAGCCGATTTCAGCCTGTTAGATAATCTGTCTAGAATCTAAAGATGGATTCAGCCCCTTATCCAAGTGTATTTCATTCTCAACCACAAATCTCATAACTGGATTGCAATTTCTCCAGGCTAGAATAAAACTGGCATGGTGTTTTCAGTCATAAGAATGGGTACACTGTTTTTCTCAAGTCACCTGAACATCTTTCTTCAGTTGAGTCAGTTATCATTTCCCCCACCATATCTTTGCGTCTCCTCTTTGTACTCTTTCATGTGCCTTGGATCCATTACACACCCCAAATATGGTAACTGAGCCAGAGAGCCATATACTTCCCTCTGAATAACATCTTGACTTCGTAAGAGCTAGATTACATAAATCATCTGAGATTAGAAAGTACTTCAGACCATTCATCTAACATCATTTGCATTGGGATCATTTAATTAGGTGTCCTTCTGGTCATGATAGACTGTTAAGTTCACATGTACTTGGAGTATTCCAATTACTTAGAAAATTATTCCATTTATGGATGAGGGAGTGACTGGGATAGATACTCCTCTCAGGGTAGTTCTGTCACCTCCATTCCATAAACTACTACAGTAAATTAACTGTAACACCCAGAAGCATCTGCTTATACAGGTTTATAACCACTTGGAGGAGATCAATTGTTGAAAATCCCTTCTCTAAGAAATGTCCAGTTACATGCACTATATCCTAGGGGAATTCTATAATCTCATATCTATACATATGGTTACCTATATTATAAATGGTGAATACAGCTGCTTTATAAAATACTGATCACCTATAAAGTAATTCTTCATAGAGTTAAAATATTTTGTTTTTAGCGATTTAAACTCTGAAAAGTTTATATTCTTTAAAAACATCTTTAAATCCAGCTTCAAATTCTAACCTTTAAAAAATAACTTTTAAGAAGCCTACAAGACAATTCTTCCTCCTTTTGCTTTTTAAGTATCAAGAGTCCAAAAAAACAGTTCTATTTTATCCTTAGACCTTTGTCTATAACTTAAAGACAATATCTTACATATTTTAAAAACAAAGCAAAGGTCAAATTGCATGGCTTAACCACAAATTGTTAGATACATTGTAACATGCATCCAATAGACAATAGAGGTTTTTAACAAGTATTGATGATAAAAGATTGTCCACTTCTTTGGACTTTGACAAATTTAATCAAGTAGTACAGAAGAATTCAAAGTTAAAGAAAATTTCTAATATTGATTTCTCTTAATTTGGAAATTCTAAAATTGGTTACATTATTTAAATATGGTCAAACATTTTAAGGGTTTATACAAAGCATGTTTCTTTGGAATAAACATAATTATCTCAAAGCTCTTATTTAATGATAGCCAACATAAAAGCAAACTAACAACAACAACAACAAAATCTCAGACATCCAATCAACTTGGCCATTTTTTCAGTATTTATTGTGAGTAAATTGGCCTCCTGGAATTGCTCTACAGAGTCATGATTAAATAAATAACCCTAGTGGGGCTACCCTTGTCTATGTGAGAAAGAGCCTGATTTCAAATAAAAATCTGCTGTTAAGAGCATTTGCCTTTGTTATTCTTACTTTTTTTCTTTCTTTTAAATTGAAATATAGTTAATATACAATATTAGTTTCAGATGTCAAACATAGTAATTTGGCATTTATATATGTTACAAAGTGATCACCATAATGTGAGTGAAAGTGAAAGTCACCCAGTCATGTCCAACTGTTTATGGCCCCACGGACTATACAGTCCATGGAATTCTCCCGGCCAGAATACTGGAGTGGGTAGACTTTCCCTTCTCCAGGGGATCTTCCCAACCCTGGGAACATCGAACCCATGTCTCCCACATTGCAGGCAGATTCTTTACCAGCTAAGCCACACAGAAAGCAAAAGAACACTGGAGTGGGCATCCTATTGCTTCTCCAGTAGATCTTCCTGCCCCAGGAATCAAACCAGGATTTCCTGCATTGCAGGCAGATTCTTTACCAACTGAGCTATCAGAGAAGCCCATAGTGTGAATAGTAACCATCAGTTTACCAAAGTTATTACAATTTTATTGACTATGTTATTCCCTGTGCTGTACATTTCATCCCCATGGCATTTATTTTACAACTGGAAGCTTGTACCTCTTGATCCTCTTTACCTATTTTTGCCACAAACTGCCTTCCAGGGAAGGGTGCCTCTAGAGACCATTACTTTGTATCTATGAGTATTTGTATCTATGAGTCTATTTCTGTCTTGTTTGTTTTTTAGTGTCTACATATAAGTAAAATCTTATGATATATTCCTTTTTCTGTCTGACTTATTCCATTTAGTATACTACCCTACAGGTCTATCCACATTGTCACCAATGACAAGAATTCATTCTCTTTTATGGCTAAGGTTCCATGGTACATATATATCACATATTATTTATCCATGTATCTATTGATGGGCATTTACACTGCTTTCATACATTGAAAATAATGCTGCAATGAGCACAGTGGTGCATGCCTCTTTTCAAGTTAGTATCTTAATTTTCTTTGGATAAATGTCCATATGTGGAAATGCTGGATTATATGGTAGCTCTTTATTTTCTGAGGATTTGTCATACTCTTTTCCGCAATGGCTGAACCACGTTACAATTTCTCCAACAGTGCAAAAGTGCTCTCTTTTCTCCACACCCTCAACATCATTTGTGTCTCCTGTTTTTTTGATGCTAGCCATCCTGACAGGTGTGAGGGGGGATTCTCACTGTGGTTTTGACTTGAGTATCCCTGATGTTTAGTAATGTTGTCCATCTTTTCATTTGTCTGTTGGTTGTTTCTGTTATTCTTGACGTAGCATTCATATTGGAGCCATCTTTCCTTTCCGGTCACACTTCAGTCCTCTCTCTCCTACCAGCTACTATGTAGGCCTCTCCTGATACATTGGCTTTAGCTGTTCTAAGGACAGCTCATATAATTAAGGCATAATGAGACAACAAATTAATTATATATGTGCTTTAATTTATATCACTGTGTCTTAATTTCTATCACTCAAATTTTAGAAATTTTAAGTTTGGAAATTTTATAAAAATTCATTTAACCATTACTTACCTAAATTGTTGGCAGGTACACTAATACCTCTGTTACACAGATACACCTTGTCAAAAGGAAAAAAAAAAAAAAAAAAACTAGAGAGAGTTGATTATACATATTTGTCTCAGTCATGCATGATATCTTCATAAATTTTAAGTAGAATTCTGAGAACTGCTTAAGTACAGCAATTTCTAGAAACTGATAGTTAATGATGCCTCATAACTACAAAGTCTTTTCTACAAGATTTTCTGAGGTAGTATTATATGAACCCTTCAGTCATTGTCTGGAAGGGGCATTTTTCTATAAATACTATTGCTTTATTACTTTGGAACAATTCCCTGGTGACTCAGACTGTAAAGAATCTGCCTGCAATGAGGGAGACCTGGGTTCAATCCCTGGGTTGGGAAGATCCCCTGGAGGAGGGCATGATAACTCACTCCAGTATTTTTGCCTGGAGAATTCCCATGGATAGAGGAGCTTGGAAGGCTACAGTCCATAACATTACAAAGAGCTGGACACAGCTGAGTGACTAAGCACAAAAATGGAAAAACTGGAAGCTAAGATCTGATGATATGATGTGAGCCAAAGAAAACAAAGCTGCTCTCATGAAGTTCACAATTTAGTGGAGGAGATATACTAAAAGAAGAACAACAATAAATTAAAAATGACAAATGATAGTCAGTGATATAAAGAACAAACTGGATACCAATTTAGAGAAAGTGATAAGTGAGTAGGGTGAAGGTAAGAACCTTTGTCAAGAGGAGAGTCTGGAAGGATAACACTCAAGAGCTAACTTTCTAGTTGAGACCTCAAGAACAAAATTATATAATTCCACAGAAAGGGTGGCATGAAATGACATTACAGGCAATAAAAGCAACTGAATAAAAGGTCTTATAGAAGAACAAAGAGCTGGGCTTAATGCAAGAAGCTAAAAGAATGACCATTTGCAGCTTGGAGGCAAGATAAGAGCTTGGAGACACCAAGGACCAGATTATGAAAGAATTTATAGCACATAGTAAGGAATTAGAATTAATATTTGTTTTAATTGCAATGGGAAATCACTGAGGAGTTTTATGCAGCAAAACATTATTAAATAGTATTCATATAACTTATTTTTAATAGAGAAATGATTGCAAGAGAATGAGAATGAAAGAAAACTAGTATGCTTTACGGACCCATGAAACATATAAAATTAAGTATTATGACAACATAAATATTTGCTACTGAATTTAATATGGGAATGAAGTAACAGAAAGAAATGACCCAACAACCCAGCTTCTGGCTTAAGCAACTGGTTGAATATTTCTGCAAAATTCGGAGATGGAAAAGTCAAGGGAAAAAACAAGGGAGGAAGAGATTAGAGAAAAGACCATAGGAGTTCAGTCTTAAAGTCTGAAACGTTTTTAAGGCATGAAGTTTCTACAATTAGTAGAGTTTAGGAAAGAGACCTGAGATCTATACACCCGGGAGTCATCAACATAGAGAGAGTAATTAAAACCAGGCAGAGAATCCTTGAGCAAATTTACATAGTTTTACTCATCAATACTAGCCTTATCTTAAAGTTGTTGTTTTCTATTTCAATTGGAACTCAGTGGTTTTTGTCTGCTTGTTTAACTCTTACTTCATGTCTTGTCACTTCCACAGGATGGAATCTGGTTACATTGTTTATTTAGCACTAACATGCTACCTGTCACTGAGGCCTCTGTGCCTGGAACAAATACCAAATGCCTGTGTTTCCACAATTGTGTATTCCAGCTTTTTTTTTTTTTCCATTATCACCTTTATTAGGAGCCTTTATAGAAACTTGTTTTCCAGTTTCTCCCCATGAAAAAGATCTTCATGACTCAGATAACCACGATGGTGTGATCACTCACCTAGAGTCAGACATCCTGGAATAAGTCAACTGGGCCTTAAAAAGCATGACTATGAACAAAGCTAGTGGGGGTGATGGAATTCCAGTTAAGCTATTTCAAATCCTAAAAGATGATGCTGTGAAACTGGCGCACTCAGTATGCCAGCAAATTTGGAAAACTCAGCAGTGGCCACAGGACTGGAAAAGGTCAGTTTTCATTCCAATCCCAAAGATAGGCAGTGCCAAAAAATGCTCAAACTTTCACACAATTGCAACTCACACGCTAGCAAAGTAATGCTCAAAATTCTCCAAGCCAGGCTTCAATAGCGCATGAGCCATGAACTTCCAGATGTTCAAATTGGATTTAGAAAAGGCAGAGGAACCAGAGATCAAATTGTCAACATCCATTGGATCATCGAAAAAGCAACAGAGTTCGAGAAAAACATCTATTTCTGCTTTATTGACTATGGCAAAGCCTTTGTGTGGATCACAGCAAACTGTGGAAAATTCTTCAAGAGAAGGGAATACCAGACTACCTTACCTGCCTCCTGAGAAATCTGTATGCAGGTCAGAAGCAGCAGATAGAACTGGACATGGAACAACAGAGTGGTTTCAAATAGGTAAAAGGGTACATCAAAGCCGTATATTGTCAACTTGCTTATTTAACTTATATGCAGAGTACATCATGAGAAATGAATCAAGATTGCCTGGAGAAATATCAGTAACATCGGATATGCATATGGAATCACCCTTACGGAAGAAAGCAAAGAACTAAAGAAGCTCTTGATGAAAGTGAAAAAGGAGAGTGAATAAGTTGGCTTAAAACTCAACATTCATAAAACTAAGATCATGGCATCTGGTCCCATCACTTCATGGCAAATAGATAGGGAAACAATGGAAATGGTAACAGACTTTATTTTTCTGGGCTCCAAAATCACTGTAGATGGTGACTGCAGCTATGAAATTAAAAGATGCTTGCTCCTTGGAAGAAAAGTTATGACCAATCTAGACAGCATATTAAAAAGCAGAGACATTACTTTCCAACAAATCAAGTCCATCTAGTCAAAGCTATGGTTTTTCCAGTAGTCACGTATGGATGTGAGAGTTGGACCATAAGGAAAGCTGATCACCAAAGAATTGATACTTTTGAACTGTGGTGTTGGAGAAGACTCTTGAGAATCACTTGGACTCCAAGGAGATCCAACCAGTCCATCCTAAAGGAAATCAGTCCTGAATATTCACTGGAAGGACTGATGCTGAAGCTGAAACTCCAATACTTTGGCCACTTTCGAAGAACTAACTCAATGGAAAAGACCCTGATGTTGGGAAAGATTGAAAGCAGGAGCAGAATGGAATGACAGAGGAAAGATGGTTGGATGGCATCACCGACTCAATGGACATGAGTTTGAGTAAGCTCTGGGTTTTTGTGATGGACAGGGATACCTGGTGTTCTGCTGTCCATGGAGTCGCAAAGAGTCAGACACAACTGAACTGAACTGAACTGATTGTATTTTACTGTCATAGGTAGATCATTTATCTGTTGATGATGTAATGTATCACTATCTGAATTATATACATAGAATAAACATTCAAGGCTTCCTCTTTTTATTCAATGCAGGGTCAAGAATAACTAAATATTTTTAAGCAAAAATTTTAAAATGTAAAGTTTGGTAATTTAATACTGCTTTTGTTGAGTAACTTAAAAGAAAATTTTTCTACTTAAAGAAATTGTATCAAATTATATATTAAATTAAGAATATATATAAGCAACAAAATAATAATAGCAATGCAATAAAGATTTTAAAATTGATAATTCAAAGCTTATTTTCCAGCAAAAGTAACAACATAAAAACTAGAATAGTTGCTTAAAAGTTACTTGTAGTGAATTTAGCTTTTAAGTGAGTGAAAATCACTCAGTCGTGTCCAACTCTTTGCGACCCCACGGACTATACCGTCCATGGAGTTCTCCAGGCCAGAATACTGGAGTGGGTAGATCTTCCCTTCTACAGAGGATCTTCCCAACCCAGGGATCAAACCCAGGTCTCCCGCATTGCGGGCAGATTCTTTACCAGCTGAGCCACCAGGGAAGCCCAAGAATACTGGAATGAGTAGCCTATCCCTTCAGCAGATCTTCCTGACCCAGGAATCAAACCAGGTCTCCTGCATTGCAGGTAGATTCTTTATAAACTGAGCTATCTCCTGCATTGCAGATGGATTCTTTACCAACTGAGCTATCAGGGAAGCCCAATTTAGCTTTTAACTTCTGCTTTATATGAGAAAATAAGTTTAAATTATCTACTAGATAGGTAGTCTTTCAGATATTACAAAGTTGCTTTTTTTTTTTTTTTTAGTACTTTACTAATTCTGGGTTGACTAAAGTTGTAAAAATAAATAATAAGCTATCTTTATTTTTTAAACGATTTTTATTTAATTCCCAGAGGCAACCTCACCCGAAAGCACTGCGAATCAAACATAAACCTCTAGATCCACAGGCAGAGGGCAGTGACAACCAACAGGCACCGGCAGGCCACCTCCCACAACAGGCCTTCCAGACTGAGCAAACACCTGAGAGAAAGCCCTCCAAGCGCAGCGATCTAATCACTATAATTTGTAACATGTTCTATTCTTAACCACATTTTATGTATCTTCCAAGGCCTCAATGCCAATACTACTACTGTGTTACTCAAAAAAATCCTATGAGAGAAATTAAATACTAAGAAATAAAACTCTGTAGATACAGTGGAGCTTTGGAGGGCTACATAATATTGTAATAAAAACACTTTTTTTTTTAATCCCTCTCCCCTCACCAAGAACAAATTTTCATTCCTTTGTTGATGATATTGTTCTCATTAGAAATCTGTCTTATATCACACCAGGTCCAAAAGACTGTAATATCACCTTATTATCAGCTCTATTACTATGGATGGACCCCCTGCATAGACATTTCCAAGAGATGATATCCCAAACACCTGGCTTTTCAGGACTCATTCATCCTTTTATTACTAAGTAATATATATAGCAAATACATATAAACATTAATAATTGAGTCATAAATCCAAACTTTACTTAAAATTAATTCAAGAAACTCTGATATATACTTAGAAAAAATATAATAATAAACCACTAAAACATTCATCCTAATTCTACACGGACTTTCACAGAGGTGTCAATATAAAATGACCTAAAAATATAAATGGGTATTTGGAAAAAATATTTAATGACTGGCAAATTTTCAAATATACACTTGTATTCATTTCTATTTCAGGATACCTTGACCTCCTTCTTCAACATTATCAGCATTTTCTTTACAGCAACTGCTGATCCATGGATAATCTGGCCTAAAATTTTCAGAAAGCTTGTGAATCATTTCACGAAACTAGGCTAAATTCAAGATAATCCAAAAATCTTGCTGGAAAATGAACATCTAAATAGAATTACTATTTAGAGAAAGATATTCTATGTATAGTGCTTTGATTTGGGGGGAAAAGCTAGTTAACAATCACTAGCCTTTTCTATTCGATCTTCAGAAAATTCAATTGCCCAAAATACATTTTTAAATGTAGCAAAAATACAAGAGAATTGTATCTGAATATTTTTTCTTAATTATGCAAGTATGAAAAGTTGTGTGATTAAAAATAGCACGATTTTCTGAAGAAATAATGTTTTTAAGTAATCAGCAAAAATCCCAGCTGGATGTGAAATAATCTTATTATCAAATTTAGTAAAGTACAGAGCAAGGCACAAGTGGCAATTTGCTGATGACATGGAGAGGGATGAATCTGGCAGAGCTGAAAAGTAAACACAGATCTGGAGCTGCGAGGCTCCCTGGAGCCACATCTACACTCTCAGAGACAGAATAGGCACATTCTACCTACTAATCATATCTCTAAATAGCTAATGAATAGTTGTTTAGATCTGCCACTGATTGAAAGAGTTACATAAGGAAAAAATATCCCATGCAAGTTCAGTTTGGCTTATATTCAAAAACAGAAGCTTTCAAATTCATTTTCCCCCACTTTGAAGCATTAGACCTGTAGCTTCATATTCTGAAAACCTGAATTTTTTTTTTTAATGCAAAGAGTTTGGGGTTTTTTTGTTTGCTTTTTTGGACTTGCAGACAATTTGTCAAACTCAAGTTTCTAATTCTTACTTTCTGTCTAGGTTACTGTTCCATTTTCTGTTTTAAACTCCTCAAATGCAAGATCCATTAAGTTTTAACTTACTCTGAACAGCACCAAGTATAATGCTATTTGTGAATAGGTGCTTAAAAGGCTCTGAGTGATAGAGTGATGGTATTGACATATGGTCCCAGTAAAGAGCTGAAATTGTTAAAAAGTGGCAGGGAAGTATGAGTTTGGCATAAGCAGGATTTTTATTTCTAAATGGTGACTGATTTGCCTAAAAGATGCGTAGTTAGTTGAACTGAAAATAAAATAATTAGCATTGTCTTTCCTAATGCTAAAAGCTTTAAATAAAAACAATAAGCCAGAAGGACTCAATTCTTAGAAAAAGTAAGAGGTCATATATCTGCTCCCCAGAAATTGAGTTGGGTTGGGGATAAAATTAATGCAGATATCAGAACATAATTTTGGCATTTAGTCTTCATCTTATTTTACTTCTTTTTTTCAGAATTATGCTTTTTGATTACAATAACATCTAAAAACTTGAAGATTTTAATCAAATCTTGGAGCTGCTTCTTAACAGATGACTGCTAATTACCCTTTGTTTAAAGATTCCCTAAATTAGCAGCTAAGAAAGCTGGGTAATTATCACCATTTGACAACCATGTGGCTTTGGGAAGGTCATTGTATTTCTCTCAAATTCTAAAGTGTCCCTTTAATATTTTATAAAAATATTATGTTTCTTTCCTGCAAATTTCACAGGAACTGGAAAAAAGGTGTTTTATGTAATCAAACACAGCTCTACAAATGTTAGAGATTATCGTTATCATACTCATGATAGTGATGATAACAATGAGGAGATGAATTAGATTAGTTTTCATATATATTTTATACAAAGTAATCACTAGAGCTTTCACTGAAGAGGTGTTAGCAAAGAGAAAAAAGAAGACAAAGTTCTACATTTGTAAAAGTCATCTCTCTCACTATTACCTTAGTTTAATGGGATCGTGTGGTATACATTGCTTTGAATTACTTTTTTCTTAATAATATATCTTGGCTATATTCACTATAAATTAATTGCCTTTTTTAAACTGCTATACACATAATGTACCAAGATTTGAGGGTATTAAAATTTACTAGTTAACTAATAAAAACTAATCTAATTGATAAAATTCTGTATCTAAATCTTCTGTAGAGAATTTCCCCTAGAAAAATAAATAAACCCCTAGAATGAAATAGCATGTAAAACAGCTATATTACTAGTGAAACGTGTCTTTTCATTAAGGCATACAAAAAGATTACATTTTGCAGTTCCATTGCATCTGGGTTGATTCATGTGACCAATTCTAGACACAATGGCAGAAAAAGTATATTTTCCATCCATGTCTGGTCCCTAAATTTGCTATAAGATTTGCCACTTTTTTTTATTATTATTATTCTTTTAGTCTCCTAGCCAGATGCAGGACACTAAATAATTTTATGTTATCCAGCCATGTGTATTTCTTTTTCTATGACTTGCTCATTTATATTGATTTTCTGTTTTTTTCACCTCTTTCATTTTTATTTATAAGATTTCTGTGTTGTTGTTTAGTTGGTAATTCGTGTACAAATTTTTTACAAACCCATGGAATGTACCCTTCCTGGCTCCTCTGTCCTTGGATATCCCAGGCAAGAAGGCTGGAGTGGGTTGCCATTTCCTTCCCAGAGATAGAACCTGTGTCTCCCGCTTGGGAGGCAGGCAAATTCCTTACCACTGAGCCACAGGGAAGCCCCAAGATTTCTATATCAAGTAGTAAAAATACCTTTGTGTCCTATGTGAGGTAGGTAGAATTTCTGTAGGTCTATTAAATTTGTTTACATAAATTTTGATCATTTAGAATATTTTCAAAGATTCTGTCATCAAATTAATCTATTTCTTATCTTTCATATTCTGGTTGTTTCACCATATTTTGAAGAACACTACTTTGTCCCCACACAAAGCACTCACACAAAATAGCTCAATTTTTAGGCTGTCTTCTAGAATTTAATTTCTAAAATAATATTACAAAATTGCTCCACATTTTTATTCTATTTTATTTATAATTTCATTTTTAAGTATTCTTCATCCATTACCCAAAAATGCATTTTTTGGTAAGGGAAGCAAATTAGGAATTCAACATTATTCTTTGTTTAACTTTGGCATGTTTTACCTAATAATTTGATTTTTCCATGTATTTTAATATATCGACATTATGTTTGCAAACCAACATATTTTTCTTTCACAGCAGATGATATAATAATCTTTCCTGGATGCTTTTAGGATTCTTTATATTTAAAGATTAGTCCATTTTTCAGGATATATGATAACCTCTACATTCTTCTAATTATTTTATTGTTATCAATCCTTTCTGTGCACTGATTGAATTATTTTGTATAACCTGTTTTCTAAATTTTGTATAAGCTGTTTTCTAACAAACTGTGGAAAATTCTTAAAGAGATGGGAATACCAGACCACCTTACCTGCCTCCTGAGGAACCTGCATGCTGGTCAAGAAGCAACAGTTAGAACCGGATAATTAATAAAAAAAAATTGTTCCAAACTGGAAAAGTACATCAAGACTGTATATTGTCACCCTGGTTATTTGATTTACATGCAGAATACATCACGTGAAATGCCTGGCTGGCTGAAGCACAAGCTGGAATAAAGACTGCGGGAAGAAATATCAACAATCTCAGATATGCAGATGACACTACCCTATGGCAGAAAGCTAAGAGGAACTGAAGAACCTCTTGATGAAAGTGAAAGGGGAGAGTGGAAAAGCTAGCTTAAAACTCAACATTCAAAAAACAAAGAAGTCCCATCACTTCAAGGCAAATAGATGGGAAACAATGGAAACAGTGACAGATTTTATTTTTCTGGGCTCCAAAATCACTGTGGACAGTGACTGCAGCCATGAAATTAAGATGCTTGTTCCTTGAAAGAAAAGCTATGACCAACCTAGACAGCATATTAAAAACCAGAGACAGTACTTTGCCAACAAAGGTCCATCTAGTCAAAGCTATGGTTTTTCCAGTAGTCATGTATGGAGATGAGAGTTGGACTATAAAGAAGATTGAGTGCCACAGAATTGCTGCTTTTGAACTGTGGTGTTGGAGAAGACTCTTGGAAGTCCCTTGGACTGCAAGGAGATCCAACCAGTCAGCCCTAAAGGAAATCAGTCCTGAATATTCATTGGAAGGACTGATGCTGAAGTTGAAGCTCCAATACTTTGGCCACCTGATGCGAAGAACTGACTCATTGGAAAAATCCTGATGCTGGGAAATACTGAAAGCAGGAGGAGGAGGGGACAACAGAGGAAAGATGGTTGGATGGCATCACCAACTCATTGGACATGACTTTGAGCAAGCTCTGGGAGTTGGTGATGGACAGGGAAGTCGGGCATGCTGCAGTCCATGTGAGAGAGTCAGTTCCTAGGCAGGTTGATAAGGAGTCTAGGGGTCCCCAAGGAGAGAGGGGTCTGGAATTCTCAAGGAGGAAGAAAGGACAAACTTTTTTTCTTTCTCCACATTCCTTAGGATTATATAACAATAATGTATCCTGCCTAAGGACAGTCTTTGTATTAAACCTTCTGTTATCTTAAAATGTTAATTATGGGAGTAGACCTGGTCTTTACAAGGATGTATCTTGCCTGAGGACAGTGTTATCTTAAAATGTAAATTATGGGAGTAGGTCTGATGAGGTCTTTACAACCTCCAGACATTCTTTGGATTATATAACCTCATTGTTAACACTAGCAAGTGGGTACTCTTTCTGCCCCCTTCTGATGCCTATGTCAGAAGCTTTCTCTATCTCCTTTATACTTTAATAAAACTTTATTACACAAAAGCTCTGAGCAATCAAGCCTCATCTCTGGCCCCAGATTGAATTCTTCTCCTCCGGGGGCCAAGAATCCCGGTGTCTTCGTGTGATTCAACAACAACCTTTCACATGGGTCGTAAAGAGTAGGACAAAACTGAGCAATAGAACTGAACTGAAAATTGGGTTTATTTTGCTTGTTCCATTTGACCTATTTTCTTCACAAATACCAAGAACGCTTATGGTGATCAATCATTTTCTGGCTGTTACATCTATCAATTTCTCTGGAGTAACTTATATCTTTGTTCTTTTCCACCAAATTCTTTGATTTCCCAAATACTGTTTTTTATAACAATCCTGCTTTCACAGTCAAAAAGTGTTTCCTTTTTTTCTAATACATTATTTTTTGCTGCCAGTGTTTTTCCATCTCTTCCTTTTTACCCTTCATTGATAATTATTTTAATCTCTTAATTTATTTATTATTTCTGAAAGTTCACAATTTTTTAATTTCCTTAATATTGTTCTTATTATTTAAGCTATTCTTTAATTATTCTGGAGTAATATATTTGCAAATGCCTGTTTCTAAGGTCTGTCTTTTATTTATTGTATCCATTTTCTTCACTTTCTTAAAATTACAGATAGATTTGGCAATTTCCTAAGAAAAGTGAGGCTTTAGTATCCCTGACTTCATGGCTGAGTACTATTTTAACTGCATCCTTGTAATCTGAGTTGTAGGAGAGGAGATTGTTGGTTTATGATCATTTTTGAGTTTTTTTAATTTGCTTGGGAGAAGCAGAATGTTTAATGTGCTAAGTGAACTGAGCAGCTCCAATTCAGAGTTATCATTTTTTCATCTTTTGTCATTAAATTTTATTTGTTCCTTGGTACTCAGAAGAATGCAGTCCCAAATGAGCTCAGAATTTAGCTCTCACCTCAGAATTTAGCTTTTACATCCCTGAATTCTTAAGGCTAGTGTGGATCTCAGTGGCTATATGTGTTTTGGTTTTGTTTGTTTTTAATAACTCTTAGGAAATTTCTGCTTAGGTAATGGTGGTCAGCAGCTCATGATATGTTTCACATTCCTGCGTCTCTTCTTCTGTCACACTACATCAACTTCAAGCTGCTTTTCTTTTTTCTGGTGCTCTGCCTGCAGAAACTTACATTTCATTTTTCATTTTCTTGCCTTTCTTTTCCCTTTCTGTGTGTGTGCGCACATGTGCACACATTTGCCTATGTGCACAAGCATACTTATATGCCTATGGATACTGTTTGGCTGAACTCTTTTTGAGAGAGAGAGAGAGAAATGTCATAATATAGCAGTATCTGGGAGGTGCTTATCACATTGCAGTAACTTATTGCAAATCAAACCACGGAGTATCCTCCTTTATTTTCAGCTGCTGATATGGAGAGCACATGGGTTTCACTTACTTTTATATTAACAATGTATTTACACAAATATTCACACAGAAAAGCATTCTGTTCCAATCAGAAAGCATGTCAGCATAACCCCATTTAAATGGAACATTCTTCATACCTTTTTCTCAAAATGCTGACAATTATCAAACTGAAACCTCAGGCCAGTTATTTTGACAAAAGTTGGCTTAAAGCTCAACATTCAGAAAACGAAGATCATAGCATCCGGTCCCATCACTTCATGGGAAATAGATGGGGAAACAGTGGAAACAGTGGCAGACTTTATTTTTTTGGGCTCCAAAATCACTGCAGATGGTGACTGCAGCCATGAAATTAAAAGACACTTATTCCTTGGAAGGAAAGTTATGACCAACCTAGATAGCATATTCAAAAGCAGAGACATTACTTTGCCAACAAAGGTTCGTCTAGTCAAGGCTATGGTTTTTCCTGTGGTCATGTATGGATGTGAGAGTTGGACTGTGAAGAAGGTTGAGCACCGAAGAATTGATGCTTTTGAACTGTGGTTTTGGGGTAGACTCTTGAGAGTCCCTTGGATCGCAAGGAGATCCAACCAGTCCATTCTGAAGGAGATCATCCCTGGGATTTCTTTGGAAGGAATGATGCTAAAGCTGAAACTCCAGTACTTTGACCACCTCATGCAAAGAGTTGACTCATTGGAAAAGACCCTGATGCTGGGAGGGATTGGGGGCAGGAGAAGAAAGGGACGACAGGGGATGAGATGGCTGGATGGCATCACTGACTCAATGCACATGAGTTTGGGTGAACTCCGGGAGTTGGTGATGGACAGGGAGGCCTGGCATGCTGTGATTCATGGGGTCGCAAAGAGTCGGACACGACTGAGCGACTGAACTGGACTGAACTTCCCTGTCTCAGGCATCCAAAGTCAATTACTGAATGTTATGAGGATACAAAAGTCCGCTGCCTTTGCTCAGATGCAATTCACCCTCCAGTAGGGAAGAAGATTTCCTCAGGGTCTTCCTTCCCACTAAGGCATTACTTGTACCTTAATCCTTGGCTCTGGGTCTTCCTCTAGGAAAACGTGACCTAAGACACAGGAAAAGAACATTCCAGGCACAGAAATGGCAAATACAAAAGTGATGAAGAAGGAATATACATATGAGAGGAGAAGTGTGGTAAGAAACAACATCAGAGAGGTAACCCAAACACCTGTACTGGATTGCTTGATCCTCTGCACCTCTCACGGCTCAGTGAACTTTGGGGCAGTGACTTGTTCATTTCTTGTTTGTTTCTTTATCTCTGTTGCCATCATTCTTGAGATGTTAAATAAATACTATTTTTAAGGTATTACCAAGTATAGATATTTATTTGAACCTAGTGTTTTATTTCCCATTTTACCACTTAAATATTAATCCACCTGATATCTTAGGGGTATCTTCAATTCCCTCTTTTATAATCGTAAAAGAAAGACTGATAGAACTGTAGAAATATACATAGAAATAAGTTTAGTTTCATAGCAAATTAACTAACTGAAAAATATGATAAAGTGTAAAAGAAAGTGTGAAAAACCCCTAAATGGCTAGGGCATTTGTGTAACATAAACTGTCATAGTGCTGAAAATAAATCCTGCATTTTCCCAATTATGAGTTACTTATTTTTATGCCCAGTTTAAATATACACACACACACACATTGTGTATATATAGTATTGGATTTTATGATATCTCCTAATCATTTCAAATTCATGATGCAGTAAATTGAAGCATAAATATTAAATTCATTATGTCTATTTATTTGAGGTTATAAGAGTGGATACTGTTATAAATATTTCAGACTAGTTATGTGTATACAAAGTCAGAGCTTCAAATGCTTCAGTTAAAAATGATTCCAATACCCACACACAAAACAATAAAAATATTTTCAAGAGCTTAAAACTATTCTGTGGATGAACTTGTCTGTACCCAGTAGGTAGCCTGCCAAGCATAATATGAATCATTAAATATTAATAATTATCAATTTCCTATACAGCTATCCTAAAAACACTTTCTGCATCTAATAAGCTTTTTGCCATTGCCAATAAGTCATGATTAACTCCTGGTATTGGACTGCATCCCTCAGCTGAGAATGTGGTACTTCTTACCTTCAGCAAAGCTAAGTCCTTGACTTTAAAGTGAGTACTTTTGAGGGCCAGTGACCACGTGAAAAGATGCTCAACATTGCTTACTATTAGAGAAATGCAAATCTTAAAAACAATGAGTTATCATCTCACACCAATCAGAATGGCCATCATTAAAAAATCTAAACAATAAATTTCCAAGAAGATGTGGAGAAAAAAGAACCCTCCTGCACTGCTATTGGGAATGTAAATCAATACATCCATGATAGAGAACAGTGTGGCGATTTCTTTAAAAAATAGGAATAAAACTACCATATGACCCAGAAATCCTACCACTTGGCATTATATCCTGAGAAAAACACAATTCAAAAAGACATGTACTCCAATGTTTATTGCAGCTCTAGTTCAATAGCCAGGACATAGAGGCAACCCAGATGTCCATCAGCAGATGAATGGATAAAGATGTGGTACAAATACAAAATGGAATATTACTCAGCCATAATAAGGAACAAGTTTGAGTCAGTTTTAGTGAGGTAGATGAACCTAAACCTGTTATATGGAGTGAAGTGAGTCAAAAAGAGAAAAACAGGTATAGTATATTAATGCATATATACAGAATCTAGAAAAATAGTACTAATGAACCTATTTTCAGGGAAGGGATGGAGATACAGATGTAGAGAACAGACCTCTGGACACAGTAGGGAAAGGAGAGGGTAGGACAAATTGAGAAAGTAGCATTGACATATATACATTGTTTGTGGGAAGCTGGTATATAACACAGGATGCCCATCCTGGTGGTCTTTGACAACCGAGATGAATGTAAGGGGAGTGGGGAGGGAGAGGATATATATATACATATACATATATATATACATATATATGTATCAGTTCAGTTCAGTTCAGTTGCTCAGTCGTGTCCGACTCTTTGTGACCCCATGAATCACAGCATGCCAGGCCTCCCTGTTCATCACCAACTCCCGGAGTCCACCCAAACCCATGTCCATCGAGTCCGTGATGCCATCCAGCCATCTTATCCTCTGCCATCCCCTTCTCTTCCTGCCCCCAACCTTTCCTAGAATCAGGGTCTTTTCCAATGAATTAACTCTTCGCATGAGGTGGCCAAAGTATTGGAGTTTCAGCTTTAGCATCAGTCCTGCCAATGAGGACCCAGGACTGATCTCCTTTAGGATGGACTGGTTGGATCTCCTTGCAGCCTAAGGGACTCTCAAGAGTCTTCTCCAACACCACAGTTCAAAAGCATCAATTCTTCGGTGCTTAGCTTTCTTCACAGTCCAACTCTCACATCCATACATGACCACAGGAAAAACCATAGCCTTGACTAGACGGACCTTTGTTGGCAAAGTAATGTCTCTGCTTTTGAATATGCTATCTCGGTTGGTCATAACTTTCCTTCCAAGGAGTAAGCGTCTTTTAATTTCATGGCTGCAGTCACCATCTGCAGTGATTTTGGAGCCCCAAAAAATAAAGTCTGCCACTGTTTCCACTGTTTCTCCATCTATTTCCCATGAAGTGATGGGACCAGATGCCATGATCTTAGTTTTCTGAATGTTGAGCTTTAAGCCAACTTTTTCACTCTCCTCTTTCACTTTCATCAAGAGGCTCTTTAGTTCCTCTTCAATTTCTGCCATAAGGGTGGTGTCATCTGCATATCTGAGGTTATCGATATTTCTCCTGGCAATCTTGATTCCAGCTTGTGCTTCTTCCAGCCCTATGTATATATAATTACAACTGATTTGCACTGGTGTATGGCAGAAACCTACGCAGCATTGTAAAGCAATTATCCTCCAATTAAAAAATAAACTAAAAAATAAATTAGGTGAATGATTTTAATAGTGCTCAGACTTCTTGTAAGGTATTGATCTTTCAATGACAACTTTCATTCATCTACCATACCTATCTCATACATTATCAACAATTCATCCTTTTTTAAATATTATATTTCATCACTGTGAATCATTAGTAATAGTATACTATATTAGTTTCTTTTGACTACCATAAATTTATCACTAATTTGATGGCTGAGAACAAGAGAAAATTATTCTCACAGTTCTGGAGGCCAAAAGTTCAGAAGTCCAAAATCAGTTTCACCAACTTGAAATCAAGATGTCAGCAGAACTACACTCTAGAGGCTTTAAGGGGGAGAATCTGCTTCTTGCCTCGTCCAGCTTCTGATTGCTGCCATCATTCCTTGGCTTGTGGCACCATCCCTCTGCTCCACCTTCACAGTGACTTCTTCTCAGTGTGTTTGTGTCAGAAGTCCCTCTGCCTTCTTCGTATAAAGACACATATGACTGCACCAAGGGCCTACCTGGATAATCCAGAATATGCACCTTAAAATCCTTTATCTCATTTTATGCCACTTCAGGTAACATTCACTCTTTTGCCATATAGAGTAATATTCACAGCTTCTAGGGATTCGTTTATGAACGTATCTTTGGGGTTACCACTTGGCCTACTACCCATACCCATTAAAAACCCCCTTTAAATGGGAAAATCTTCATAGCGTACTCTTACATCTTGCCCATTTAAAACTATAGGCTTACAAATGTAGGATATGCACACACACATTTTATTAGAAAAACATAATCTTTGGCAGGACAATGTTTAGCTAACAGATTCAATTTTCAGGTTCTTCTCATGTTGCAGTGTAGATTGTCCTAAAGTGCAAAATTACACATTCTAAACAACTCTTTAATAACTTTCTTAACTCCTTCTTCTTGGATTCCTCTAGTTTTCAGAGATAAATCTTAATCTCAGACAATCTCAGTTTCTGAGCCCAATATGGGCTTTAAATGGTTAGAACATGAAAAATCTTATAACTGAGATCAGGAGTTGTTAGTCAAACTTTCTTCATCCCCAAGCAATCCCAAGGAAACATTTCCTGTCATTTCCCAACTGACCACATTAAAAAAAAAAAAAAAGACATCTTCCTATTTCAGCCTATCAATACTTATATCTGTATTCCAGCTAGAATAAAAGAGCTGAGACAGCAACCTGTACATAATTGACAACATAATTTGCATAAATCAGTGTAAAATGAAAATGTGAAACCCTTTTGTTTAAAAAATAATATTAAGAATTTCAAGTGACAACAAAGCATTGAACCAAATATGGAGTTCTAAACTCAATATCCTGCATGCCCACGAAGGCCCTATCTTTAAATCTACTGCATCCATCCCGGTGCAGTGTCCCAAGTCTAGCTTTCTCAGTTTGACATGCAACAGTGTTACCCTCAACAACAATTAACATTGTTGTATGTCTTCAGAAAATCCATTTACAAACCGATGAAAAATTAATTCAGCTAAATGGGAAATATCTTGAAAAGTTACATGTTCCAATGTGTTTCACTTTAAATGTCACTTTAAAGGTAAATTCAACCCAGACTGACTTGAAAAATAAAGGAAAATTACTGGTCATGTAGTTGCAAAGAATCCAAGCATAGGGTTCAAATCAGACATTAAATAATAAGTGTTGTTTTTTTTTTTTAATTTCTTTGGAGCCTCTTGACTTTGTCCTCCTCTGCCTAGAGCCTCTATTCTCTGACCAGTAGCAAGATTGCCTTTTCAGATAGATGCCTTGTTCTCTGCATACAACAAAATGCAGAGACAAACAGTAACCATCTTGTTCAATAATTCTCCCTTAAGGGTGAAGGACTAATTACTGGAAGATGCCTCCAGTAAGTGTTCCCTTGGAGCTCTCTGATTCATGTAGAGGCATATACCCATTCTTGAGCTAACATCTGAAGATGAAAATGCCCCAAATAGGTGCAGGCCTGGCTTCCTGCCTATGGGGCTTCCCTTGGATAGTGGACATTTGGACTGATTAGGTAAAGTGAGATTACCTGAAAAAAATGAAATATAGACAGAAAAATGAGGGCAAGAAGGGAGATAAAAGCTGGGTCACATACTAACTTTTTTTTTTTTTTAATTCTTACAGAAACACTAATGCATGCATATCTGAGCTTCTGACTAGCATCTATGTTGAGATAACTGCTAGTTAAAACTGGGGTAGCTAAAACAGACACCTTAGTGACTTTATTTCATTGTTTTGAAATGCAAATTCTAAATGATTTAAGTTACATTAAATTTAAATTTTCAATTAGGAAAAGTATTGCTATATTACATTCATTACCAAATAGATATCACAAAAGGTAGATCATAAATAATTAAGCTGAAAGATATGCATATCATTGTATAACAGCTATGGAATCATGCACAGGACTTACAAAAACTGTGGAAATACAGTTCATTGCTTTTTCAAAGATAATGCATATAAGATCCAATTTTTAAGGAATCTTCATTCATATGCAAAAGACTGAATTTTTTGTGATATAATCATAAGGAGAGAGATTACTAAAAGTAGTATTATTGATGAAAAAATTTTACTGTCTTTGAAATAAAGCATTCTAACATATTTCCTGTGAGATAATATGTAAGATATCTTGGTAGGTACTGAGCAACCAATATTTTAGTGATATGTCCTGGAAGAAATAAGAGAAAGAAGAAATTCACCTGCATGTCATTTAATATATAGTTACTTGAAATCCATCTTGTACTTGATGCTAGGTATTTATCAACCAAAGCATAGCTAAGAGATTTGTGCACAAATAAAATGTATTATTGTATTGCTGACAATCCTCCACTTGTATCCATCATAAATGTTTAAGAGAAAAATGTCAGCTTGTTTCTAGTGGCAATAATACATAATTACGCTTCCATTAAATACTTCAATTTTGCCCTATGAATGTATTAGAAGAATCACATTGTTGACAGAATGGAACATTATTCACTTCTAATGTGCTTTCTATGGTTTCTTATCTTCTTTACTGCCCACTTTAAAAATATTTTCTGTATAAATGCCAGAAGGGGGGGCAAAAAAGAACACCTTAGTTATAGAAGCAGACAGGAACAAAATAAAATAGGAAAAATATGTTACTTAGATCTACCAAAACTTTAGGGAAAATCATATATTTATTATTTTTAAAATAAATGTATGAGGAATTAAGTAATTTCCAGTTATAAAAGTGATTAGTACAATATAAAGTATTGGATCCTTAACATAATTTCTTGCATAAAATTTGTATATTAAAACTAAAAACATGAAGCCACAGAACATTTGGCTAAAAAGAAAAATATTTTCATAACATTTGAGAATAAATATTGTTATCCTCACATAAGTGTGCATATATTTGTTTCAAGGAACCCTTTAGAGTTCAAGAAAATTCCATTAGTGTAATTTTAGGAAGGTTACTTGTAATGGTGTTTTCCTTAAGTCTAATTAAAAAAAAGCTTCTTAATAAATCATTGTGTATACAAAAGCTAAGTATCTGTGAAACAGCCTATTTTTCTTTACTACCTACTGCAAAATTTTTCTTTACATTTTTTCACACACTTTATCATTCTTCTTGCACTATTTTCTTTCCTGTCATTAAAGCAGCTTGGAAACCAGTATAGCTTTCCTCTATAGTCTGAGAGTACATACCCACCCATGTGGATAATATTTTTTTGACTCTGATATAATACAATCAGGCTATATATGTATAGAGGTACAACTTTAAGCTTACAGACCATGTAAGGAATATGGCCAAAATAAATACACAAACAAACAAAATAACCTGAATTGACAAGATTTTTCTTTAACTTAATTTCCCTCATGATTTATTAAAAGAGGAATGTGATGAAATAATCTGGCAAAGATATGGCCACATCATTTTTTAAGGAGTGGAAGCCTGGATTCACTGCAAAATAATGGAAATTCCTTTTCTCTGGTGTCTGTCCCAAGAGGTTATCCAGGGCTGTGTCTTTGAGATCTGGGGTTCCCTTGCTCCATGAGAGAGCTAACAAGTGTTTTGTTTTCAAAAGCAGTTATCTGAGAGGGTTAAGGCAAAAATAGCTAAAATGAAGACAGAATGAAACATGTGTCACCAAGTAGTTATGTTTCCTGTAGACTGGGAACAGAACAGTGGCTACCGATATGCCCTACTAGGTCCTGCTGGGACAAATTCTTGTGGAAGAGGAAAGACTTCAGATGGAAAAGCCTATATAGTACAAAAGAGCACTAGTCACTAAATGTCAGGCATGGGCATTTAGTAAAGATTTCTGTGAATGATCTTGTGCTTATTTGGGTTGTGAAGCTCTGGGAAGAAGTCAAACCTCAGCCTTCCTAGAATATGGTGACTGCAGCCATGAAATTAAAAGATGGTTGCTCCTTGGAAGAAAAGCTATGACCAACCTAAACAGCATATTAAAAAGCAGAGGCATTACTTTGCCAACAAAGGTCCGTCTAGTCAAAGCTATGGATTTTACAGTAGTCGTGTATGGATGTGAGCGTCGGACTATAAAGAAGCTGAGCTTTTGAACTGTGGTGTTGGAGAAGACTCTTGAGAATCCCTTGGAATTCAAGGAGATCAAACTAGTCAATCCTAAAGGAAATCAGTCCTGGGTGTTCATTGGAAGGACTGATGCTGAAGCTGAAATTCTAATACTCTGGCCACCTATTGTGAAGAACTGACTCATTGGAAAAGACTGATGCTGGGAAAGATCGAAGGCAGGAGGAAAAGGGGATGACAGAGGATGAGATGGTTGGATGGTATCACCAACTCGATGGACATAAGTTTGAGCAAGTTCCAGGAGTTGGTGATGGACAGGGAAGCCTGGTGTGCTGCAGTCCATGGGGTCGCAAAGACTTGGACACAATGGAGTGACTGAACTAAACTGAAGGCAGAAAGCATGATAGTTTAACAGCAGTAGCTAGAAGCTGAAGAACAACAGAAGATAACTATCAGTCACTGAACAATATGTACTTTCTACACATACTGTACTAAAAGCAAACCTGCCTGCCTAACCAGTATTCCCAGGATTATATAGATCCTGAAGTTTGTCTATAATATGATGATTCCAAATCACTAACAACAAAATGATACTAAATTTCCCTGAGCTTGGCAAGTAATGACGAGGATCTTCAGAAAAAAGTAAAATGATGTGAAATTTCCCCTTTTGCATCTTATAAATCACATATGCAGTCACCTACTATATTCCTAAATACAGAGCTGACATGCAGTAGTGCTAGCTCTCAATCCTGCTACTTGTGTGACACCGCTGCTGCCGCCAAGTCACTTCCGTTGTGTCCGACAACGTGCCACCCCATGGACGGCAGCCCACCAGGCTCCTCTGTCCCTGGGATTCTCCAGGCAAGAACACTGGAGTGGAGTGCCATTTCCTTCTCCAGTGCATGCATGCATTCATGCTAAGTCGCTTCAGTTGTGTCCGACTCTGTGCGACCCCATAGACGGCAGCCCACCAGGCTCCTCTGTCCCTGGGATTCTCCAGGCAAGAACACTGGAGTGGAGTGCCATTTCCTTCCCCAATGTATGCATGCATGCTAGGTCGCTTCAGTCATGTCCGACTTTGTGTGACCCCATGGACGGCAGCCCACTAGGCTCCCCTGTCCACAGGATTCTCCAGGCAAGAATACTGGAGTGGGTTGCAATTTCCTTCTCCAGTGACACTGACTATCACTTTTCCAAATATCCAGTTTTCTCACTTATGAAATGAGAAAATATCTCCATCACCTTTGCAAGATATATTGAGAGTCAACTTCTTAGGCAAAAGTACTTGAAGTGAAGAATCCTCTGGGAGGTTTTATTGACTTCTCAGCATTTCAGTTGCCTCACTTATAAACTGAGGGCAGTTTCTCAATCTCAGCATTACTGGCATGTTGGGTACAGTTTTTGTTGTAGAAATCATGCTTTGAGCTTTATAGAATGTTTAGTTTCTATCTATTATATGCCAGTAACATCCACCTCTCAGTTATGACAACTAAAAATGTCTTCAGTTCAGTTCAATTCAGTCACTCAGTCCTGTTTGACTCTTTGCGACCCCATGAGGCACAGCACGACTGGACTCCCGGACCATCACAAATTCCCGGAGGTTACCAAAACTCATGTCCATTGAGTCGATAATGCCATCTAACCATCTATTCCTCTGGCATCCCCTTATCTTCCTGTCTTCAATCTTTCCCAACATCAGGGTCTTTTCAAATGAGTCAGCTCTTCGCATCAAGTGGCCAAAATATTGGAGTTTCAGCTTCAACATCAGTCCTTCCAATGAACACCCAGGACTGATCTCCTTTAGGATGGACTGGCGAAATCTCTTTTCAGTCCAAGGGACTCTCAAGAGTCTCCTCCAACACCACAGTTCAAAAGCAGCAATTCTTCTGTGCTCAGCTTTCTTTATAGGCCAACTCTCACATCCATACATGACTACTGGAAAAACCATAGCCTTGACTAGATGGACCTTTGTTGACAAAGTAATGTCTCCACTTTTGAATATGCTATCTAGGTTGGTCATAACGTTCCTGCCAAGGAGTAAGCATCTTTTAATTTCATGGCTACAATCACCATCTGCAGTGGTTTTGTAGCCCCCAAAAATAAAGTCTGACACTGTTTCCCCATCTATTTGCCAGGAACTGATGGGACTGGATGCCATGATCTTGGTTTTCTGAATGTTGAGCTTTAAGCCAACATTTTCACTATCCTCTTTACTTTCATTAAGAGGCTCTTTAGTTCTTCTTGACTTTCTGCCATAAGGGTGGTGTCATCTGCATATCTGAGGTTATTGATATTTCTCTGGGTAATCTTGATTCCAGCTTGTGCTTCATCCAGCCCAGTGTTTCTCATGATGTACTCTGCATAGACGTTAGGCTGGTTGACAATATACAGTCTTGACATACTCCTTTTCCTACTTAGAACCAGTCTGTTGTTCCATGTCCAGTTCTAACTGTTGCTTCCTGACCTGCATACAGGTTTTTCAAGACACAGGTCGCGTGGTCTGGTATTCCCATCACTTTAAGAATTTACCACAGTTTATTGTGATCCACACAGTCAAAGGCTTTGGCATAGTCAATAAAGCAGAAATAGATGTTTTTCTGGAACTCTCTTGCTTTTTCAATGATCAAAAAGATGTTGGCAATTTGATCTCTGGTTCCTCTGCCTTTTCTAAATCCAACTTGAACATCAGGAAGTTCACGGTTCATGTATTGCTGAAGCCTGGCTTGGAGAATTTTGAGCATTACTTTACTAGCATGTGAGATGAGTGCAATCATGCCGTAGTTTGAGCATTCTTTGGCATTGCCTTTCTTTGGGATTGGAATGAAACACGACATTTTCCAGTCCTGTGTCCACTGCTGAGTTTTCCAAATTTGCTGGCATATTGAGTACAGCACTTTCACATCATCTTTCAAGATTTGGAATAGTTCAACTGGAATTCTATCACCTCCACTAGCTTTGTTCATAGTGATACTTCCTAAGTCCCACTTGTCCTCACATGCCAGGATGTTTGGCTCTAGGTGAATGACCACATCATCGTAATTATTTGGATCATGAAGATCTTTTTTTGTACAGTTCTTCTGTGTATTCCTGCCACCTCTTCTTAATATCTTCTGCTTCTGTTAGGTCCATATCATTTCTGTCCTTTATTGAGCCCATCTTTGCGTGAAATGTTCCCTTGCTATCTCTAATTTTCTTGAAGAGATCTCTAGTCTTCCCCACTCTTTTGTTTTCCTCTATTTCTTTGCATTGATCACTGAGGAAGGCTTTCTTCTCTCTCTTTGCTATTCTTTGGAACTCTGCATTCAAATGGATATATCTTTCATTTTCTCCTTTGATTTTCACTTCTCTTCCTTTCACAGCTATTTGTAAGGCCTCTTCAGACAGCCATTTTGCTTTTTTGCATTTCTTTTTCTTGGGGATGTTCTTGCTCCCTGTCTCCTGTACAATGTCACGAACCTCTGTCCATAGTTCATCAGGCCCTATGTCTATCAGATCTCATCCCTTAAATCTATTTCTCATTTTCACTGTATAATCATAAGGGATTTGATTTAGGTCATACCTGAATGGTCTAATGGTTTCCCCCACTTTCTTCAATTTGAGTCTGAATATGGTAATAAGGAATTCATGATCTGAGCCACAGTCAGCTCCCAGTCTTGTTTTTGCTGACTGTATAGAGCTTCTCTAGACTTTGCCAAATGTCCAGTGAAGCAAGATCATCCTACCTGGGAACAGTGGACTAAAGTTGCCCTTAATATCCCTTCAACTTTAACATTTCATACTTCTATGATATTAGATAATAGACCATGAAAACACTTTGTAAATTGGATGGTGAGGTACAAAAGTTGTATGCTCATTTATTCATTAACAGGCTTTATTAAATATCTACTGAGACAAGGGTAAGGTTTCTCCAAGGTAAGAGAAACCCAAGTAACAAAGTAGGTGCTGAGAGAGGGCATCAGAGAGCAGACACACTGAAACCAGAATCACAGAAAACTAACCAATTTAATAACACAGATCACAGCCTTGTCTAACTCAATGAAACTAAGCCATGCTATGTAAGGCCACACAAGATGGACAGGTCATGGTGGAGAGTTCTGACAAAATATGGTCCACTGGAGAAGGGAAGGGCAAACAACCTCAGTATTCCTGTCTTGAGAACCCCATGAACAGTATGAAAAGGCAAAAAGATAGGACACTGAAAGATGAACTCCCCAGGTCAGTAGGTACCCAATATGCTACAGGAGATCAGTGGAGAAATAACTCCAGAAAGAATGAAGGGATGGAGCCAAAGCAAAAACAACACCCAGTGTGGATGTGACTGGTGATAGAAGCAAAGGCCCAATGCTGTAAAGAGCAGTATTGCATAGGAACCTGGAATGTTAGGTCCATGAATCAAGGCAAACTGGATGTGGGCAAACAAGAGATGGCAAGAGTGAACGTCAACATTTTAAGAATCAGCGAACTTAAATGAACGAGAATGGGTTACTTTAACTCAGATGATCACTGTATCTACTACTGTGGGCAGGAACCCTTAGAAGAAATGAAGTAGCCATCATAGTCAACAAAAGAGTCCAAAATGCAATACTTGGATGCAATCTCAAAACTCACAGAATGATTTCTGTTTGTTTCCAAGGTAAACCATTCAATATCACGGTAATCTAAGCCTATGCCCCAACCAGTAATGCTGAAGAAGCTGAAGTTGAACAGTTCCATGAAGACCTACAAGACGTTTTAGAACTAACACCCAAAAAAAAGATGTCCTTTTCATTATAGAGGACTATAACGCAAAAGAAGGAAGCCAAGAAACACCTGGAATAACAGGCAAATTTGGCCTTGGAGTACAGAATGAAGCAGAACAAAGGCTAATACAGTTTTGCCAAGAGAATGCACTGTTCATAGCAAACACCCTCTTCCAACAACAGAAGAGAAGACTCTACACATGGACATCACCAGATGGCCAAAACCCAAATCAGATTGATTATATTCTTTGCAGCCATAGATGGAGAAGCTCTATACAGTCAACAAAATCAAGACCGGGAGCTGACTGTAGCTAAGATCATGAACTCCTTATGGACTAATTCAGACTTAAATTGAAGAAAGTAGAGGAAACCACTAGACCATTCAGATATGACCTAAATCAAAGCCTTTACAATTATACATTAGAAGTGAGAAATAGATTTAAGGGACTAGATCTGATAAACAGAGTGCCTGATGAACTATGGACAGAGGTTCGTGACATTGTACAGGAGACAGGGATCAAGACCATCCCCAAGAAAAAGAAATGCAAAAAAAAAAAAAAAAAAACCAAAATGACTGTCTGAGGAGGCCTTACAAATAGCTGTGAAAGGAAGAGAAGCAAAAAGCAATGAAGAAAATGAAAGATATACCCATTTGAATGCAGAGTTCCAAAGAATAGCAAGGAGAAAAAAGAAAGCCTTCCTCAATGATCAGTGCAAAGAAATAGAGGAAAACAATAGAATGGGAAAGACTAGAGATCTCTGCCAGTCCAGGTTCGATGCACGGTACTGGATGCTTAGGGCTGGTGCACTGGGACGACCCAGAGGGATGGAATGGGGAGGGAGGAGGGAGGAGGGTTCAGGATGGGGAACACATGTATACCTGTGGCGGATTCATTTTGATATTTGGCAAAACTAATACAATTATGTCAAGTTTAAAAATAAAATAAAATTAAAAAAATAAAAAATAAAGAAAATTAGAGATAGCAAGGGAACATTTCATGCAAATATGGACTCATTAAAGGACAGAAATCTTATGGACCTAACAGAAGTAGAAGATATTAAGAAGAGGTGGCAAGAATACACAGAAGAACTATATAAAAAAGATCTTAATGACCCAGATAATCACGATGGTGTGATCACTCACCTAGAGCCAGACATCCTGGAATGTGAAGTCAAGTGGGACTTAGGAAGTATCACTATGAACAAAGCTAGTGGAGGTGATAGAATTCCAGTTGAGCTATTTCAAATCCTGAAAGATGATGTGAAAGTGCTGCACTCAATATGCCAGCAAATTTGGAAAACTCAGCAGTGGACACAGGACTGGAAAAGGTCAGTTTTCAGTCCAATCCCAAAGAAAGGCAATGCCAAAGAATGTTCAAACTACGACATGATTGCACTCATCTCACACACTAGTAAAGTAATGCTCAAAATTCTCCAAGCCAGGCTTCAGCAATACATGAACTGTGAACTTCCAGATGTTCAAGCTGGATTTAGAAAAGGCAGAGGAACCAGAGATCAAATTGCCAACATCTTTTTGATCATTGAAAAAGCAAGAGAGTTCCAGAAAAACATCTATTTCTGCTTTATTGACTATGCCAAAGCCTTTGACTGTGTGGATCACAATAAACTGTGGAAAATTCTGAAAGTAATGGGAATACCAGACCACCTGACCTACCTCTTGAGAAACCTGTATGCAGGTCAGGAAGCAACAGTTAGAACTGGACATGGAACAACAGACTAGTTCTAAGTAGGAAATGGAGTATGTCAAGACTATATATTGTCACCCAGCTTATTTATCTTATATGCAGAGTACATCACCAGAAATGCTGGGCTGGATGAAGCACCAGCTGGAATCAAGAAATATCTCTAATTTCTCCCAAATATCAGTAACTGGGAGAAATATCAATAACTTCAGATATGCAGATGACATTATCCTTATGGCAGAAAGTGAAGAAATACTTGGAAGCCTCTAAACAAAAGTGAAAGTGGAAGCGAAAAAGTTGGCTTAAAGCTCAACATTCAGAAAACTAAGATCATGGCATCTGGTCCCATCACTTCATGCAAATAGATGGGGAAACAGTGGAAACAGTGGCAGACTTTATTTTGGGGGGCTCCAAAATCACTGCAGATGGTCATTGCATCCATGAAATTAGAAGACGCTTAATCCTTCAAAGGAAAGTTATGACCAACCTAGACAGTGTATTAAAAAGAAGAGACATCACTTTGCCAACAAAGGTCCGTCTAGTCAAGGCTATGGTTTTTCCAGTGGTCATGTATGGATGTGAGAGTTGGACTATAAAGAAAGCTAAGTGCTGAAGAATTCATGGTTTTGAACTGTGGTGTTGGAGAAGACTCTTGAGAGTCCCTTGGACTGCGGGAAGATCCAGCCAGTCCATCCTAAAGGAGATCAGTCCTCAGTGTTCATTGGAAGGACTGATGCTAAAGCTGAACCTCCAATACTTTGGCCAACTGATGTGAAGAGCTCACTCATTTGAAATGACCCTGATGATGGTAAATATTGAAGGCATGAGAAGAAGGGGACGACAGGGGATGAGATGGTTGGATGGCATCACCATCTCAGTGGACATGAGTTTGAACAAGCTCTGGGAGTTGGTGATGGACAAGGAGCCCTGGCGTGCTGTGGTCCATGGGGTCACAAAGAGTCAGACACGACAAACTATTGAACTGAACTGGGATAAAACAATATCCTATAAGAACGGAAGGTAAATTGAATTATGCTCCAAAGGGCTTATTTACTGGGGTAGGGGTTATCAGTTCCACATATAAATAATAGTTTTGATATTCTAAAAAACCTAGGAATCTCAGAACCGGAGAGTTAGAGTAACACACTTTAATCTGGATAAGAAGAGAAGCTTAGTGGATGTTTCTAAGCAAGTAGGCCATTTAAGAAAGCCTTGCCATAGACTAGGCTAAGAAAAGCTATTACTCTTAGTAATGTGGCTTAAGCTTACCTTACTAGAAAAATAAAATTTTAGAATCTGAAGGGACCTGAGAGCACACCTAATACCATCACCCTCATTTTACAAATGAGGAAAGTGAATCTTTTCTCAACCCTTGTGCATTAGCAGCACATATACCAGAAATAAGCATGAAAAATCTAAATTGATGCCACAAGCAGCAGGAGGTTGCTCCATTTATATATTAAATGCTTAAGGGAATAACACAAACCATGACCTTCTGCTAAATTAGGAAAGAATCACTAATATTACATACCAGGATGCTACATACAAGATTAAAACTATACTGATGAAAAAAAAAAACATTTGTGTTGCCTAGTAAGGTGTATGGGATTCCCAGCTGGGAAGTTCAATGTATGGGAAGAATTTCTTCAGTTCCGAAAATAGTATTTATAAGAATTCCCTGCAATAGATACATATGTACCTAAAATCAAGGACTTCACAATTTCAGCTCCTACCTTTGTGTAGTGCATTTATTTTAAATTTTAAAAATGAATAATAATTTACAATTAAAATGCTTTGAAATTTTAAATTTTAAAATGCTTTGAAATATTTGAAATGCCTGGTAACTTCCTGAGCAAGTATGCTAATTCAAATGTCTATAGGGACCAAGCAGGCAATGTGAACGTGTAAAGGCAGCCAAGTATAAAACAATAGTTGCCATAATGCTTGCAAGGAATAACCTGAACCGTAGGTGTGAGAGCACTCATAGATTATACATTTCTTTGAACGCTGAGAAAATAAATGAGAGAATCCCTCAGAAATATATTTTCTGATTTTAAAGGTATCAGAGAGATTTAGAAATATATGCATTAAGAATAAATATTGGGAGAGATTGAGAACTGGTATAAGTTATTATGCCTTTCAATATATTCTCATTAAAAAAAAAGACATTTTAAATGATTTTTTGCCTGGCAAATGGATATCATAGGGGTTGTCTTTACAAGATTTAAATTAGCAAACATTCAAATGGGGATTAGAGTTTTAAATTACTAAGCAGTAGTTTGTGTTCTTGATATTTCCTTATATCCTCTACTTCTTCCCATTCAAGGGGCTAGACATTTTTATTAATTGTCTTAAGGTTGAAAAAGAAGAAACAACCCCATCCACCCCCCCCAAAAAAAGGGATAGATTCTGGGGTTTAGAATTTTAATTGCTCAGTGTTGTAGAGTGATCTACTTCAATTTGAATATACACACTCTTCAATTTGGAGGGTTTTGTTAAAGAAATAGTTAAGAATTGACTACTCCCCTAAAAAAGAATACTGGAGAGGGTTGCCACGCCCTCTTCCAGGGGATCTTCCCAACCCAGGGGTTGAACCCAGGTCTCCTGCATTGCAGGCAGATTCTTCACTGTCTGAGCCAGCAGGGAAGCCCATAACAGAAACAAAGCTTGGCCTAGTTTTTGCCACATGCATCACTGTTTACTGGAGGCCTAGCACACATGCACACAAAAGTCATACACTGAACTCGTGAAGGTGTCTCCTCTTCCTGTCCCTCGGTGTGCTCTAAAACTTTCATGGAAGGTTTATCTGGGTAAAATGTGACAGTATTCTAGTATCAGATGTAATCAATTGTAAGTAGGAGACCAAGAAACCTTCCCACCTGGAGCAGGATTACAGGACCATTTATGCATCACCCTACAGATCCATTCTACAAGACACAAGCTTCAGAAAAGATGACAGTTTTTATATTTTTCTTAAGCAAGAAAAGCAAAGTACCTACGCCCTGTAATACTATAGCCAATCTACTAACTTCATTAATAAAAATTCATTTCCAATATCTATTCTGCTAATTAATAAGCCATTTATTTCACCAATGTAAACCTATTTATAACATTCTTTATGAAAATGAAGACACTCTGATGGTGATGAGAAGTAAAGATATTTGAAGCAGTCAGGATAGCCTCTGGGTCTGAGTCAAGGTTAGCTGATTACTTCTGCGTTGTATATTTAGGTGAGTTCAATTGAATGCTCTTGAAGACTAATGTAAAGCAGCTAGTACATACCTCAGACCAGAATATTCATGTTGAAATATTTCAAAGAAAATCAAACATTATATCACACAGGAATGAATTAAGCAGAGACAATGAAGAAAAAAACCATAAGTAAGGACAATTTTTCTCTCTTGGAGGCTGGAAAAGTTTCCTTGGGCTGGTAGATAATGAAGAAAGAGAATACTTGAGAAAAAGACTAAGACCAGTTAGAACAGAGACAAAAGATGAAAGATAAGAACTGAAGAATTTACTCAGAATTTGATTTAACATCGAGAAACTATCTATTTTAATGAACTATTTTTTGTCATTCCCCCCAAGGAGCAGTAATTTCAGCAGAGCAACCCATGCCTTCTCCATTATAGTAAGCACTGTATATATTATCTGTGTGAAAATGACTCAAGGTATTGAAGACACAAATTTTTTTTTTAATCCATCTCCTTTAAGATTTCATAGTGCACTAAGGAAGATGACCATGAACATATTTTAAATATGATACTATACATTGTACTATGCTCTGCTCAGTCACTTCAGTCATGTCTGACTCTTTGTGACACCATGCACGGTAGCCTGCAAATCTCCTCTGTCCGTGGGATTCTCCAGGTAAGGATACTGAAGTGAGAAGCCATACCCTCCTCCAGGAGATCTTCCTCACCCACTCTTACTCTGGTAATAGAAGATAAGGAAACCTTAAAATGGAAAGTGATTGGTTTCTAAATCACTTCTTGGAAGAGATGACCCTGCCTATAATGTAACAGCATTTAAGACTTAACACTGAATGGGAAACCAACTTATGTTTGAGTGACTACAGGCATACCTCCATTTTACTGTGCTTCACAGAGATTGGTTTTTGTTTGTTTGTTTTACAAATCAAAGGTCAGTGGCAAACCTTCAACTAGCAAGTCTTTGGCACCAATTTTCCGATAGCATTTGCTCACATCACATCTGTGTATCGTATTTTGGGAATTCTCACAGTATTAAAATTTTTTCATTATTATATTTGTTATGATCATCTCTGATCAGTGATCTTTGATGTTAATACTGCCAAAAGGTTACTATTCACTGAAGGCTCACGTGATAGTATTTTTTAATTTCATACTAACATTGTTTTTTAGATGCCAATGCACACTTAATAGACTACAGTTTAGCGTAAACACAACTTTTACATGCCCTGGGAGCTGGTAATGTGTGTGACTCGCTTTGTTGCAACGTTTGCTTTATGGTGGTGGTCTGAAACCAAACCTGAAATATCTCTGAGATATGCCTGTACACACTCCAAGTTTGTTGTCACAGTAGGATTACCTTGGGAAATGACAATAAAGGAAAACAATGAGATATTTGAACATGGATTAATAGTGGTGCTGACATTGGAAATAACACAGATGGAAGAACAGGTCTACAGGGAAAGATGACAGATCAGGTTGCCACATTCTGTATTGAGGTATCTGTGGGATGAGTACAAATGGGATACTGAAGAGGCACTTGAACATTTGAATGTAAAGGACGTGGAACCTTAGAGATGTAAAAAATTTCAATGATAATATTCAGTAGTTTAGGCTTGATTTTAAAGGCGATGGTAAGACATTGAAATACTATTAAGCAAGAGAGTGGCATAGTTATATCTGCCTTTTAGAAAAGTTGTCCTTTTGTATAGTTTGGAGTACATGACTTGGACATGCCTAAGGAATTTAATCTTCAAATGATAGTATATTATTTCCAGTTGGAAGCAAAGACAAAAACTTCAAACTTGACCAAAGGATGACCAAGGTAAACTGAAACCAGTATTTAAAAGTAAGAAGGAATATCTTTTTCCTTGATTCTTGTATTCCTCAAACGTGTGAACTACCACTGTTGTGAACAGACCAAAGACAAACTAGCTATTCAACTCATACCATATTTTCTTCTTAAACATTGGGAAATCTCAGGAGATCAAAAGAATGCAGGCAGAGGAAGGTAGAGAGGGGGATTATACATACACCATCGAACTTACCATCCAAAGAGGGAGACATTTCTAAGACTCAAAGAGGGTACTCTAAATAATCATTCTGGACAAAAATATAAGCCAGAATTGTCCCAGGCAAATATGTGACCACCCTATCCATATGATGTTCTACATCCTATCATTAATTGTTTCAAAATAGATAAAATTCAGATCCTCAGATTCTGTCAAATGCACAGAGAACTTATTTTTATAAGATTAGGGAAGGGAAGTGTTCACTCTCTGTCTTCAGGTATTGCAACAGATCTTTGCATAAGAGATTTGCTCTTATTAGATAAGTGAGTGCTCTTAGTCACTAAGTCATGTCCACCTCTTTTGCAACCCCATGGACTGTAGCCCACTAGACTCCTCTGTCCATGGAATTTTCCAGGGAAGAATACTGGAATGGGTTGCCATTTCCTTCTCCTTCTGCCATCCCCTTCTCTAGGGGATCTTCATGACCCAAGGATTCTTTATTGCTGAGCCACCAGGGAAGCCCAAGTAAGTGAGTAAAAGATTCTAAAACTTGTTCTTTGAATAAAGAATACAAGAGTGGAAATTATGTCTTTATCATAAATAATAAATCAATCCAAAGAATTTATTTTGCATTTTAAAATGAAACTCACAATTACCTATACCTGACATTATCTAGAAAATCAAAATATCAATTTAAAAATACTTTAAAAATTATGAAATTACAAAATTTTTTGAAATCATTAGTTATATATCATAGGACATAACAACCCTGATATCATCACATATTTCTTTACAGATTTCTTTTTTACAGATTAGACTTTCAAGGATGATTGTATTAATAAAACAAAACAGAAAAAGAAGTTGGTGATTCATTTTCACACAAGTTTCCATAATGAATAGGGAAGTAAGATGAATACTTTTGTGAATCACTTCATCAACTTACAAGAATTACTTCGGGGTTACCAAAAAGTATCTCCTTTTATGCAACTATTGAGGAAAAGGGTATACCACCTAATTTTTGGTTATGAGGTATATGTTTTCATCAACAATTAAGATGACATAAAATTTTTAAGGAAATAACTAGAATTTCATTAGTTACCAATGAGACAAAAATATGAAAAATCAGGTCCTGGAAGCATAAAACTTTCAATATGAAGTGTGCTAAGGACATGACTTAACTAAACCACCACCACCAAGAGAAAACTTTAGCAAATAAGATTATGTGATATTGTTAATCTAACACCCTCCTGCTCCATGGAAACAAAGATATTATGATACAAGAACCAGTCAACATGAGAGGACAGAGTTTTCCACTAAATATGAGAAGGCCAGAACAAATGGAGTTCTAGAACTTGAGAATGAGTCCCCGTGGAAGATGGAGCTTGTGGGATATTTACATTTTATTAACGCAGGAGTACATTATCGCCAATCATGTACCCTGAGTGCTACTTATCTCACCAATGAAAAATAATGCTAATCTCTCTTTGCATAAGTTTCAGTTACATTTGATGTATTTATGAAATTATTACTCTTATAGTGTTAACACCTGACTATGACATTTCAAATGCTAAGTCACCACCTCCACTTTATATACACAGTCACACAGATCTAACAATATTTATACAGAAGTACTTTTAATTTACAAAGGTAATATATAAGCCACAAATTATAAACAATCCCTGTCTCTCTGTGTTCTAAAACTACATGAGCAAAAAATCCCATTTCAGCCAGTATCCCCTTATGTTTTCAAGGAATAAAAGCAGGCTACAGTCTCATATTATTACCTTGTAATGTACACAAAATCAGTGAGGTCACCGATTTCCTTGGGAGTTTTTTCCCATTCTAAAAAGACTAAAGAGAGCGTGAGCTTCTTCTGAATCTGAAAAGAGTTGCCTTGTGATTCCCAGAGTAGCACTACAGGGTCCATTCACCAGCCAAATCATGGCACGCAGATCTGTCAGGAGGGTCCAGATGTCCTACTCTTGCCCTAAAACTTTTAATATCCAGGGTTTGTGGCAGCATTTGACTTCAAAATTGGGGTTCTTCTTTTATAGCTTGGATCAGAATTTTTGAAAAATGAAGCTTTTATATTCTCATTGAATACTTCTCTATCATCTCAAACTGAATTTACTTCCTACTTCATTAACACAAAAATCACACTTTTTAAGGAAACTCCCAATATATATTCTTCTTTCTAGTCTCTCAAGACATATTTAGAGACTTGTTTCCTGGACTTGTTTCCCACACTCTGACCTTTCTCAAACTGCCCTCTTGTCTAGAAGATACTGTGGTAGCTCAGATGTAAAGACTCTCTCTGAGATGCAGGAGACGTAGGTTCGATCCCTGGGTTGGGAAGATACCCTGGAGAAGGTAATGGCAACCCACTCCAGTATTCTTGCCTGGAGAATCCCATGGATAGTGATGCCTGGTGGGCTACAGTCTATGGGGTAGCAAAGAGTCAGATACGACTAAGCAACTAACACACACACATACACAACCTTTCTCAAACTGCTCTTTCGTCTAGGATTTTATCCCCTTCTTAGTCAAGCTATCTTGTACTCTTCTGGAAATCTTGCTGTGTCAGGAAGCATTTCTATTCTGGAAAGCAGTCCTTTTAAGGCCACCACTACCCTGATACCAAAGCCAGACAGAGATACCACAAAAAAGAAAAAGAAAATTACACATCAATATCACTGATGACCATATAGATGCAAAGATACTTATCAAAATACTAGCAAATCGAATCCAACAAACATTAAAAAATCATACACCATGATCAACTAGTATTCATTCCAAGAATGAAAGGATTTTTCAATATCCACAAATCAATGAATGTGATGCCACGTATTAACAAATTGAAGAATACAAACCATACAATCATCTCAATAGATACAGAAAAAAAGCTTTTGATAAAATTCAGCATTCACTTATGATAAAAAAAAAAAAACTCTCCAGAAAGTGGGCATAGAGGGAATCTACCTCAATATGGTAAAGGCCATTTAGGACAAACCCACAGCTAACATTATATTCAAAGTGAAAAGCTGAAAGCATTTCCTCTGAGATCAGGAATAAAACAAGGATACCCATTCTCACCACCTTTATTCAACACACTTTTGGAAATCCTAGCCAAGGCCAGCAGAGAAGAAAAAGAAATTCAAATCGGAAAAGAAGTTAAACTACCACTGTTTGCAGATAACATAATATTTATGTAGAAAATCCTAGAGATGCTATCAGAAAACTAATAGAGCTAATCAATGAATTAGGTAAAGTTTCAGGATACAATGGAGAAGGCAATGGCACCCCACTCCAGTACTCTTGCCTGGAAAATCCCATGGATGGAGCAGCCTGGTAGGCTGCAATCCATGGGGTCGCTAAGAGTTGGACACAACTAAGCAACTTCCCTTTCACTTTTCACTTTCATGCATTGGAGAAGGAAATGGCAACCCACTCCAGTGTTCTTGCCTGAAGAATCCCAAGGATGGGGGAGCCTGGTGGGCTTCCGTCTATGGGGTCGCACAGAGTCAGACACAACTGAAGCTACGCAGCAGCAGCAGCAGCAGCAGCAGGATACAAAATTGTTCCCTATGAGATGTGGCTGCTGCTTCTCTGTGCATCCAATAGTTACTCCACTTTATTAATACTTCCAAAGTATTTCAGGATAAAATGAACTCATTTTCTCTATTGCCATCCCTCCAACCCACACCAATACTATTTTCATTGTATTCCACTGTAATGAAATAAGTATTACAAGTTGCAATTAAATAAGAGTTTGCTACGAAGGTAGAGACTTGAAATTTATTCAAGGACTAAATAATCTTTGCACTTTCTGTTGGTTAAGTTCTTTGGAATAATTCATAGGTGACTGGCAGAACCATCAATGCTGCCCCATTGCTGAACACAAGTTTATAGATACTTCAAATGTCACTAGTATATAAATATTTTTGAAAATATTAATAATGAAACTTTCAACACTATACTGTAAACTCCCTTATGTCTAGGCTCCCAGGTACACTGACCACACAGCTTAACAGATGCCATATAAACTCGCTTAACTCAAACTGGAACTATGAAGAAATTAAGCATCTGGATATAATATTGAATGACACATTTTTAGAGATGGTAAGTTTTAATTTATAAAATATCAAAAGGTTATTATGTTCAAACTTAAAAATATTTCATCATTTTTTCTGATGCAAATTTTATTAATGAATTTTCTTAAATGAATAGTTCTCAAGAAATTCTCCAAGGCTTTAAGCAATTTCTTTATCCTTACAATATTAACTTAAGATTGTGAATAAGTAGAAAAACATGAAAAGGCTTAGGCTTTTTAAATCAATCTCAGTTTTAATATGCCTATTATTTGGAGAACTCTACTAAATAGATATCTGCAAGCCTAACATTTTTATTTAAAAGAAAAAAGAAGATAGTGCAGCAAAGGAAACAACCAAATGAAAAGGCGAAGTATGGAATAGGAAAAAATATTTTCAAGCCATATATTCCATAAGGGATTAATATCCAAAATATATAAGGAACTCATCCAACTTAGGGCTCAGCAACTGGTGACTCACTAGTAAAAAAATCCACCTGCCAATTCAGGAGACATGGGTTTGATCTCTGGGTTGGGAAGATCCCCTGGAGGAGGAAATAGCAACCCACTCCAATATTCTTGCCTGGAAAATTCCACGGATAGAGGAACCATGCGGGCTATAGTCTGTGAGGTCACAGAGGGTCAGACACAACTTAGCAACTGAACAATAGCAACAAATATATATAAATATATATATATTTATATAAAACCATCACAATGTACATTTAGATATCTTACAACTTTATCAATTATACCACAATAAAGTTGGGCTTCCCTTTGTGGCTCAGCTGGTAAAGAATCTGCCTTAAATGCAGGAGACCTGGCTTCAATCCCTGGGTTGGGAAGATTCCCCTGGAGAAGGGAAAGGCTACCCACTACAGTACTCTGGCCTAGAAAATTCCATGGACTGTATGGTCCATAGAGTCGCAAGAGTTGGACACAATTGAGCAACTTTCACTTGCACTTGCAAAGCTGAAAAAAATAAAAGTATTGCCTTGTATACTTAAAGTTGCACATTGTATTGTGTACTTAAATATGCTGAGGCTAGATCTTAGTGTTCTCACCACAACCTTCCTGCATAAAGGTAACTATGTGAGGTGATGCATGTGTGAATTAACTGACTTCAGTAATCATTTCAACATATATACTTATACCATCACACTGTATACCATACAATTTTTATTTATGACTTATACTGTAATTAAGGGGGGAGAGAAAGAAACTTCAATAACAAAAAAGGGAGACAAATTCAGTCAGAGAGTGAGGTAAGAAGCAGAGGCCAGACTCAAGCCTTCTACAGCCGCCAGCAGCCTTGACCAGGAACCCGGATACCCTTACTGGTACCAGGTGGCAATGGGCTGGCAAAGCAAGAACAGCAGCCCTGAAAGCCTGGGCCGTCCCAGGCTAAGAAAGTCAGTTGGCATGAAGGAGAGCTTGGCTGCCTCAGGCCGGGATCCGTACAGACCTGGACACCTGTGTCCCACCTGGAGGAGATGTTAGCCCATCCTGGCAATAACAGGCAAAGGCTTTGCAGCCCAGCACATGAGTGGAGCCCTGAAACATGAAGGAAAGTGGGTTAATGGTCAGCTAGACCTTAATATTGGAAGAGAGACAGGAGAGAATAATGGGCTATATTTGGCCAACAGAAAGCGCACACCACCACTCGAGAAGATTGCTCTTTACAGAAGGCTTGTGCACATAATTTGAAAAAAGCTGCTCTAAACTTCACCTGCCAGCCTTCTAAAATTCAACTTATTTCTCTACATCTAGGCTTTATAGATGTAAAGTCAATTGCATACAATAAAGCAGAGTTAAAAATCACCTGGCTTGTAAATACTCTTTTGTACAAGGAAAAAAGGAAAGAAAATTTTAATCATAGAAAAGAAATACCTTCTGGGAATGACTTTTGGAAATGGAATTGTTAGACCATCTCCATAAGTGACACGTCCACATTTGATCAAAGGGTTAGAGCACAAGGCTGTGGAGAGGCTGATTAGAAAATTGAAGGCATTTTTCATCTATAATTGGTGAATGTTGACTTAGGAGAAAGAATGACTAGTAAACTCAATTCATATATGAAGGAGCTAAGAGCTAGTATAATACCTAGGTTCATAAAAATCTATAAAATTACAAACACCAGAGAAGAAAAATATATATCCCAGTATTACACAAAGACAGAAAGGAAATGAGACTATTCAGAGATGATTCTGTTATGAAGAGGAAAAAGGGTCCTATGCCAGACTGCTTGTATTTAGAAGTCATATTTATGTTATAACCATCTTACTGTGGTGCACTTTATGCCTCACATACATGCAGTTAATGATGAAAAGGATTTTTTTGAAATAGCTAGCTTTTCTAGATGTTCTAAAATGATAATCAAAAGTATTTAGTAAACTAAAATATTTTATAAGTATTTTTAATCACGTTTTTTGAAATACTGCTGTTAAACTGAATGGCCAAACCCCCTCTTTGAACAGTACATGTTTGACCTTTGCACTTGTGTCCAGGGAGGAAGGAGGAGAACGCGGTGCCCAGGACTCAGCTCCAGTGTGTTTAGAGTGAACCACTGTCCTACATGTCTGTGCATTTTGTTCTACTTTGCTATTTATGTGGTGTGTGTAATGGACAGATGAATCCTGATTTTACAACCTCTGGTCTTTCTAGATGTGTCAGCATATGTCAAAAGGAAAATTGAAGAATACATTTTGTGTTAAAATTCATAAGACTGTTATTTAAAATTTTGATCTATATAGTCCATTGGATTGGTAGACGAGTGAGAGAAAGGAAGGGTTCTAAGCCAGAATGTTCACATTTAAAGGACATTTTCAGATTATAACTATTATTACACTTGTGCAGAGACTACATAAATTAATATACTATTGTTGTTATTGTTCTGTCACTAAGCCATGTCTAACTATTTGTGACTTAATGGACTGCAGCATGCCAGGCTCCTCTGTCCTCCACTCTCTCCCAGAGTTTGCTCAAATTCATGTCCACTGAGCCAGGGGTGCTATCTAACCATTTCATCCTTCGTTGTCCCCTTTTCCTTTTGCCTTCAATCATCCCCAGTATCAGGGTCTTTTCCAATGAGTTGGTTCTTCATATCAGGTGGCCAAAGTATTGGAGCTTCAGCTTCAGTCCTTTCAATAAATATTCAGCATCGATTTCTTTTAGGTTTGACTGATTGAATCTCCTTGTAGTCCAAGGGACTCTCAAGAGTCTTCTCCAGCACCACAATTCAAAAGTATCTATCCTTTGATGCTCAGCTTCTTTTATGGACCAGCTCTCACATCTGTGCATGATTACTGGAAAAACCATAGCTTTGACTATATGGACCTAAGGTGATGTCTCTGCTTTTTAATAAGTTGTCTAGGTTTGTCATAGCTTTCCTTCCAAGGAGCAAGTGTCTTTTAATTTCATGCCTGTAGTACCATCAGCAGTGATTTTAGAGTCCAGGAAAATATAGTCTATCACTGTTTCCTCTTTTCCCCCTGTATTTGCCATGAAGTGATGGGACCAGATGCCATGATTTTAGTTTTTTGAATGTTGAGCTTTATGCCTGCTTTTTCACTCTCCTCTTTCACCCTCATCAAGAGGCTCTTTAGTTACTCTTCAGTTTCTGCCATTAGAGTGGTATCATCTGCATATTTGAGGTTGTTGATGTTTCTCCTGGTAATCTTGATTCCAGCTTGAGATTCATCCAGCCTGGTATTTCTCATGATGTACTCTGCATAGAAGTTAAATAAGCAGGGTGACAATATACAGCCTTGACATACTCCTTTCCCAATTTGGAACCAGTCAGTTGTTCTATCTCTTGTTCTAACTGCTGCTTCTTGACCCGCATGCAGGTTTCTCAGGAGTCAGGTAAGGTGGTCTGATACTCCCATCTCTTTAAGAATTTTCCACACTTTGTTATGAGCCACACAAAGGTTTTAGTACAGTCAATGAGGCAGAAGTAGATGTTTTTCTGGAAATCCCTTGCTTTCCCCATGATCCAATGAATGTTGACAATTTGATCTCTGGTTCCTCTGCCTCTTCAAAACCCTGCTTGTACATCTGGAATTTCTCAGCTCACATACTACTGAAGCCTAGCTTGAAGGATTTTGAATGTTACCTTGCTGGCATGTGAAATGAGCATAATTGCGTGGTAGTTTGAACATTCTTTGACATTGCCCTTCTTTGAAATTGGAAAGAAAATTAACCTTTTCCAGTCCTGTGGCCATTGCTGAGTTTTCCAATTTGCTGACATATTGAGTGCAGCACTTTAATAGCACCATCTTTTAGGAGTTTAAATGGCTCAAATGGAATTCTGTCACTTCCATTAGCTTTGATCATAGTGATGCTTCCTAAGGGCCACTTGATTTGATATATATTTCATATTTACACACAAATTTAACAAACTAAGTTCTTAGTTGAAGCAGCTAGTCTATATTAAAAACAGATATAGTAAAATGTCATCGTATTTTAGTTAATATTGCTATATATTTCCAGGGCAGGTAAGTCCTAAGGGACCAAAAGTAAAGGTAGTGAAATAATTCTTCTATAAATATAATTTTGTTTATTGATGGAAAAGATTGTTTTTTGGAAATATTCTTTGTTAACAAATTTCCTGGAGCCGGACTTGCTTCTATACTTAGTCATTTGGATAGTGAAAGAGGTAGAAGAAAGGAGAAGAGAATAGGTCTTTGCTAGCCTATCCTATAGCTATAGACAGTGGAGACCATAGTTCTTTATTTGGGTATCTTCTAAAGTACCAATGTTTACTGTGGACAATGTGCAGTCCTTATTTTCTGTTTAAGATTTTTTTATTCCTTAAGGTGACAATGAATAAGAAAAACAGGAGTTTGTGAATTAGCCAGTTTCTAGAAATCTTCTGTTATAATTGTGATGCAGGAGACTCAAGAGATCCCTGGGTCAGGAAGATGCCCTGAAGGAGGAAATGGCAACCCACTCCAGTACTCTTGCCTGGAGAATCACATGGACAAAGGATCTTGGAGGGCTGTGGTCCATATGGTGGCAAAGAGTCAGACATGACTGAAGTGACTTAGCTCGCCTGCAGACACTGATTCATGAATGTATATCTTGTGGTTGTAATACATTTCTTTTTTCTTTTTTTTTGTTAATACACTTTTTAAAATAATTTGATGGAAACCTTTTCTTGTTGATATTTTAATAATCTAGACCTGACAATTAATTCTCTCTGAATTGTACTTTATTGCTTTATGTTACATTTTAAATTAAGTATTTAGAGTATACAGTATTTTAATGTTATTCTACCAACATCTTTATTCAGAGGCCTGTTGCCATTTTTATCTTTATGAAAGTTTTGTTTCTACAAAAGATAGGATTATATTATTTTTTCTTGGTTGACTTGGTGAAGTATATTCAGTTCAGTTCAGTTCAGTCACTCAGTTGTGTACCTCTCTTTGCGACTCCATGGACTGCAGCACACCAGGCCTCCCTGTCTATCACCAACTCCCAAAGTTTACCCAAACTCATATTCATTGAGTCGGTGACGCCATCCAACCATCTCATCCTCTTCTCCTCCCGCCTTCAATCTTTCCCAGCATCAGGATCTTTCCAAATGAGTCCGTTCTTCGCATCAGGTGGCCAAAGGATTGGAGTTTCAGCTTCAGCATCAGTCCTTCCAATGAATGTTCAGGACTGACTTCCTTTAGGATGGACTGGTTGGATCTCCTTGCAGTCCAAGGGACTCTCAAGAGTCTTCGCCACAGTTCAAAAGCCTCAACTGATCATCAAAATACCCATAACTTTGAGATTTTAAATAAGTACATATTTATAACATGTGAAAAAGCACGATACACATTATACAAGCTCAACCATACAAACATGTATGCTCAGTTATGTGTATGAACATACACAAGGACTCACAGATCAGATCAGATCAGATCAGTCGCTCAGTCGTGTCTGACTCTTTGCCACCCCATGAATCGCAGCACTCCAGGCCTCCCTGTCCATCACCAACTCCGGATACATCAAACTCCTTACATTTATAGACGAGTTTGTGTTCTTTGTTTCTTATATGTCTCAGTTTTTCTATAATACACGTATTAACTTTTAAAAGTTTGATAAAAAATGATATTTTAAAAGGAGGGAAGTGCCTTTTTTAGGATATAATATATAACAAAAATTAAAAATCATACATATATGTCTTTGTTTCCATCCGGAACTTTTAAAGAAGAATGTACTGTTTAAAAATGTAACTTACTCCCACACTTGCATACCTGCCACTAGAGTCTAAAATGTTTAGATTCTTATAATGATATTTCAAAATTAACAAAGATTCTCTGATTAAACAGAATTTTACAGTGAAGTGAGTCATTTCTGTCACATAAGAAGTGCAAAACTAGATAGCGAAAAGGGATAAATAGAAAAATACAGCCATTTGATAACAATTCAAATTTCTATACATTAACACATTTTAAATAACATTTTGTTGTAGTAGATTGCTAAAACTATATTCAATTATCAAAACTAAATGAAGGGAGCCAAAAAAACACCTGGAACAAAATTTCATGGGAAATTCAACAGCTAAAATCAAACATAATAAGAGTTCTTCCTTTATTCACATTGTCTTCATTGCCACCTGAGAATCTAGTAATCTCAAGCAGAGACATCTATTTGTGTAAAGGAGAAGGCTTTGGGGAATAAGAAGGGCTTTGGAGTCAGAGATAGAGATTCTGAACTGATATTTTAGATTAAAACCATCAGGACATTCAATTTTCTCCCAAATACTTGGACCATCTCATCAAGCAGTACAGCTTTCCAATCTGAAAACCACAGTATCCATTATACAATTTTGCTTTGTGAAAACTACCCAAGGCAGAACTCAGAACTCAAGTTTCTACAAAGTGTAAAAATTCAGCAACTGCTTTTGACTTCTTCACTGGTCTACTTAGCAATAACAAATATGTTGCAACTCTAGTATAATCACACTGTTCTTTTTCAAACAGTAAAATGAAATTATTGAATTTCTGTCAAAGGTCTGGAGGTCAGCTAATAAAAATCAATTTGGCAACATTACAGGTGACACAAAGCACATATTATGAACAATTGCTTAGAGTTACTGCATGTACACAGTTCACTGGATAAAACTTCAGAAATTGGCTCCTTGGGTTTTATAGTTCCCACGATAAAGAATTTAATTTTTTCTTAGGTGTTAATATTTTTTAGAAGGCATCAAATAATCTTTTTAAGTAGTTTAATTTCTCTTTTAAAAATATATCCTCAAGCACTTTTAACACCTCACTGGTTAATTATATTAGTTGAATAAATATTCAAAACAAATTGTACGTTGATATTTACCTTTTTCTGAAGTTAATTATCTTGAAAATGTAAGTCAGTGATCACACAGCATGAAAGTAAAGGTATATTATAGTTTTTTTGTGTGTGAGTCAGCTAAGCTGTACTCTTAACACTCTGTTTGTCTCATAAGCACATTTGTCAGTTCTGATAAGAAACACCATAGTGGATGCTAAGCAACTGTAGTAGCTACAGAGAAAAGTGAATTCCAGATCCTCTAATTTGCAAAGTTTGTTGTCGCAAGATCAGCCATCAAAATTCCCAGCATGTAACCACATCCTGAGAACCACTCCCACCTCTAGGGGGTCAGAGAGGGGGAAACAGGAGTTGCTAAAGAGTCATTAAAATAGTTTTAGCTCTTAAGTCCACTTTCCCTTATTCTCACGAAATCTATCCTTGAAATAAATCAAACTCCATTTTCCAAAGTGGCATTTCAACCAACAATGCATTTCACTCTTTTATTCCTCTCTCTCTTATTTTGAATGTTATTAAAGCATTAGAAGCTATAATGCCATCAATTATAAAGTCTGGATCAAAAAGTGTTTCTCTAAACAGGCAAATGAAGAACATAGATAAAAATAAATAACTTTGAATTTGATCGCATGAGTAACAATGAAAAGAAATATGAATACAGGTCACAAACTTATTTGAAATGCCAGGGATTATAGCATTTCTGTATTAGAAGAAACATGGTTCTTCCAGTCAATATTTGCTGCCTCGACTCAAACATCAACCATATTTCTCAGACTAATTAGCTATTTAAGTGGTGATTTTTCTTCAATTAGAGAAACTTCGTTATTATCAACTAAACTACTCCCAAGGGGCTTTTTAAAATTTGAGGTATCAAATAAACTTATCTTCTCTGCAGATTCAATTTCCTTCTTTTCTGCTGATTAGAGACAAGGGAGCAATAAGCCTTCAAGTTGTATATTTGCTAAAATTACTGTGAACAATACAAACCTGATTGGTTTCTGAAAATCGCTCATTTTATCAATGCCCATACCTCCACCATGGTTCATTCTGATAATAAACAAAATATTTTTTTTTGATCCAAATACTATGTTTGGATGATCGTAGCATAGTACCCAGAGAATTCTTTAAATGCTGAATTTCAAGATAGATGGCCTTTGCTTGTTTATGTAATCAAAATCTTATTGCTTGTCTTACATACAGCAAAAACAACTGCAGCAAATGAATGTGTAAACTTGAAACCCAGAGTACAGTAATAGAAGGAAAATATTGTTCCAGGGCAGAATTATATATCTTAAAAAGAGCAATCATTTTAAAACCTTGTTCTCCTCTTCCTACATGGAAAACCACGGTCATTAATTTTGACCGAACTTCTCTCTCATTTATATCAATAAATCCCCTGACAAGCTTAAAAACATTTTCTACCTTTATTGTCTGACAAAGACAACCCACTGTGAGAAATAATGGTGCTCAGAAATGAGAGGCAAAGAAGCAATAACAGTTTCATTTACAGATCATTAAACAGGAAACCAGCTCAGAGAGATCTCTGTTTAAGGCTCTGGACTGGGCTGGCGTATTTCAGATGGGTAAATTTATAGGAATATCTCACTACTTCTTCCACAAGGAAAGCTGAGGAAAAGCTCTCATTACAATAATAACTATTTGCGCTGTTTACCAAATATCATGTCACTATGCTGTAGAATTACACTCTTGGGAAGACACTTAAGTGCTCTCACATTAAGTAATGAAACACTTGTTAAATTCACTGTGTCATAAGTGAAATATCATCTTTATTATAATATCTCAATTTTTGACATACAAGAAAAGCATGCAAATGTGCATGCTCACTTAACCCCACACATGTATAATTCCTAAAGACAGACCACAGAAAGAGTTCTCAAAATACGTGCCTACTAGCTTTGATTCAACAAAATTCAAAAAAATGTGTCCCCTAAAATAATTCAGCAATGTAGTAAAATCTATCAATATTTTCCTCCATACGTTCTTCCACAGCCTTCTAACTTACAAAATACTTTCTTACCCAAATGTCATACTTTTCGATCTGTATTTCTTGATTTTTGCCCTTAAGTTCTGTTCTTTGGTGTTCCCCATCTCAATAAATGGGAAATCCATTTCACCAGCTGTAACAACAGATAAATTTTGCCTCTTCCATACTGGAAATTTTTTTTATCATATAGTCTGTATACTCTATGTCTCGTCACTTCAATTCAGCATAATATTTTTAAGATTTATCCATGTTGAGTATCTGAATTTTATTCCCTTTTATTTCTGTGTAGTTTTCCACTGTATGACATTTCCAATCAGGGAGCATTCAGAATAAAGTTGATACAAACATTCTTCTATAAGTTATCTTTTTAAAGTCATTTAAAACATTTCTCTTAGATATAGATCTAGGAGTAAAAATGGCTGTTATGCCAGTTATCAATTATTGCCACTCAGCTCCCAAACAGTCCTTCACTTCCAAGTCTGCATCGGTGTAGTGGGGCCCTGTTAATACTTGGTCCTTTGTCAGCTGGCAACAAGTTAACTTTGTCAGTAGAGGTTTCTCTTCATGGTTCCCATGAGCGCCTGTCCTCTGGCTCCTGCAGGGCACATGGCTTCTGCCGCACTCAGTGGCAAAGCACACAGCACCTTCCTGTGGGCAGCTTCCCGAAGCACTCTCTTGAAAGCTTTCTAGCAAACTTCCAAAACACAGAACCTCTCTGGGGAAGGCTCCTCCTGGACCACCAAAGGGCATATTTCCAGTGACTTTCCCTGGCACCACACCTCAGCAAATTTCTCAGCCATCCTGTGAGTCATGCATGTTTAGGCACCCCCATGAAGTTGGGACCTCAGCCTGGGATATGAGATGGAACAGGGGTTCTTTGGTGTTACCTCAACTTTAGAGGTAATGGCTGTTCATATATCTACTACTCCTGTACTCTTTTGCTTTAATTAATTTTTATTGGCATATAGTTGCTTTACAATGTTGTATTAGTTTTTGGTGGTGGTGGTGGTGGTTTAGTCACCAAGTCGTGTCCAACTCTTGAGACCCCATTGACTGTAGCCTGCCAGGCCCCTCTGTCCATGAGATTCTCCAGGCAAGAATACTGGAGTGGGTTGCCATTTCCTTCTCCAGGGGATCTTCCTGACCCGGGAATTGAATCCAGGTCTCCTGCATTGCAGGCAGATTCTTTACCAACTGAGCTACAGGGGACGCTCTACTGTACAGCAAAGTGAATCACCTCTACATATACATATACCCCTCTGTTTTGGATTTCCTTCCCATTTAGGTCACAACAGAGCACTCAGTAGCATTCCCTGAGCTATTCAGTAGGTTCTCATTAGTTGTCTATTTTATACATACTGTCAATCAGAAAGAAAAACAAATATATTAGTGGAAATATATGTGGAGTCTAGAAAAATGATATAGATGATCTTATTTGCAAAACAGAAATAGAGACACATATGTAGAGCTCAAACATACGAGTACCAAGAGGGGAAAGAGGTGGGGGTGGGATAAATCGGAAGATTGGGATTGGCGTATATACTATTCCTGTATGCTAAAATTTTCTTTACATTTAGCCAAACCACATTACTTTAAGCCCATTAATTCTATTAAGCTTTCCCTCTTCAAAATACTCTGTAGTTTCTTCTGAATGTATTTTGGGTTACAGAAAAAGCATATTTAAAAGTGATGTTTAAAAGTTGCTTTTAAAAGCAGCTGATAAAATAATTTTGAAAAAAAGTTCTACATTCCCAACATCCGCATGAGCAGCAATATATGAGAGTCTAGACTACAAGTTTGTGGCCGCCCTATTCAATTCTTCCAATGTATGTTGGGCTTATTTTAAGTGTGTCTCTTGATGAGCAGAAGTTTTTAATTATCATGAAATCTAGTTTATTAGGTTTCTTCTTTTGTGTTTAATACTTTGTGTGTGTGTGTATCTCAAGAACACTTTGACCACTCCAAGATTATAAAGATATAATCCTACTCTTTTAGAAAGTTTATAATTTCAGCTTTCTTATGTAGATCTATGACTCATCTTTAATAAATACAGATTATGACTTGAGACAGAGTTATTCCACCCTCCCAACCCCTGCTTCACATAATCAGTGCTTCCAAGACAGCTTTTTGAAAATACTTTTCCTTCCCCAACTGAACTGCCTCAGTGCCACCATGAAAAATCAATTAACTATATGTGCATAGTTTTAAAATCTCTGTTCTGCTTCCCTGAACTATTTGTAAGTCTATCTTTATGAGAATAAAACATTATTATTGTAGCTTTATAGTAAATTTGCATTTAGGTAGTGTAAGTCCCCCAGCATGATTTTTCCCAAAATTATTTGGCTATTAAAGCCTTAACATTATCTTATATTTTACTGCCAGCTTGGTCATTTCTACAAAAACTTCCTGAGATCTTGAAAAGGATTAAGTTTTATATCATGGTTGACAGATCCAGTGATGACTGAAAGGCATCGTTTGTCTTTGCTCTCTTCTCTACTCACTTTTCCAACTACTTGCTTGGCCAACCATCCATATTTACCACCCAGCACAGACCTGGCGGGCTGCAGTCCACAGAGTCACAAAGAGCTGGACACCACTTAGTGACTAAACAACAACAAAAACCCACAGAGAACAGATTCCACAGAGAAGCAGCAGTTCTTCTAGAAAAAGACGGTTTTACAGAAGCAACAATATCTATGCAAGCAACGGTTTCTACACTTCTCTAAAAGTTCCCCTTTAACTGATCCACTTTGGTTCCCAGTCACACACACCTTCTCAGATTTACCCCTAAACTCTCACTTACTCCTCTGTGCCCATGCTGAAGGGGGTTGTTATTAACTGCTGTTCCTCTGATCTCTCACCCTCACCCACCTCATCCTCTTCCATCACCTCCCAGATTATGTAAACGCTAATTCCTAGATTAAATATCATTTTGCCATAACTGTAGCGGTTCTATTCTCCTGACACAATGTTCATTGATATGATATTCAGAAAATATAACTAATTTTTGTTTTGAGTTTTACCTCCTGCTTTATTAAACTTTTAACTGTTCTATTGATATCTCAGTTGGTTTTTCCTTGTAAACATACCATTACCAGCTTTGATACTTCAGTTCTTCCTTTCCAATGCATGTACCTGTTATTTTATCTTCATAATAGTTTATTAAAGTGTAAGAATAATGTTAGTTCTTACATATTTAGTGATTATGGTAGAGATGCCTCTAGAGTTTCACTATAAAGTAGATATTCCTCCCCTTGAGGTATATTCTTTATCATATTTAAGCCATGTCCTTCTCTTGTTTGTATTGATATAAAAATATTTTTTGGATTTTTGGAAACATGATCTTCCTATACATTATTCCTGCAATAATTAAACAAATTGAAATTTTCCATTGATAATATGCTGAATCATTTTTATTTTAGAATTTTCTCTTTATATCTATAAGCATGATTCCTTTATTTAACAGTTAGTGCCCTTAGTTGCAAACAAAAGTTCTTTCACGTTCAGCTCTCACACAGGCGTAACTGGATTGGTAGAGTGGTTTCAATAGCTGAAAGTAAGACTTTAGAATCTACCCTTTTAAGAAACAAATACAAAAATAAAAATACATGCAAAGATGTTGGCCAGCCGAATGATTAAGGTCCACTACAGCCATTATGGCAAGAGAGAAAGGGAAAGATATAGCCAACTGAATTCAGAATTTCAGAGGAGAGACAAGGTCTTCTGAAATGAACAACACAAAGAAATAGAGGAAAACAATTGAATGGGAAAGACTAGAGATCTCTTCAAGAAAATTGGAGATATCAAGGAAAGTTTAATGCAAGGATAGACACCATAAAGGACAAAAACAGCAAAGACCTAACAGAGGCAGAAGAGATTAAGAAGAGGTGGCAAGAATACACAAAACTATACAAAAAGAGGCCTCAATGACCCAGATAATCACAATGATGTGGTCACTCACCTAGATTCAGATATCCTTGAGTATGAAGTTAAGAGGGCCTTAGGAAGCATTACTATGAATAAAGCTGGTGGAGGTGACAGAATTCCAGCTGGGCTATTTAAAATCCTAAAAGATGATGCTGTTAAAATGCTACACTCTGTATGTCAGCAAATTTAGAAAACTCAGCAATGGCCACAGGACTGTAAAAGGTCAGTTTTTATTTTAATCCCAAAGAAGGGCAAAGTCAAAGAATGTTCAAACTACCACACAATTGCACTCATTTCACATGCTAGCAAGGTTATGCTCAAAATTCTTCAAGCTAGGCTTCAACAGTACGTGAACTGAGAACTTGCAGATGTTCAAGCTGGATTTAGAAAAGCAGAGGAACCAGAGATCAAATTGCCCACATCCACTGGATCATGGAGAAATCAAGAGAATTCCAGAAAAACATCTACTTCTGCTTCATTCACTATACTAAAGCCTTTGACTCTATGAATGACAACAAACTGTGGAACATTCTTAAAGAGATGGGAACACCAGATAACCTTACCTGTCTTCTGAGAAACCTGTATGTGGGTCAAGAAGCAAAAATTACAACTAGACATGGAACAACTAACTGGTTCCAAACTGGGAAAATAGTATGATAAGGCTGTATGTCATCATCTAATTTATTTCACTTACACAGAGAATACATCAAGTGAAATGCTGGGTTGGATGAATCCCAAGCTGGAATCAAGACTGCCAGGAGAAATATCAGTAACCTCAGATATGCAGATGACTTAACCCTAATGGCAGAAAGTGAAGAGGAACTAAAAAGCTTCTTGAAGAAGGTGAAAGAGGAGTGAAAAAGCTGGCTTAAAATTCAACTTTTAAAAAAAAAGTAATATCAGGGCATCTGGTCCCAAACTTCATGGCAAACAGAAGGGGAAAAAAGTGGTAATAGTGACAGATTTTATCTTCTCAGGCTCCAAAATCACTGTGGACAGTGACTGCAGCCATGAAATTAGGTCACTTCCTTCTTGGAAGAAAAGCTATAAAAAAATCTAGATAGAATATTAAAGAACAAAAAGCAGAGACATCACTTTGCCAGCAATGGTCTGTATAGTCAAAGCTATGGTTTTTCCAGTAGTCATGTAGGTATGTGAGACCATAAAGAAGGCTGAGTGCCAAAGAATTGATGCCTTCGAATAGTGCTTCTGGAGAACACTGTTGAGAGTCCCTTGGACTGCAAGGAGATCCAACCAGTCAATTCTAAAGGAAATCAACCCTGAATATTCACTGGGAGGATTGTTGCTAAAAGTGATGTTCCAATACTTTGGCGACCTGATGCAAAGAGCCAACTATTGGAAAAAAGACCGTAATGCTGGGAAAGACTGAAGGCAAAAGGAGAAGGGGGTGGCAGAGAATGAGATGGTTAGATAGCATCTCTGATTCAAAGGACTTGAATTGAGCAAACTCAGGTAAAAAGATAGGACACTGAAAGATGAACTCCCCAGGTCGGTAGGTGCCAAATATGCTACTGGAGATCAGTGAAGAAATAACTTCAGAAAGAATGAAAGGATGGATCCAAAGCAAAAACAACACCCAGTTGTCTTTGGTGCCTATTTATATTTGTCAGATCATTATTAATCCCATTACTTATTTTTTGAAGGAGTGGCATGGAGCTTTTTAATTTGAAAGGCAAAAAGTTATACTTCATGGAAGGCAGAGGTTGTGCTAACAAATGCTTATTACAAAGTTTTTCTGGCTCAGAAGTTAGGGAACTTTCTGGGCTCCCGATCCACATCCTAAATCAGAGTTGGTAGCAAGTACAAATCTGAAAAAAATCCGTGTGTCCAGCAAACTGCCATCTCATAGAGCTCTTATCCAGGGGAAATTAAAAAGCGAATGTTCTTCTAGTGTCCTACTCCTCAGTTAAGTAAATGGGAATGATTTAAGCAATGAAGTTCATCACTTCATGAAGGATGCAGGTGCAGGATGTTGCTGGCAAAGAGAAAATTAGCCATTGGAGTCACTGGAAAAGACCCTGATGCTGGGAAATATTGAAGGCAGGAGAAGGGGACTACAGAGGATGAGACAGTTGGATGGCATCACCGACTCGATGGACATGAGTTTGAGCCAGCTCCAGGAGTTAGTGATGGACAGGGAGGCCAGTTGCCACCTGGTACCAGTAAAGGTATCTGGGTTCCTGGTCAAGGCTGAGTGACTGAACGTAACTGAATCAGCACACTTAGAATAATAACAATCAGCTCGTATTTTTAACAACAGATTAGTAATATCACCCCCTTTTCTTATACTTTATATTTTTATATATTAACTACTTTTTTCACATTTAAAGTTTTACAAATTATGTGTTAGTGTTACTGGTCTTCCCAGTTGGCTTAGTGGTAAAGAATCCACCTGTCATGCAGGAGATGCAGGTTCGATCCCTGGGTCAGGAAGATTCCCTGGAGAAGGAAATGGTAACCCACTCCATTATTCTTGCCTGGGAAATCCCATGGACAGAGGAGCCTGGCAGGCTATGGTCCATGGTATCTCAAAGACTGTGATGTGACTAGTGACTAAACAACAATGACTAGCGTTACTCAGTAGGCTTTACAAGTAGTAACTTGTACTAAGATACAGATATAAGTATCCAGAGGCTGAATCTTTTGATTCATCTCCAATAAAAGATCAGTTTTATAAAACTAAGAATTAAATTATAGTTCTAAATTTACAATGCACTCCTTGTGTCATCTTTTTTTTTTTTTTTTTTTTTGGTTATCCATTTTATTTTATTTTATTTTTTTAATTTTATTTTATTTTTAAACTTTACATAATTGTATTAGTTTTGCCAAATATCAAAATGAATCCACCACAGGTATACATGTGTTCCCCATCCTGAACCCTCCTCCCTCCTCCCTCCCCATTCCATCCCTCTGGGTCGTCCCAGTGCACCAGCCCCAGGCATCCAGTATACTTGTGTCATCTTTAACAAAAACTTCATTTTGTTGGCTTCAGTTACCTTTTCCTATAAAATGAGAGATTTGCTTTCACACATTCCAAGATTTTATGAAGATAAAAAAACATACTTTGTAAATTCACATTCAAAACTATAAACTCTTTTGCAACTGTAAGATTTTATTGAACTGTGTTCTCAGTAATCTGTTGTTTTTGTTATTATTTTCTGTTTCTCAATTTATAGGTTTATTTGGTTTTTGTTTCTTGGCTGCTCCCCTTGGCATGAGGGATCATAGTTCCCCAAGCAGGGATTGAACCAGGCCTTGGAAGTAAGGAGTCTTAAACACTAGACTATCATTCAGGATAACTATTTTTTAAATTATCTTCTCTCAACATTTTAAAAATTCAACATGATCCAAGATATTCATTTCTAACTAATGACAGATCAGAAACATTAGAAAAGGCAAAGAATAATCAGAAAAGTTTATGATAAAGCCAACTTGAAAGTTAGACCATCTTGAACACTTAAATAAAATATATGCAACATTTGTGAAATAAGAATGATCTAAAGTACCATACATTGGAAAAAATGTGTACATGGGTATTCCAAAGAAAATTTCTTTAATTAGAAAATAAATTATATTGAATTATTAAAAAATTAAATGTGGAAATCTTTCAAAGATCTCTTTTAATGCATTCTAATATGACCTATTTTATTCAGTTGCAATGTATATACTTTATATAAAAAATTGCATATGCTCAAATATGCCTTTAGTTTACAAACTGAAAGACTGCACTGGGGTTTTGCTTTTTTCCCCTTGCTTTCTCCTCCCTCTGTTTCTACTCCTCTTGCTTCTCAAGTGCTAATATCCTCATGGCACCTTCTAATGGAAGTCAAAAGTCTTTCACTGAGACACCACTACTTAAACTTACCCCTTCCCCAAACACTTGAACCTTCAAAATGATCTCTCTCTTCTCCTGATCTTCACCACCCTTCAAAAATCCTAGTCCCTTTATACAGTTGTACCTAAGGCATCAGTATGAAATCAATTCCGTTAATCTACTTCGTAATAATAAACGACAGAATTTTAACCCTTCATTGGATGTTTTGCATTTTTAAAGAGGACTTTTTACAACTATTTTTCAGAGACTATGTCACAAAGAAAGACTAAATATCCAATCGAGACTACAGTTTAGGGAGTAGAGGTTCATTGTAGTGTGCTCTTTAAGCTGCCAGCACTAGGTCCCTATCTTAGTGATTCTCCCCCCGCCCCCACCCCGGATATATTATTAAATCTGGCATTTAAACCCAGTTATCTAATTACTAATGGAAAAGGTCATTTATGCCTACCCCAATAAATTTGGAATGGTAACACAGAGCTTTACACAGCAGGTAAAATTTGGGGAGGGTTTTTGCTTCAAAGAACAGAGGCAGACATAAGGACATCATGATCAAATCTAGCCCCACAGCACAGATATCTCCCTGAAGTCCATGAAAATATATTTTCTATTTAGTGTACACTGTACTGAGCAGTCTGGAACATTTAGGTCATCTGGGAGCAGTTGGTTTAGTCGGGACAAACAGTACCATATATCTTAATAGCTCTTAGGGGCATCTTTCTAATACAGTTGACTGTACTAACCAATGCTCATTATGATGAGCCTGAGTCATCAAGAAACAGTAAATTATGCTCAACATGCTCTGTTTATTGAGGAATGCCCTTCTAAAAGGAAAATGGGAAAATTCTGTTTAAAGCAGAGAAAATCCAGCCATGGGAATAATAAAGCAGAAAGCCACTTGCCTGCTTTGTTCCTCTCTAAGGAATACTTACAAGTTCTTTCAACAGAGAATTTGATTTAGGACAAATCTCAGGTTAGTGTGAGATTCTTGCATATACACAAGTTAACATTTTCAAAGACAGGTCACAATCCACAGGTTTCTCAGCTTTTCAGAACCACAAAAAGATCCCTGAATCCCTTATTAAAGGTTTTATTATCTCAGAAACCAGTTTTCCTTTTAACTTAACATTAATCCAATTAAAGGAGGGAACACAAGGAACTGGGGCACCAAGGCCAAGGATGAGAAAGTCCCATGCTCTCTGCCACTGTCCCACTTCATGTTGCTAACTATGCATGGGTTTGTTGTTTTTCAGTTGCTAAGTCATGTCCAACTCTCTGTGACCCCATGAACTGCAGCATGCCAGGCTTCCCTATCCTTCACTCTTTCTAGAGCTTGCTCAAACTATGCATGGATTAGTCACAATCAAACATCTCCATAAGAACATAATTTAAATTCAATATGAATGTGCCCACATTCTTTTTGTACTTTGGTAATATATAATGCACAAAAGACTCCCCTTGGTATGTCATCTTTTTCTATACTAATTTGATTCTTTTAAAAATAAATTTCAAATTAAGCCATTCAAACACCAACACAAATTACCAGAAATTGTGAGAAAAACCCATGTTTCTAAGGTTTTTTCTGAGAATCGCTTCTCTGTTATCTTTAAAATTTAAACTTTAAATTTATTTCTCTGGTTTTCTAATCAAATAATAGGATTAATAAATTTCAATAACAAATTTATTTCTAGAAATTATATATTAAAACATTAGAGAAGGTAAGCAGTGTCCAAAATGTTAGTTAAGAATGCAAAAATGATTTCAAAATCTTCGCACATCCCTATGTCTCTGAAAAATTAAACACTAGACAAAATTGATAAACTTCACAAGCCTCATGGATTAGAATCCACACATGAGAAACAAAGTATAAATTTATGTGTGATGAGCACAGTTCAGTTCAGTTCAGTCGCTCAGTCGTGTCCGACTCTTTGAGACCCCATGAATCGCAGCACACCAGGCCTCCCTGTCCATCACCAACTCCCGGAATTCATTCAGACTCACGTCCATCGAGTCAGTGATGCCATCCAGCCATCTCATCCTCTGTCGTCCCCTTCTCCTCCTGCCCCCAATCCCTCCCAGCATCAGAGTTTTTTTCCAATGAGTCAACTCTTTCCATGAGGTGGCCAAAGTACTGGAGTTTCAGCTTTAGCATCACTCCTTCCAAAGAAATCCCAGGGCTGATCTCCTAAAGAATGTTCCTAAAGTAAGGCATAACCTTCCGAAGATACATTAATTTTATCTTTCTATACATATACATCTACCAGTAGATAATATATGCAGTTTTTCTTTCCAGTTTTTAAAGATAATATAAATAATACTGCACAGATCTGTAATTTACATTTTATTCAAAACAAATGAATGTTTGAATAAATAATGTTTATTTATCCTTATTGATACATCCAGCTATGATTCAAATATTCTTAACTTCTGTATAGTATTTCACTGAAAATATACCACTGCATATTTACTCATTCTGTGTTGATGGGTATTTTGGTTGTGTTCAGTTGTAAATGATGAAAAGCAAAGCTGCAAATGGATCTCCTAACAGATGTCTATTTGTCTGATATACCAGAGTTTCTCTAGGAGATTTATTTCTGAATGAAACCTGTGGGTCAAAGATGATGACTTTCATAGTCATACTTCAAATACCATCTTCTGCAGAAACTGCCAAATTCCTCTCCAAAGTGACTATAACATTTACAACACTATCAGTAATGACGAGAATTTCCATTTTTCCATATCCTTACTTGACAATCAGTCTCTTAAATTTTTGCCAAATTTGTGAGTATAAAATGACATCTACATTTTAATTAATTTTTAACTTTGCTTTACTGTACTATTCCCTTAATACTACTAAATTCCATGATTATGGTTATATCCATTGCTCAGTTTTTAGAAATTTTTAAATTTTTCTTATGGATTTGTTGAGGATCTTTATAGTTTCAGATATTAAACACATTTGCATCTCCTTATGACTAAAATATAAGCTGCAATTTGATCTTATTTGTAGCTTAAATTTGATGCTTAAATCATTGCTTTTTCATAAAAGTTGGAGTATTTTTACTATTTAGGGCTTTAAGGCAGAGCCTATTTTTATAAATATTGTGATGTAGGAAACTAATTTTTGATTATCAAATATATAACCTATTGCCCTAGCAAATTAATTGGTTAGTCAATCCTTTCACAATTTTTTTGTAATGACACATTCTGGATTCATAATTCTGTTCCACTGGTACAACTGTCTATACTTGTGCCATACCACACTGTGGAATTCATTATAATTTCTTAAATATTAATATCGAGTGTGGCAAATCTCCTTAACTGTTATTTTGTATATTTCCTGTTCTATATAAATTTCAAAATGACCTTATAAAGAATTTTACTAGAATTCAAAATAATTCAGTAGATAAATTTGAATAAAATTAATTTCTCTTCATATTGACCTCTCTCTCCATTATTGGTTTATGACCTTCACAAATAATTAAACATTTTTATAAAAATCTTATAAATTTTGTGTTTGATTTATTCCTACATACCATAGATTAGATAGATAAGACAGAAAAATGTAGAGAGATACAGAGTTATACATGCAGATTCTTTACCATCAGAGCTACCAGGGAAGCCCCACATTACCTTTTTCTTAATTTAAGCTTTCCAATCCTTACAGTGAGTTGAAAAAAATATTACTGAATATTATAAGGTGATTATGCTGTTTCTTATCTGGACTCTCTTAAAAAGTTATCTGAAGATGTAGTTTTGATTTTTCTTTATTCTGCTTAGGACTTACTGTATTTCTTCAATCTGAAAATTCTTATCTGTTTCAAGTTCTGAAAAATTCTCATTTTGTTTTAGCAGTGTTTAATAAAGCATCAGCTCCTTAGGTCTACTATATGGAATTATAACATATATAAATTAATTATATGCTTATTGCTCATCTGTAATATCATCTTTTGTTAAGTATCAGTTCAAGGCTTTTGTCAGTTTTTAACCAGGTTGTTTGTCTCCCTCCTGTTGTTAGAGTTCTATGTGTATCCATCATGTGTATTTCAAAATCTTAACAGTTTTTTTTTAAGTGAAATTTTGTTTATTTTAATGAGATCTAATTTACCCTTTTTCAATTTTATGGGTAATTTTTATCATATATAAGCAGATTTTGCCTATTCTAAATTCACAAGGGAATTTAGGCAAAGAAATAAAAACAAAAATAAACAAATGGAACCTAATCAAACTTACAATCTTTTGCATAGCAAATAAAACCATAAACAAAATGAAAAGACAATTTATAAATTGGGAGAAAATATCTACAAATGATGGGGCCAACAAAGGCTCAATTTCCAAAATATACAAATAGCTCATACAACTGAGTATGAGAAAAACAAACATCCCAATCAAAAAATGGGCAGAACACTGAAATAGACATCTCTCCAAAGAAGATATAGAAGGCCAGCAGGCACATGAAGAAGAGATGCTCAACTTTACTAATTATTAGAGAAAGGCAAATCAAAACAACAATGAGATATCACTTCACACTGGTCAGAATGGCCAACATAGAAAAGCCTACAAATAGTAAATGCTGGAGAGAGTGTAGAGAAAAGGGAACTCTCCTACACTTTTTGGTGAGAATGTATATTGATGCAACCACTATGGAAAACAGCATGGAGGTTCTTTAGAAAATTAAAGTTAACTTATGATCCAGCAATCCACTCCTGGGCATATATCCAGAAAAGACAGAAACTCTAATTTGGAAAGATGCATGCACCTCAATGTTCATAACAGCTTATTTATAATAGCTAGTACATGGAAGCAACATAAGTGTCTCTCAACAGATGAATGTTTAAGGAAGATGTGATATATAGATGAAATAGAATGCTATACTCAGACTTAACTATGTTATCTTTAACATTTTCTAGTTTGCTTTTACATTTAGGGCTATGATCAGTTTTGAGTAGTTTGTATGTTTATGTATGGTGAGATACAGGGGACACATTTCTTCTTCTTCCTCCCATGTAGATATATTTTGTCCAGCAAGCCCTTCCTCAAAAAATTATCTTGGCACCTATGTTGATAACCAATTTCTTTATCTTGGCCTTTTACTCCATCCCATTGATATATGGAATATATCAAACTTATGCCAATATAATACTGTCTTGATTTTTGTGAAATCCTCCAAGTTTGCTCTTCCTTTCTAAAACCGTTTAGGCTATGTTACTGCTATTGCTAAGTCACTTCAGTCATGTCCGACTCTGTGTGACCCCATTGACGGCAGCCCACCAGGCTACCCCGTCCCTGGGATTCTCTAGGCAAGAACACTGGAGTGGGTTGCCATTTCCTTCTCCAATGCATGAAAGTGAAAAGTGAAAGTGAAGTTGCTCAGTCGTGTCCGACTTAGCCACCCCGTGGACTGCAGACTACCAGGCTCCTCCATCCATGGGGTTTTCCAGGCAAGAGTATTGGAGTGGGGTGCCATTGCCTTCTCTGTAGGCTACATTATGTCCTTTGCATTTCCATACACATTTTAGAAAAATCTTAAATTGTAGAGCAAATTTTGATGAGATTTTGATTGGAATTAAAGTAAGTATCTTGATTAATGTGTGGGGAGTTGACAATATTGAATCTTCTGATCAATGAGCATGATTTATATTTTCATTTATTTAGGACTACTTTAATCTTTTCTGACATTGTTCGGCAGTTTTTAGGATACAGAGCTGATATATATCTTATCAAATTTATTCCTAATTATTTCAGGAATATGCACACTATTTTTGAAGTATTTTTAATTCAGTTTCTAGTTTTCATTGCTAATATACGGAACTGCAACTGATTTTGCATTTTGGCCTTGTATCCTGCCAACTTCCTATCTAATTTATTTACTATAATAGCTTTATTGTAGATTCCTTAGATGCACATTGCCTTGTAACCTATTTAGTTGTTTTATTTATTGATATTATTGCTTTGATTAGAACTTTCACAGTGCAGGAAAAAAGTGGTGATGTCAAACATCATCGGAATACTTCCAGTCTTAGAGAAGAACATTGAGCCTTTCACCATTAAATAAATTGTTAGCTATAGTTTTGCATAGAATTCTTCTAATTTCATGTTGAGAAAGTTTCTTTTCACTGCTAGTTTGCTGAGAGTTTTTAATATGAATGTTTGACTATGAAATAGATTTTCATCATTTAAGATAATCAGACAAAATTTCCTATTATTTGTTACTACGATGAATGGAACTGATTAATTCTAGTGTTAAAACAACCTTACATTTCTCATGTAAACCCTAGATTGGGGAGTATTTATACTTATTACATATTGCTGAATTTGATTTACTAGCTTTTTTATAAGAATTATTATATTTTTCATAAACTATATTGATCCATAGCTGCTGTTGTTTTTGTTTTTAAGTGTCTTTATCTGGTTTTGGTAGCAGATTATAAGGCATGTTAGTTTCACAATTCAGGATGTGTTCCCTTCACTTATATTCTTGGAAAGATTCTATAAGATGGATATTACTTCCTTTTTAATTATTTCAAAGAATTCTCCAGTGAAGCCATTTGGTTGTGGAGTTTTCTTTCTGGGAACATATATATAGTTGGCCCTTAAACAATACTGGTTTGAGCTTCATGGGTCCATTTATCCATTGATTTTTTTTTTCAATAAATACTATTACAATACTAGCAATCCATAGATAGTTGATCCCACAGATGCAGAATTTTGATGAATGATGTAAATTAGAAAATCTGCTGATCAGTTGGAAATCAAAAGACCTTACTTCCTAGATGTCACCATTTTGAGACTGCCTGAGTAGAAAAAAAATTCACCCATTTGAAACACAATAGGAAACATGGTTTGTGGAGCAGCCGAAGTGACACCGGCAGCTATGGTCAGCAATACTAACAAAGGACTGGATGGTTGCTAAGGACGCCAAGGCCACCAGGGAAGGCAGCACTCAAAATCCAGGAGCAATGTAGTGGCAGTGGACTGGATGGTTGCTAAGGACGCCAAGGCCACCAGGAAAGGCAACACTCAAAATCCAGGAGCAATGTAGTGGCAGTGGACTGGATGGTTGCTAAGGACGCCAAGGCCACCAGGGAAGGCAGCACTCAAAATCCAGGAGCAATGTAGTGGCAGTGGTATAGCACAAGGGAAAGCAAGGCAATAGTCTGAAGCTTTAGTTTAATTCTTTCCTTTCTTATCAAGTGATTTGCTGTAGCAGTGACTCCAGGAACATCAACTTCTAAAAGTGAGACTGGAATTTCCTACTTGGCCAAATATCTGAGACTTAACACAATGTGGCTCTAAAAATAATGATTTGGCATATTATTTTTATAATGCCAATATATGGAATCACATATTAGGAGAAAAGTGTAAAGGAAAGAACCTATTTCAATAGAATAGATATTATCTAATCACTTAAAATATGTAACATGGGATATACAGCATATAATACTTTTTATTGACATACATAAGTGGAAAAATTCTCTTAAACATTCTTTACTATGTTCTGAGAAAAGCAAAAGGGGAAGGTAAAAAATATGATTTTCAAAAGTTCTTTTAACTCTAACGCTTCTACTCATAAAGGCCAAATTATTGTTGTTTGATTTTTTGCTTATTTTACCACTGATAATTTTCATCTTAAAAAATATCTTTAACTTGACTTCATTTTTAAGATATAATTTCAAATCAATACAGTTCATGTGGTTTCACCTATCTAAGGTGATTCATTTTAAGGCAAAATGCTACTTCTTCTTCATACACATTAAACCCTTGTAAAGTTAGTGGTAGGGCTTAAAATTTGCAGTTTGCACAAACATATAAATGAGATATCTCTGAACTTACCCATCTCCAAGTACAAGATTTATTTAGTTCATGATTTACAATAGATGGAAGCCAATGCATAATAAGAAAAGAATAAAAAGAGAATAAAGAAAGAAATGAACACTATTTTTGGTTGGTCCCTGAATACAGGAAAAATTCTCTTGATGGTAGGGTAGCAGCTACTTCAAAGGGTACACACACACGATATTAAGAGCCTAAGGATAAGGAAAAGGAAATCAAAGATCTGTTTGCTATTAAAAGTGAATTATGTATGCACCATCTTCTTATCAAGCTCACCATGCATTACAATACAAATCTACTGAAAGTGTAAGAAAGAATGATGACTATTTCAATTACCATTTTTAACAATGGTTGCTGTGTTATGATGTCAGATATATTTCATCTTTTGAAAAGTGTAAAACTTTGTAGCTTCTAGTCCCAAAGCCGCCACTGCAGTGCACAGCAGTATGAGAGAGAATGGCAACTGCAAATGGAAAATCTTTAATCTCACCTGTGTAACCCAATGAGAATTTTTCCTTCATGGTTAAATGAATTCTGAACTAAGATTGAAAATACTTTGTGTCTTAGCATTGAAGTTTATTTTAAGTTATTTTTACTTTAGTCTAACAATTAGGAAAATACGAATACATAAATTTTCAGGTTAAACTCAACAGAAATCTTTTACTGCCAACTTCTATCTTCCTTTAGTCAATCAGGAGAAGAAATGAACATCTCTATGCAGAAGGAATGCTCACAATCTTCCCCTCCGAGAGTTCATGCACACTAATGGGAATAAGGTGGTGGGAAAGGGCAGGGAAGTAGGTGCTCAATGCAAAATGCTACATTTCTGTTAGTACTGGGCCCTTTCTCTCTACTTCAGGCAAGAAGTAGCTCTATCGGCCGCTCTTAAATATGCAACATACCAATAGGGCCAGAAGATATGCTTCTATTGCATCAAAATGACCCATAGAGGAGGCGTCAAGATTGATGAGCCTTTGGTATCATCCTGTTTCTTAGCAGTCACTGCCAGATGTGTTCATCTGTGTCTGAGTCAATGTGTTTTCTACTATTTTCCCCAAATTTAAACTTACTCAGTCAAAACTAGTAAAATACCATAAAGCATTAATTAGGCCTTTGGCTTTTATTAATTAGTAATTTGGTAGCAATCTAATTTTTCTCATTTTCAATGGTACATTAGAATAACCTGGGACAGTTTTTAAAAATATTGATTCCCTGGTACTACTCTCAGACCTTCCTAAGGTGGGATTTAGGCATTCATTTTTTTAAAAAGCATTCTAGGTGAATGAATGATCAGCCATGCCTGAGAGTCTCTGATCTAAAGTAAACCTCCATATGCAGTTTACTAGGCCAGAGAAAGCTGGATCCAAAGAATATATCACTAGGACTCCCTCTAACTCTTAACAAATAGACTTTTGTGGCCAAGTAAGTTGCATTTTCTAAGACAGAATGGACTCTGAAAGAGTCAAAGGTTGATATGCCTGCTCTGCCACTTAGCTGTGCAAACTTGGACAACTGCATCTCATTTTTCTGAATCTCATTTTTCTTTTAAAAAATAGAATAATACCATCTACCTTATAGGATGGACTAATAAGAATTAGATGAAAGACATACTTACAAGTGAAATATCGTATGATATCATTTATATGCATAATCTTATAAAAATGATACAAAATGAACTTATTTACAAAACAGAAACAGACTCACAGACTTAGAGACTGAACTTATAGTTACCGGGGGTAAGGGAGGAAGGAAGGGACAGTTAAGGAGTCTGGGATCAATATGTACACACTGCTATATTTACAATGAATAACCAACAAGGGCCTACTTCATAGCACAGGGAACTCTGCTTAATATCATGTAACAGCCTAAATGGAAAAGATTTGAAAAAGAACAGATACATGTTTGTGTATAACTGAATCACTTTGCTGTACACCTGAGACTAACACAACATTGTTAATCAACCATACTCCAATATAAAATTATTTCCTAAAAAAAAAGCCCTACTAAATTGCAAGAATCCAATGTTAATTCCTTTTTTCAACATTAATCATTTGAAGAAAATTGTTTTAAAAAAAAGTTGTTTATTTTTTCATTCAATAAGAATTTATTGAACATCTACAAAATGTACATGCTTTCTAATCTTCAGTAGGATTATCTTAACTTTCTCAGATAGTTATATTTACTGGAGAAGCAACCCATTCCAATATTCTTGCCTGGAGAATTCCATGGACAGAGGAATCTGGAGGGCTTCAGTCCATGGATCACAAAGAGATGAACACAATTAAGTGACTAATACTTTCACTACTTTCTCATGTCCCATTTATTCTTCCAGCTCCTTCAATGCTTCCCTTCCCACTATGTTTTCAAGTCACTCTCTCTAAGTCCATTGATAACCTCTGGTTTGCTAAATCAAGTGGGAAAAATTCCATCTTCTTTTTCATCCACTCTTTTCAATTTATTTTACTTAATCATCTTCTTAAAACTTAGGCATTAAAGGTTTAAATTTTTGAAAGCTCATTCTTAATTTACTCTTTCCTTTTGGTTGTTCTAATCCACATTTTTATCCCCAGCCCAGAACTGTTCCCTGACTACTAACCCATGTATCAAACATCCATCAACACTTAAATATCTCAAATCAATCTCAAATCCCATGAATCCACAATTATACCCATGCTCATTTCTTCTAAATTAGTCCACCATCTCTTCAGACCAACAACTAGGGAGTCATCATTTAACAGATTCTTCTCATTTACCTTCCATTCCAATAAGCCACTATTTCATATCAATTTTACATCCTAAATATCCCTCCAATTCATCGACTTTTCTCCATCCCAATTATCACCATCCCAACCAAATCATTATCATCTTTGGCATACGCTGGAGCATCAGCCTTTTCAACACTGTTCTGTTCATGGGGTTCTCAAGGCAAGAATACTGAAGTGATTTGCCATTCCTTCTCCAGTGGACCACATTCTGTCAGACCTCTCCACCATGACCCGCCTGTCTTGGGTGGCCTCACACAGCATGGCTTAGTTTCATTGAGTTAGACAAGGCTGTGGACCGTATGATGAGATTGACTAATTTTCTGTGATTATGGTTTGAGTGTCTGCCCTCTGGTACCTCTCAAACACCTACCATCTTACTTGGGCTTCTCTTACCTAGGACGTGGGGTATCTCTTTACGGCTGCTACAGCAAAGCGCAGCCGCTGCTCCTTACCTTGGACGAGGAGTATCTCATCACAGCTGCCCCTCCTAACCTTGAACGTGGAGTAGCTCCTCTCGGCCCTCCTGTACCCACACAAATTCAGACTTAAATTGAAGAAAATAGCGAAAAGCACCAGACCATTCAGGTATGACCTAAATCAAATTCCTTATGATTATACAGTGGAAGTGACAAATAGATTTTAGGGACTAGATCTGATAGATAGAGTGCCTGATGAACTATGGACGGAGGTTCATGACATTGTACAGGAGACAGGGATCAAGACCATCTCCATGGAAAAGAAATGCAAAAAATGCAAAATGGCTGTCTGGGGAGGCCTTGCAAATAGCTGTGAAAAGAAGAGAAGTGATATATAGAAAACTATAAAACACTGGTGAAAGAAATCAAAGAGGACACTAACAGATGGAGAAATATACCATGTTCATGGATTGGAAGAATCAATGTAGTGAAAATGAGTATACTACCCAAAGCAATCTATAGATTCAATGCAATCCCTATCAAGCTACCAACAGCATTCTTCACAGAGCTAGAACAAATAATTTCACAATTTGTATGGAAAAACAAAAAACCTCGAATAGCCAAAGCGATCTTGAGAAAGAAGAATGGAACTGGAGGAATCAACCTACCTGACTTCAGGCTCTACTACAAAGCCACAGTTATCAAGACAGTATGGTACTGGCACAAAGACAGAAATATAGATCAATGGAACAAAATAGAAAGCCCAGAGATAAATCCACGCACATATGGACACCTTATCTTCGACAAAGGAGGCAAGAATATACAACGGATTAAAGACAATCTCTTTAACAAGTGGTGCTGGGAACTCTGGTCAACCACTTGTAAAAGAATGAAACTAGAACACTTTCTAACACCATACACAAAAATAAACTCAAAATGGATTAAAGATCTAAACGTAAGACCAGAAACTATAAAACTCCTAGAGGAGAACATAGGCAAAACACTCTCTGACATACATCACAGCAGGATCCTCTATGACCCACCTCCCAGAATATTGGAAAGAAAAGCAAAAATAAACAAATGGGACCTAATTAACCTTAAAAGCTTCTGCACATCAAAGGAAACTATCAGCAAGGTGAAAAGACAGCCTTCAGAATGGGAGAAGATAATAGCAAATGAAGCAACTGACAAACAACTAATCTCGAGAATATACAAGCAACTCCTACAGCTCAACTCCAGAAAAATAAATGACCCAATCAAAAAATGGGCCAAAGAACTAAATAGACATTTCTCCAAAGAAGACATACAGATGGCTAACAAACACATGAAAAGATGCTCAACATCACTCATTATCAGAGAAATGCAAATCAAAACCACTATGAGGTACCATTTCACACCAGTCAGAATGGCTGCGATCCAAAAGTCTACAAGTAATAAATGCTGGAGAGGGTGTGGAGAAAAGGGAACCCTCTTCCACTGTTGGTGGGAATGCAAACTAGTACAGCCACTATGGAGAACAGTGTGGAGATTCCTTAAAAAACTGGAAATAGAACTGCCTTATGATCCAGCAATCCCACTGCTGGGCATACACACTGAGGAAACCAGAAGGGAAAGAGACACGTGTACCCCAATGTTCATCGCAGCACTGTTTATAATAGCCAGGACATGGAAACAACCTAGATGTCCATCAGCAGATGAATGGATAAGAAAGCTGTGGTACATATACACAATGGAGTATTATTCAGCCATTAAAAAGAATACATTTGAATCAGTTCTAATGAGGTGGATGAAACTGGAGCCTATTATACAGAGTGAAGTAAGCCAGAAAGAAAAACACCAATACAGTATACTAACGCATATATATGGAATTTAGAAAGATGGTAACAATAACCCTGTGTACGAGACAGCAAAAGAGACACTGATGTATAGAACAGTCTTATGGACTCTGTGGGAGAGGGAGAGGGTGGGAAGATTGAGGAGAATGGCATTGAAACATGTAAAATATCATGTATGAAATGAGTTGCCAGTCCAGGTTCGATGCACGATACTGGATGCTTGGGGCTGGTGCACTGGGACGACCCAGAGGAATGGAATGGGGAGGGAGGAGGGAGGAGGGTTCAGGATGGGGAACACATGTATACCTGTGGTGGATTAATTTTGATATTTGGCAAATCTAATACAGTTATGTAAAGTTTAAAAATAAAATAAAATTTAAAAAAAAAAGTGAAATAAAGAAAAAAATACCTTCTTTTCCCAAAAAAAAAAAAAAAAAAAAAAAAAAAAAAAAAAAAGGAAAGGAGAAAAGGAAAGATATAAACATCTGAATGCAGAGTTCAAAAGAGTAGCAAGGAGAGATAAGAAAGCCTTCCTCAGTGATCAGTGCAAACAAATAGAGGAAAACAACAGAATGGGAAAGACCAGAGATCTCTTCAAGAAAATTAGAGATACCAAGGGAACATTTCATGCAAAGATGGGCTCGATAAAGGACAGAAATGGTATGGACCTAACAGAAGCAGAAGATATTAAGAAGAGATGGCAAGAATACACAGAAGAACTGTACAAAAAAGATCTTCACAACCCAGATAATCACGATGGTGTGATCACTCATCTAGAGTCAGACATACTGGAATGTGAAGTCAAGTGGGCCTTAGAAAGCATCACTATGAACAAAGCTAGTGGAAGTGATGAAATTCCAGTTGAGCTATTTCAAATCCTGGAAGATGATGGTGTGAGAGTGCTGCCCTCAATATGCCAGCAAATTTGGAAAACTCAGCAGTGGCCACAGAACTGGAAAAGGTCAGTTTTCAGTCCAATCCCAAAGAAAGGCAATGCCAAAGAATGCTCAAACTACTGCACAATTGCACTCATCTCACATGCTAGTAAAGTAATGCTCAAAATTCTCCAAGCCAGGCTTCAGCAATAGGTGAACTATGAAATTCCAGATGTTCAAGCTGGTTTTAGGAAAGGCAGAGGAACCAGAGATCAAATTGCAAACTTCCATTGGATCATCAAAAAAGCACGAGAGTTCAAGAAAAACATCTACTTCTGCTTTATTGACTATGCCAAAGCCTTTGACTGTGTGGATCACAATAAACAGTGGAAAATTCTGAAAGAGATGGGAATACCAGACCACCTGACCCGCCTCTTGAGAAACCTAAGTGCAGGTCAGGCAGCAACAGTTAGAACTGGACATGGAACAACAGACTGGTTCCAAATAGGGAAAGGAGTATGTCAAGACTGTATATTGTCACCCTGCTTATTGAACTTCTATGCAGAGTACATCATGAGAAACGCTGGGCTGGAAAAAGCACAAGCTGGAATCAAGATTACCGGGAGAAATATCAATAACTTCAGATATGCAGATGACACCACCCTTATGGCAGAAAGTGAAGAGGAACAGAAAAGCCTCTTGATGAAAGTGAAAGAGGAGAGTGAAAAAGTTGTCTTAAAGCTCAACATTCAGAAAACAAAGATCATGGCATCTGGTCCCATCACTTCATGGGAAATAGATGGGGAAACAATGGAAACAGTGTCGGACTTTATTTTGGGGGGCTCCAAAATCACTGTAGATGGTGATTGCAGCCATGAAATGAAAAGACACTTACTCCTTGGAAGGAAAGTTATGACCAACCTAGATAGTATATTCAAAAGCAGAGACATTACTTTGCCAACAAAGGTCCATTTAGTCAAGGCTATGGTTTTTTCCAGTGGTCGTATATGGATGTGAAAGTTGGACTGTGAAGAAAGCTGAGCACCAAAAAATTGATGCTTTTGAACTGTGGTGTTGGAGAAGACTTGGGAGAGTCCCTTGGACTGCAAGGAGATCCAACCAGTCCATTCTAAAGGAGGTCAGTCCTGGGTGTTCTTTGGAAGTACTGATGTTGAAGCTGAAACTCCAATAACTTGGCCACCTCATGCAATGAGTTGACTCATTGGAAAAAATTCTGATGCCAGGAGGGATTAGGGGCAGGAAGAGAAGGGGACGACAGAGGATGAGATGGCTGGATGGCATCACCAACTCGATGGACATGAGTTTGAGTAAACTCCGGGAGTTAGTGATGTACAGCGAAGCTTGGCGTGCTGCAATTCATGGAGTGCAAAGAGTCAGACAAGACTGAGCAACTGAACTGAGCTGAACTGAGAGCATCAGCATCCTGCCTTAGGTCTCAGGACCATTATTACTCCCCTCTAATACATTCTTCACATACTATATTTATCAAATACTCAGAGTCAATCATGTTACTCCTCAGACTGAAATGCTTTAGAGGTTTCTCATTGCTTTTAGATTAAACAGGGAAAACTATGCAACTTATGAGAATATTAGGGATGATTTTCTCTGTTTCTGCATTTTTAGCCTCACTGTCAATCTTTCCTCATTCACTTTGCTCCAGTCAAAGGGTTCTTCTTTCAATTCCTCTAATTAGCTGTTCTCTCTACCTCAGGGTCTCAAATAATATATTTCTTCTTCTTTTAATGTTCTTTCCCAGTTCACTTCTTCTGCATATGCAAGTTGTAATTATTTTTCAGAAGTCAGATCTAACACCACTTTTCCAGGTAAGCCCAAATTTCTCCAAGATTTTAGATGCTCTGAAGTCCATTCTAAAGGAGATAAGTCCTGGGTGTTCATTGGAAGGACTGATACTAAAGCTGAAACTCCAATACTTTGGCCACCTTATGCGAAGAGTTGACTCATTGGAAAAGACCCTGAAGCTGGGAGGGATTGGGGGCAGGAGAAGGGGATGACAGAGGATGAAATGAGAGGATGAGATGGCATCACCGACTCAAAGGACATGAGTTTGTGTGAACTCTGGGAGTTGGTGATGGACAGGGAGGCCTGGCGCGCTGCGATTCATGGGGTCGCAAAGCATCAGACACGACTGAGAGATTGAACTGAACTGAACTGAAAGTCCCCTATCTGTTTTCTTCATCTAATTCTTATCAATGATGACCTTGTCTGATGGCCTTACAATGTCTTTCCCTATATAAGCCTCATGAGTAAGGGTCTATCAAACATTGCACTGTAGACCCAGAGAAAAGCACAAAAGATGACTCATAACAGGCAATACATGCATGTTTTCAGTGAGAAATGGACAAATGAGTAAATATTTTCCAGGAATATATATTTAAAATAATTAAACAATTCAATATTCAACATCTTAGACACTATTAAAATGAACTAGATTTTAAAAGGCCAAATAGGAGATTAGGTAAGAGAGTTATATGCTCCAGATAAGTGGCTTTTAAATTTTTTTAATGTGGCCCCACAACAAAATATTTTATTTCCTGATCATATAGACATAACACAACCATATTTAAGAACAAAGACACGCACACACCCCCACACACAAACACATACAACCTGAAACAAAAATTTAATGAACCAATGAAGTTAATGATTTAATTTAATGAATTAATCTTCACTAAATTATATTTTCTTTCCTGTTTGTTTGATTTTTTAAAATGTAGGCAGGACACAGAAAATTGACTTCATGATCCACTATAGATTTTACACTATAATTTAAAATGTTTTTTCCAGAAAAATGTAAAAGACACCATGAAAAAGGCCTTTGTCCAAAAAGTAAAGGGTCTGGATAGAGCAAAATAAGAGATGGGCACTTGAGACAAAAGGAACAGGTGGCATTTAGTTACAGAATTAGGAGAATACTACCATGATCAGAGACATGTTCCCATAATATAGTAGATAAAGTGGGTAGATAGAATAAATATATATTTTGGTGCTATTTACTAATAAAAATAAAGAACTTTATCTTACATAAAAATGACAAATTTTATAGCAGTAGTGTGAAATGATGAAAGTAATTTTGGAAAAAAAATAATTTAGAAGTAATAAGAGTGAGCTGAGAATGGGAGACAGTCAGAGCTACTCTTGATATGAGGTACTGAGACTCTATTGATTGGTGTAGAGATTGCAGGGATGGGGAGAAAGAAACCTATACAAAGTTCAGTAATGTTCGTATTGATCGATCCAACAGGTACTATTATTTTCTCATCAACTTTTCAGAAACTTTTGACACAGTTTACCACTCTTTCCTTTCATCCATGTACTTGACAGAGATATGTAATAGTGATTTCAGTCTTAAAGAAGTCAAAATAGAACTCTTGGTTTTCACCTTTGAATTTGTTTCACAATTTTCCTTCTCAGATACCACCAGCACTATTTTCCCAGTCCCTAACGTACAAACAGAGATACTCTCTTGGATTTTACATCCATTTACCACCACCCACTCCCATTTCAGGTACCTAGTAATGTGTGACAAACCACCCCAAAGTAACTGACCTCCTCAGTGTTCTGTAGGTTGACTAGGCTGAACTGAGCAAGGTGCATGTGGTGTATTTTGTGTGTGTGGCCAGACAGTAGCTGGGACTAGAGTCACCTGAGACTTGACAGCACTAAATTATCCAGAACGGTTTCTTTATTTCATGTCTGATGCCATGGAGCTGTTTGGCCTCTCTCCTCCTTTCCACAAGACTCCACCCCCAAATCTCACCCTGTGATTTTTCGTCCTCCAAGGCTACTTCATGCAGCAGCGTGCTTTTCTCAGAGAACCATGCCCTTCTATAGTAGCTGGCTTTCAAGCAGCAGGAAGTCAAAGTTGACAGGCCATTTAAGGGCTATTCCTAGAGCTTGTACAGCCTCAGTTCTGCCATATTCTCTAAACAGAAGCAGTCACAGTGAAAACCCAGATGTAAAGCAGTACAGAACAGACTCCAGTCCTTGAGGGGGTAGTGGCAAGGGCACATTGCAAAAGAGTATGTATAATGGGAAAAGATGTGACCATCTTTGAAACGTATTACCTTGCAGTCACCACACTATATGTAGTCTTACATGTTTTTTTCCCAGTCTCCAGAACATATACTCCATCAATCTAGAGTCCATTTCCAGGGCTAACACCCAACCGCATTCAACTATATGACCCCCATACCACAATTAATAGCCTCCTCCTTGCATTAACTTTCATCCTCTATAATTTGTTCTCTGCGTAGAGTTGTCAACATAATACAAAGTTGTCTGTGGTCATTACTACATACTATATCATGTCTCCTCCCCAAAGTTCAAATGTTGAAGTTCTAAAACCCAAAATGACTATATTTGGACATCAGCATTTAGGAGGCAATTAAGGGTAAGTGGAATTATAAAAGAGGAGTCCTAATCCAATTCTATCAATGTTCTTAGAAGAGTCACCAGACAGCTTGCTTTTTCCCTCTCTTCTACTTCCCTCCCATGAAGAAGCACACACAGACCAAGGAAAGGCCACATGAAGACATAGCAGGAAAGTGGCAGTCTACAAGGCAAGATGAAAGTTCTCACCAGAAACCTAATTGCTTCAAACTTTGGCCTTAACTTGTAACCTCTGAAACTGAAAACCTAAATTTCTGTTGAGGAAAACACCTAGTCTATGGTATTTTATTATGGCAGCCTGAGCAGACTAAAACATTCATTGTCTCCAACTTTTCACCCTCCATTCTATTTTGAACCTACTTCACTTTGTTTTCCTTTACTCCACTAATAAGCTTTTCTTCAATATCACCAATTATCAATTTACTAGGGTCTGTTTTCATTCCTTGGGCTTTCCCAGTGGCTCAACAGTAAAGAAACCACCTGCCAATGCAGGGGATGTGGGCTTAATCCCTGGGTCAGGAAAATCCCCTGGAGAAGGGAATGGAAACCCACTCCAGTATTCTTGCCTGGGAAATCCCATGGACAGAGGAGCCTGACAGGCCACAGTCCATGGGGTCACAAGAGTCAGACACGACTTAATGACTAAATCAACCACTATATCATTATTATTTTATAATTTCAAAACCATTTATATGTTGACAACTCTCAAATATATATTTCTCCACTGGTGTTCTTTAAACTCTAGAATTACAAATAAGCTTAACTGGAGGGATCACTATTTCACATAGGATCATATATAGTAACTCCACAAAAATAGGAGGGCATGCAGAGTATATAAGCATAGAATCAAACAGAAAAGTCATCATACTTGTTGTAGAAATTCTCTCCTAATTGCTTCTTTGTTCATAGCAAAATAAGAAATGAGATCATCAGCGAAAGCAGGTCATTCCATGGCATTGTTAAGAGCTGGCTTGATGCCTATGGTTATCAATTAACATGAAATCAGACAATATTTTCAGGTGACTTTTCTCTAGCCATATTCTGCAGCAAGTTTTCAGATCTGGAAAAGGTAAGTAGTTGCATTTAACCAGGGTTGAAGTTAATTCCAAATAACAGAGCGAGAAAAAAGGGACAAAGAATTGAGGGTATGAGCAAATGAGTGATTATAATGATGGAACTGTGAACTCTGGGTTGATCACCACTGTTCTCTTTGCCCCATTTAATGTTTTTGCCCTTGAATGTCATTTTATCTGAAGGTTATAATGCCACTGATATTTCCTGCTCATTGCACTAAGCTGGCATTTTCACTTGCCTTTTTACCCTTAACAGTTCTAAGTAACTTGTTTTTAGTTTCTCACATATAAATTACAGAATTCAGAGCAGTGGTGATAGTGGAGAGGTTTTAAGTCCAAAAATCTGTTTCTCCATCTAAAAGCAATATTTTCTGTTCCCCTTTCACAGATGGAATAAATACCTCTCAAGTAGCATTAATGAAGTTAGAGATGATTTCAGTGATAATTTAGAACCTTAACTTTTGTTTCATCTTTTGAGTCTCAAATGTACAAAAATTTTTCTTACTTTGCTAAAAACGGAGGGTGATCAATGCATTTCTGCTTTGGGATGTCAAGATAAAACATTATCTGAAAGAACAATCAGACACAGATTTAAGGAGAACAGTTTTTTGTTTTTTGTTTTTTCATTTTTAGAACTGTAATCTGCAAGATAGCAGGTCCAGTTGCTACGGCAAGTAGGAAGAGCAGAGCCTGGCTGCTATACTAAATCATTTTTCTGACAGCTGGCTGGGATAGACTTTTCTGAACCAGCATGGCCACCCACCTCAGAAGCCTTTTGGAGCAGTGTCTTCACCTTACTCGGCACATCCTCCGTGAGGAGTGCTGCTCCCACAGAAATCTCATCCCTATGGACCGTGGCAGCAGTGTATTTTTCAAAAGCATTTGCAAGTTCAACATTTGCTCCTGCTAATTGTCCATGGCCTCACTTTGTCTTCAGTCCCTGTTATTTTGAGTTTCCTTGCCTTGTTTCTAATGCTAGATTGCAATTTAATTTTGTTACTAGTATAATAAGTGCTGGCTATTTCAATGGCAGGTGAAGAGGATAAAAGTGCATGGGCTCATTCACTGTAAATTAAAAGTGGAACATTACTGACAGAAAAATGTCAATAAACCCTGCAGTGATTAGTCCAGGGGATTTGGAAGGTAGACAAGTCACTGCTAGAAAGATGACAGGGAGAGTACCTGGTGGAAGATACCTAGTTTTGTTTTGATGATTACAAGTACTTTCTAGAAAGTTTGCATCTGAAATCAATACTATGAAGTCTATATGTAACAGGTATTTCTTAATGGAGGAAGCACTCTAATCAGTCAAGGGGCTATAATAATAAAATGGCTGCACCCAAGGGAACAAGCAATGTAATAACATTATGAGCGCTGTACTGTACTTAAAATCCAGTGATTTATTTGCAAAGAATGCCCTTGAAGTCTTAAGAAACAAAAGTAGTTGACAATCAGAATCTAGGAGAAGCAACATTTTATTTATGAACACTAGAGTTCTAGGTCTGTCATATATGCCTTGTATTTATTAAAATTGTACTTCAGTGAAATGCTGTTGACTAAACAAATTTCACACTTTGATGAGTCCAGTAGTTTTTAAAGTTTACACATTTTAAAAAAAACACTCTTGCAAAAGAGACTGCAAAATTCATGCATCCTACTTTTGATATCTGCACTGGTTTATTTTGATCTTAGTTTCAAACTTTGTGATAGCTTTTCAAGGTCTATTTACAATGGCACCCTTTTCAAAGATCAAGAAATTCCACTATTATATAGAGAAATTTCCAGGGATTTTAGACAGGTATTCAAAGCATAGGTATTAATACAAATATTGGCTTTATATTTTGTTGAACATCTAGATTTATTGTCCCTCAAGGCAAGTATTGACCTTATCTTCCAGTCAATAAATCTCTATGTTCACTGCCACAAAAGTCAATATCTGCTTCATATCCATTTTCTCAGAAAATAACTACTTCTATTCATGCTGCAATGATCAGCACTTAAAGCAAATGCTTATTAAAAGGAAAGAGCACATGAAAAAATTGTTAATTGGCAAATAAAGAATTTGCTGACTAAGCAAATACATAATCCTAAAATGAATCTAAAATGCCTAAGCTTTTATATGAAGGGTTTGATTTACAAATTATTTTTGCCAAGAAAATAAAAAACTGTTATAATCAGTGAATAGAATGGGAAGGAGAAGAATTAAGCACTTGCTGAGAATTTAGCTAAGCTACTACATGGTACTGATGCTTTGCCTCCATTTTGTGTCAGGAGAACCTTGGGGGTCATAAGCCATCATTAGTTTCTCATGCAAGTGTAAACCCTAAATAAAGCCAGAGAGTCACAAGTAAATATATATTTCTAGTATGACTTCCCCAACAGCTTTGATGATAAATTGTTTGTCTGCCTTCCAGGGCCTTTCCCTTGGGCTGCTCAGAGATCTTCCCAAACCCCACTCTCTTGGTTATTAATTGACCAATCTAGCCTTAACCCAGGAACCCCAAAACACTCTACCTACAGATCATAACAAAGGCATATGCCCCAGGTTCTGCCATGCTCTCTGTCTGCATCCTCCTTAAATCTCGCTGTGCAGCCCCTGGAGGCATAAGGTGTACTCTCTCTAGGACCTGTGAACAATTTGCTATTTCAATCACCTTGTGATCTTTTGTCAAACCATCTGACACTCCAGAGCTCTGCTTACCAAATATTAATTTAATGAAGCTATGAGAGTATATAACTTTATGTTTTACAAATTTGTTTTTTTTTTTTCTCCCAAACTACTAAGGTTTCTTCATAGTTCAATTCAGTACAGTTCAGTCGCTCAGTCATGTCCGACTCTATGACTCTATAAACCGCAGCATGTCAGCCCTCCCTGTCCATCGCCAACTCCCAGAGTCCACCCAAACCCATGTCCATTGATTCAGTGATGCCATCCAACCATCTCATTCTCTGTCGTCCCCTTCTCATGCCCTCAGTCTTTCCCAGCATCATGGTCTTTTCAAATGAGTCACCTCTTCACATCAGGTGGCCAAAGTATTGGAGTTTCAGCTTCAACATCAGTCCTTCCAATAAACACCCAGGACTGATCTCCATTAGAATGGATTGGTTGGATCTCCTTGCAGTCTAAGGGACTCTTAAGAGTCTTCTCCAACACCATATTTCAAAAGCATCAATTCTTCAGTGCTCAGCCTTCTTTATAGTCCAACTCTCACATCCATACATGACCACAGGAAAAACCATAGCCTTGACTAGAAAGACTTTTGCTGACAAAATAATGTCTCTGCTTTTTAATATGCTGTCTAGGTTGGTCATAACTTTCCTTCCAAGGAGTAAGCGCCTTTTAATGTCATGGCTGCAATCACCATCTGCAGTGATTTTGGAGCCCCCAAAATAAAGTCTGCCATGGTTTCCACTGTTTCCCCATCTATTTGTCATGAAATGATGGTACCAGATGCCACGATCTTAGTTTTCTGAATGTTGAGCTTTAAGCCAACTTTTTCACTCTCCTCTTGCACTTTCATCAAGAGGCTTTTGAGTTCCTCTTCACTTTCTGCCATAATGGTGATGTCATCTGCATATCTGAGGTTATTGATATTTCTCCCAGCAACCTTGATTCCAGCTTGTGCTTCCTCCAGCCCAACATTTCTCATGATGTACTCTGCTTGTAAGTTAAATAAGCAGGGTGGCAATATACAGCCTTGATGCACTCCTTTTCCTATTTGGAACCAGTCTGTTGTTCCAAATCTTCAAAAGAGGGTAGGGATGGGGTGGGAGGTGGGTTGGAGGTTCAAGAGGGAGGGAACATATATATACCTATGGCTGATCCATGTGGATGTATGGCAGAAACCAACACATTATTGGGATTATCTTTCAATTAAAAGTAAAGAAAGAAAATGTTTTTTAATAAATAAAAAATAAACTTTTGGTTTGAATGCATCCAAAAGAATAAAAGATAAACTTAGAAGTAAATTTAACAAAAAAAGTTAAAAGATTACAGCATTTAAACTATAAAACATTGTCAAAAGAAATTAAAGATTTAAAAAGTTAAAAAAATAAATTTTGTCTTAAATTGTTGAGAACTTGGGGATTGGGGGTTGTTACTTTAGAATAACCTTGCTTACAAATTGATATAGTATCTAAAAGAGTAATAGATTTACTAATTTTAAGTAGTTCTTTATAACAATTTTCTATTTACTTTTCTATATGCAAGATAGTAAATCTTTGTGGTGGCTTCCTGTGATTTTATTTTAAGCTTTTTCTAATTCAAGAGTTTTGAAAATAAGTAGTCTATATTATGTCCTGTGGGAAGCTAGAGTTCTTAACTCTCCTATGTAGGTATCTGAGGAAATGAATGGAGAATCTTGGGGTTATACTCTCTTTCAAGGAAGAGGATTCAAATGCCTGCTGTGAGCAACAGTCATCTCCTTTATGTAGAGATCACTAACACTATCCAATAAACACCCAGTGTGAGCACTAAAACTGTTCCCTAATACTTGATTCAAATCTCTTCCTCTTAGTAACAGAACGGCTTTTCTTCCCCTCTTCTAAGATGTTAGGTGTGGACCTGTGACTCACCAGGAAATATAACCATACATGGCACACATTATTTCCAAATGGAAATACCCACCTGACCTCACATGAGATATTAAAGCCAGAAATGTGAAAGCCTGATCACTGAGTATGCAGGAAAGCTTACCTGGCCGCTTGCTCAAACCCATGGTGAACTTGCACTAATAATAAAGAGAAAAAACTTTATATTTAACTTAATAAAGCTATAGATATGGGGGAAGGGGAGGGTAGTTGCTTATTCAGCATAACCTAAGCCATTGATGGGCTTCACAGGTGGTGCTAGTGGTAAAGAACCTATCTGTCAATGCAGGAGGTTTAAGAGACATGGGTTCAATCCCTGGGTCAGGAGGATCCCCTGGAGGAGGCCATGGCAACCCATTCCAATATTCTTGCCTGGAGAATCCCATGGACAGAGGAGCCTGCTGGGCTGCAGTCTGTGGTTTCACAGAAAGTCAGACATGACTGAAGTGACTTAGCACACACATGCACAAACCGTTGATACCTCTATACTGCTTAGTAAATGATCAAGGAATCTAGCTCCAGGCATAATTCTTAGCATGCTTTTGCAACAACAGAATCAATGCAATCATGGAGACGTCTTTTTTACCAACTCAAAATAAAGAAGGAAGGGAAAAAAAAATTTTTTTAATACAGCATATCTCATTTAGAAATATGAGTCCTTTTCCCCTCTTCCAATACCTTTTACATCATTACTGAATTCTGCTTTCATCTCCAAAAATCACTCTAAGTTTTGCCTTTACCTGAGGTGGCCAAAGGCCAAAAGTTTTCAATCGCAGTTCTCATTAAAATTCTAAACATGATTTTTTCTCCTGTCACCTAATTAAATAAGTTCCCTTTTTTGTGTGTATTCAGCAATAATGCTGTCACTTTTCTATACACTCTACTGGCTATAATTAATTATTACTTTATCTAGAACTTAGTGGACTATAATTCTTCAGGCCAATTTTATAAGAAATATGGTCTTGACAGAAACCTAATCTTGAAGAGATTCCAGTGCACCATCATTATGAGTCTCTCTATGGCAGTATATAATCCTATCACGCAATGACAAAGCCCATGGATCTTGGCACTCAGCTACATAAGTTAGTGGCAACAATATTGAAGATGGCAGCCTATTCACCTTTCAGGGTGGCAGCCCTAATGCAGCTGCTTCTCTTCATTTGAGCTCCAGAGGCTGACTCAGGAGATGGTATGACAGAAAATCTTGGAAAAGGAGTTCATCACAGAGTAAAGAAAGAAAAGACTCTCAATATGCTGCATCTTCTCTCCTTGCCAAACAATATATGGCTTGCTAAGAGCTGCAACTCTTAGAATAAAAGCTATTGTTTAACTCCATAAATGGCTATTGTCTCCATATGTATGTCGGTGTGTATTTGTGTATGATTGCATATACATGCTACCTTATAAATACAATCATTCATACTAAACCCAATTCAGGAACTAATGCTTTATATACAGACAAATGACAAAAAATCTACTATGTTATGTTAGTTTATTCTGTAATTGTTCCCTGTATCATTTTAATCTTCACAGCTAACATGCAAACAGAAATTCTATCTAATACACCAGAAATTACCTACCACAAAGCTCAAAATTTTTAAAGGAAATGAATATTTTTTGTTTAGCAAAGTGTTTAACTTAGTTAGGGGTAAATGGAAATTTGTCAGGATTGCAGATCTCTTTCAAAGCATGCAGTCAGTGAGGTCTGACTTATTACGTTGGTTTGGTTTGGTTTAGTTTTCTCTTCTAGTGTTTTCATGCAAGGTTTAAATGTAGATGATATATTTTTTAAAAAACATATATGAGAATCCTTTCAGGTACCCTGACCCCCACATCTTTCCTCTACCCATAACTGAAGATATTTGATCCCCACTCAGCCATGCTCCAGGCTTTAGATTTAGTATGTCTTTTAAAAGAAAAAATTTAGTTTAGTTGATGATTCATCAAGTCAATTGATATTCCCAGTTCTAATTTGATCTCACATAATAGAAACACAGCTGCCCTACAGATGCCAGACTTGCTGGCACCATGGGTGCGGCTGCCCTGCTGAACTCAGGATGTTGGGGCAGAGAGGAAGCAGTTATTTCTACACTCAGTGCTCAGAACAGTGGGCACTAAGGATGGTTTATAGCCAGACATCACTGAGGGTTGCCTGAGGGAGCACCTTGTTCACTTGTGCACAGAAGATAAGGCTTGGGAGAATTAAGGAGGGGACAGGCACGTGGCAAGTTTGGTGGGTACAGTGGGATTCACCAGGAGAGGGTCTCCCACTGCAAATGATTGTTCTGTAGATCTGTGTGGCAAGGACTTGTTAGGAATCTTTGGGCAAGAATGACATGCATCTCTGGCTGAGGGCTGCTGGGCAAGTATCAGGGCCCTCTGGAGCCTCTGGGCCCAGAGCCACCTGACCCAGAAATGCTCATGCCCTGAGGGCCTTGAGACAAGGAGTCACTCTGGAAGGAAGGCCAGAGGATCCGGCCAAGGTTGACAAACACTGCTACAGAAAAATACAGTTTGGGAGGAATCATTGATTAGATTCCCCCCTCAAAAAATAAATAAATAAATAAGAAATACACCTGAGTTCCAATAATTCAGTTCCCATCTTTTTGTCCAGGAGACCCTATTTTAAATACTTCCCCAGTATTCTACTTCTAATGTCAGAAAGTGAAGAGGAACTAAAGAGATTCTTAATGAAGGTGAAGGAGGAGAGTGAAAGAGACAGCTTAAAATTAAATATTAAAAGCTAAGATCATGGCATTTAACTCCATTATTTCGTGGCAAATAGAAGGGGAAAAGGTGGAAGTAGTGACAGATTTCCACTTCTTGGTCTCTAAAACCACTATGGATGATGACTGCAGCCATGAAATCAGAGACGATTACTTCATGGCAGGAAAGCAGTGACAAACCTAGACACCGTGTTGAAAAGCAGAGACATTACTTTTCTGGCAAAGGTCCCTATAGTCAAGGCTATGGTCTTCCCAGTGGTCACATAAGGTTGTGATAGCTGGATCTTAAAGAAAGCAGAATGCCAAAGAATTGATGCCTTTGAACTGTGGTGTTAGAGAAGACTCCTGAAAGTCCCTTGGAAAGCAAGGAGCTTCAATCAGTCAATCTTAAGGGAAATCAACCCTGAATACTCACTGGAAGACTGATGCTGAAGCTGAAGCTCCAGTACTTTGGTCATCTGATGCGAATAGATGACTCGTTGGAAAAGTCCCTGATGCTGGGAAAGATTGAGCACTGAAGGAGAAGAGGGCATCATAAGATGAGATGGCTGGATAGCATCACTGATGCAATGGACATGAACTTGGGAAACTTCAGGAGATGGTGAGGGACAGGGAGGTATGGTGTACTGAAGTCCATGGGGTTGCAAAGAATTGGACATGATGGGGCAGCTGAACAACAATGACAACATTCTACTTCTTATAGTAGCACCCTGACTTAAACTACTGCACGCAATTTAAAACTAAGTACAACTCTTGACTTCAAATTCAGAAGCAGAAAGGATAATCTGTAGATAAGCAATGACCCTTCTGCTATGTCACTTAATACTGAATACTCTTACAATGTCTTTTCTTATATACCTACCTAGCTAGCTATCTGTTAGTATTTCTGTATCATCTCTGATACTGAACTAATACCTGGAATGGAACCATACACCCCAGGGAACATCTTCACCCAGAATATTACTTCTTTGTACCTACACCTGAATTATCCACCAAGTGCCAGCTCCACCCTAATGAGGATATTAGTTTAAACCTTTCAGATTTTACTTAAATGACTGTCTTGTAAAATAGCATGCATCTTATACGCTATTATCAGTGATTTTCTTTTTTTCTAAAACTTTATTTATTTTCCCAAGATCAGAGGTATACGTGATTGCCTCTTCTTAATATCTTCTGCTTCTGTTAGGTCCATACCATTTCTGTATGTATTTCTTTATCGAGCCCATCTTTGCATGAAATGTACCCTTGGTATCTCTAATTTTCTTGAAGATATCTCTAGTCTTTCCCATTCTGTTGTTTTCCTCTATTTCTTTGCATTGATTGCTGAAGAAGGCTTTCTTATCTCTTCTTGCTATTCTTTGGAACTCTGCATTCAGATGCTTATATCTTTCCTTTTCTCCTTTGCTTTACGCTTCTCTTCTTTTCACAGCTATTTGTAAGGCCTCCCCAGACAGCCATTTTGCTTTTTGCATTTCTTTTCCATGGGGATGGTCTTCATCCCTGTCTCCTGAACAATGTCACGAACCTCCATCCATCGTTCATCAGGCACTCTATCTATCAGAATAAGAAGAGGTAGCAAGAATACACAGAAGAACTGTACAAAAAAAGATCTCCACGACCCAGATAATCACGATGGTGTGATCACTCATCTAGAGCAAGACATCCTGGAATGTGAAGTCAAGTGGGCCTTAGAAAGCATCACTACGAACAAAACTAGTGGAAGTGATGGAATTCCAGTTGAGTTATTTCAAATCCTGGAAGATGATGCTGTGAGAGTGCTGCCCTCAATATGCCAGCAAATTTGGAAAACTCAGCAGTGGCCACAGAACTGGAAAAGGTCAGTTTTCAGTCCAATCCCAAAGAAAGGCAATGCCAAAGAATGCTCAAACTACTGCACAATTGCACTCATCTCACATGCTAGTAAAGTAATGCTCAAAATTCTACAAGCCAGGCTTCAGCAATAGGTGAACTGTGAAATTCCAGATGTTCAAGCTGGTTTTAGGAAAGGCAGAGGAACCAGAGATCAAATTGCAAACATCCACTGGATCATCAAAAAAGCAAGAGAGTTCCAGAAAAACATCTATTTCTGCTTTATTGACTATGCCAAAGCCTTTGACTGTGTGGATCACAATAAAGTGTGGAAAATTCTGAAAGAGATGAGAATACCAGATCACCTGACCCGCCTCTTGAGAAACCTAAGTGCAGGTCAGGCAGCAACAGTTAGAACTGGACATGGAACAACAGACTGGTTCCAAATAGGAAAAGGAGTACGTCAAGACTGTATATTGTCACCCTGCTTATTGAACTTCTATGCAGAGTACATCATGAGAAACGCTGGGCTGGAAGAAGCACAAGCTGGAATCAAGATTACCGGGAGAAATATCAATAACCTCAGATATGCAGATGACACCACCCTTATGGCAGAAAGTGAAGAGGAACTCAAAAGCCTCTTGATGAAAGTGAAAGAGGAGAGTGAAAAAGATGTCTTAAAGCTCAACATTCAGAAAACAAAGATCATGGCATCTGGTCCCATCACTTCATGGGAAATAGATGGGGAAACAGTGGAAACAGTGTCAGACTTTATTTTTGGGTGCTCCAAAATCTCTGTAGATGGTGATTGCAGCCATGAAATTAAAAGACGCTTACTCCTTGGAAGGAAAGTTATGACCAACCTAGATAGCATATTCAAAAGCAGAGACATTACTTTGCCAACAAAGGTTTGTCTAGTCAAGGCTATGGTTTTTCCTGTGGTCATGTATGGATGTGAGAGCTGGACTATGAAGAAGGCTGAGCACTGAAGAATTGATGCTTTTGAACTGTGGTGTTGGAGAAGACTCTTTAGAGTCCCTTGGACTGCAAGGAGATCCAACCAGTCCATTCTGAAGGAGATGAGCCCTGGGATTTCTTTGGAAGGAATGATGCTAAAGCTGAAACTCCAGTACTTTGGCCACCTCATGCGAAGAGTTGACTCATTGGGAAAGACTCTGATGCTGGGAGGGATTGGGGGCAGGAGGAGAAGGGGACAACAGAGGATGAGATGGCTGGATGGCATCACTGACTCGATGGACCTGAGTCTGAGTGAACTCCGGGAGTTGGTGATGGACAGGAAGGCCTGGCGTGCTGCGATTCATGGGGTCTCAAAAAGTCAGACATGACTGAGCGACTGAACTGAACTGAAGTGAACTGATACTTGATTATGTAACATATAAGAATATGATATTTTAAGTGTAATCTGAGACCTCCTATTCAAATATCATGTGAATATCAATAATATTTTGCAAACTTGAACTAGTTTTTGCTGTCATTTTCTAGAAGGAAATTGCCTAATTCATATTTCTGGCCTCAAAATGTTTAAGCTTTTACCTCATCACAATTGTGTGGTATTTTATACAAAAGCCTGGATAATGATGATAATCATATTGTGATAGCCAAATACAAAATAAACTTTAATAAGATTTTTCCTCATGGTTTTAACCAAAATATTTTTCTGAATTTAAGGTTTATATTATTGTAAAAAGTAATAGTAGAGACCTTGAAACACCAAAAACATTGTTTGCTGTTGTCTTCTAAAACAAGAATAAAGGTGTTCTCTTATATTTGTGTTCCCTGCATGAAGTATCTTCTCACTGTGTTACAAATACATATGTGACTGTAATAAGCAAGTTTCAGGTAATGCTATAGACTTATTTTTCATCATCAGAAGTCATCTCTGATTTTCAACAAATGCTGACTTCTCACCTTGAAAGCCAAGCCAAGGATGAATGATAATATCCATAAATCAGCTTAGGATTTTCTGAAAAGTCAAGATGGTACTTGAAAGTGAAAGTCAGAGACAGTGTTAGTCACTCAGTCGTATCCAACTCTTTGTAACCCCATGGACTGTAGCTCATCAGGTTCCATGTCCATGGGATTTTCCAGGCAAGAATACTAGAGTGGGTTGCCATGCTCTTCTTAGAAAATGAAAAATAGAAAACCTGTGAACAGCATTCTATCTATTAAAAGTTACCAAGAAAAAAAGAAAAACTATACTCGAATACCTATCAACCTCAAAATACAAAACAAAATAATGTGCCTTAATCACACACACACACACACACACACACACAATATCTGAAGATTCTAACCTTTTTACTGGCTACAAGCATAACAATTGGATAATGACATAGCCTTCTCACTTACAATCACTTACATCACTAACATTTTTCCCTGAAACTGGCTACTAAACAGAGCAACAAGTTTGCTGATGACAACACTTCTTAGAAGAATTGGCATCTTCTGAGTGATTACTAAAGTGTTTTTATTACTAAAGTGTTTTCCTTTGCAAAAAAAATGGCAGACACCTCACAGGATATAAGAAGTGGATAGGTTGATAGGGTTTTTATGAAGGTACAATGAGAAAGAAGGACAAGACGAGGAGATGCATTTTCATTAAGAATAGATATGGTTAGCTGGCAGCTTTGAATTATGATCTGAGCATGGTGAAGAGAACAAGACAGGAACGATGACCCTATGAGTTATCTGGGCAGCAATGACTGATGAAAATTCAGGGGGAACATGGGTCCTTCATGAGTTAGAAACTGAAAGAGAAGATATTCTAAGTTATACATAGATCCAGAGTTCAGGATCAAAGGAAACACAGCATATGAAGACGGTGGTGGTCAAAAAGTTGACAGTATTTGCTCAAGATAAGCCATTGCATCTGATGATTAGGAGATTACTGGAGACATTTACCATCTGAGCCACCAGGGAAGCCTCACATTTAAGATAACAATCTCAGTGGAGTCATCTCACAGCATCCTATACATCTCTCTAATGTAACCCTGATTATATTTACATAAATACTATTTACACATCCCTATATACCCATGTTTATAGTGTACATTATGTAGTGTTGGCTCCCATACATCTGTATTTCTGTATGTATATCATAATACAAACAGTGCACACAACATGGGCTTACCTCTCAATGAATTTTCAAAATGAGCACATCATGTCGTTGGCACTGAGGTCAAGAAAAGGAACATTACTAGCCACCCAAAAGTCCCAGCTCCCTCTCCCTCTTCCAGTATCTATTCCCCAGGCAAGGGTATCAGTCATGTATCATTTTAATCCCAGAAGAGTTCACAGTCCTTAGAACTAAATACATGCATTTAGAATACTTAGATTTTTATGACAAAAGTTAGGAAAGAAAATAAGAGCATACTACATTATTAGGACCCAGTTGCTCAATATTTATAGTTTCTATGTCATGTTGGACTTGAACTAAGCTCCAGGAAGAGATGCTTGAGAAAGGGAAGATGCAATTCTCCAGTGACAATATTTTAAGCTCAAACCACTTTGTCCTCTTTGAGAATAAGATCAAAATTATATAACTGCTGCTGCTGCTGTTGCTAAGTCGCTTCAGTCATGTCCGACTCTGTGCGACCCATAGAAGGCAGCCAACCAGGCTCCTCCACCCCTGGGATTCTCTAGGCAAGAATACTGGAGTGGGTTGCCATTTCCTTCTCTAATGCATACATGCATGCTAAGTCGCTTCAGTCATGTCCAACTCTCTGCGACCCTATGGACAGCAGCCCACCATGCTCCTCTGTCCAAGGGATTCTCTAGGCAAGAATACTGGAGTGGGTTGCCATTTCCTTCTCCAATATTCAGTTCAGTTCAGTTGCTCAGTCATGTCTGACTCTTTGCAACCCCATGAATCGCAGCATGCCAGGCCTCCCTGTCCATCACCAACTCCCAGAGTTAACTGAAACTCACATCCATCCATTTGGTGATGCCATCCAGCCATCTCATCCTCTGTCGTCCCCTTTTCCTCCTGCCCTCAATCCCTCCCAGCATCAGAGTCTTTTCCAATGAGTCAACTCTTTGCATGTGGTGGCCAAAGTACTGGAGTTTCAGCTTTAGCATCATTCCTTCCAAAGAACACCCAGGGCTGATCTCCTTTAGAATGGTAGTACCCAGAAAAAAGATCAAAATATTAGAGTTAATTATTTGAAGCTTTTTTTAAAATAGATAACTTCAGATAAGATAAGCTCATTTAAATGTGTTGATAAACATATACAAAATTAGAAAATTAAATTGGGATTCCATGCTTGTCATCCTGGAACTTGCCAATAACATTGTGATATTAATTTCTAAATGCTCTCAAAGCTCCAGCCAGACATATTACCAATAATGTCATTCTCAGGAGACAAATTAGTTGCTTACAGCAAAAAATAGCAGCCATGAAGTGAGATCTCCCTTAACAGCCTACTACAGATCTACAGCCCTTATTACATCTGCATGCATGTCCTCTGTAACCTCTCTCCTCTCTGTGGAGAACTCCATAAGGGGCTGTGGTAAAGGGAAATTGACTACTCTTGCACAGAATTTTATGACATCCTGCCCAATCAAGAGTTTTACACCATCAAATAACTTTGCTTCCTTACATATATTCAACACCTGTCTCTTATTTGTATTACTCCTAATTACATTTATACACGCTTAAGTTTCTCACATCTTAAAAATATGAAAAGCAGTCCCTTGATTCCCACATCTTCCTGCAGTTATTTTTATCTTCTCTACATAACAATTAATTCAGGAGAGACTCTGTATTTGTTCCCTCTTTTCTCTCACCTACCATTTACTACACAACTCATTTCATTTGGCTTCTGTTCTCATCAGTCTACATAGCTTTTTAAAAAAAAATAAATCTATTAGTCATGTTGTTAAAACTGAAAGAAAAAAAAAGAAGACGAAAAGCCCACAGTCCAAGTATCAGATCTAAATTCAAATATCTGTCTGTGTTAGTCGTTCAGTCATGTCTGACTCTTTGCAATCCCATGAACTGTAGCCTGCCAGGCTCCTCTGTCCATGGAATTCTCTAGGCAAGAACACTGGAGTGGGTTGCCATGCCCTTCTCCAACCAGTAATCTAATTAACACAAATGACTAAAAGACCCTTATAAAATATAAAAAATTGATAGGCAATTTCTATTTTCTAAAGAGAAAGAAATCCAAAGATATGCTAAATATAAGGGAAATACCTAAAAGAGAATGACATCAGGCAGACTAAAGTTATTGGAATAAAAAATATATATATATATATATATATGTGTGTGTGTGTGTGGAAAATTCCAATCTAAGTAAAAAAGTTGTCATATTTAAATTTAACAAACTAGACTTAAGACCAATAGACACCAGTAAGTTGTTATAATTGTCATAATTCAAAAATTTTATGCTCTTATTAATATAAGCACATTAAATATATAAAAATTGAAAAAAAATGAAAAAAATTTCTACTCATTCTTCCTAATATAAATCAAAATAAATTTAAGGAGCACTAAAAATTTAAATATGAAAGCCTAAACCAAACTTTCAAGGGAAAAATTTTGGAAACTATCTTTGAGACTTTGGAGTAGAAAAGACATTTTTAACTAAGAAAAGATACAAACAATAAAGAAATTATTAACAGCTTACTATAATACAAATAGAGATGTCAGTTAATGCATAGGTACAATACATACAAGTCACAAACTTAAGGAAGGTATTTGTAGCATATACACTGATAAAACTATTATATTTTTATATATTAAAATTTATAAAGAACTCTTTACTGGATTTAATAAGCATCTTAAAGAGGAAGCACAAATAGTCGATCAAACATATGAAAAAATGCACAACTCTGTTAATAATAAGAGGACTATAAGCTAACATTACAATGAGATAACATTTTATACCCACCATAAAAGAAAAATTTAATTGGCTGATTAATTTTGTTGATTAGAATCAATGAAATTTATAGATTATAATATAGAGGATTGGGAATATCCATAGCCTGTTAATATAAGTATGAATGTATAAAACCAATTTGGAAAACAGTTTGACATTCCATTGGTAACTACATGTTATGCAACCCAGTATTTTCACACCTTGGTATATACTTCAGAGAAATTCTGGCTAACATGTACCACTAGGCATGAAAACACATGTTTGTAGAAATAGTGTTTATAATTACACAAGCAGCAACTACCCCACATAATACTTATTAGAACAATGGTTATACAAATTGTTGTCTATTTGTACAATATACAGTACCTAAGACAGGTAGTCTAGGAAGTCAAACTGTATTCATAATAAGATGTTATTTGCATTTTCCACTCTTATTCTTCATATACTTTAACTAAATCAACATTTTGCAACAAATGGAATAGAAACATATATAAAAATATCTTTCTTTTAAAATAAGACATTAAATAGGCTTGGGATAATATAAAATAATGTTTCTTTTTTTTTTAGAAAATTTTATCAAAAAATTGCTATTTTGTTCACAATTATGTTTAAATGAATATATTTCTCAATTTTAATCCCTTACATGAGAAACATAAATAGATATACCCATTCCAAACAGACCTACAAGACCTTCTAGAACTAACACCAAAAAAAAAAAAAAAAGAAAATGTCCTTTTCATCATAGGGGAATAGAATGCAAAAAGAGGAAGTCAAGAAATACCTGAAGTAACAGGCAAGATTTGCCCTGGACTACAAAATGAAGCAGGACAAAGGCTAATAATCTTTTCCAAGAGAATGCACTGGTCATAGCAAACACCCTCTTCAACAACACAAGAGAAGACTCTACACATGGACATCACCAGATGGCCAACACCAAAATCAGACTGATTATGTTCTTTGCAGTCAAAGACGGAGTTACAAAAACAAGACTGGGAGCTGACAACAGCTCAGATTATGAAATCCTTATTGCCTTATTCAGACTTAAAGAAAGTAGAAGAAATTGAAGAAAGTAGAGGAAAACCACTAGGCCATTCAGGTATGACCTAAATCAAATCCCTTATGATTATACAGTGGAAGTGACAAATAGACACAAGGGCTAAGATCTGATAGAGAGAGTGCCTGAAGAACTATGGAGGGAGGTTCATGACATTGTACAGGAGGTGGTGATTAAAACCATTCCTAAGAAAAAGAAATACAAAAGGCAAAAGGGTTATCTGAGGAGGCCTTACAAATAGCTAAGAAAATAAAAGAAGTAAAAGGCAAAGGAAAAAAGGAAAGATATACCCATATGAATGCAGAGTTCAAAAAAATAGCAAGGAGAGATTAGAAAACCTTATTAAATGAATGATGAAAGAAACAGAGGAAAACAATAGAATGGGAAACACTAGAGATTTCTTCAAAAAAAGTAGAGATACCAAGGGAATATTGTGCCCAAAGATGGGCACAATAAAGGACAAAAACAATATGGACCTAACAGAAGCAGAAGATATTAAGAAGAGGTGGCAAGAATACACAGAAGAGCTATACAAAAAAGATCTTAATGACCCAGATAACCACCCTGGTGTGGTCAATCATGTAGGGCCATATATTCTGGAGTGTGAAGTCAAGTAAGGCCTTATGAACAAAGCTCGTGGAAGTGATGGAATTGCAGCTGAGCTATTTCAAATCCTAAAAGATGGTGCTGTGAAAGTGCTGCACTCAATATGCCAGCAAATTTGGAAAATAGCACTGACCACAGGAAAAGATCAGTTTTCATCCCAATCCCAAAGAAACATAATGCCAAAGAATATTCAAACTACCACACAATTGCACTCCCCTCCCATGCTAGCAATGTAACGCACAAAGTCCTTCAAGCTAGGCTTCAACAGTACATGAAACAAGAACTTCAGATGAACAAGATATGTTTAAAAAGGCAGAGGAACCAGGGATCAAGTTGCAAAAATCCATCAGCTCATAGATAACGCAAGAGAATTCCAGAAAAAAACATACTTCTGCCTCATTGACTATGCTAAAAACTTTGACTGTGTGGATTACAGCAAACTGTGGAAAATTCTTAAAGAGATGGGAATACCAGACCACCTTACCTGTCTCCTAAGAAAGCTGTATGCAGGTCAAGAAGCAACAGCTAGAACTGTACATGGAACAACACACTGGTTCCAAATAGGGAAAGGAGTATGTCAAGGCTGTATATTGCGACCCTGCTTATTTAACTTCTATGCAGAGTACATCATGTGAAATGCCAGCCTAGATGATTCACAAGCTGGAATCAAGATTGTTGAAAGAAGTATAAATAACTTCAGATATGCAGATGACATCTTCTTAATGGCAGAAAGCAAAGAGGAACTACAAGAGCTTCTTGAAGAAGGTGAAAGAGGAAAGTGAAAAAGCTGGCTTAAAACTCAACATTCAAAAAATGAAGATCATGGGATCTGGTCCCATCACTTCATGGCAAATAGAAGAGGAAAAAGTAGAAACAGTGACAGACTTTATTTTCTTAATCTTTAGAATCACTGTTGATGGTCACTGCAGCCATGAAATTAAAAGACACTTGCACCTTGGGGAAAAAAGCTATGACAAACCACCTATACACCATACTAAAATGCAGAGAAATCACTTTAATGACAAAGGTCCTTATAATCAAAGCTATTGCTTTTCCAGTAGTCATGTACAGATGTGAGAGTTGTACTGTAAAGAAGGCTGAGAGGTAAAGAATTGATACCTTCAAGTTGTGGTTGTAGAAGACTCTTGAGAGTTCCTTGGGCAGCAAGGAGATCAGATCAGTCAATCTTAAAGGAAATCAATCCTTATTTATTGGGAAGACTAATGCTGAACTCCAATACTTTGGTCACCTGATGCAAAGAGCCTACTCATTGGAAAAGACTCTTATGATGGGATAGATTGAGGGCAGGAGGAGAAGGGGGAGACAGAAGATGAGGTGGTTGGAAAGCAAGAATGACTCAATGGACATGAGTTTGAGCAAACTCCAGGAGATAGTGAAGGACAGGAAAGTCTGGCTGCTGCAGTTCATGGGGCTGCAAAGAGTCTGACATGACTGACAGACTGAACAACAGCAAAGCCATCAGTTACTCTTCATGCATAAGTACTGTGATATCATTTCCTAAGCATAAGATAGCTTGCCTGAGAAAACACAGAGAGACACACATATACATGTAACAATGCTAAATAAACCAGAAACAAAAAACCCAAGCCTATAAACAATATTGAGACTAAATATGCAAGTACTTTTTGTTCATGATGACTCTATTTCATGACTAAACACCGTATATAAGAGAATAAATTTAGTTTGCTCATTAATTCTCTCTAGTAAATTATTATATTTCTAAGTAACAGTATCTGGTATTTTTAGTTATTTATAGAAATATTTCCTGATTTCTCATTAATAGCATATCCTCAGGGGACAAATATCATGTTAGTTTCTTCTTTGAGACTATTTTCTCAGAACACCAAAATGCAAAAAATACTAATTACTTAGTTGGATGAATTATATTCTTAAAATTACAATGCATTCACCTAAATGATCACTTGAGGAATCATCTCCAGTTAGGAAAAAAAAAAGTGTAAATTAACACTAATCCCTTGAGATGCTCCATCAAAGGGGCTTCCAAGGTCAGAAAAATATAGGAACCTACAAGTTAAATCTTGAAGGCTCTCAGAGGGTCTGTATGAAGACATAAGTTTATAAAACTTAGTATGAAACAGTATATATTCAAAACTTTTATTTCATTTTTTTTAACTTTATGATATTGTATTGGTTTTGCCATATATCAACATGAATCCGCCACAGGTATACATGTGTTCCCCACCCTGAACTGTCCTCCTTCCTCCCTCCCTGTACTATCCCTCTGGGTCGTCCCAGTGCACCAGCCCCAAGCTTCCAGTATCATGCTTCGAACCTGGACTGGCGACTCATTTCATATATGATATTATATATGTCTCAATGCCATTCTCCCAAATCATCCTACCCTCTCCCTCTCCCACAGAGTCCAAAAGACTGTTCTAAACATCTGTGTCTCTTTTGTTGTCTCATATACAGGGTTATTGTTACCATCTTTCTAAATTCCATATATATGCGTTAGTATACTGTATTGGTATTTTTCCTTCTGGCTTACTTCACTCTGTATAATAGGCTCCAGTTTCATCCACCTCATTAGAACTGATTCAAATGTATTCTTTTTAATGGCTGAGTAATACTCCATTGTGTATATATACCACTGCTTTCTTATCCATTCATCTGCTGATGGACATCTAGGTTGCTTCCATGTCCTGGCTATTATAAACAGTGCTGCGATGAACACTGGGGTACACGTGTCTCTTTCCCCTCTGGTTTCCTCAGTGTGTATGCCCAGCAGTGGGATAGCTGGGTCATATGGTAGTTCTATTTCCAGTTTTTTAAGGAATCTCCACACTGTTCTCCATAGTGGCTGTACTAGTTTGCATTTCCACCAACAGTGTAAGAGGGTTCCCTTTTCTCCACACCCTCTCTGGCATTTATTGCTTGTAGACTTTTGGATTGCAGCCATTCTGACTGGCGTGAAATGGTACCTCATAGTGGTTTTGATTTGCATTTCTCTGATAATGAGTGATGTTGAGCATCTTTTCATGTGTTTGTTAGCCATCTGTAAGTTTTCTTTAGAGAAATGTCTGTTTAGTTCTTTGGCCCATTTTTTGATGAGGTCATTTATTTTTCTGGAATTGAGCTGTAGGAGTTGCTTGTATATTTTTGAGATTAGTTGTTTGTCAGTTGCTTCATTTGCTATTATTTTCTCCCATTCTGAAGGCTGTCTTTTCACCTTGCTTATAGTTTCCTTTGTTGTGCTTTTAAGTTAATTAGGTCCCATTTGTTTATTTTTGCTTTCTTTCCAATATTCTGGGAGGTGGGTCATAGAGGATCCTGCTGTGATGTATGTTGGAGAGTGTTTTCCCTATGTTCTCCTCTAGGAGTTTTATAGTTTCTGGTCTTACGTTTAGATCTTTAATCCATTTTGAGTTCATTTTTGTGTATGGTGTTAGAAAGTGTTCTAGTTTCATTCTTTTGCAAGTGGTTGACCAGTTTTCCCAGCACCACTTGTTAAAGAGATTGTCTTTAATCCATTGTATATTCTTGCCTCCTTTGTCAAAGATAAGGTGTCCATAGGTGCGTGGATTTATCTCTGGGCTTTCTATTTTGTTCCATTAATCTATATTTCTGTTCCTGTGCCAGTACCATACTGTCTTGATGACTGTGGCTTTGTAGTAGAGCCTGAAGTCAGGCAGGTTGATTCCTCCAGTTCCATTCTTCTTTCTCAAGGTTGCTTTGGCTATTCTTGGTTTTTTGTATTTCCATACAAATTGTGAAATTATTTGTTGTAGCTCTGTGAAAAATACCGTTGGTAGCTTGATAGGGATTGCATTGAATCTATAAATTGCTTTGGATAGTATACTCATTTTCACTATATCAATTCTTCCAATCCATGAACATGGTATATTTCTCCACCTATTAGTGTCCTCTTTGATTTGTTTCACCAGTGTTTTATAGTTTTCTATGTATAGGTCTTTAGTTTCTTTAGGTAGATATATTCCTAAGTATTTTATTCTTTCCGTTGCAATGGTGAATGGAATTGTTTCCTTAATTTCTCTTTCTATTTTCTCATTGTTAGTGTATAGGAATGCAAGGGCTTTCTGTGTGTTGATTTTATATCCTGCAACTTTAATATATTCATTGATTAGTTCTAGTAGTTTTCTGGTGGAGTCTTTAGGGTTTTCTATGTAGAGGATCATGTCATCTGCAAACAGTGAGAGTTTTACTTCTTCTTTTCCAATTTGGATTCCTTTTATTTATTTTTCTGCTCTGATTGCTGTGGCCAAAACTTCCAAAACTATGTTGAATAATAATGATGAAAGTGGGCACCCTTGTCTTGTTCCTGACTTTAGGGTAATGCTTTCAATTTTTCACCATTGAGGATAATGTTTGCTGTGGGTTCGTCATATATAGCTTTTATTATGTTGAGGTATGTTCTTTCTATTCCTGCTTTCTGGAGAGTTTTTAATCATAAATGGATGTTGAATTTTGTGAAAGGCTTTCTCTGCATCTATTGAGATAATCATATGGTTTTTATTTTTCAATTTGTTAATGTGGTGTATTACATTGATTGATTTGAGGATATTGAAAAATCCTTGCATCCCTGGGATAAAGCCCACTTGGTCATGGTGTATGATCTTTTTAATGTGTTGGTGGATTCTGATTGCTAGAATTTTGTTAAGGATTTTTGCATCTATGTTCATCAGTGATATTGGCCTGTAGTTTTCTTTTTTTATGGCATCTTTGTCAGGTTTTGGTATTAGGGTGATGGTGGCCTCATAGAATGAGTTTGTAGTTTACCTTCCTCTGCAATTTTCTGGAAGAGTTTGAGTAGGATAGGTGTTAGCTCTTCTCTAAATTTTTGGTAGAATTTAGCTGTGAAGCCGTCTGGACCTGGGCTTTTGTTTGCTGGAAGATTTCTGATTACAGTTTCAATTTCCATGCTTGTGATGGGTCTGTTAAGATTTTCTATTTCTTCCTGGTCGAGTTTTGGAAAGTTGTACTTTTCTAAGAATTTGTCCATTTATTCCCCATTGTCCATTTTATTGGCCTATAATTGCTGATAGTAGTCTCATGATCCTTTGTATTTCGGTGTTGTCTGTTGTGATCTCTCCATTTTCATTTCTAATTTTATGGATTTGATTTTTCTCCCTTTGTTCCTTGATGCGTCTGGCTAATGGTTTGTCAATTTTATTTATCCTTTCAAAGAACCAGCTTTTGGCTTTGTTGATTTTTGCTGCTGTGGTCTCTTTTGTTTCTTTTGCATTTATTTCTGCCCTAATTTTTAAGATTTCTTTCCTTCTACTAACCCTGGGGCTCTTCATTTCTTCCTTTTCTAGTTTCTTTAGGTGAAGAGTTAGGTTATTTAGTTGACTTCTTTCTTGTTTCTTGAGGTATGCCTATATTGCTATGAACTTTCCCCTTAGGACTGCTTTTACAGTGTCCCACAGGTTTTGGGTTGTTGTGTTTTCATTTTCATTTGTTTCTATGAAAATTTTGATTTCTTTTTTGATTTCTTCTGTGATTTGTTGGTTATTCAGCAGCGTGTTGTTCAGCCTCCATATGTTGCAATTTTTAATAGTTTTTCTCCTGTAACTGAGATCTAATCTTACTTCATTGTGGTCAGAAAAGATGCTTGGAATGATTTCAATTTTTTTTAATTTACCAAGGCTAGATTTATGGCCCAGGATGTGATCTATCCTGGAGAAGGTTCCGTGTGCACTTGAGAAAAAGGTGAAATTCATTGTTTTGGGATGAAATGTCCTATAGATATCAATTAGGTCTAACTGGTCCATTGTATCATTTAAAGTTTGTGTTTCCTTGTTAATTTTCTGTTTATTTGATCTATCCATAGGTGTGAGTAGAGTATTAAAGTCTCCCACTATTATTGTGTTATTGTTAATTTCCCCTTTCATACTTGTTAGTATTTGTCTTACATATTGCGGTGCTCCTATGTTGGGTGCATATATATTTATAACTGTTATATCCTTTTCTTGGATTGATCCTTTGTTCATTATGTAGTGACCTTCTTTGTCTCTTTTCACAGCCTTTGTTTTAAAGTGTAGTTTATCTGATATGAGTATTGCTACTCCTGCTTTCTTTTGGTCTCTATTTGCATGGAACATCTTTTTCCAGCCCTTCACTTTCAGTCTGTATGTGTCCCCTGTTTTGAGGTGGGTCTCTTGTAGACAACATATATAGGGGTTTTGTTTTTGTATCCATTCAGCCAGTCTTTGTCTTTGGGTTGGGGCATTCAACCCATTTACGTTTAAGGTAATTATTGATAAGTATGATCCTGTTGCCATTTACTTTGTTGTTTTGAGTTCGAGTTTATACACCATTTTTGTGTTTCCTTTCTAGAGAATATTCTTTAGTATTTGTTGGAGAGCTGGTTTGGTGGTGCTGAATTCTCTCAGCTTTTGCTTGTCTGTAAAGCTTTTGATTTCTCCTTCATATTTGAATGAGATCCTTGCTGGATACAGTAATCTGGGCTGTAGGTTATTTTCTTTCATCATTTTAAGTATGTTTTGCCATTCCCTCCTGGCCTGAAGAGTTTCTATTGAAAGATCAGCTGTTATCCTTATGGGAATTCCCTTGTGTGTTATTTGTTGTTTTTCCCTTGCTGCTTTTAATATTTATTCTTTGTGTTTGGTCTTTGTTAATTTGATTAATATGTGCCTTGGGGTGTTTTGCCTTGGGTTTATCCTGTTTGGGACTCTCTGGGTTTCTTGGATTGGGTGATTATTTCCTTCCCCATTTTAGGGACATTTTCAACTATTATCTCCTCAAGTATTTTCTCATGGTCTTTCTTTTTGTCTTATTCTTCTGGGACTCCTATGATTCGAATGTTGGAGCGTTTAATATTGTCCTGGAGGTCTCTGAGATTGTCCTCATTTCTTTTAATTCGTTTTCCTTTTTTCCTCTCTGATTCATTTATTTCTATCATTCTATCTTCTAATTCACTAATCCTATCTTCTGCCTCTGTTATTCTACTATTTGATGCCTCCAGAGTGTTTTTTATCTCATTTATTGCAGGATTCATTATATATTGACTCTTTTTTATTTCTTCTAGGTCCTTATTAAAACTTTCTTGAATCCTCTCAATCTTTGTTCCAGGCAATTTTCTGTGATTCCATTTTGATTTCAAGATTTTGGATCATTTTCACTATCATTACTCAGAAATCTTTATCAGGTAGATTCCGTATATCTTCCTCTTTTGTTTGGTTTGGTGGGTATTTATCCTGTTCCTTTACCTGCTGGGTATTCCTCTGTCTCTTCATCTTATTTATATTGCTGAGTTTGGGGTATCCTTTCTGTATTCTGGCAGTTTGTGGAGTTCTCTTTATTGTGGAGTTTCCTCACTGTTGGTGGGTTGGTACGGGTGGCTTGTCAAGGTTTCTTGGTTAGGGAAGCTTGTGTCGGTGTTCTGGTGGGTGGAGCTGGATTTCTTCTCTCTGGAGTGCAATGAAGTGTCCAGTAATGAGTTATGAGATGTCTATGGTTTTGTAGTAACTTTGGGCAGCCTGTATATTGGAGCTCAGGGCTGTGTTCCTGTGTTGCTGGAGAATTTGCGTGGTATATCTTGCTCTGGAACTTGTTGGCCCTTGTGTGGTACTTGGTTTCAGTGTAGGTATGGAGGCGTTTGATGAGCTCCTGTCAATTAATGTTCCCTGGAATCAGGAGTTCCCTGGAGTCAGGGTTTGGAGTTAAGCCTCCTGCTTCCGGTTTTCAGTCTTATTTTTACAGTAGTCTCAAAACTTCTCCTTCTATACAGCACCATTGATAAAACATCTACGTTAAAGATGAAAAGTTTCTCCACAGTGAGGGACACCCAGAGAGGTTCACAGAGTTACATGGAGAAGTGAAGAGTGAGGAGGGAGTTAGAGGTGACCCGAATGAGATGAGGTGGAATCAATAGAGGAGAGAGCAGGCTAGCCAGTAAACACTTCTTTATGTGCACTCCACAACTGGACCACTCATAGATGTTCACAGAGTTATACAGAGAAGAGAAGAGGGAGGAAGGAGACAGAGGTAGCCAGGAGGATAAAAGAGGGGAGTGAAAAGGAGAGAGACAGATCCAGCCAGTAATAAGTTCTCAAAACATATTTTTGACCCACGCTTCTGTGACATATCAGGGACCAAAACAGATGTATATGGAGTCTGCCCTTAAAATGCTGAAATTCAGCAAGAGAGTCATGATATATATAAATAACTAAAATCTAATTATAACTTATGACTAATATTATGAAGAAAAATCCCAGAGTGACAAGAATACAATAAGATAGTTACATAGCTAGAAATCCCACTAAAGTAAGATAGAGAGGAACTTCAGGAATTCACCATAAGTTACACACCAACCAGAAAATGCCGAGAACATGTAGCAGCTAAGCAACAATCAGAACATTTTGAACCTAAATAGACTTATTTATGTCATTACTGCAGGAAAATGAATATAAGACCTGCATTCAGCCTGGGAGATTTATAAGATAACAGACCTTGAAAACTGCACTCCTACATGTAGCCAAGATAGGAATATAGGTAAAGGGGAAAGAAACTAGGTGAAAGGGGATATTAGACTGATACCAGAGATGAATTTTATTATATCTTTAGGATATTTTAGTATATTATCACCCTTAGGCTAAATATACATATGATTTAACAGGGCCATGTCAGTCCTGCTGTATCATTGAAAAGGCAAGAGAATTCCAGAAAAACATCTGTTTCTGCTTCATTGACTTTGCCAAAGCCTTTGACTGTGTGGATCACAACAAACTGTGGACAATTCTGAAAGAGATGAGAATACCAGACCACCTGACCTGCCCCTTGAGAAGTCTGTATGCAGGTCAGGAAGCAACAGTGAGAACTGGACATGGAACAACAGACTGGTTCCAAATCGGGAAAGGAGTACGTCAAAGCTGTATATTGTCACCCTGCTTATTTAACTTATATGCAGAGTACCTCATGAGAAATGCTGGGCTGGATGAAGCACAAGCTGGAATCAAGATTGCTGGGAGAAATATCAATAACCTCAGATATGCAGATGACACCACCCTTATGGCAGAAAGTGACGAAGAACTAAAAGGCCTCTTGATGAAAGTGAAAGAGGAGAGTAAAAAAATTGGCTTAAAACTGAACATTTAGAAAATGAAGATCATGGCATCCAGCTCCATCATTTCATGGCAAATATATGGGGAAATAGTGGAAACAGTGGCTGACTTTATTTTTGGGGGCTCCAAAATCACTGTAGATGGTGATTGCAGCCATGAAATTAAAGATGCTTACTCCTTGGAAGGAAAGTTATGACTAACCTAGTTCAGTTCAGTTGAGTCACTCAGTCATGTCCAACTCTTTGTGACCCCATGAATTGCAGTAGGCCAGGCCTCCCTGT